>NC_135239.1:127388166-128133763 GCF_051348905.1 Ranitomeya variabilis
TGGCACACCCAGGAGTCAAGACTGGCACACAAGCTGAAAGGGCAATATTACTCTCCCACTGTTTTTTTATGTATTTTTTGTTTTTTAAGGGAGACTTTAGAAACCCAATAATATTTAAAAAAAAAAAAAAAAAGGCTTTGTATGGCCCACAATTAGAGAGAGAGGTGGCACACCCAGGAGTCAAGACTGGCACACAAGCTGAAAGGGCAATATTACTCTCCCACTGTTTTTTTTTTTTTTTTTTTTTTTTCAGGGAGACTTTAGAAACCAAATAATAGTAAAAAAACCAAAAAAATAAATAGCCTTTCTATGGCCCACTGAATGAGAGAGAGAGGTGGCACACCCAGGAGTCAAGACTGGCACACAAGCTGAAAGGGCAATATTACTCTCCCACTGTTTTTTTATGTATTTTTTTTTTTTAAGGGAGACTTTAGAAACCCAATAATATTTAAAAAAAAAAATAAATAGGCTTTCTATGGCCCACTGAATGAGAGGGAGAGAGGTGGCACACCCAGGAGTCAAGACTGGCACACAAGCTGAAAGGGCAATATTACTCTCCCACTGTTTTTTTATGTATTTTTTTTTTTTTTTAAGGGAGACTTTAGAAACCCAATAATATTTAAAAAAAAAAAAAAAAGGCTTTCTATGGCCCACTGAATGAGAGGGAGAGAGGTGGCACACCCAGGAGTCAAGACTGGCACACAAGCTGAAAGGGCAATATTACTCTCCCACTTTTTTTTTTTTTTTTTTTTTTTTTTTCAGGGAGACTTTAGAAACCAAATAATAGTAAAAAAACCAAAAAAATAAATAGCCTTTCTATGGCCCACTGAATGAGAGAGAGAGGTGGCACACCCAGGAGTCAAGACTGGCACACAAGCTGAAAGGGCAATATTACTCTCCCACTGTTTTTTTATGTATTTTTTTTTTTTTAAGGGAGACTTTAGAAACTCAATAATATTAAAAAAAAAAAAAAAAAAAAAAAAAGGCTTTCTATGGCCCACTGAATGAGAGGGAGAGAGGTGGCACACCCAGGAGTCAAGACTGGCACACAAGCTGAAAGGGCAATATTACTCTCCCACTGTTTTTTTATGTATTTTTTTTTTTAAGGGAGACTTTAGAAACCCAATAATATTTTTTTAAAAAAATAAATAGGCTTTCTATGGCCCACTGAATGAGAGGGAGAGAGGTGGCACACCCAGGAGTCAAGACTGGCACACAAGCTGAAAGGGCAATATTACTCTCCCACTGTTTTTTTATGTTTTTTTTTTTTTTTTCAGGGAGACTTTAGAAACCAAATAATAGTAAAAAAACAAAAAAAATAAATAGCCTTTCTATGGCCCACTGAATGAGAGAGAGAGGTGGCACACCCAGGAGTCAAGACTGGCACACAAGCTGAAAGGGCAATATTACTCTCCCACTGTTTTTTTATGTTTTTTTTTTTTTTTTCAGGGAGACTTTAGAAACCAAATAATATTAAAAAAACAAAAAAAAAAATAGCCTTTCTATGGCCCACTGAATGAGAGAGAGAGGTGGCACACCCAGGAGTCAAGACTGGCACACAAGCTGAAAGGGCAATATTACTCTCCCACTGTTTTTTTATGTATTTTTTGTTTTTTAAGGGAGACTTTAGAAACCCAATAATATTTAAAAAAATAAATAAATAGGCTTTCTATGGCCCACTGAATGAGAGGGAGAGAGGTGGCACACCCAGGAGTCAAGACTGGCACACAAGCTGAAAGGGCAATATTACTCTCCCACTGTTTTTTTATGTTTTTTTTTTTTTTTCAGGGAGACTTTAGAAACCAAATAATATTAAAAAAAAAATAAATAAATAGGCTTTCTATAGCCCACTGAATGAGAGATAGCACACACAGCAGTGGCACACAAGCCCTGACTGAGGCCAATATTTTTCTCCCACTGATTGATGTAGTGTTTTTGTGTTGAGGTAGAATTTAGAACACAAATCACGGAAAAAATAAATAGGCTTTCTATGGCCCACTCAGTGAGAGATGGCACACACAGGGATGGCACTGTAGCAGAAATGCCAATCTTAATCTCCCACAAAAAAAACAAAAAAAAAAAACAGGGACTGTCCTACAATTACTATCTCCCTGCAGTAATCTAAGCCAGGTATGGCAGGCAGCAATAGGAGTGGACTGATGCACAAATTAAATAAAAAGTGTGGACAAACAAAAAAGATAGCTGTGCAGAAAGGAAGGAACAAGAGGATATGTGCTTTGAAAAAAGCAGTTGGTTTCCACAGTGGCGTACACACAGCAATACAGCTATCACGGAGCCTTCTAGGGCAGCCCAATGAGCTACAGCGCTGAGGGAAAAAAAAAAAAAAATAGCTTCCACAGTCCCTGCACACCGAAGGTGGTGTTGGACAGTGGAAATCGCTGCAGCACAAGCGGTTTGGTGGTTAGTGGACCCTGCCTAACGCTCTCCCTGCTTCTGACGAAGCGGCAGCAACCTGTCCCTAAGCTCAGATCAGCAGCAGTAAGATGGCGGTCGGCGGGAACGCCCCTTTATAGCCCCTGTGACGCCGCAGACAGCAAGCCAATCACTGCAATGCCCTTCTCTAAGATGGTGGGGACCAGGATCTATGTCATCACGCTGCCCACACTCTGCGTTCACCTTCATTGGCTGAGAAATGGCGCTTTTCGCGTCATTGAAACGCGACTTTGGCGCGAAAGTCGCGTACCGCATGGCCGACAAGCACAGGGGTCGGATCGGGTTTCATGAGACGCCGACTTAGCCAAAAGTCGGCGACTTTTGAAAATGATCGACCCGTTTCGCTCAACCCTAGTGTTGAGCATTCCGATACCGCAAGTATCGGGTATCGGCCGATATTTGCTGTATCGGAATTCCGATACCGAGATCCGATACTTTTGTTGTATCGGGAATCGGTATCGGGATCGATATAATGTGTAAAATAAAGAATTAAAATAAAAAATATTGATATACTCACCTCTCCGACGCAGCCTGCACTTTACCGAGGGAACCAGCAGCCTTCTTTGCTTAAAATGCGCGCGTTTACTGCCTTCCGTTACGTCACGGCTTCTGATTGGTCGCGTGCCGCCCATGTGACCGCGACGCGACCAATCACACAAGCCGTGACGTAATTTTCAGGTCCTGAATGCCTAATTCTAGGCATTCAGGACCTGAAAATTATGTCACGGCTTCTGATTGGTCGCGTGCCGCCCATTTGACCGCGACGCGACCAATCACACAAGCCGTGATGTAATTTTCAGGTCCTGAATGCCTAATTCTAGGCATTCAGGACCTGAAAATTACGTCACGGCTTGTGTGATTGGTCGCGTCGCGGTCACATGGGCGGCATGCGACCAATCAGAAGCCGTGACGTCACGGAAGGCAGTAAACGCGCGCATTTTAAGCAAAGAAGGCTGCCGGTTCCCTCGGTAAAGTGCAGGCTGCGTCGGAGAGGTGAGCATATCAATATTTTTTATTTTAATTCTTTATTTTACACATTAATATGGATCCCAGGGCCTGAAGGAGAGTTTCCTCTCCTTCAGACCCTGGGGACCATCAGGGATACCGTCCGATACTTGAGTCCCATTGACTTGTATTGGTATCGGGTATCGGTATCGGATTAGATCCGATACTTTGCCGGTATCGGCCGATACTTTCCGATACCGATACTTTCAAGTATCGGACGGTATCGCACAACACTAGCTGCAACCTGATGAATTTTATAAAAATACGGCCATATCTAGCTTATCGTTTAAGCCAAGCGGTCCCTGGGCATTTGCTTTTATAATCCATTTCCCTTCCTCTCTCAAGAGGAGCTTGTTGTGATTACCTCCTTGAGGTGGAAATTTAACTATTTCAAGACCTGCAAATTGCAGACATTCAGGATTGCCTTTATGCTTTTCCTGCATGTGCTCTATGAGCCGCATGTAGCCTTTACCTGATACTACGGAATTGTAGTGTTCTCGAAATCTTGTTATTAAGGGGCGCATAGTTTTCCCAATATAAAAGTACCGTATATACTCAAGTATAAGCCGAGATTTTCAGCCCACTTTTTTGGGCTGAAAGTCCCCCTCTCAGCTTATACTCGAGTCATACCAGGGGTCGGCAGAGGAGGGGGAGCAGGGGCTGTCTAATCATACTCACCTACTCCAGGTGCGGTCTCTGCAGGTCCCCTGGCTTCCCCGGCGCCGGCAGCAGCAGCTTCTTCCTGTACTGAGCGGTCACATGGTACGGCTCATTACAGTAATGAATATGCGGCTCCTCCTCCCATAGAGGTGGAGCCGCATATTCATTACTGTAATGAGCGGTAACGGTGACCGCTCAGTACAGGATGAAGTTGCGGCATCGGGGAAGCAGGGACTGCACAGCGCCAGGAGCAGGTGAGTATAATGGGGAGGGGGAGCGCAGCGCGATAGTCACCTCTCCTCGTTCCGGGCTCTGCTCTGTCTTCTGCAGTGACGCTGAGGTCAGAGGGCGCTGTGACGTGGTTAGTGCACGCCCTCTGCTGAACGTCAGTGCGGAACATGGAGTGGCGCCGGAACGAGGTGCAGGTGACTATTAAAAGTGCCGGGGGCCTGAGCGACGGAGAGGTGAGTATGTGATTTTTTTTTTTTTATCGCAGCAACAGCAAATGGGGCAAGTGTCTATATGGAGCATCTATGGTGCCATAACGTTTGTGAAGCACTATATGGGGCCATAACGTTTGTGCAGCACTATATGGGGCCATAAAGTTTGTGCAGCACTATATGGGGCATAAAGTTTGTGCAGCACTATATGGGGCCATAACGTTTGTGCAGCACTATATGGGGCCATAAAGTTTGTGCAGCACTATATGGGGCCATAAAGTTTGTGCAGCACTATATGGGGCCATAAAGTTTGTGCAGCACTATATGGGACCATAACGTTTGTGCAGCACTATATGGGGCCATAACGTTTGTGCAGCACTATATGGGGCCATAACGTTTGTGCAGCACTATATGGGGCCATAACGTTTGCGCAGCACTATATGTGGGGCAAGTGTTTTGTATGGAGCATCTATGGGGCCATAACGTTTGTGCAGCACTATATGGGGCCATAAAGTTTGTGCAGCACTATATGGGGCCATAAAGTTTGTGCAGCACTATATGGGGCCATAACATTTGTGCAGCACTATATGGGGCCATAACGTTTGTGCAGCACTATATGGGGCAAGTGTTTGTATGGAGCATCTATGGGGCCATAACGTTTGTGCAGCACTATAACGGGGCAAGTGTCTGTATGGGGCCATAATTAACGTTTGTGGAGCATTAGGTATATGGGGCAAGTGTCTGTATGGAGCATCTTATAGGGCCATAATCAAGGTTTGTGCAGCACTGTATGGGGAAAATATCTTTATGGGGCTAAAATTTATATTTTATATTTGGCAAATGTGTCTATGGAGCATCTTATGGGGCCATTATTAACCTTTATGCAGGATTATATGGGGCATATTTTAATATGGAGCATCTTATGGGGCCCATCATGAACTGTATGGAGCATTATATGGGGCTCCTGATTCAATATGGATATTCAAAAACACTTAACCTACTGATGTCTCAATTAATTTTACTTTTATTGGTATCTATTTTTACTTTTGACATTTACCGGTAGCTGCTGCATTTCCCACCCTAGGCTTATACTCGAGTCATTAAGTTTTCCCAGTTTTTCGTGGCAAAATTAGGGGGGTCGGCTTATACTCGAGTATATACGGTAATTGCAGGGACAAAAAATCACATAGACAACAAATCTACTTTTACATGATATAAAATCACGGACATTATGAACTCAATGTCATTATACCTCCAATTCTCAATGGATTATCCGATCTGTGTAGATGACAGAATCTGCAGTTTTTACATTTGAAGTTTCCTTTAGGTAGATCTTTAGTTAACCAATTGTTTTGTGTTGGTAATAACCTATTATGTACTAATAGATCTCCCAGATTTTTAGTTTGTTTATATGCAAATTGTGGGTTGAGTGTGGTTATTTTTGCTAAATCTGTATCGCTTTGGAGAATATGCCATTTTTTTCTGACCGCCGCATAAATTGCTCGGTCACTAGGGCTGTGGGTAAAGGTGAAGGTAAATTTACGAATATCGCTATCACTTCTTAAAGTATTCTTTGCTTTATGCTTTTTCAGAAGCCCTGTCTGTGTAAGTCCTGCTGCGCGATTTTCTGCCTGATCCAGTATTTCTACTGGATAGCCTCTATTAATAAAGCGTTTTTAAAGTTCTATAATTTGATCTTCATATACTTCATTATCGTTGTTAATTTTTCTAAGCCTGACCATTTGGCTATATGGGATGGCTTTTTTCGTATGGATCGGGTGGGCGCTGTCATAATGTAAAAGGTTATTTGTAGCAGTTGGCTTTATGAACACTTTAGTATTTATTTTTCCTTCTACAACTTCAACCTTTACATCTAAGAACTCTAATGAATTTTTACCGAAACAAGAGGTGAAACGCATGTTTTCTTCGTTGTTAGTGTTTAAAAACGATACAAAGCGGTCGAAGTCTTGTTCTGTTCCGTCCCAGAATACCCAAATATCCCTCACTGGTATAGTATCCCCAAGATACACAAGTGTGCAGATAAACCTCCGTGCCGCCCGATTATATCGGGGATCAATTCCATAACAGAGCCCTTGTCTCAATTTTTAGATTGGTTATTGAAACCGCTTTTGAAAAAAATACCTGCATTCGTAAAAGACAGCGGAGATTTTCTACTAGCCTTGAAAGGGGTAGAATGACAGACTAATTTCTCATTAGCCTCTATAGACGTCGTAAATCTTTATACAAGAATTCCACAAGTGTGGGGAATCAACGCAATAGAAAGAATTTTACAAAACAACGGAAAAGATCAAACTTTCATTTCCTTTATAGTCGAGAGTCTTGCTTTTGTTCTATCCCATAATGCTTTTAAATTCATAGATAAATGGTACGCACAAAAAACGGGCACCGCGATGGGTACGCCCGTAGCATGCATCTTTGTAAGGCTACTTTCACACTAGCGTTAACTGCAATCCGTCACAATGCGTCGTTTTGCAGAAAAAACGCATCCTGCAAAAGTGCTTGCAGGATGCGTTTTTTCCCCAGAGACTAACATTAAGCGACGTATTGCGACGGATTGACACCTGTCGCAACCGTCGTGCGACGGTTGCGCCGTGTTGTGGCGGACCGTCGGCTGCAAAAAAACGCTACATGTAACGTTTTTTGCCGCCGACAGGCCAATTTTCCGACCGCGCATGCGCGGCCGGAACTCCGCCCCCACCTCCCCGCACTTCCCCACACCTCACAATGGGGCAGCGGATGCGCTGGAAAAATGCATCTGCTGCCCCCGTTGTGCGGCGGAGAGAACGCTAGCGTCGGTAACCTCGGCCCGACGCACTGCGACGGGCCGGGCCCGACGCTAGTGTGAAAGTAGCCTTAATCTTTTCCTCGCTGCTTTTGAGGAAAAATATATCACAAGCATGGAAAATCCTTATCTAAAATTTATACATACCTATCTGCGTTTCGCAGACAATATTTTCATTATATGGGATGGAACAGAACAAGACTTCGACGGCTTTGTATCGTTTTTAAACACTAACAACGAAGAAAACATGCGTTTCACCTCTTGTTTCGGTAAAAATTCATTAGAGTTCTTAGATGTAAAGGTTGAAGTTGTAGAAGGAAAAATAAATACTAAAGTGTTCATAAAGCCAACTGCTACAAATAACCTTTTACATTATGACAGCGCCCACCCGATCCATACGAAAAAAGCCATCCCATATAGCCAAATGGTCAGGCTTAGAAAAATTAACAACGATAATGAAGTATATAAAGATCAAATTATAGAACTTTAAAAACGCTTTATTAATAGAGGCTATCCAGTAGAAATACTGGATCAGGCAGAAAATTGCGCAGCAGGACTTACACAGACAGGGCTTCTGAAAAAGCATAAAGCAAAGAATACTTTAAGAAGTGATAGCGATATTCGTAAATTTACCTTCACCTTTACCCACAGCCCTAGTGACCGAGCAATTTATGCGGCGGTCAAAAAAAAATGGCATATTCTCCAAAGCGATACGGATTTAGCAAAAATAACCACACTCAACCCACAATTTGCATATAAATAAACTAAAAATCTGGGAGATCTATTAGTACATAATAGGTTATTACCAACACAAAACAATTGGTTAACTAAAGATCTACCTAAAGGAAACTTCAAATGTAAAAACTGCAGATTCTGTCATCTACACAGATCGGATAATCCATTGAGAATTGGAGGTATAACTCATAATGTCCGTGATTTTATATCATGTAAGGCTACTTTCACACTAGCGTTAACTGCAAACCGTCTCAAATCGTCTTTTTTTAGAAAAAACGCATCCTGCAAAAGTGTTTGCAGGATGCGTTTTTTCCCCATAGACTTGTATTGGCGAAGTATTGCGATGGATTGGCATACGTCGTGTACGACGTATGCGTCGAAATTTGGCGACACGTCGTCGGCAAAAAACGTTGATTGTAACGTTTTTTGTCTCCGCCTAACAAATGTGTCGCGACGCATCCTGCGGCATGCGTCGTTGGCTACAATGGAAGCCTATGAGCGACGGATGCGTCGGGACACGTCGTACGACGCAATGCAGCGCTGCAATACGTTTTTTTACACTGAGCATGCTCAGAAGCTGGATTTTGTTGCCAATTGGCTAGACACCCCCAAATCTATATAAACCTGGCCTGGGCCTTCAACCCCACATATGCCAGCAAGAAGACAGACAGGAGAAGACTGCCAGCAAGACCCAGCCTGCCACAAGACTCCAGCCTGCCAAAAGACCCCAGCCTGCCACAGGAGCCTGCCACAAGACTCCAGCAAGCCTGCCACAAGACTCCAGCAAGCCTGCCACAAGACTCCAGCCACCATAGAGCCAGTGTGAGTATTGCAATTTTTGTGTGCATCTGTGTGCCTGTGCATTTGTGTGTGTATGAGGTACTGACTACAGCAAGAGCTTAAAACCTGAAGAGAACCAGAGGCCTGTCATCGTCCTGCAACAGCCAGTGCCATGCTAGAGTCCAGATCCACCCTGATGCCAGCCACTGTGAAGACATGCAGCTCCAGCCGGAGGATTGTCAGCCTTTTTTACGTGTGTGTGTGTGTGTGTGTGTATGTGTGTGCGTATGTGTCTTCTGTTTGGGTCCACCTTTCTGCCTTTGTTGTACATATGTGTATTTGCATAAAGCTTATGTGCGTGCGTGCGTGCGTGCGTGCGTGCGTGCGTGTGTGTGTGTGTGTGTGTGTGTGTATTTTTGTACGGCTGTGTGCTTTTGTATGTATGTCTTCATGTGCCTGCACTTTATTATGCCTTCGCCAATCTTATGCCTGTTCATGTGGGAGGGTATGTGTCCACGTTCAGAATTGCATCAGGATTTGGTCAGGATTTTTCATCGGTATTTGTAAGCCAAAACCAGGAGTGGGTGATAAATGCAGAAGTGGTGCATATGTTTCTATTATACTTTTCCTCTAATTATTACACTCCTGGTTTTGGATTACAAATACTGATGGTAAATCCTGACCAAATCCTGATGCAATCCTGAACGTGGACACATACCAGGCATGTTTGTGCGCATCTTGTTGATTGCATGTGCATTTGTCCAGCCTAATTGGTTAATTGCCTTTTTCTGATGTATTTACTAAGTATAGTGGTCTGTGCAGCATGTGGTTTAAATGTGTGTATTTTTTTTTAATCTTATTTTATTTTTTTATTTTTAAATCGGATGTATTTTTGTAAAGTCTAGTCTGCAGCTTGTGGTTTGAATGTGTGAGCGTGCTTTTTTTTTTTTCTATTTAAAAGTGTTGATTTTCTGTTGAAACCATGTGCAGTTGATGTACCGTACTTGTATTTAAAATAAAGAGCATTTCAGCTCCTAATTGTGATGTGAAAAAAAAAAAAAGAGAAAACAAAAGAATAATAAAATGTTTGTTAAAAAAATGTCCGTAGTATCATTTCAGAAAGGTAAATTTAAAACTGGTGTATGTACCAATGGTTACACATGCAATACAGAGTTGGTTGACATCTCATTTTTTAATAAAGGTTATACTTTAAAGGTTTTTTTGGGTAGGTGATTTTTGAAAATAAAATGAGGAAAATATATTTTTACATGGTGGGTTCACATTTAAAAATATTTTTTTTGGGACATGGAAATGAATGGTATAACGTGCACCTGTTTTTGGGTTTTGGTGTTCACCTTTAATGAACATTTCTCACATCATTTCAGCAGGGTGTTTATCGTTAAACATTACATAGTTCAGGGGGTGGTCTAACTATAAATCCATTATACTTATTACAGATACACCAGGGACCAGGACCACAGCCGCCTGTGTTCCCACCAGGACCAACCCACCAGGACCAGCCCACCAGGACCACATCCAACAATTGTTAAAAGTAAGTTTTGAAGACCCCAAATCTGCTACTTCAATGTGTAGAGCAGATTGCAAGTGTCTTTTAACTTACAGAGACACCAGGACCACAGCCGCCGCCTGTCTTGCCCACCAGGAACAGACCACCAGGACCAGCCCACCAGGACCACATCCAACAATCGTTCAAAGTAAGTTTTGAAGACCCCAAATCTGCTACTTCAATGTGTAGAGCAGATTGCAAGTGTCTTTTAACGTACAGAGACACCAGGACCACAGCCGCCGCCTGTCTTGCCCACCAGGAACAGACCACCAGGACCAGCCCACCAGGACCACATCCAACAATCGTTCAAAGTAAGTTTTGAAGACCCCAAATCTGCTACTTCAATGTGTAGAGCAGATTGCAAGTGTCTTTTAACTTACAGAGACACCAGGACCACAGCCGCCGCCTGTCTTGCCCACCAGGAACAGACCACCAGGACCAGCCCACCAGGACCACATCCAACAATTGTTAAAAGTAAGTTTTGAAGACCCCAAATCTGCTACTTCAATGTGTAGAGCAGATTGCAAGTGTCTTTTAACTTTTACAGAGACACCAGGACCACAGCTGCCGGCCTTGCTACAACAACAATGTCCTCTTCTGACAGCCCTCCTCCACAGCAACAGCGTGTATCGGTAAGTTAACACAAAAAAAGGTTTGTTTTTTTTTGTTTTTTGTTTTGTTTTTTTAATTTACATTTTTGTTGATCACTACATGCATAAATTATGTTTAAACAGGAATCTGAATCAGATGAGGAGCTGTCAGAAGGGGGCGAGACGGGTGGAGAGATGCAAGTGGAGGAGGAACCAAGTGTAAGTAGTGGTGAAACAGTTGCTTCACACATCACACTGCACCATACACAAAACAGATTTTCATACATAACTAAACACAGAAAATATATGCCTACATTAAAGAGAATTTGTTTCCTTTATTTCAGTCTCCTGCTGCTGCTGCTGCTGACCAGTCAACAAATCGTGAAGGTCCTCCCAGCCGCTCCCAGATTCGGCGGAATCGTCACCGCGGTCAGCCATCAGTGAGTTTTTTTTTTGGAGGGGGATTCTATTGGTACTTTTGTGTTTCAGTGTACTAATTTATTTGTTTTTCTTCTTCTTTTTTTTTGCACAGGCTTCACAGCGTGCTCCCGCAGAAGACTTTGATGATGACATTGACATCAACAGTCTCATCGAGGAGGTTCGCGAGCGGGAGCCGCTCTGGAACATGGCTGACGGCAGGCATGCCGATACCGGTGTCACCCGTCGGCTCTGGGACGAAGTGTGCTAGAACATCTTTCCAAGGTGGGAGGACCTTCATCCACAGCAGCAGAGCAAACTATGTAAGTATTCACTTTTCAGTGATGTTTTGAGCTGACTATAATGTATTGCATTTACCAATTTTTTTTTTTCTTTTTATTCTTGTCTTCACAGGTGGAAAGGTTAGGAAGCGGTGGCGGTCACTGAGGGATCGCTTTAAGAGGGAATTTAACGCGGAGATGCAGGCCCCAAGTGGCTCAGCAGGAAGGAAGAGGAGCAGATATAAACACGGCCAGGCCCTATCCTTCCTGAGGCGAACAATGCTGAGCAGAGTGTAAGTGTTCTACAGCCCACTAATAACCATGTTAACCTGTCTACTTAGTTTGGTTTCAGTCAGGGCTTTTTCATATCAATATATTAATTTCTTTTGTTTTTTCTTTCACAGCACCTTCTCCAGCCACCGGGCGCCTGCATCTTCCTCTGCGCCCTCTGGAGCGATCCCTCCTGAGTCCACCACTGAGGGCCACGTCGGTAGGCCCCACACCACTGACCCCTGCTCTGACCCCTCTGTCCCCTCCACTTCATCCGCCCCAAGCAGTGGAGCATTATTGCAGCCTTAATTGCTCGCATCTGATGCTGAACACAGCGTTCCCTTTACCCCACCCCTCTGATCCTGCCACCTCGAGACTACCATTAGGTTCGTGGCGGCAGCGTCAGAGGGGTCAGGAAAAGAGCTATGCTGCTGAGTTCTTACATCTGAATGCATCCTTCCAAAGCTCTTTCAAAATTTTGGGAGAGCAAGTGACTGCTGGTTTCAACATGGTGCAATCCCGCATCAGTGAAACAAGCCATGAAACCAGCAGTCGCTTGGATAGGCTGCATTCAGATGTAAGTCAGTCTCTGGCAAATCTTTTTTTTCAATCTATGCTCAGGAGCATGGAAAAGCTTTCTTTTGAGCAACAGATGCGGGTAATGAATACCTGCCATAATGCTCTACTGAAGGCCCTTAACGAACCCCAATCTACCCACACACCTCCCCACACATCCACTACAGTTCCACCCCAGGCCCCATTTCCACACCATACCCCCCATTACCAAACTCAGCCCCAATACCCACACCAGCCCCAATACCAAATCCAGCCCCAATCCCCACACCAGCCCCATTACCAAACCCAGCCCCAATACCCACACCAGCCCCAATACCCAACCCAGTCCCAATACCCAACCCAGTCCCAATACCCAACCCAGTCCCCATACCCATCCCGGCCCCCAAACCAAATTTCTTCCCCAATGTTTTCTTCCTTGCCCAGCTTTTCTTCCCCAGTAAGTATTCCCCCTACCCCAACACCACCCTCCTCTGGTCAGCCTCCTGGTTTTACCCCCCCTTCCACTGCACCCCAACCAAGTAGGGTTTCCCCACCTATCGACGTGGTCCAACCTTCCAGCCCCTCCTCCCCTCGTATCTCCACCCCACATTTTGAAGATTTATAACTTTATGTACAAATGTTAAATTTTATAAAAATAATTTGAAAATATAAAAAAATTTTTTTTTGAAAATAACAAATGTTTTTTTTGCCAAGAAAAAAAAAACAATTTAAAAAAAGAGTTCAAATAAAATTCTGTCTGATTAAAATTCTACTCTTTGTGTGTGTGTGGATTTATTAAGGTAATATGGTAACTAAAAAGGTAAAATAAAAATAAACATCAGACGTGTGAAAGGTACATATTGGTTTTAGTAGCAAGAAAACCACGCTTTTGAGCTTTTTTTTTTTTTATTTGGGGGGGAGAAACACATTTTTTACATAAACAAAACACATGGAAAACAGGTCACACAATGATGTCTTGCCATGGGATCCGCCCGACAGGTGACATAAAATAATCCGCAAACTGGTCCCTCATCCTTGTAACAGAACCTGTGGAGCGAACTGAGGTGCTGCGGTAGTCCCACAAGGTTGTCTCCAATACTTCGTCATCCAAGGAAACGGGCTCCTTTGAAAGGACAAAGTTGTGGAGCACCACACAGGCTTTAACAACCTCGTCTATAGTTGTGGTTTTCAGTTTGATTGCCGTCAGCAGAACTCGCCACTTCACCGTCAATATACCAAAAGAACACTCTACTACTCTTCGTGCTCTAGTAAGCCGGTAATTAAATACCCGCTTGGTACGGGTTAAGTTCCGGCTACTATACGGTTTCAGTAGGTGCGGCGAGAGTTGAAACGCTTCATCACCTACACAAACATATTCCATGGCTGGTTCACTTGTTCCTGGCAGTGGTCTGGCTGGCGGGAAATCGTATGTCTCTCCATACAGGCAACGACCCATTGGAGAGTTTTTAAAAACTTGGGAATCATTGGACCGTCCATACGCTCCTATATCCACGGCAAGGAACTTGCAGTTGGCGTCTGCAATAGTCATAAGGACGATGGAGAAGTACTTCTTGTAATTATAGTACTCCGATCCTGTTCCTGCCGGTTTCGCAATCCTTATGTGTTTCCCGTCAACTGCACCCACACAATTTGGGAAATGGCAAATTTGCTGAAACTGGTCTGCACTTCTCAACCAGATGTCCATGGATGGTTGGGGGATATACTCTGGCTGTAAAGTGGTCCAAATAGCCCGACATGTCTCCTTCACTATTCCTGAAATAGTGGAAATGCCCAGCCGGAATTGGTAATGGAGCGAAGTCATAGATTCACCCGTAGCTAGGAAACTGTAAAAAAAAAAATGTTAGAAAAAATTGCACAGACCAACAAGTTTCAATAAATGGCACTGTGAAAATTTTTTTTAGGATGGGACACACAATAAAACCTGCATGCAACCGGTGTAAAAAAGCAGTGGAATGGCCGCAAACAAAACAAAAATTACATGCTGCAGAAAATAGTGCGCAATATGTCAGCGCAGTATTGTCTGCAGCATGTAATATAACATTAAATATGACCAATGACAGAAAAAAAAGCAGTTGCATGTCAACAAACCCCCCCAAAAAAAAAAAAATCTGCAGAAAATGCAATGCAATGTTTCAGCGCAGTATTTTCTGCAGTCTGTTATAGGACATTCAAGATGAGCAATGACATTAAAAAAAAACAGTGGAATGGCCGCAAACAAAACAAAAATTACATGCTGCAGAAAATAGTGCGCAATATGTCAGCGCAGTATTGTCTGCAGCATGTAATATAACATTAAAAATGACCAATGACAGAAAAAAAGCAGTTGCATGTCAACAAACCCAAAAAAAAAAAAAAAATCTGCAGAAAATGCAACGCAATGTTTCAGCGCAGTATTTTCTGCAGTCTGTTATAGGACATTCAATATGAGCAATGACTAGTGTTGAGCGATACCTTCCGATATCGGAAAGTATCGGTATCGGAAAGCATCGGCCGATACCGGCAAAGTATCGGATCTCGCCGATCCCGATACCCGATACCAATGCAAGTCAATGGGACGAAAATATCGGAATTAAAATAAACCCTTTCTTTCCTTGTAGGTTCATTCTACATGAAGGAAAACAACTAAGAATAATGTAGGATGTATTGGGGGAGGTGGCGGAGACATTAAAGGCATAGAGGTTTAGCCCAATCAAATAGAATAGCAGGAATTTTAATTTTTTTTTAAGACGTTCGGAGTTACAAAGATATTGACTATGTTAAGATTTTTTTTACTTTGTCAGATATTGATGTGTCACTACTTCCACGCCCTTCACCCTCTTTTTTACTTCTCCCACACTTTGTTCTTCATCATCATCAGCAT
The DNA here is from genome assembly GCF_051348905.1 of Ranitomeya variabilis. NCBI lineage: Eukaryota > Metazoa > Chordata > Amphibia > Anura > Dendrobatidae > Ranitomeya > Ranitomeya variabilis. The sequence goes on from NC_135239.1 coordinate 127,403,605, forward strand.
CTTTGACATCAAGTTCTTCTTCACCTTATTCATCTTCTTCATCTTCTACCTAGAATTTTTTTTTTTTCATTGTTCATATTCTTTTTATTTAACTATTATTCTTCTTCTTCATAATGAAGTTCTTCATCAAATTCTTATTTGTGACAGGCATTCCCGTAGTTATCTATAAAAGTTTGAAGATTACACCTTCCGTTCTGCCTGTCACAAAAGAGTTACATTTGTCCGCGTTCAGTTTGGCCTGCAGCATCAGGCTTTATCCAGGGGCACCACGAGGAGGAACGGACTCACCCCCATACACTGCTTAGTCTTCTTCTGCTTATAATTTAGATAATATCTTTTGCTCTGATATTTTGTGTTATGCTTAATGTTCTTCTGCTCTTTGTTCTGCAGCCTCTTGTTCTTCTGCTTCTCGGTCTCCCATGTCGTCGTCGTCTCCAGAGTCGTCGTCATCTCAGTGGTTGTCGTCTCTGGTGTCGTCGTCATCTTAGGGGTGGTCTTCCAGGTCATCGTCTTTAGGGTCTTGAACTTGGAAATGTAGCAGAAGGTACAAGAAGGCTGAGCAAATGCCGAGAAACAGCTGATGGAACTGGAACTCGGATGGCTACCCAAAGGTCCAAGAGCCAATGGAACTACCGAGGACCAGCTGACGTTACTGGAACCCGGTTACTAAGCGGGAGGTACCCGTGCCTGAAAGCACTACCAAGGACCACCTGACGTTGGTGGAACTCGGATACCCAGAGGGAGGCACCTAAGCCAAAGGCTCTGCCCGGAACCAACTGATGGTACTGGAACCAGGATGGGGAGCAGAAGGTACAAGAGCAAAAGACACTGCCGAGAACCAGCTGACGGTACTGGAACCCGGATGGGTAGCCAAAGGTCCAAGAGCCAATGGAACTACCGAGGACCAGCTGACGTTAATGGAACCCGGTTACTAAGCAGGAGGTACCCGTGCCTGAAAGCACTACCAAGGACCACCTGACCTTGGTGGAACTCAGATACCCAGAAGGAGGCATCTAAGCCAAAGGCTCTACCCGGAACCAGCTGACGGTACTGGAACCAGGATGGGGACCTATTCAAGCTTGTCTTCTTAGAGCCCCAACTAGTGGTGTTGGAGCAAAGGGTCAGCAGGGGGAGCAGAGTGTAGGCCGAAGCCTGCACTGGAGGCATTTGGAGGTCTGTTGTGTCTCCGTGGCATTTGCAGGACACGATGCCGGCTACACAGCAGGGAAACAGCTGGCGTTACTGAACCCCACTGACACATTGGCTGGTGTTTTTCTCTGTGCAGCTAGCACTTCCAGGCGCCAACTGGCGGTGTTAGAGCCCAGGGTCAGCAGGAGGAGCAGAGGGAGCAGAGTGTAGGCCAAAGCCTGCACTGGCGGCAGCTTTGTGTCTGCGTGGCTTTTGCAGGACACGTTGCCAGCTACACAGCAGGGGAACAGCTGGCGGTGCTGAACCCCACTGACACATTGGCGGGTGTTTTTCTCTGTGCAGCCAGCACTTCCGGGCACCAACTGGCGGTGTTAGAGCCCAGGGTCAGCAGGAGCAGAGGGAGCAGAGTGTAGGCCGAAGCCTAATTGAACCAATTTTAAAGGTAACCTTTAACCCCCCTCAGGTGTTACAAACTAGAAGAGCCACACCTTATGCAGCAGTAGTGCTGCACAAGTCAAAGGTTGCTCTTTTAATTTTGTTCCTTGCGCACGCTGAATGAAACACGTACAACATTTTGGCCCTTATACAGTCAAACTGTCTTGGAGGCGGGAGTTCCCTTCGTAATGAGACGCAGCACAGCTGTCAAAAATGCCACCTTGGTGCTGGGCGCAGCCTCCTGAGCGTTGTTATTTGCTGTACAGGAGTCTGCGCTGTCGTGTTATCCCTTGGCCATGCGCTGTTAGCGCTGCCGGTTTTCTGACATCATTTAATGTCGGCCGGTGCGGTTCGCGATGCCCATGAATCCCAGCCCCGCAGTGTCTTTACATTGTTAAAACACTGCGGGGCTGGGATTCATGGCCTTGCGCAGTACATATGTTCGCCTCTCACTTGGGTCCTAACACCTGCTTCAGACTGTGCGGCGCCAGCTGATCCCTTATCACATGCCACGGCCATGAGGCCGCACAGTGTGAAGAAGGCGGAAGGAGATAAGTGCCAGGCGAAGATAGGCACTGCTCATGCCCATCAATCACACCCTCGCACTAAAAATAAATAAGACACCGAGGGGCGTTGTGTCGGGTAGGGCGGCCGCAGAGGCGCAGCCAGCAAACAATGATGTCAGAAGATGGGCAGCGCTAACAAGGGGGTTGCAGCGTGTCATTACAAAAGAAAGTCACACCTCAGGGACGGTATAATGGTCTCAGGGGACACATTTTAGATGTGTTGCGTTCGGCGTGTGCAAGGAGAGTAACTTAATGAGCCACCTTGTACAAATGCAGCATTACTGCTGTACAAGGTGGCTATTATACATGCCAACGCCTGGGGTAGGGGGACAGGTTTCCTTCAATTTCAGTTCTTGTGTCTGCGTGGCGTTTGCAGGACACGATGCCGGCTACACAGCAGGGGAACAGCTGGCGGTGCTGAACCCCACTGACACATTGGCGGGTGTTTTTCTCTGTGCAGCTAGCACTTCCAGGCACCAACTGGCGGTGTTAGAGCCCAGGGTCAGCAGGAGGAGCAGAGGGAGCAGAGTGTAGGCCGAAGCCTGTACTGGAAGCAGCTTTGTGTCTGCATGGCTTTTGCAGGACACGATGCCGGCTACACAGCAGGGGAACAGCTGGCGGTGCTGAACCCCACTGACACATTGGCGGGTGTTTTTCTCTGTGCAGCCAGCACTTCCGGGCACCAACTGGTGGTATTAGAGCCCAGGGTCAGCAGGAGGAGCAGAGGGAGCAGAGTGTAGGCCGAAGCCTGCACTGGAGGCAGCTTGGTGTCTGCGTGGCTTTTGCAGGACACGATGCCGGCTACACAGCAGGGGAACAGCTGGCGTTGCTGAACCCCACTGACACATTGGCGGGTGTTTTTCTCTGTGCAGCTAGCACTTCCGGGCGCCAACTGGGGGTGGTAGAGCCCAGGGTCAGCAGAAGGAGCAGAGTGTAGGCCGAAGCCTGCACTGGAGCAAGTTGAAAGGGAACCTTTAACCCCCCCCCCCAAGGCATTTGTAGCTGAAAGAGCCATCTTGTACAGCACTAATGCTGAAAAAGGTAAACTTAGCTCTTTTAATTATAGTCCTTGCAAACGCTGAACTTGACACTTATGAAATGTGACCCCTCACACCGTTAAACCGTCCGGTAGGTGGAACTTTCATTTGTCATGTGACGCAGCACAGCCGTCATTCTTACCCCCTTGGCGCCGTGCGCCGCCTCCTCAGCGTTGTTTGAATCAGTCCTGGAGCCTGCGCTGTTATGTTAGCCCTTGGCCATGCACACATTTTGCGCTGCCCATCTTCTGACATCATTTGGTGTCAGGCTGGCTGCGCCTGTGCGGCCGCGCTGGCCAAGATCCCGCCTCGCTGTGTCATCTAATGTAATCACTCTGCGGACCTGTGATCCATGGGCATGAGCAGTGCATATCCTCGCCTCTCACTCCCCTCCCTACGGCTTTTTCAGACTGTGCGGCGTCACGGCCGTCGCATGCTATTAGGGATCAGCTGACGTTGCACAGTCTGAAGAAGGCATAGGGAGATGAGTGAGAGGTGGAGGTTAAGATATGCACTGCGCATGTCCATGGATCACAGGCCCGCAGTGGGATTAAATCAGAAGACACTACGAGGCGGGATCTCGTCCAGCGCGGCCGCACAGGCGCAGCCAGCCTGACACCAAATAATGTCAGAAGATGGGCAGCGCTAAGTGTGCATGGCCAAGGGCTAACATAACAGCGCAGGCTCCGGGACAGATTCAAACAACGCTGAGGAGACGGCGCACGGCGCCAAGGGGGTAAGAATGACGGCTGTGCTGCGTCACATGACAAATGAAAGTTTCACCTACCAGACGGTTTAACGGTGTGAGGGGACACATTTCATAAGTGTTAGGTTCAGCATGTGCAAGGAGCACCATGAAAAGAGGCACTTTTTCCTTTTGCATCATTACTGCTGCACAAGGTGGCTCTTTCAGTAACAAACGCCTGGGGGGGGGGACAGGTTCCCTTAAATTTAAGTTGTTGTGCCTGCGTGGCGGTCGCATGACACGTTGCCGTATACACAGCAGGGGAACAGCAGGCATTACTGAACCCCACTAACACATTGGCGAGGTGTTTGGCTCTGTGCGGACAGCACTTCCAGGCAACAACTAGCGGTGTTGGAGCCCAGGGACAGCAGGAGGAGGAGGTGGAGGAGATAGGAGGAATTGACACACACACAGCTGGGGAACAGCTGACGTTACTGAACCCCAATAACAGAGGAGCGACTGTTGACTGTGCGGACAGCACTTCCAGGCAACAACTAGCGGTGTTGGAGCCCAGGGACAGCATGAGGAGCAGATAGGAGGTATTGCAGCACACACAGCAGGGGAGCAGCTGACGTTACTGAACCCCAATAACACGGCAGCAAGTGTTGACTGTGCGGACAGCACTTCCAGGCACCAACTAGCGGTGTTGGAGCCCAGGGACAGCAGGAGGAGGAGGTGGAGGAGATAGGAGGGATTTCCACACACACAGCTGGGGAACAGCTGAGGTTGCTGAACCCCAATAACAGAGGAGCGACTGTTGACTGTGCGGACAGCACTTCCAGGCAACAACTAGCGGTGTTGGAGCCCAGGGACAGCAGGAGGAGCAGATAGGAAGTATTGCAGCACACACAGCAGGGGAGCAGCTGACGTTACTGAACCCCAATAACACGGCAGCAAGTGTTGACTGTGCGGACAGCACTTCCAGGCACCAACTAGCGGTGTTGGAGCCCAGGGACAGCAGGAGGAGCAGAGGAACACAGTGTAGGCCGAAGCCTGATTGGAGAAAGTCGAAAGGGAACCTTTAACCCCCCCCCAAGGCGTTTGTAGCTGAAAGGACAAAGTTGTGGAGCACCACACAGGCTTTAACAACCTCGTCTATAGTTGTGGTTTTCAGTTTGATTGCCGTAAGCAGAACTCGCCACTTCGCCGTCAATATACCAAAAGAACACTCTACTACTCTTCGTGCTCTAGTAAGCCGGTAATTAAATACCCGCTTGGTACGGGTTAAGTTCCGGCTACTATACGGTTTCAGTAGGTGCGGCGAGAGTTGAAACGCTTCATCACCTACACAAACATATTCCATGGCTGGTTCACTTGTTCCTGGCAGTGGTCTGGCTGGCGGGAAATCGTATGTCTCTCCATACAGGCAACGACCCATTGGAGAGTTTTTAAAAACTTGGGAATCATTGGACCGTCCATACGCTCCTATATCCACGGCAAGGAACTTGCAGTTGGCGTCTGCAATAGTCATAAGGACGATGGAGAAGTACTTCTTGTAATTATAGTACTCCGATCCTGTTCCTGCCGGTTTCGCAATCCTTATGTGTTTCCCGTCAACTGCACCCACACAATTTGGGAAATGGCAAATTTGCTGAAACTGGTCTGCACTTCTCAACCAGATGTCCATGGATGGTTGGGGGATATACTCTGGCTGTAAAGTGGTCCAAATAGCCCGACATGTCTCCTTCACTATTCCTGAAATAGTGGAAATGCCCAGCCGGAATTGGTAATGGAGCGAAGTCATAGATTCACCCATAGCTAGGAAACTGTAAAAAAAAAAATGTTAGAAAAAATTGCACAGACCAACAAGTTTCAATAAATGGCACTGTGAAAATTTTTTTTAGGATGGGACACACAATAAAACCTGCATGCAACCGGTGTAAAAAAGCAGTGGAATGGCCGCAAACAAAACAAAAATTACATGCTGCAGAAAATAGTGCGCAATATGTCAGCGCAGTATTGTCTGCAGCATGTAATATAACATTAAATATGACCAATGACAGAAAAAAAAGCAGTTGCATGTCAACAAACCCAAAAAAAAAAAAAAAAATCTGCAGAAAATGCAATGCAATGTTTCAGCGCAGTATTTTCTGCAGTCTGTTATAGGACATTCAATATGAGCAATGACATTAAAAAAAAACAGTGGAATGGCCGCAAACAAAACAAAAATTACATGCTGCAGAAAATAGTGCGCAATATGTCAGCGCAGTATTGTCTGCAGCATGTAATATAACATTAAAAATGACCAATGACAGAAAAAAAGCAGTTGCATGTCAACAAACCCAAAAAAAAAAAAAAAATCTGCAGAAAATGCAACGCAATGTTTCAGCGCAGTATTTTCTGCAGTCTGTTATAGGACATTCAATATGAGCAATGACTAGTGTTGAGCGATACCTTCCGATATCGGAAAGTATCGGTATCGGAAAGTATCGGCCGATACCGGCAAAGTATCGGATCTCGCCGATCCCGATACCCGATACCAATGCAAGTCAATGGGACGAAAATATCGGAATTAAAATAAACCCTTTCTTTCCTTGTAGGTTCATTCTACATGAAGGAAAACAACTAAGAATAATGTAGGATGTATTGGGGGTGGTGGCGGAGACATTAAAGGCATAGAGGTTTAGCCCAATCAAATAGAATAGCAGGAATTTTAATTTTTTTTTAAGACGTTCGGAGTTACAAAGATATTGACTATGTTAAGATTTTTTTTACTTTGTCAGATATTGATGTGTCACTACTTCCACGCCCTTCACCCTCTTTTTTACTTCTCCCACACTTTGTTCTTCATCATCATCAGCATCTTTGACATCAAGTTCTTCTTCACCTTATTCATCTTCTTCATCTTCTACCTAGAATTTTTTTTTTTTCATTGTTCATATTCTTTTTATTTAACTATTATTCTTCTTCTTCATAATGAAGTTCTTCATCAAATTCTTATTTGTGACAGGCATTCCCGTAGTTATCTATAAAAGTTTGAAGATTACACCTTCCGTTCTGCCTGTCACAAAAGAGTTACATTTGTCCGCGTTCAGTTTGGCCTGCAGCATCAGGCTTTATCCAGGGGCACCACGAGGAGGAACGGACTCACCCCCATACACTGCTTAGTCTTCTTCTGCTTATAATTTAGATAATATCTTTTGCTCTGATATTTTGTGTTATGCTTAATGTTCTTCTGCTCTTTGTTCTGCAGCCTCTTGTTCTTCTGCTTCTCGGTCTCCCATGTCGTCGTCGTCTCCAGAGTCGTCGTCATCTCAGTGGTTGTCGTCTCTGGTGTCGTCGTCATCTTAGGGGTGGTCTTCCAGGTCATCGTCTTTAGGGTCTTGAACTTGGAAATGTAGCAGAAGGTACAAGAAGGCTGAGCAAATGCCGAGAAACAGCTGATGGAACTGGAACTCGGATGGCTACCCAAAGGTCCAAGAGCCAATGGAACTACCGAGGACCAGCTGACGTTACTGGAACCCGGTTACTAAGCGGGAGGTACCCGTGCCTGAAAGCACTACCAAGGACCACCTGACGTTGGTGGAACTCGGATACCCAGAGGGAGGCACCTAAGCCAAAGGCTCTGCCCGGAACCAACTGATGGTACTGGAACCAGGATGGGGAGCAGAAGGTACAAGAGCAAAAGACACTGCCGAGAACCAGCTGACGGTACTGGAACCCGGATGGGTAGCCAAAGGTCCAAGAGCCAATGGAACTACCGAGGACCAGCTGACGTTAATGGAACCCGGTTACTAAGCAGGAGGTACCCGTGCCTGAAAGCACTACCAAGGACCACCTGACGTTGGTGGAACTCGGATACCCAGAAGGAGGCATCTAAGCCAAAGGCTCTACCCGGAACCAGCTGACGGTACTGGAACCAGGATGGGGACCTATTCAAGCTTGTCTTCTTAGAGCCCCAACTAGTCGTGTTGGAGCAAAGGGTCAGCAGGGGGAGCAGAGTGTAGGCCGAAGCCTGCACTGGAGGCATTTGGAGGTCTGTTGTGTCTCCGTGGCATTTGCAGGACACGATGCCGGCTACACAGCAGGGAAACAGCTGGCGTTACTGAACCCCACTGACACATTGGCTGGTGTTTTTCTCTGTGCAGCTAGCACTTCCAGGCGCCAACTGGCGGTGTTAGAGCCCAGGGTCAGCAGGAGGAGCAGAGGGAGCAGAGTGTAGGCCGAAGCCTGCACTGGCGGCAGCTTTGTGTCTGCGTGGCTTTTGCAGGACACGTTGCCAGCTACACAGCAGGGGAACAGCTGGCGGTGCTGAACCCCACTGACACATTGGCGGGTGTTTTTCTCTGTGCAGCCAGCACTTCCGGGCACCAACTGGCGGTGTTAGAGCCCAGGGTCAGCAGGAGCAGAGGGAGCAGAGTGTAGGCCGAAGCCTAATTGAACCAATTTTAAAGGTAACCTTTAACCCCCCTCAGGTGTTACAAACTAGAAGAGCCACACCTTATGCAGCAGTAGTGCTGCACAAGTCAAAGGTTGCTCTTTTAATTTTGTTCCTTGCGCACGCTGAATGAAACACGTACAACATTTTGGCCCTTATACAGTCAAACTGTCTTGGAGGCGGGAGTTCCCTTCGTAATGAGACGCAGCACAGCTGTCAAAAATGCCACCTTGGTGCTGGGCGCAGCCTCCTGAGCGTTGTTATTTGCTGTACAGGAGTCTGCGCTGTCGTGTTATCCCTTGGCCATGCGCTGTTAGCGCTGCCGGTTTTCTGACATCATTTAATGTCGGCCGGTGCGGTTCGCGATGCCCATGAATCCCAGCCCCGCAGTGTCTTTTCCTTAATTCACACTGCGGGGTTGGGATTCATGGCCTTGCGCAGTACATATGTTCGCCTCTCACACTCGGGTCCTTACACCTGCTTCAGACTGTGCGGCGTCAGCTGATCCCTTATCGCATGCCACGGCCATGAAGCCGTACAGTCTGAAGAAGGCGGAAGGAGATGAGTGACAACAGGCGAAGATATGCACTGCTCATGCCCGTCAATCACACCCTCGCAGTCAAAATAAATAAGACACTGAGGGGCGTTGTGTCGGGCAGGGCAGCCGCAGAGGCACAGCCAGCCAAACAATGATGTCAGAAGACGGGCAGCGCTACCAAGGGGGTTGCAGCGTGTCATTGCAAAAGAAAGTCACACCTCAGGGACGTTTTAATGGTCTCAGGGGACACATTTTAGACGTGTTGCGTTCGGCTTGTGCAAGGAGAGAAACTTAATGAGCCACCTTGTACAAATGCAGCATTACTGCTGTACAAGGTGGCTGATATACATGCCAACGCCTGGGGTAGGGGGACAGGTTTCCTTCAATTTCAGTTCTTGTGTCTGCGTGGCATTTGCAGGGCACGATGATGCTGGCTACACAGCAGGGGAACAGCTGGCGTTACTGAACCCCACTGACACATTGGCTGGTGTTTTTCTCTGTGCAGCTAGCACTTCCGGGCACTAACTGGCGGTGTTAGAGCCCAGGGTCAGCAGGAGGAGCAGAGGGAGCAGAGTGTAGGCCGATGCCTGCACTGGTGGCAGCTTTGTGTCTGCGTGGCTTTTGCAGGACACGTTGCCGGCTACACAGCGGGGGCACAGCTGGCGTTGCTGAACCCCACTGACACATTGGCGAAGTGTTTGGCTCTGTGCAGCCAGCACTTCCGGGCGCCAACTGGCGGTGTTAGAGCCCGGGGTCAGCAGGAGGAGAGGGAGCAGAGTGTAGGCCGAAGCCTAATTGAACCAATTTTAAAGGTAACCTTTAACCCCCCTCAGGTGTTACAAACTAGAAGAGCCACACCTTATGCAGCAGTAGTGCTGCACAAGTCAAAGGTTGCTCTTTTAATTTTGTTCCTTGCACAAGCTGAATGAAACACGTACAACATTTTGGCCCTTATACAGTCAATCTGTCTTGGAGGCGGGAGTTCCCTTCGTAATGAGACGCAGCACAGCAGGCAAAAATACCAACTTGGTGCTTGGCACGGCCTCCTGAGCATCGCATTTTGCTGTACAGGAGTCTGCGCTGTTGAGTTATCCCTTGGCCATGCGCTGTCCGTCTTCTGACATCATTTGATGTCGGCCGGTGCGGTTCGCGATGCCCATGAATCCCAGCCCCGCAGTGTCTTTACATTGTTAAAACACTGCGGGGCTGGGATTCATGGCCTTGCGCAGTACATATGTTCGCCTCTCACTTGGGTCCTAACACCTGCTTCAGACTGTGCGGCGCCAGCTGATCCCTTATCACATGCCACGGCCATGAGGCCGCACAGTGTGAAGAAGGCGGAAGGAGATAAGTGCCAGGTGAAGATAGGCACTGCTCATGCCCATCAATCACACCCTCGCACTAAAAATAAATAAGACACCGAGGGGCGTTGTGTCGGGCAGGGCGGCCGCAGAGGCGCAGCCAGCAAACAATGATGTCAGAAGACGGGCAGCGCTAACAAGGGGGTTGCAGCGTGTCATTACAAAAGAAAGTCACACCTCAGGGACGGTATAATGGTCTCAGGGGACACATTTTAGATGTGTTGCGTTCGGCGTGTGCAAGGAGAGTAACTTAATGAGCCACCTTGTACAAATGCAGCATTACTGCTGTACAAGGTGGCTATTATACATGCCAACGCCTGGGGTAGGGGGACAGGTTTCCTTCAATTTCAGTTCTTGTGTCTGTGTGGCGTTTGCAGGACACGATGCCGGCTACACAGCAGGGGAACAGCTGGCGGTGCTGAACCCCACTGACACATTGGCGGGTGTTTTTCTCTGTGCAGCTAGCACTTCCAGGCACCAACTGGCGGTGTTAGAGCCCAGGGTCAGCAGGAGGAGCAGAGGGAGCAGAGTGTAGGCCAAAGCCTGTACTGGAAGCAGCTTTGTGTCTGCGTGGCTTTTGCAGGACACGATGCCAGCTACACAGCAGGGGAACAGCTGGCGGTGCTGAACCCCACTGACACATTGGCGGGTGTTTTTCTCTGTGCAGCCAGCACTTCCGGGCACCAACTGGTGGTATTAGAGCCCAGGGTCAGCAGGAGGAGCAGAGGGAGCAGAGTGTAGGCCGAAGCCTGCACTGGAGGCAGCTTGGTGTCTGCGTGGCTTTTGCAGGACACGATGCCGGCTACACAGCAGGGGAACAGCTGGCGTTGCTGAACCCCACTGACACATTGGCGGGTGTTTTTCTCTGTGCAGCTAGCACTTCCGGGCGCCAACTGGCGGTGGTAGAGCCCAGGGTCAGCAGGAGGAGCAGAGTGTAGGCCGAAGCCTGCACTGGAGCAAGTTGAAAGGGAACCTTTAACCCCCCCCCCCCAAGGCATTTGTAGCTGAAAGAGCCATCTTGTACAGCACTAATGCTGAAAAAGGTAAACTTAGCTCTTTTAATTATAGTCCTTGCAAACGCTGAACTTGACACTTATGAAATGTGACCCCTCACACCGTTAAACCGTCCGGTAGGTGGAACTTTCATTTGTCATGTGACGCAGCACAGCCGTCATTCTTACCCCCTTGGCGCCGGGCGCCGCCTCCTCAGCGTTGTTTGAATCAGTCCTGGAGCCTGCGCTGTTATGTTAGCCCTTGGCCATGCACACATTTTGCGCTGCCCATCTTCTGACATCATTTGGTGTCAGGCTGGCTGCGCCTGTGCGGCCGCGCTGGCCAAGATCCCGCCTCGCTGTGTCATCTAATGTAATCACTCTGCGGACCTGTGATCCATGGGCATGAGCAGTGCATATCCTCGCCTCTCACTCCCCTCCCTACGGCTTTTTCAGACTGTGCGGCGTCACGGCCGTCGCATGCTATTAGGGATCAGCTGACGTTGCACAGTCTGAAGAAGGCATAGGGAGATGAGTGAGAGGTGGAGGTTAAGATATGCACTGCGCATGTCCATGGATCACAGACCCGCAGTGGGATTAAATCAGAAGACACTACGAGGCGGGATCTCGTCCAGCGCGGCCGCACAGGCGCAGCCAGCCTGACACCAAATAATGTCAGAAGATGGGCAGCGCTAAGTGTGCATGGCCAAGGGCTAACATAACAGCGCAGGCTCCGGGACAGATTCAAACAACGCTGAGGAGACGGCGCACGGCGCCAAGGGGGTAAGAATGACGGCTGTGCTGCGTCACATGACAAATGAAAGTTTCACCTACCAGACGGTTTAACGGTGTGAGGGGTCACATTTCATAAGTGTTAGGTTCAGCATGTGCAAGGAGCACCATGAAAAGAGGCACTTTTTCCTTTTGCATCATTACTGCTGCACAAGGTGGCTCTTTCAGTAACAAACGCCTGGGGGGGGGGACAGGTTCCCTTAAATTTAAGTTGTTGTGCCTGCGTGGCGGTCGCATGACACGTTGCCGTATACACAGCAGGGGAACAGCAGGCATTACTGAACCCCACTAACACATTGGCGAGGTGTTTGGCTCTGTGCGGACAGCACTTCCAGGCAACAACTAGCGGTGTTGGAGCCCAGGGACAGCAGGAGGAGGAGGTGGAGGAGATAGGAGGAATTGACACACACACAGCTGGGGAACAGCTGACGTTACTGAACCCCAATAACAGAGGAGCGACTGTTGACTGTGCGGACAGCACTTCCAGGCAACAACTAGCGGTGTTGGAGCCCAGGGACAGCATGAGGAGCAGATAGGAGGTATTGCAGCACACACAGCAGGGGAGCAGCTGACGTTACTGAACCCCAATAACACGGCAGCAAGTGTTGACTGTGCGGACAGCACTTCCAGGCACCAACTAGCGGTGTTGGAGCCCAGGGACAGCAGGAGGAGGAGGTGGAGGAGATAGGAGGGATTGCCACACACACAGCTGGGGAACAGCTGACGTTGCTGAACCCCAATAACAGAGGAGCGACTGTTGACTGTGCGGACAGCACTTCCAGGCAACAGCTAGCGGTGTTGGAGCCCAGGGACAGCAGGAGGAGCAGATAGGAGGTATTGCAGCACACACAGCAGGGGAGCAGCTGATGTTACTGAACCCCAATAACACGGCAGCAAGTGTTGACTGTGCGGACAGCACTTCCAGGCACCAACTAGCGGTGTTGGAGCCCAGGGACAGCAGGAGGAGCAGAGGAACACAGTGTAGGCCGAAGCCTGATTGGAGAAAGTCGAAAGGGAACCTTTAACCCCCCCCCAAGGCGTTTGTAGCTGAAAGAGCCAGCTTGTGCAGCACAAAGGATGCAAAAGGAAAAGGTGGCTCTTTTCATTATGCTCCTTGCAAACACAGAACTAAACACTTATAAAATGTGTCCCCTGATACCGTGAGACCGTCCCGGAGGTGGGACTTTCCTTCGTAATATGACGCAGTACAGCAGTCATTCCTACCCCCTTGGCGCCGCACCCCGGCTCCTCAGCATTGTTTGATTCCGTCCCGGAGCCTGGGCTGTTATGTTATCCCTTGGCCAGGCACACTTAGCGCTGCCCATCTTCTGACATCATTTGGTGTCAGTCTGGCTGCGCCTGTGCGGCCGCGCTGGCCGAGAGCCCGCCTCGCAGTGTCGTCTAATGTAATCCCACCATGGGCCCGGGACCCGTGGACATGCGCAGTGCATATCCTCGCCTCTCACTCCCCTCCCTCCGGCTTCTTCAGACTGTGCGGTGTCACGGCCGTGGCATGCTATTAGGGATCAGCTGACGGCGCACAGTCTGAAGAAGGCGAAGGGAGATGAGTGAGAGGCGGAGGTGAAGATATGCACTGCGCATGCCCATGGATCCCAGGCCCGCAGTGTGATTAAATCAGAGGACACTGCGAGGCGGGATCTCGGCCAGCGCGGACGCACAGACGCAGTCAGCCTGACACCAAATGATGTCAGAAGAGGGGCAGCGCTAAGTGTGCCTGGCCAAGGGATAACATAACAGCGCAGGCTTCGGGACAGAATCAAACAACGCTGAGGAGCCAGCGCACGGCGCCAAGGGGGTAAGAATGACGGCTGTGCTGCATCACATTACGAAGGAAAGTCCCACCTCCGGGATGGTTTTACGGTATCAGTGGACACATTTTATAAGTGTTAAGTTCTCCGTGTGCAAGGAGCTAAACAAAAATAGCTACCTTTTCCTTGTGCAGCATTACTGCTGCACAAGGTGGCTCTTTCAGTAACAAACGCCTGGGGGGGACAGGTTCCCTTACATTTCAGTTGTTGTGTCAGCGTGGCGGTCGCAGGACACATTGCCGGCTACACAGCTGGGGATCAGCTGACGTTACTGACACCCAATAACACTGGGTCGTATGTTTTGACTGTGCAGACGGCACTTCTGAGTCTCAACTGGCGGTGTTGGAGCCCAGGAATTAAAGTTCAGGTGGCAGAAAGATGAACACAACAGGAGACCTGGATACTGTAGGCAGTCACCTAATTATTTAATCAGGAAGAGGAGTGGCAAATTCCTGGGAGATCCAGGCCTGGTTAATTTTCAGGAAAGTAAGCCTGTCAACGTTATCGGAGGATAGTCGCATGCGACGGTCAGTTAGTACACCACCTGCAGCACTAAAGACGCGTTCCGATAATACACTAGCCGCAGGGCAAGCCAGCACCTCCAATGCATACTGGCTTAGCTCTGGCCATGTATCCAGCTTTGAGACCCAAAACTTGAAAGGGGAAGAGCCGTCTGGGAGTACAGCAAGAGGGCAAGACATGTAGTCTGTCACCATCTGATGGAACCGTTGCCTCCTGCTGACTGGAGCCATCTGTGATGGTGTAGACTTTTGTGGCGGGCACACAAAACTGTGCCACAGTTGGGCCATACTGGTCTTGCCTTGGGCAGAGGCACTGCTTCTGCTCCCTCTTTGTGCAGAGCCTCCTCCACTGCCTGGACGCACTGAGCTGCTTTGTAATGCACTAGCAGCACTTCTCTCAGTTGGACTGGAGAAGATGATGGAATTCACCAGTGTGTCTTGGTACTCCCGCATTTTTCGCTCCCGGTTCAACGGTGTGATGAGGCTTTCTACGTTGTCCCGGTAGCGAGGATCGAGGAGGGTGAACATCCAATAATCAGACATGTTGAGAATGTGGGCGATGCGGCGGTCGTTTCTCAGGCACTGCAGCATGTAATCCACCATGTGCTGCAGACTGCCAACTGGCCAAGAAACGCTGTCCCCTGCTTGAGGCGTGATCTCTGCCTGCTCGTCATCACCCCACCCTCGCTGTACACACTGACTACTGGACAATTGTGTAACTCCCTCCTCTGGATGGATGTCTTCCTCCTCCATTGACTCCTCCTCATCCTCCTCACAAAGTGTCCCCTGCCTACGCCTTTGTGAGGAACCACGTGGCGCTGACTGTCCAGAAGATGATGGAAATGGTGAATCCTCATCCTCCACCTCTTCCACAACATCATTCCTTAGCGCTTGCAGTGATTTTTCAAGCAGGCAGATAAGGGGGACAGTCATGCTGACTAGTGAATCATCTGCACTCGCCATCCTTGTGGAATAATCGAAGGGACGCAAAACCTGGCAGACATCCTTCATAGTGGCCCACTCTGTGGTTGTGAAGTCTGAACGGCGCGGAGTGCGACTTCTTTGCGCCTGATGCAGCTGGTACTCCATTACTGCTTGCTGCTGCTCACACAACCGCTCCAACATATGTAACGTGGAATTCCACCTGGTAGGTAGGTCACATATGATGCGATGTTCCAGAAGGCAGAATCGGCGCTGCAGAGCCGCAATGCGCGATTTTGCCGTGCTGGAATGCCGCAAGTGAGCACACTCTAGGCAGACCTTGTGCAGCAGTGCATCAAGATCCGGATAGTCCCTCAAAAAACTCTGCACGACCAAATTGAGCACATGTGCCAGACATGGGATGTGAGTGAGGTTGCCGAGGCCCAGAGCTGCCACCAGATTTCGGCCATTATCACACACTACCATGCCTGGCTGGAGATTTGCTGCCACAAACCACACATCGCTCTCCTGCTTGATGGCATTCCAGAGCTCCTGCGCTGTGTGGCTTCGATTCCCCAATGAAATTAATTTCAAGATGGCCTGTTGACGTTTGGCCACGGCTGTGCTCATGTCGGTCGTAACAGGTAAACGTTCACGGGTCCATGTGGAGGTGGACTGTGACGGCTCCTGCAGCGATGATTCTGAGGAGTCAATGCGTACAGACTGGATTCCTGCAATCCTTGGAGTGGGCAGGACACGTCCTGCGCCACTCGCACGATCTGTACCCAGCTCAACAACATTAACCCAATGGGCAGTGAGGGAAAGGTATCACCCCTGTCCATGTTGACTGGTCCACGCATCGGTGGTGAGGTGGACCTTGCTACTGACGGCGTTCAGTAGCGCGTGTTTTATGTGTCCCTCCACATGCTAGTGCAGGGCAGGGACGGCTTGCCTGCTGAAATAAAAGCGGCTGGGCACATTGTTGTTGTGGATTCTGTTTGTGGGCTCCCTCTGGTGGTTACTGCTGGTACTGGGTGACTTTGGTGGGTTGCGGCCTTTGGTTTCCACCTGTCCATCAGAGGCTGGGTGTTTCCTATTTTACCTGGCCTTTCTGTCATTCCCTCGCTGGCTATCAATGTATTCAGATGTGCTCTGTTTGGTTCCTGCCTACCTGCTCCCAGATCTTTCAGGATAAGCTAAGTGCTGATTTTCAGTTGTTGGTTTTTTGTCCAGCTTGCTTATTATGTCTCTATGCTAGCTGGTAGCTCTAGTGGACTGAGGTTCTCCCCATGTGCCATGAGTTGGCACATGGGTTCTTGTAATCTCAGGATGGTTTTTTTGATTAGGGTTTTTTGCTGACCGCTCAGACCCCTTTTGTATCGTTCTGCTTTCTAGTTTACAGCGCGCCTCAATTTGCTGAACCTATATATATCATCTCTATGTGTGTGCCTTCCTCTCATTTCACCGTCAATACATGTGGGGGGCAACTATACCTTTTGGGGTTCATTCCTCTGGAGGCAAGTGAGGTCTTTATTTTCTCTGCAGTACTAGTTAGCTCTTAGGCTGGTGCGTGGCGTCTAGAACCAACGTAGGCACGCTCCCTGGCTATCTCTAGTTGCGTTTGTCAGGCGTAGGGCAGCGGTCAGCCCAGGTTCCATCACCCTAGAGCTCGTCCGATATTTTGTATTACTTTGCTTGTCCCTTGCTATCCCTAGCCATTGGGATTCATGACAGTATAGCGGCCCACAAAGTGTTAATTGTTTGGGCTGAAGCAGGAGAAAAAGAAGTGTTTAAGGGAAATTTTTTTTTTTTTTCCTTCAGAGTTTTGCTGCCTAGCCCTTAATTGCTGTCTAGCTGCTTCTTACCTCCTCTTAACCCTTGAATGGCTCTGATCTTAGCTGTTTAACATGGATGTCCAGAGTTTGGCTTCCAGCCTGAGTAATCTCGCGGCAAAAGTTCAAAACATACAGGATTTTGTTGTTCACACTCCCATGTCTGAACCTAGAATTCCTATTCCAGAGTTCTTTTCTGGAGATAGATCTACCTTCCTGAATTTCAGGAACAATTGTAAATTGTTTCTTTCTTTAAAATCTCGCTCCTCTGGAGACCCTGCTCAACAGGTCAAGATTGTAATATCTTTCCTGCGGGGCGACCCTCAGAATTGGGCATTTGCATTGGCACCAGGGGATCCTGCATTGCTCAATGTGGATGCGTTTTTTCTGGCATTGGGATTGCTCTATGAGGAACCCAACCTGGAGATTCAGGCTGAAAAGGCTTTATTAGCCCTCTCTCAGGGGCATGATGAAGCGGAAATATATTGTCAAAAATTTCGGAAATGGTCGGTGCTTACTCAGTGGAATGAGTGCGCCCTGGCTGCAAACTTCAGAAATGGTCTTTCCGAGGCCATTAAGGATATTATGGTGGGGTTCCCTACGCCTACAGGTCTGAATGAGTCGATGGCTATGGCCATTCAGATTGATCGGCGTTTACGGGAGCGCAAACCCGTGCACCAGTTGGCGGTGTCTTCTGAACAGGCACCTGAGACTATGCAATGTGATAGAATTCAGTCCAGAAGTGAACGGCAAAATTATAGGCGGAAAAATGGATCGTGTTTTTATTGTGGTGATTCAGCTCATGTTATATCAGCATGCTCTAAACGCACAAAAAGGGTTGATAAATCTTTTGCCATTGGTACTCTGCAGCCTAAGTTCATTTTGTCTGTGACTCTGATTTTTTCACTGTCTTCCATTTCCGTCGATGCCTATGTGGATTCAGGCGCTGCCCTGAGTCTTATGGATTGGTCATTTGCTAAACGCTGCGGTTTTAGTCTGGAGCCTCTGGAAGTTCCTATCCCTCTGAAGGGAATTGACTCTACACCATTGGCTATGAATAAGCCGCAGTATTGGACACAAGTGACCATGCGCATGACTCCCGTTCATCAGGAGGTGATTCGCTTCCTTGTACTGTATAATTTACATGATGTACTAGTGCTTGGTCTGCCATGGTTACAAACTCATAATCCTGTCCTGGACTGGAAAACAATGTCTGTGTTAAGCTGGGGATGTCAGGGGGTTCATGATGATGCACCTCCGATTTCAATCGCTTCATCTACTCCTTCTGAGATCCCTGCGTTTTTGTCTGACTATAGGGATGTTTTTGAGGAGCCTAAGCTCAATTCGCTCCCTCCTCATAGAGATTGTGACTGTGCTATAGAATTGATTCCTGGCAGTAAGTTCCCTAAGGGTCGTTTATTTAATCTGTCACTGCCAGAGCATACTGCTATGCGGAATTATATTAAGGAGTCCTTGGAAAAGGGACATATTCGTCCATCTTCGTCCCCTCTGGGAGCAGGTTTTTTTTTCGTGGCAAAAAAAGATGGTTCCCTGAGGCCTTGTATAGATTATCGCCTTCTGAATAAGATTACAGTCAAATATCAGTATCCACTGCCATTATTGACTGATTTGTTTGCTCGCATTAAGGGGGCTAGGTGGTTCACTAAGATAGATCTTCGCGGTGCGTATAATCTGGTACGGATAAAACAGGGTGACGAGTGGAAAACCGCATTTAATACGCCTGAGGGCCATTTTGAGTATTTGGTAATGCCTTTTGGACTCTCCAATGCTCCGTCAGTCTTTCAGTCCTTTATGCACAATATTTTCCGTGAATATCTGGATAAGTTTATGATTGTGTATTTGGATGATATTTTGGTGTTTTCTGATGACTGGGAGTCTCATGTTTTACAGGTCAGGAAGGTGTTTCAGATTCTGCGGGCCAATTCTCTGTTTGTGAAGGGCTCAAAGTGTCTCTTCGGAGTCCAGAAGATTTCTTTTTTGGGGTACATTTTTTCTCCTTCTACTATTGAGATGGATCCCGTCAAGGTTCAGGCGATTTGTGACTGGACACAACCTACATCTGTTAAGAGCCTTCAGAAGTTCTTGGGGTTTGCTAATTTTTATCGTCGGTTCATTGCTAATTTTTCCAGTATTGTTAAACCTTTGACTGATTTGACTAAAAAGGGTGCTGATGTTGCTGATTGGTCTCCTGCGGCCGTGGAGGCCTTTCAGGAACTTAAGCGCCGGTTTTCTTCTGCTCCTGTGTTGTGTCAACCAGATGTTTCACTTCCTTTTCAGGTTGAGGTTGATGCTTCCGAGATTGGAGCGGGGGCGGTTTTGTCACAGAGAAGTTCTAATGGCTCGGTGATGAAGCCATGTGCATTCTTCTCTGGAAAATTCTCGCCCGCCGAGCGCAATTATGATGTGGGTAATCGGGAGCTTTTGGCCATGAAGTGGGCATTTGAGGAGTGGCGTCATTGGCTTGAGGGTGCTAAACATCGTGTGGTGGTCTTGACTGATCACAAGAATCTCATTTACCTTGAGTCTGCCAGGCGTTTGAATCCTAGACAGGCTCGTTGGTCGTTGTTTTTTTCTCGTTTCAATTTCATGGTTTCATACCTGCCAGGTTCAAAGAATGTGAAGGCAGATGCTCTTTCCAGGAGTTTTGTGCCTGACTCTCCTGGAGACTCTGGGCCTACTGGTATCCTTAGGGATGGGGTAATATTGTCCGCCGTATCCCCAGACTTGCGACGTGCATTGCAGGAGTTTCAGGTGGATAAACCGGATCGTTGTCCACCAGAAAGACTGTTTGTTCCGGATGATTGGACCAGTAGAGTCATCTCCGAGGTCCATTCTTCTGTGTTGGCTGGTCATCCTGGAATATTTGGTACTAGAGACTTCGTGGCCAGGTCTTTTTGGTGGCCTTCCTTGTCTAGGGATGTGCGTACCTTTCTGCAGTCTTGTGAAGTGTGTGCTCAAGCTAAGCCTTGCTGTTCTCGGGCCAGTGGGTTGTTGTTATCTTTGCCCATCCCGAAGAGGCCTTGGACGCACATTTCCATGGATTTTATTTCTGATCTCCCGGTTTCACAGAAAATGTCCGTTATCTGGGTTGTGTGTGACCGCTTTTCTAAGATGGTTCATTTGGTGCCCTTGCCTAAGTTGCCCTCCTCCTCTGAGTTGGTTCCTTTGTTTTTTCAGAACGTGGTTCGTTTGCATGGGATTCCGGAGAATATCGTTTCTGACAGGGGATCCCAGTTTGTGTCTAGATTTTGGCGGACGTTTTGTGCCAAGATGGGCATTGATTTGTCTTTCTCGTCTGCATTCCATCCTCAGACGAATGGCCAGACGGAGCGAACTAATCAGACCTTGGAAACTTATTTGAGGTGTTTTGTTTCTGCTGATCAAGATGACTGGGTTGCTTTTTTGCCACTGGCCGAATTTGCTCTTAATAATCGGGCTAGTTCTGCCACGTTGGTCTCTCCTTTTTTTTGTAATTCGGGGTTTCATCCTCGTTTTTCCTCTGGTCAGGTGGAGTCCTCGGATTGTCCTGGAGTGGACGTGGTGGTGGACAGGCTACATCAGATTTGGAATCAGGTGGTGGACAATTTGAAGTTGTCTCAGGAGAAGACTCAGCAGTTTGCTAATCGCCATCGCCGCGTGGGTCCCCGACTTCTTGTTGGGGATTTGGTGTGGTTGTCTTCTCGTTTTGTCCCTATGAAGGTCTCTTCTCCTAAGTTCAAGCCTCGGTTCATCGGTCCTTATAGGATCTCGGAGATTCTTAACCCTGTATCTTTTCGTTTGGATCTCCCAGCATCGTTTGCTATTCATAATGTGTTCCATCGGTCGTTGTTGCGGAGGTATGAGGTGCCCGTTGTTCCTTCGGTTGAGCCTCCTGCTCCGGTGCTGGTGGAGGGAGAATTGGAGTATGTTGTTGAGAAGATCTTTGATTCTCGTGTTTCCAGACGCAAACTCCAGTATTTGGTTAAGTGGAAGGGTTATGGTCAGGAGGATAATTCCTGGGTGGTCGCCTCCGATGTTCATGCGACTGATTTGGTCCGCGCCTTCCATAGAGCTCACCCTGATCGCCCTGGGGGTTCTCGTGAGGGTTCGGTGACCCCTCCTCAAGGGGGGGGTACTGTTGTGGATTCTGTTTGTGGGCTCCCTCTGGTGGTTACTGCTGGTACTGGGTGACTTTGGTGGGTTGCGGCCTTTGGTTTCCACCTGTCCATCAGAGGCTGGGTGTTTCCTATTTTACCTGGCCTTTCTGTCATTCCCTCGCCGGCTATCAATGTATTCAGATGTGCTCTGTTTGGTTCCTGCCTACCTGCTCCCAGATCTTTCAGGATAAGCTAAGTGCTGATTTTCAGTTGTTGGTTTTTTGTCCAGCTTGCTTATTATGTCTCTATGCTAGCTGGTAGCTCTAGTGGACTGAGGTTCTCCCCATGTGCCATGAGTTGGCACATGGGTTCTTGTAATCTCAGGATGGTTTTTTTGATTAGGGTTTTTTGCTGACCACTCAGACCCCTTTTGTATCGTTCTGCTTTCTAGTTTACAGCGGGCCTCAATTTGCTGAACCTATATATATCATCTCTATGTGTGTGCCTTCCTCTCATTTCACCGTCAATACATGTGGGGGGCAACTATACCTTTTGGGGTTCATTCCTCTGGAGGCAAGTGAGGTCTTTATTTTCTCTGCAGTACTAGTTAGCTCTTAGGCTGGTGCGTGGCGTCTAGAACCAACGTAGGCACGCTCCCTGGCTATCTCTAGTTGCGTTTGTCAGGCGTAGGGCAGCGGTCAGCCCAGGTTCCATCACCCTAGAGCTCGTCCGATATTTTGTATTACTTTGCTTGTCCCTTGCTATCCCTAGCCATTGGGATTCATGACAAATTGTACTGTGGGACTGCCAATGACATCAAGTCACGGAAGCTGTCAGTCTCCACCAGCCTGAATGACAGCATTTCCAGTGACAGAAGTTTGGCAATGCCTGCAGTCAGAGCCTGTGCTCGTGGGTGGTTTGCCGAGAAAGGCCGCCTTTTCTCCCATGCCTGTACTACCGATGGCTGTAGACTGGCCTGGGAGTGTGAGGATAACTGGGAACGTGGTGCTGCAGGTGGAATTACAGTGGGTCTCTGGACAACAGTGCCAGAGGTTCTTCCACGGCGATCCTGGGAGGAAGCCGAACCAGCTGTGTGTGAGCTGGAGGAAGAGGCAACACAAGCTGAAGAGGTGGTAGCTGCCGCTGTTGGTTGGCCTAGCTCTTCAGTGTGTTTTTGTAACTCCGCCGCGTGCCTGGTCCGCACATGTTTCCACATGTTGGAGGTATTGAGGTTGCTGACATTTCTCCCTCTTTTGACTTTGTGATGACACACCTTGCATTTGACATAGCAAATGTCATCTGCAACTGTGTCAAAAAAGGACCAGGCACTGCAAGTCTTGGGAGCGCCCTTTTTGGCTTTTGGAAGAGACGTGCTCCTAACGGGTGCCAAAGTGGAGGCTACAGGATCCGTAGTCTTCCCCCTCCCTCTCCCTCTTTGGCCCGTTCGGGGAATCTCTTCCTCAGAGCTGCTCCCACCACCTTCCTGTCCCTCATGCCAAGATGGGTCAAGGACCTCATCATCTACACTACCCTCTGCCACCAACTGCTCCTCCTGGGTAGTCTCAGCAGCAGAGCACGCATCAGAAAGTGGCACCTGAGTGTCATCAGCGGATGCGTCCTGCGATGTGGTGACCGGAGGCACTGGCCCACCTGTTGTGAATTCCGTTCTCGAACTCCCTCCTGTGGTCATGAATGGTACTTTGGCGAGTTCTGTCCATGGACTCCCTCTGGTGGCTGTGAGTGGAGCTGCTGGTTCTGAGATTCCTTCCTCAGCTGTCCTCGCTGATGGCCAGGCTGGCTTCTCTATTTAACTCCACTCAGATCGTTACTCCATGCCAGCTGTCAATGTCTTAGCACTGGTTCAGATCTCTCCTGGATCCTTCTGATGACCTGTCCACTCCAGCAGAAGCTAAGTCCCTGCTAGTTATTTTGTTGTTCATTGTATTCTTGTCCAGCTTGCTATTATGATATTGCCTTGCTAGCTGGAAGCTCTGGGATGCAGAGTGGCACCTCCACACCGTGAGTCGGTGCGGGGGTCTTTTTGCACACTCTGCTTGGTTTTTTGTAGTTTATTGTGCTGACCGCAAAGATACCTTTTCTATCCTCCGTCTGTTTAGTGAAGTTTGGCCTCCTTTGCTAAAACCTGTTTCATTCCTGTGTTTGTGACTTCCATCTTAACTCACAGTTAATATTTGTGGGGGGCTGCCTTTTCCTTTGGGGAATTTCTCTGAGGCAAGGTAGGCTATATTTCCTATCTTTAGGGGTAGTTAGCTCTTAGGCTGTGAAGAGGCGTCTAGGCAGAGTTAGGTACGCTCCACGGCTGTTTCTAGTGTGTGCTGATAGGATTAGGGTTTGCGGTCAGCAGAGCTCCCACTTCCCAGAGCTTGTCCTGTATTCAAGTTTAACCATCAGGTCATTCCAGGTGCTCCTAACCACCAGGTCCATAACAGTACAGCTGGCCCAAAAGTGTTAATGCATCTCAATAGAGGGATAAGAGAAGTTCTGAGACCATTTTTTTTTTTCTGCAGTGTGTTTTGTCTTTCTTTTCCCCTTAACCTCTGGGTGGTTCAGGACTCAGGTGCAGATATGGACATTCAGGGTCTGTCCTCCTGTATGGATCAACTCACTGCAAGGGTACAAAGCATTCAGGATTATGTGGTTCAGAATCCGATGTTAGAGCCTAGAATTCCAATTCCTGATTTGTTTTCTGGGGATAGATCTAAGTTCCTTAATTTCAAAAATAATTGTAGACTGTTTCTTGCTTTGAAACCCCGCTCCTCTGGTGACCCCATTCAGCAAGTAAAAATCATTATTTCCTTGTTATGTGGCGACCTCCAAGACTGGGCATTTTCCCTGGCGCCAGGAGACCCTGCATTGCGTAATGTAGATGCGTTTTTCCTGGCGCTTGGATTGCTTTATGATGAACCGAATTCAGTGGATCAGGCAGAGAAAAACTTGCTGGCTTTGTGTCAGGGTCAGGATGAAGCGGAGGTATATTGTCAGAAGTTCAGAAAGTGGTCTGTGCTTACTCAGTGGAATGAGTGTGCCCTGGCTGCAATTTTCAGAAAGGGTCTTTCTGAAGCCCTTAAGGATGTTATGGTGGGGTTCCCCACGCCTGCTAGTCTGAATGAGTCTATGTCCTTGGCCATTCAGATCGATCGGCGCTTGCGTGAGCGCAAAGCTGTGCACCATTTGGCGGTATCTTTTGAGCAGAGGCCTGAGCCTATGCAATGCGATAGGACTTTAACCAGAGCTGAACGGCAAGAACATAGATGTTAGAATGGGCTGTGTTTTACTGTGGTGACTCCACTCATGCTATCTCTGATTGTCCTAAGCGCACTAAGCGGTTCGCTAGGTCTGTCACCATTGGTACTGTACAGCCTAAATTTCTTTTGTCCGTTACTCTGATTTGCTCTTTGTCGTCCTATTCTGTTATGGCATTTGTGGATTCAGGCGCTGCCCTGAATTTGATGGACTTGGAGTTTGCCAGGCGCTGTGGTTTTTTCTTGGAGCTCTTGCAGCATCCTATTCCATTGAGGGGAATTGATGCTACGCCTTTGGCCAAGAATAAGCCTCAGTACTGGACTCAGTTGACCATGTGCATAGCTCCTGCACATCAGGAGGATATTCGCTTTTTGGTGTTGCATAATCTGCATGATGTGGTCATATTGGGTTTGCCTTGGCTACAGGTCCATAATCCAGTATTGGATTGGAAATTAATGTCTGTGCCCAGTTGGGGTTGTCAAGGGGTACATGGTGATGTTCCATTGTTTTCAATTTCTTCTTCCACTCCTTCAGAAGTCCCTGAGTTTTTGTCGGATTACCGGGATGTATTTGATGAGCCCAAATCCAGTGCCCTACCTCCTCATAGGGATTGTGATTGTGCTATTAATTTGATTCCTGGTATTAAGTTTCCTAAGGGCCGACTGTTCAATTTATCTGTACCAGAACATGCCGCTATGCGGAGTTATATAAAGGAGTCCTTGGAGAAGGGGCATATTCATCCATCGTCGTCACTGTTGGGAGCAGGGTTCTTTTTTGTGGCCAAGAAGGATGGTTCTCTGAGACCTTGTATTGATTACCGCCTTCTTAATAAAATCACGGTCAAATTTCAGTACCCTTTGCCTCTACTGTCTGATTTGTTTGCTCGGATTAAGGGGGCTAGTTGGTTCACTAAAATAGATCTTCGAGGGGCGTATAATCTTGTGCGTATTAAACAAGGCGATGAATGGAAAACAGCATTTAATACGCCCGAGGGCCATTTTGAGTACCTGGTGATGCCATTCGGGCTCTCTAATGCCCCATCTGTGTTTCAGTCCTTTATGCATGACATCTTCCGAAAGTACCTGGATAGATTCATGATTGTATATTTGGATGATATTTTGGTCTTCTCGGATGACTGGGAGTCTCATGTGAAGCAGGTCAGAATGGTGTTCCAGGTCCTTCGTGCTAATTCCTTGTTTGTAAAGGGGTCTAAATGTCTCTTCGGAGTTCAGAAGGTTTCATTTTTGGGCTTCATTTTTTCCCCTTCTACTATCGAGATGGATCCTGTTAAAGTTCAGGCCATTTATGATTGGACTCAGCCTACATCTGTGAAGAGCCTTCAGAAATTCCTGGGCTTTGCTAATTTTTACCGTCGCTTCATCGCTAATTTCTCTAGTGTGGTTAAACCGTTGACTGATTTGACCAAGAAAGGTGCGGATGTGGTGAATTGGTCCTCTGCGGCCGTTGAGGCTTTTCAGGAGTTAAAACGTCGTTTCTCTTCAGCACCTGTGTTGTCAGCCAGATGTTTCGCTCCCTTTTCAGGTCGAGGTGGATGCTTCTGAGATTGGAGCAGGGGCTGTTCTATCTCAAAGAAGTTCTGATGGCTCTGTGATGAAGCCATGTGCTTTCTTTTCTAGGAAATTTTCGCCTGCTGAGCGTAATTATGATGTTGGCAATCGGGAGTTGTTGACTATGAAGTGGGCATTTGAGGAGTGGCGACATTGGCTTGAAGGAGCCAAGCATCACGTGGTGGTCTTGACGGATTACAAGAATCTGACTTATCTCGAGTCTGCCAAGCGGTTGAATCCTAGACAGGCTCGATGGTCGCTGTTTTTCTCCCGTTTCGATTTTGTGGTTTCATACCTTCTGGGTTCTAAGAATGTGAAGGCTGATGCCCTTTCAAGGAGTTTTGTGCCTGATTCTCCGGGAGTTACATAGTTACATAGTTACATAGTTATTAAGGTTGAAGGAAGACTGTAAGTCCATCTAGTTCAACCCATAGCCTAACCTAACATGCCCTAACATGTTGATCCAGGGGAAGGCAAAAAAACCCCATGTGGCAAAGAGTAACTCCACCATGGGGAAAAAAATTCCTTCCCGACTCCACATACGGCAATCAGACTAGTTCCCTGGATCAACGCCTTATCAAGGAATCTAATATATATACCCTGTAACATTATACTTTTCCAGAAAGGTATCCAGTCCCCTCTTAAATTTAATTAATGAATCACTCATTACAACATCATACGGCAGAGAGTTCCATAGTCTCACTGCTCTTACAGTAAAGAATCCGCGTCTGTTATTATGCTTAAACCTTCTTTCCTCCAGACGTAGAGGATGCCCCCTTGTCCCTGTCTCAGGTCTATGATTAAAAAGATCATCAGAAAGGTCTTTGTACTGTCCCCTCATATATTTATACATTAAAATAAGATCACCCCTTAGTCTTCGTTTTCCAAACTAAATAGCCCCAAGTGTAATAACCTATCTTGGTATGGCAGACCCCCCAGTCCTCTAATAACCTTGGTCGCTCTTCTCTGCACCCGCTCCAGTTCAGCTATGTCTTTCTTATACACCGGAGACCAGAACTGTGCACAGTATTCTAAGTGTGGTCGAACTAGTGACTTGTATAGAGGTAAAATTATGTTCTCCTCATGAGCATCTATGCCTCTTTTAATACATCCCATTGTTTTATTTGCCTTTGTAGCAGCTGCCTGACACTGGCCACTGAATATGAGTTTGTCATCCACCCATACACCCAGGTCTTTTTCATTGACGGTTTTGCCCAGAGTTTTAGAATTAAGCACATAGTTATACATCTTATTACTTCTACCCAAGTGCATGACCTTACATTTATCCCCATTAAAGCTCATTTGCCATTTATCAGCCCAAGCTTCTAGTTTACATAAATCATCCTGTAATATAAAATTGTCCTCCCCTGTATTGATTACCCTGCAGAGTTTAGTGTCATCTGCAAATATTGAAATTCTACTCTGAATGCCCCCTACAAGGTCATTAATAAATATGTTAAAAAGAAGAGGGCCCAATACTGACCCCTTTGGTACCCCACTGCTAACCGTGACCCAGTCCGAGTGTGCTCCATTAATAACCACCCTTTGTTTCCTATCCCTGAGCCAGCTCTCAACCCACTTACACATATTTTCCCCTATCCCCATTACTCTCATTTTATGTAACAACCTTTTGTGTGGCACCGTATCAAAAGCTTTGGAAAAGTCCATATATACTACGTCCACTGGGTTCCCTTGGTCCAGTCCGGAACTTACCTCTTCATAGAAGCTGATCAAATTAGTCTGACATGAACGGTCCCTAGTAAACCCGTGCTGATACTGGGTCATGAGGTTATTCCTCTTCAGATACTCCAGCATAGCATCCCTTAGAATGCCCTCCAGGATTTTACCCACAGTAGAGGTTAAGCTTACTGGCCTATAATTACCGAGTTCAGTTTTTGCCCCTTTTTTGAATATTGGCACCACATTTGCTATACGCCAGTCCTGTGGTACAGACCCTGTTATTATGGAGTCTTTAAAGATTAAAAATAATGGTCTATCAATGACTGTACTTAGTTCCTGCAGTACTCGGGGGTGTATCCCATCTGGGCCCGGAGATTTGTCAATTTTAGTTATTTTTAGACGCCGCTGTACTTCCTGCTGGGTTAAGCAGGTGACATTTAATGGGGAATTTTTATCACTAGTCATTTTGTCTGCCATGGGATTTTCTTTTGTAAATACTGCTGAAAAAAAGTCATTTAGCATATTGGCTTTTTCCTCATCCTCATCCACCATTTCACCCAGACTATTTTTAAGGGGGCCAACACTGTCATTTTTTAGTTTCTTACTATTTATATAGTTAAAGAATATTTTGGGATTATTTTTACTCTCTCTGGCAATGAGTCTCTCTGTCTCAATCTTTGCTGCCTTGATTTGCTTTTTACAGAATTTATTTAATTTTCTGTATTTATTTAATGCCTCCTCACTACCTACTTCCTTTAATTCTCTAAATGCTTTCTTTTTGTCCCTTATTGCGCCCCTTACAGCTCTATTTAGCCATATTGGTTTCCTCCTATTTCTAGTATGTTTATTCCCATACGGTATATACTGTGCACAGGTCCTATCCAGGATGCTAATAAATGTCTCCCATTTTCTTTGTGTATTTTTGTGTCTCAGGATATCGTCCCAGTTAATTGCACCAAGATCCTCTCTCATCCGTTGGAAATTTGCCCTCCTGAAGTTTAATGTCCTTGTCACCCCCCTACTACCCATCTTATTAAAGGGTACATGAAAACTTATTATTTTGTGATCCCTATTCCCCAAGTGACTCCCAACCCTTATATTTGATATGCGGTCTGGCCTGTTGGTTAATATTAGGTCTAGCAGTGCCCCCCTCCTTGTTGGGTCCTGAACCAGTTGTGAAAGGTAATTGTCTCTCATAGTTGTCAAAAACCGATTACCTTTGCTGGAACTGCAGGTTTCTGTTCCCCAATCTATTTCAGGGTAGTTGAAGTCCCCCATAATAATGACTTCTCCTTGAGTCGCAGCTTCATCTATTTGCTTTACGAGGATATTCTCCATTGCTTCCATTAGTTTTGGAGATTTATAACAAACCCCTATCAGTAATTTATTATTTTTTCCCCCTCCCCTTATCTCCACCCACAGGGACTCTACATTTTCATTAAATTCACCTATAATATCACGCAGGATGGGTTTTAAGGAAGATTTTACATATAGACACACCCCTCCCCCTCGCTTATCTGTACGGTCATTTCTGAACAGGCTATAGCCCTCTGAACAGGTTCCTGAGCCGGCTGGTATTCTCAAAGAGGGGGTAATTTTGTCTGCCATCTCCCCTGATTTACGGCGGGTGCTACAGGAGTTTCAGGCTGATAGACCTGATCGTTGTCCTGCGGAGAAACTGTTTGTCCCTGATAGATGGACTAGTAGAGTTATCTCTGAGGTTCATTGTTCAGTGTTGGCTGGTCATCCTGGAATCTTTGGTACCAGGGATTTGGTGGCTAGGTCCTTTTGGTGGCCGTCCTTGTCACGGGATGTGCGTTCCTTTGTGCAGTCCTGTGGGACTTGTGCTCGGGCTAAGCCCTGCTGTTCTCGTGCCAGTGGGTTGCTTTTGCCCTTGCCAGTCCCGAAAAGGCCCTGGACGCATGTTTCCATGGATTTTATTTCGGATCTCCCTGTCTCTCAAAGGATGTCGGTCATCTGGGTGGTTTGCGATCGCTTCTCTAAGATGGTCCATTTGGTACCCTTGCCTAAATTGCCTTCCTCCTCTGATTTGGTTCCATTATTTTTCCAGCAAGTGGTTCGTTTGCACGGCATTCCGGAGAACATCGTGTCGGACAGAGTTTCCCAGTTTGTTTCGAGGTTTTGGCGGTCCTTTTGTGCTAGGATGGGCATTGATTTGTCTTTTTCTTCGGCTTTCCATCCTCAGACAAATGGCCAAACCGAACGAACCAATCAGACCTTGGAAACATATCTGAGATGCTTTGTTTCTGCTGATCAGGATGATTGGGTGACCTTCTTGCCTTTGGCTGAGTTCGCCCTTAATAATCGGGCCAGTTCGGCTACTTTGGTTTCGCCTTTTTTCTGTAATTCTGGTTTCCATCCTCGTTTTTCTTCAGGGCAGGTTGAGCCTTCGGACTGTCCTGGTGTGGATTCTGTGGTGGACAGGTTGCAGCAAATTTGGAATCACGTAGTGGACAATTTGACATTGTCCCAGGAGAACGCTCAACGTTTCGCTAACCGCCGTCGCTGTGTTGGTCCCCGACTTCGTGTTGGGGATTTGGTTTGGTTGTCGTCTCGTTATGTTCCTATGAAGGTTTCTTCTCCTAAGTTTAAGCCTCGTTTCATTGGTCCCTATAAGATTTCTGAAATTCTCAATCCTGTGTCATTTCGTTTGGCCCATCCAGCTTCTTTTGCCATCCATAATGTGTTCCATAAGTCGTTGTTGCGGAGGTATGTGGCGCCTATGGTTCCCTCCGTTGACCCTCCTGCTCCGGTGTTGGTCGAGGGGGAGTTGGAGTATGTGGTGGAGAAGATTTTAGATTCTCGTATTTCGAGACGGAAACTTCAGTACCTGGTCAAATGGAAGGGTTATGGTCAGGAAGATAATTCCTGGGTTGTTGCCTCTGATGTCCATGCTGCCGATTTAGTTTGTGCCTTTCATTTGGCTCGTCCTGATCGGCCTGGGGGCTCTGGTGAGGGTTCGGTGACCCCTCCTCAAGGGGGGGGGTACTGTTGTGAATTCCGTTCTCGAACTCCCTCCTGTGGTCATGAATGGTACTTCGGCGAGTTCTGTCCATGGACTCCCTCTGGTTGCTGTGAGTGGAGCTGCTGGTTCTGAGATTCCTTCCTCAGCTGTCCTCGCTGATGGCCAGGCTGGCTTCTCTATTTAACTCCACTCAGATCATTACTACATGCCAGCTGTCAATGTCTTAGTACTGGTTCAGATCTCTCCTGGATCCTTCTGATGACCTGTCTACTCCAGCAGAAGCTAAGTCCCTGCTAGTTATTTTGTTGTTCATTGTATTCTTGTCCAGCTTGCTATTATGATATTGCCTTGCTAGCTGGAAGCTCTGGGATGCAGAGTGGCACCTCCGCACCGTGAGTCGGTGCGGGGGTCTTTTAGCACACTCTGCGTGGTTTTTTGTAGTTTATTGTGCTGACCGCAAAGATACCTTTTCTATCCTCTGTCGGTTTAGTGAAGTCTGGCCTCCTTTGCTAAAACCTGTTTCATTCCTGTGTTTGTGACTTCCATCTTAACTCACAGTTAATATTTGTGGGGGGCTGCCTTTTCCTTTGGGGAATTTCTCTGAGGCAAGGTAGGCTATATTTCCTATCTTTAGGGGTAGTTAGCTCTTAGGCTGTGAAGAGGCATCTAGGCAGAGTTAGGTACACTCCACGGCTGTTTCTAGTGTGTGCTGATAGGATTAGGGTTTGCGGTCAGCAGAGCTCCCACTTCCCAGAGCTTGTCCTGTATTCAAGTTTAACCATCAGGTCATTCCAGGTGCTCCTAACCACCAGGTCCATAACACCCACCAGCCTCTTCAGACTCAGAGAGAAAAAGCTGTTGGGCATCACTGCACACTGCCTCTTCTTCCATTTCTCCAATGCTGCTTGGCTGGCCCCCTGTTTCTAAGCCAAGAGATTCAGAGAACAGAAGTAGAGACGGCTCCTGTCCTGGGCTCTCTGTCTGCCTGGGCAATTTGGCAGGTGGTGAAGAGACAGATGGGTGCTCTCCAGTGCTCTGTGTCTGAGAGGATGTGGCACTAATTGAAGTCGATGCGTTAGCTGCCATCCATCCGACAACGGCTTCAATTTGGTCTTCACGCAGCAGCGGTGTACGGCGCTCTACGATAAAGCTGCGCATGAAGGACTGTTCCCTGCTGAAACTGGGTGATGATGAGTCACCGGTGCCCGCAGCAGGCACAGAATCCCCACGTCCTCTCCCTGCTCCGTGCCCATGCCCATGTGCCTTACTCCCTGCCTTCTTCATCTTGGTTGACTGATAAAGATAAGCAGAAAAGTACTAACGGCTTTGTGTGCTTATTCCTGAACAGCTCCTAACAGGTATAAGAAACACTAATTTTCTAAAGTGTGGACTAGACTTTAATATGAGCTAATGTGGCCTACACAACTGTAAAGTGGTGTGTTTGGTGAACTTTATTATTTATTTATTTTGTGGGGGCTGAACAGACTACAGGGCGAGCTGCAGTCACACGGAGACTGTGCAGACAGCCGTAAACGGCGCTGCAAGGCCCCAAAAACACTCTTCTACGTTATCCTATGTAGTGTTTTTCCACAATTTAGCTGGATACGGGTGGAAAGACACTAATAGGAATTTTTTGAAAAAATGTGCAGCAGCCTGCACTAGGGTTGAGCGAAACGGGTCGATCATTTTCAAAAGTCGCCGACTTTTGGCTAAGTCGGCGTCTCATGAAACCCGATCCGACCCCTGTGCTTGTCGGCCATGCGGTACGCGACTTTCGCGCCAAAGTCGCGTTTCAATGACGCGAAAAGCGCCATTTCTCAGCCAATGAAGGTGAACGCAGAGTGTGGGCAGCGTGATGACATAGATCCTGGTCCCCACCATCTTAGAGAAGGGCATTGCAGTGATTGGCTTGCTGTCTGCGGCGTCACAGGGGCTATAAAGGGGCGTTCCCGCCGACCGCCATCTTACTGCTGCTGATCTGAGCTTAGGGACAGGTTGCTGCCGCTTCATCAGAAGCAGGGAGAGCGTTAGGCAGGGTCCACTAACCACCAAACCGCTTGTGCTGCAGCGATTTCCACTGTCCAACACCACCTTCGGTGTGCAGGAACAGTGGAAGCTATTTTTTTTTTTTTTTCCCCTCAGCGCTGTAGCTCATTGGGCTGCCCTAGAAGGCTCCGTGATAGCTGTATTGCTGTGTGTACGCCACTGTGGAAACCAACTGCTTTTTTCAAAGCACATATCCTCTTGTTCCTTCCTTTCTGCACAGCTATCTTTTTTGTTTGTCCACACTTTTTATTTAATTTGTGCATCAGTCCACTCCTATTGCTGCCTGCCATACCTGGCTTACATTACTGCAGGGAGATAGTAATTGTAGGACAGTTTTTTTTTTGTTTTTGTTTTTTTTTTGTGGGAGATTAAGATTGGCATTTCTGCTACAGTGCCATCCCTGTGTGTGCCATCTCTCACTGAGTGGGCCATAGAAAGCCTATTTATTTTTTCCGTGATTTGTGTTCTAAAATCTACCTCAACACAGAAACACTACATCAATCAGTGGGAGAAAAATATTGGCCTCAGTCAGGGCTTGTGTGCCACTGCTGTGTGTGCGCTATCTCTCATTCAGTGGGCTATAGCAAGCCTATATTTTTTTTTTTTTTTTTTTTTTAATATTATTTGGTTTCAAAAGTCTCCCTGAAAAAAAAAAAAAACCTAAAAAAACAGTGGGAGAGTAATATTGCCCTTTCAGCTTGTGTGCCAGTCTTGACTCCTGGGTGTGCCACCTCTCTCCCTCTCATTCAGTGGGCCATAGAAAGCCTATTTATTTTTTTTTTTAAATATTATTGGGTTTCTAAAGTCTCCCTGAAAAAACAAAAAATACATAAAAAAACAGTGGGAGAGTAATATTGCCCTTTCAGCTTGTGTGCCAGTCTTGACTCCTGGGTGTGCCACCTCTCTCCCTTTCATTCAGTGGGCCATAGAAAGCCTATTTTTTTTTTTTTTAATATTATTTGGTTTCTAATTCTCCCTGAAAAAAAAAAAAAAACCTAAAAAAACAGTGGGAGAGTAATATTGCCCTTTCAGCTTGTGTGCCAGTCTTGACTCCTGGGTGTGCCACCTCTCTCCCTCTCATTCAGTGGGCCATAGAAAGCCTATTTATTTTTTTTTTTAAATATTATTGGGTTTCTAAAGTCTCCCTGAAAAAAACAAAAAATACATAAAAAAACAGTGGGAGAGTAATATTGCCCTTTCAGCTTGTGTGCCAGTCTTGACTCCTGGGTGTGCCACCTCTCTCCCTTTCATTCAGTGGGCCATAGAAAGCCTATTTATTTTTTTTTTTAAATATTATTGGGTTTCTAAAGTCTCCCTGAAAAAACAAAAAAAACCTAAAAAAACAGTGGGAGAGTAATATTGCCCTTTCAGCTTGTGTGCCAGTCTTGACTCCTGGGTGTGCCACCTCTCTCCCTCTCATTCAGTGGGCCATAGAAAGCCTATTTATTTTTTTTTTTAAATATTATTGGGTTTCTAAAGTCTCCCTGAAAAAACAAAAAAAACCTAAAAAAACAGTGGGAGAGTAATATTGCCCTTTCAGCTTGTGTGCCAGTCTTGACTCCTGGGTGTGCCACCTCTCTCCCTCTCATTCAGTGGGCCATAGAAAGCCTATTTATTTTTTTTTTTAAATATTATTGGGTTTCTAAAGTCTCCCTGAAAAAACAAAAAATACATAAAAAAACAGTGGGAGAGTAATATTGCCCTTTCAGCTTGTGTGCCAGTCTTGACTCCTGGGTGTGCCACCTCTCTCCCTTTCATTCAGTGGGCCATAGAAAGCCTATTTTTTTTTTTTTTAATATTATTTGGTTTCTAATTCTCCCTGAAAAAAAAAAAAAAACCTAAAAAAACAGTGGGAGAGTAATATTGCCCTTTCAGCTTGTGTGCCAGTCTTGACTCCTGGGTGTGCCACCTCTCTCCCTCTCATTCAGTGGGCCATAGAAAGCCTATTTATTTTTTTTTTAAAATATTATTGGGTTTCTAAAGTCTCCCTGAAAAAAAAAAAAAAACCTAAAAAAACAGTGGGAGAGTAATATTGCCCTTTCAGCTTGTGTGCCAGTCTTGACTCCTGGGTGTGCCACCTCTCTCCCTCTCATTCAGTGGGCCATAGAAAGCCTATTTATTTTTTTTTTAAAATATTATTGGGTTTCTAAAGTCTCCCTGAAAAAAACAAAAAATACATAAAAAAACAGTGGGAGAGTAATATTGCCCTTTCAGCTTGTGTGCCAGTCTTGACTCCTGGGTGTGCCACCTCTCTCCCTTTCATTCAGTGGGCCATAGAAAGCCTATTTATTTTTTTTTTTAAATATTATTGGGTTTCTAAAGTCTCCCTGAAAAAACAAAAAAAACCTAAAAAAACAGTGGGAGAGTAATATTGCCCTTTCAGCTTGTGTGCCAGTCTTGACTCCTGGGTGTGCCACCTCTCTCCCTCTCATTCAGTGGGCCATAGAAAGCCTATTTATTTTTTTTTTTAAATATTATTGGGTTTCTAAAGTCTCCCTGAAAAAAACAAAAAATACATAAAAAAACAGTGGGAGAGTAATATTGCCCTTTCAGCTTGTGTGCCAGTCTTGACTCCTGGGTGTGCCACCTCTCTCCCTCTCATTCAGTGGGCCATAGAAAGCCTTTTTTTTTTTTGGTTTTTTTAATATTATTTGGTTTCTAAAGTCTCCCTGAAAAAAACAAAAAAAACATAAAAAACAGTGGGAGAGTAATATTGCCCTTTCAGCTTGTGCGCCAGTCTTGACTCCTGGTTGTGCCACCTCTCTCTCTCTAATTGTGGGCCATAGAAAGCCTTTTTTTTTTTTTAAAATATTATTGGGTTTCTAAAGTCTCCCTGAAAAAACAAAAAATACATAAAAAAACAGTGGGAGAGTAATATTGCCCTTTCAGCTTGTGTGCCAGTCTTGACTCCTGGGTGTGCCACCTCTCTCCCTCTCATTCAGTGGGCCATAGAAAGCCTTTTTTTTTTTTGGTTTTTTTAATATTATTTGGTTTCTAAAGTCTCCCTGAAAAAAACAAAAAAAACATAAAAAACAGTGGGAGAGTAATATTGCCCTTTCAGCTTGTGCGCCAGTCTTGACTCCTGGTTGTGCCACCTCTCTCTCTCTAATTGTGGGCCATAGAAAGCCTTTTTTTTTTTTTTTTTTAATATTATTTGGTTTCTAAAGTCTCCCTGAGAAAAAAAAATAAATAAATTAGGTGGGAGATTAATATTGACATTAGTGCTTGAGTGACAGTCCTGCGTGTGTGTCATCTCTGTGATTTTGTGCCACAGAAAACAGAGTGTGTAACATTGTGCCTGATTTTCCTTGTGGTCTCACCAACCTGTTAAGGGATATTGAAATCATACTGAAGTTATAGCTCACCGTGTAAGTTGTTTGATAGCAACAAATAAAGTTACTTTGGTTAAGATTTTAAAACAATGAGGAAGTCTGGTGCAAGAGGTCGTCGTGGGCGTTCATTGTCAGCTGGTAATGATGGTAGTGGTAGTGGAGCATCAGGTGGTCGTGGGGATAAAAATATTCCACCTAAGTCTGGAGCTGTGGAGCCAGTTTCGTCGTCAGGCTACACAAGGCCTCGAACGCTCTCTTTTCTGGGAGTAGGAAAACCGCTTTTAAAGGCGGAGCAGCAACAGCAAGTTTTGGCTTACATTGCAGACTCAGCCTCTAGCTCTTTTGCCTCCTCTTCCGAAACTGGTAAATGTAAAAGCAGCGCGTCGCTTGTGGATGTTCACGGTCAGGGACAAGTCGCTTCCTTGTCCTCCTCAGCAAAAACTACAACAAGAGAGAAGGATGCAGCAGGCGACACAACGGGTCACTCCATGGAGCTCTTTACACATACCGTCCCTGGCTTAGAAAGTGAAACATTTAACAGGCCATGCCCATTACAAGTATATTCTGACATGGAGTGCACTGATGCACAGCCACAGCCAGAGTACTATGCTGCTCCTTTGACTCAGACCACCACATTGCCCTCTCAGGGTACAGATCCACAATCAGACCCTGATGAGACTATGTTGCCCCGCCACGAACGCTATACCACCGACCGACACAGTGACACAGACGAAGTTGCACACGAGCTCGAAGAGGAGGTAATAGATGACCCAGTTATTGACCCCGATTGGCAGCCATTGGGGGAACAGGGTGCAGGCGGCAGTAGTTCAGAAGCGGAGGTGGAGGAGGGGCCGCAGCAGGCATCAACATCGCAACAGGTTCCATCTGCCGGGCCCGTATCTGGACCAAAACGCGTGTCAAAGCCAAAACCTGTTGGAGCACAGCGTTGCCATCCGGTTAAAGCTCAGTCTGCAATCCCTGAAAAGGGATCAGAGTCTAGGAAGAGTGCAGTCTGGCATTTTTTTAAACAACATCCAACTGATCAGCGCAAAGTCATCTGTCAAAAATGTTCAACTAGCTTAAGCAGAGGTCAGAATCTGAAAAGTCTAAATACTAGTTGCATGCATAGACACTTAACCACCATGCATTCTCAAGCCTGGACTAACTACCAAACGTCCCTCAAGGTTGTAGCACCCTCGGCCAATGAAGCTAGTCAGCAACGCAACATCCCTTCCGTCACTGTAAGGCCACCATTTTCCGCACCACCGGCAGTATCTGTGCAGGTTTCTTTGCCAGCCAAAAGCAGTCAGGGTCAGGGAATCACCAGTTTTGTAGGAGGAAATATTGCATGTAGGGCACCGGCGGAAACAATACCGTCTCCAACCGTCTCTCAGTCTGCCATGTCCACCGGCACACCCGAAAGTTCCACGATCTACAGCTCTCCAGTCCAGCTCACCCTACATGAGACTCTGGTTAGAAAAAGGAAGTACTTATCCTCGCATCCGCGTACACAGGGTTTTAACGCCCACATAGCTAGACTAATCTCGTTAGAGATGATGCCCTACCGGTTAGTTGAAAGCGAAGCTTTCAAAGCCCTGATGGAGTACGCTGAACCACGATACGAGCTACCCAGTCGACACTTTTTTTCCAGAAAAGCCATCCCAGCCCTGCACCAGCATGTTAAACAGCGCATCGTCCATGCACTCAGGCAATCTGTGAGTACAAAGGTGCACCTGACTACAGATGCATGGACCAGTAGGCATGGCCAGGGACGTTATGTGTCCATCACGGCACACTGGGTGAATGTGGTGGATGCAGGGTCCACAGGCGACATCAATTTAGGGACAGTTGTGCCTAGCCCACGGTCTAGGAAACAGTTGGCTGTAGGCGTTCGCACCCCCTCCTCCTCCTCCTCGTCCTCCTGCAGAAGCTACAGCTCTTCCACAGAACGCAGTCGGCC
The DNA here is from genome assembly GCF_051348905.1 of Ranitomeya variabilis. Lineage (NCBI taxonomy): Eukaryota > Metazoa > Chordata > Amphibia > Anura > Dendrobatidae > Ranitomeya > Ranitomeya variabilis. The sequence goes on from NC_135239.1 coordinate 127,441,634, forward strand.
AACCACTCCATCGGCAGATGACACTGTTGCACACCAGTTGTCCCATTATGGGCCAGCTACTGCCAAGCGTCAGCAGGCTGTATTGGCTATGAAGTGTTTGGGCGACAACAGACACACCGCGGAAGTTCTGTCCGAGTTCTTGCAACAAGAAACGCAGTCGTGGCTGGGCACAGTAGATCTTGAGGCAGGCAAGGTAGTGAGTGATAACGGAAGGAATTTCATGGCTGCCATCTCCCTTTCCCAACTGAAACACATTCCTTGCCTGGCTCACACCTTAAACCTGGTGGTGCAGTGCTTATTGAAAACTTATCCTGGGTTCTCCGACCTGCTCCTCAAAGTGCGTGCACTTTGCTCACATATCCGACGTTCGCCTGTACACGCCAGCCGTATGCAGACCTATCAGCGGTCTTTGAACCTTCCCCAGCATCGCCTAATCATAGACGTTGCAACAAGGTGGAACTCAACACTGCACATGCTTCAGAGACTGTGCGAACAGAGGCGTGCTGTTATTTATTTGTGGGAGGATACACGGGCAGGCAGTAGGATGGCAGACATGGAGTTGTCAGGTGTGCAGTGGTCGAAGATACAAGACATGTGTCAAGTCCTTCAGTGTTTTGAGGAATGCACACGGCTGGTTAGTGCAGACAACGCCGTAATAAGCATGAGCATCCCCCTAATGCGTCTGCTGATGCAAAGTTTGACGCACATAAAGGAGCAGGCGTCTGCACCAGAGGAAGAGGGAAGCCTTGATGACAGTCAGCCATTGTCTGGTCAGGGCAGTGTACAGGACGAGGTAGCGGGCGAAGAGGAGGTGGAGGACGAGGAGGATGATGGGGATGAGTATATTTTTAATGCGGAAACTTTCACGGGGGCACAGGAAATTGGTTGCGTGTCACGGCCGGGTTCTGGTTTTTTGAGGGACACAAGTGACGTAGATTTGCCTGCAACTGCCCCTCAACCAATCACAACCGGAGATTTGACAAGTGGAACTTTGGCCCACATGGCGGATTATGCCTTACGTATCCTACAAAGGGACACACGCATTACGAAAATGATGAACGATGACGATTACTGGTTGGCCTGCCTCCTTGATCCACGCTATAAAGGCAAATTGCAAAATATTATGCCACATGAGAACTTGGAACTAATATTAGCAACCAAACAATCAACTCTTGTTGACCGTTTGCTTCAGGCATTCCCAGCACACAGCGCACGTGATCGTTCTCACACGAGCTCCAGGGGGCAGCAGACTAGGAGTGTTAGGGGTGCACACATCAGAAGTGGCGTTGGACAGAGGGGTTTTCTGACCAGGTTGTGGAGTGATTTTGCTATGACCGCAGACAGGACAGGTACTGCTGCATCAATTGAAAGTGACAGGAGACAACATTTGTCCAGTATGGTTACTAACTATTTTTCATCCCTTATCGATGTTCTCCCTCAACCGTCATTCCCATTTGATTACTGGGCCTCCAAATTAGACACCTGGCCAGAATTGGCAGAATATGCATTGCAGGAGCTTGCTTGCCCGGCAGCAAGTGTCCTATCAGAAAGAGTATTCAGTGCTGCAGGGTCAATATTAACCGAAAAAAGGACTCGTCTGGCTACCCAAAATGTTGACGATCTAACATTCATTAAAATGAACCACAACTGGATTTCAAAATCTTTTGCCCCACCTTGCCCGGCCGACACCTAGCTTTCCTATGAAAAGCTCTTGCCTGTGAATTACTTTTCTAATGTCTAATTTGCTGCTGCAGATTGTACAGCATACGACATGTTTACACCTCCCTAAATGGCCAAACTCCCCACACGGGGCCGTGGTATTGCGACTTGGCGCAAGCACCCGTGAGACTGCTGTTTGTCTGAAGAGGTGGGTGTGCTCGCTTTTGGTTGACGGCATTGCTACTGGGTCCCTCATAGTACAATGTAGTGTCTCTGGCGGTGGTGGTGCGCACCCAACGTCAGACACACCGTTGTAACATGAGTGGCCCTGGGGCGGTCCCGCCGGCCTCAAGAGAGTTCCCCCCTACCCCAGCTCAAACTGGGCTCTACTACGTGCAAAATTATGTCGCACAGCTCCACCAATCTTTAGTCTATTCGCTGACATCATTCAATGTCTGGCACTGACAATACAAATTTGTAGACATCTATGATGCAACTTAAAGTAGTCTGTGTCTGTGTCCTATATTGGCACCATTAAATAGTTACTGCCAAATTACTATGTCAGAAACACAGCAGATGAGCCCACCCCTGTACCTAAGTATGCCATCTTTTTTTTTGTTTTGGTTGTTTTGCGAGACATTAACATCTATTTATATTTTGGGAGTACTGGGACAGACACTCCTTGCACTACTCCTCCACTCAGCACCAAGCTGCCTGCCCGTGTATCCATGTAACCGCTGTAAAACTGCCATGAGCCTATTGTTTGTTATTTTAGGCCTTTGATAGCCTGTCTGCGGTCCCTACTCCTCCACTGACCACCAAGCTGCCTGCCCGTGTATCCATGTAACCGCTGTAAAACTGCCATGAGCCTATTGTTTGTTATTTTAGGCCTTTGAAGCCTTTCTGCGCTCCCTCCTTCCACTAGTCCTCCACTGACCAGACCACTGCTGCCCGTGTACCCCTGGAACCAATTTTAAAGTGCCTACAGCCAGCCCATTTTATTGTGTTAGGCCTTCGAAGCCTGTCTGCGGTCCATACTTCCACTAGGCCTCCACTGACCAGACCACTGCTGCCCGTGTACCCCTGGAACCAATTTTAAAGTGCCTACAGCCAGCCCATTTTATTGTGTTAGGCCTTCGAAGCCTGTCTGCGGTCCCTCCTTCCACTAGGCCTCCACTGACCAGACCACTGCTGCCCGTGTACCCCTGGAACCAATTTTAAAGTGCCTACAGCCAGCCCATTTTATTGTGTTAGGCCTTCGAAGCCTGTCTGCGGTCCATACTTTAAATACTCCTCCACTCAGCACCAAGCTGCCTGCCCGTGTATCCATGTAACCGCTGTAAAACTGCCATGAGCCTATTGTTTGTTATGTTAGGCCTTTGATAGCCTGTCTGCGGTCCCTACTTTAAATACTCCTCCACTCACCACCACCAAGCTGCCTGCCCGTGTATCCATGTAACCGCTGTGAAACTGCCATGAGCCTATTGTTTTTTTATGTTAGGCCTTTGATAGCCTGTCTGCGGTCCCTACTTTAAATACTCCTCCACTCACCACCACCAAGCTGCCTGCCCGTGTATCCATGTAACCGCTGTAAAACTGCCATGAGCCTATTGTTTGTTATGTTAGGCCTTTGAAGCCTTTCTGCGCTCCCTCCTTCCACTAGTCCTCCACTGACCAGACCACTGCTGCCCGTGTACCCCTGGAACCAATTTTAAAGTGCCTACAGCCAGCCCATTTTATTGTGTTAGGCCTTCGAAGCCTGTCTGCGGTCCATACTTCCACTAGTCCTCCACTGACCAGACCACTGCTGCCCGTGTACCCCTGGAACCAATTTTAAAGTGCCTACAGTCAGCCCATTTTATTGTGTTAGGCCTTCGAAGCCTGTCTGCGGTCCATACTTCCACTAGGCCTCCACTGACCAGACCACTGCTGCCCGTGTACCCCTGGAACCAATTTTAAAGTGCCTACAGCCAGCCCATTTTATTGTGTTAGGCCTTCGAAGCCTGTCTGCGGTCCATACTTCCACTAGTCCTCCACTGACCAGACCACTGCTGCCCGTGTACCCCTGGAACCAATTTTAAAGTGCCTACAGCCAGCCCATTTTATTGTGTTAGGCCTTCGAAGCCTGTCTGCGGTCCATACTTCCACTAGGCCTCCACTGACCAGACCACTGCTGCCCGTGTACCCCTGGAACCAATTTTAAAGTGCCTACAGCCAGCCCATTTTATTGTGTTAGGCCTTCGAAGCCTGTCTGCGGTCCATACTTCCACTAGGCCTCCACTGACCAGACCACTGCTGCCCGTGTACCCCTGGAACCAATTTTAAAGTGCCTACAGCCAGCCCATTTTATTGTGTTAGGCCTTCGAAGCCTGTCTGCGGTCCATACTTTAAATACTCCTCCACTCACCACCAAGCTGCCTGCCCGTGTATCCATGTAACCGCTGTAAAACTGCCATGAGCCTATTGTTTGTTATGTTAGGCCTTTGATAGCCTGTCTGCGGTCCTTACTTTAAATACTCCTCCACTCACCACCTAGCTGCCTGTGTATCCATGTAACCGATGTAAAACTGCCATGACTGCCTACTGTTTGTTATTTTAGGCCTTTGATAGCCTGTCTGCGGCCCCTACTTGCAATACTCCTCCACTGACCACAATGCTGCCTGGAGTGCCTGCCTGTGTATCCATGTAACCGATGTAAAACTGCCATGACTGCCTACTGTTTGTTATTTTAGGCCTTTGATAGCCTGTCTGCGGCCCCTACTTGCAATACTCCTCCACTGAGCACAATGCTGCCTGGAGTGCCTGCCTGTGTATCCATGTAACCGATGTAAAACTGCCATGACTGCCTACTGTTTGTTATTTTAGGCCTTTGATAGCCTGTCTGCAGCCCCTACTTGCAATACTCCTCCACTGACCACACCAATGCTGCCCGTGTACCCCTGGAACCTATTTAAAAGTTCATAGAGCCTAGTTATATATTTTATTTACTATTAATAAGGCCATGATGGACTACGCTGTACCACGCTACAAGCTAACCAGTCGACACTTCTTTTGCGAGAAAAGCCATCCCAACCCTCCACCAGCATGTAGAAGACCGCATTGTCCATGCACTCTGGCAATCTGTGAGTACAAAGGTGCACCTGACAACAGACGCATGGACCTGTAGGCATGGCCACGGAAGATTACGTGTCCATTACGGCGCAATGGGTTAATGTGGTGGATGCATGGTCCACAGGGGACAGCCTACTAAGTCTGTCTGCAGTCCCTAATTCAAATTGTCCTCCACTGTCTAAATCGGAACTTCCACCTTCTGGCTTTCGGCCTATAGTATCAGAAATTAAACTGCATTTGGCCTTCAACTTTGGTTAGGGCCTACTAACGGCTTCTGCCCCTCCCTGGTGTTGCCCTCAACTAAATAAAGCTGAGCTTCAACCTTCCGGCTCTCATTATGTGGTTTTAAAAAAAAAAATGGTGGTTAGGGCCTACTAACGGCTTCTGCCCCTCCCTGGTGTTGTCCTCAACTAAATAAAGCTGAGCTTCAACCTTCCGGCTCTCATTATATGGTTTAAAAAAAAAAAATGGTGGTTAGGGCCTACTAACGGCTTCTGCCCCTCCCTGGTGTTGTCCTCAACTAAATAAAGCTGAGCTTCAACCTTCCGGCTCTCATTAAGTGGTTTTAAAAAAAAAATGGTGGTTAGGGCCTACTAACGGCTTCTGCCCCTCCCTGGTGTTGTCCTCAACTAAATAAAGCTGAGCTTCAACCTTCCGGCTCTCATTATGTGGTTTTAAAAAAAAAAATGGTGGTTAGGGCCTACTAACGGCTTCTGCCCCTCCCTGGTGTTGTCCTCAACTAAATAAAGCTGAGCTTCAACCTTCCGGCTCTCATTAAGTGGTTTTAAAAAAAAAATGGTGGTTAGGGCCTACTAACGGCTTCTGCCCCTCCCTGGTGTTGTCCTCAACTAAATAAAGCTGAGCTTCAACCTTCCGGCTCTCATTAAGTGGTTTTAAAAAAAAAAAAAATGGTGGTTAGGGCCTACTAACGGCTTCTGCCCCTCCCTGGTGTTGTCCTCAACTAAATAAAGCTGAGCTTCAACCTTCCGGCTCTCATTAAGTGGTTTTAAAAAAAAAATGGTGGTTAGGGCCTACTAACGGCTTCTGCCCCTCCCTGGTGTTGTCCTCAACTAAATAAAGCTGAGCTTCAACCTTCCGGCTCTCATTATGTGGTTTTAAAAAAAAAAATGGTGGTTAGGGCCTACTAACGGCTTCTGCCCCTCCCTGGTGTTGTCCTCAACTAAATAAAGCTGAGCTTCAACCTTCCGGCTCTCATTAAGTGGTTTTAAAAAAAAAATGGTGGTTAGGGCCTACTAACGGCTTCTGCCCCTCCCTGGTGTTGTCCTCAACTAAATAAAGCTGAGCTTCAACCTTCCGGCTCTCATTAAGTGGTTTTAAAAAAAAAAAAAATGGTGGTTAGGGCCTACTAACGGCTTCTGCCCCTCCCTGGTGTTGTCCTCAACTAAATAAAGCTGAGCTTCAACCTTCCGGCTCTCATTAAGTGGTTTTAAAAAAAAAATGGTGGTTAGGGCCTACTAACGGCTTCTGCCCCTCCCTGGTGTTGTCCTCAACTAAATAAAGCTGAGCTTCAACCTTCCGGCTCTCATTAAGTGGTTTTAAAAAAAAAATGGTGGTTAGGGCCTACTAACGGCTTCTGCCCCTCCCTGGTGTTGTCCTCAACTAAATAAAGCTGAGCTTCAACCTTCCGGCTCTCATTATGTGGTTTTAAAAAAAAAAATGGTGGTTAGGGCCTACTAACGGCTTCTGCCCCTCCCTGGTGTTGTCCTCAACTAAATAAAGCTGAGCTTCAACCTTCCGGCTCTCATTAAGTGGTTTTAAAAAAAAAATGGTGGTTAGGGCCTACTAACGGCTTCTGCCCCTCCCTGGTGTTGTCCTCAACTAAATAAAGCTGAGCTTCAACCTTCCGGCTCTCATTAAGTGGTTTTAAAAAAAAAAAAAATGGTGGTTAGGGCCTACTAACGGCTTCTGCCCCTCCCTGGTGTTGTCCTCAACTAAATAAAGCTGAGCTTCAACCTTCCGGCTCTCATTAAGTGGTTTTAAAAAAAAAATGGTGGTTAGGGCCTACTAACGGCTTCTGCCCCTCCCTGGTGTTGTCCTCAACTAAATAAAGCTGAGCTTCAACCTTCCGGCTCTCATTATGTGGTTTTAAAAAAAAAAATGGTGGTTAGGGCCTACTAACGGCTTCTGCCCCTCCCTGGTGTTGTCCTCAACTAAATAAAGCTGAGCTTCAACCTTCCGGCTCTCATTAAGTGGTTTTAAAAAAAAAAAAAATGGTGGTTTGGGCCTACTAACGGCTTCTGCCCCTCCCTGGTGTTGTCCTCAACTAAATAAAGCTGAGCTTCAACCTTCCGGCTCTCATTAAGTGGTTTTAAAAAAAAAATGGTGGTTAGGGCCTACTAACGGCTTCTGCCCCTCCCTGGTGTTGTCCTCAACTAAATAAAGCTGAGCTTCAACCTTCCGGCTCTCATTAAGTGGTTTTAAAAAAAAAATGGTGGTTAGGGCCTACTAACGGCTTCTGCCCCTCCCTGGTGTTGTCCTCAACTAAATAAAGCTGAGCTTCAACCTTCCGGCTCTCATTAAGTGGTTTTAAAAAAAAAAAAAATGGTGGTTAGGGCCTACTAACGGCTTCTGCCCCTCCCTGGTGTTGCCCTCAACTAAATAAAGCTGAGCTTCAACCTTCTGCTCCAAATTACCATTTTAAAAAATGCAATAGGCTTTTCCGGCCTACTAAAGGTGTCTGCCCCTCCCTGGTGTTGTCCTCAACTGAACAAAGCTGAGCTTCCACATTCTGGCTTTCGCCCTATACTATCAGATATTAAACTGCATTTGGCCTACTAGTGTGGTTAGGCCCTTGAAACAGTGTCTGCTGCTCTTGGGTTTGCTACTCCACTGAACAAAGCAATGCCGCCTGTTTAGTCCTGTTACCAATTTTGAACTGCATGTAGCCTACTTTATTCTTTGGCCCTATATCTGTTTCCTCCTCATCCTGCCCATTGCCCAGCCACTGCTAAATGAGTCTGCTGGTACATTGACCTAGACCACTACATTCCCCTTGTACTCTACACAGCCAGAATCTGTCCCTGCTGAAAGTAAGGTTCCCCTTCCCGCATGTTATACCACCTTACACAGGGACAAAGAGGAAGGTGCAGATGAAAGTGCAGGTTCCTTCATCAGGTGGGGGGGCATACTCGTTGGCGACGTCACTGGCACAGGGCCCCTCAGAGTACGCAAAAGTGTCGCTGCTGGTGGGAGGCGCCCCCGCCATGCAAACACACCGCCGTACTTTGAGGGGCCCTGTGCCAGTGGCAATGCGAACGAGTGGGCCCCCCCTGCTTGCTCAGGATCACAGCACTTGCAACTTTTAAATACTTACCTTTCCCTGCAACACCGCCGTGACGTAGTCCGCATTTCCTGGGCCCACGAAAAACTTGAGCCAGCCCTACTCCCCCCACAACTTTCCCCCAATTCCCTATGCCCAACTATTATTATACAGTTAATTAAGATTGGCAAGCTTCAGAAACAAGAATGGATGTTTTTGGCATTAAAATGGGCACTGTAGGTGTTTTCCTGGCCTCCACTCACTGCCGACTATGCTTCCCCATTGACTTGCATTGGGTTTCGTGTTTCGGTCGATCCCCGACTTTTAGCGATAATCGGCCGACTGCACTCGACTCGACTCTGGACAAAATCGGGTTTCCCAAAACCCTACTCGATCTTAAAAAAATGAAAGTCGCTCAACCCTAGCCTGCACTACTTAAAAAAAAGGAAAATGGATTTTACGCTATGACGCAGTGACGCACCCTGAGCTGTATACAACCTGCTATGGCTGCACACAGACTACAGGGCGAGCTGCAGTCACATGGAGACCATGCAGACAGCCGTAAACGGCGCTGCAAGGCCCAAAAACACTCCTCTACGTTATCCTATGTAGTGTTTTTCCACAATTTAGCTGGATACGGGTGGAAAGACACTAATAGGAATTTTTTGAAAAAATGTGCAGCAGCCTGCACTACTTAAAAAAAAGGAAAATGGATTTTACGGTATGACACAGTGACGCACCCTGAGCTGGATACAACCGGCTATGGCTGCACACAGATTACAGGGCGAGCTGCAGTCACACGGAGACCGTGCAGACAGCCGTAAACGGCACTGCAAGGCCCAAAAACACTCCTCTACGTTATCCTATCTAGTGTTTTTCCACAATTTAGCTGGATACGGGTGGAAAGTCACTAATAGGAATTATTAGAAAAAATGTGCAGCAGCCTGCACTACTTGAAAAAAAAAAAAAAGAAAATAGAACAGTATGAGGCAGTGAACCACCCTCCCTGAACTGAATACAACCAGCTATGGCCTATGGCTGCACACAGACTAGAGAGTGGGCTGCACACACACACACACACACACACACACACACACAGACCTCGCAGATCGCTGTGAAAACAGCGCTGCAAGGCAAAAGCAAGGTGATTAGTAGGTGAACACAGCGGTTGCTAAATTAGCCTTGGAAAAGAACAATGAAGCAAATCGCTATCTCAACTGGCCCTCAGTCAGCACACAGCGTCCTGTCACTAACTGAATTCACAGCAGAGTGAGCGCAAAATGGCGCCAGCGACTTTTAATCTGCAGCATGACATCATTTCAGCAGCCAATCACAGCCTTGCCAGTAGTTACATGCCCACCATGCTGAACAGGATGTGCCCACACTCAGAATCATTCCTCATTGGCTGAATTTGTGCTGTTTGAATCCTGGGAACTTCCGATTCCGGTATCCGATATGCGGCAAGTATCGGATCTCGGTATCGGAATTCCGATACCGCAAGTATGGGCCGATACCCGATACTTGCGGTATCGGAATGCTCAACACTAGCAATGACATTAAAAAAAACCAGTGGAATGGCCGCAAACAAAACAAAAATTACATGCTGCAGAAAATAGTGCGCAATATGTCAGCGCAGTATTGTCTGCAGCATGTAATATAACATTAAAAATGACCAATGACAGAAAAAAAAGCAGTTGCATGTCAACAAACCCCCCCAAAAAAAAAATTCTGCAGAAAATGCAACGCAATGTTTCAGCGCAGTATTTTCTGCAGTCTGTTATAGGACATTCAATATGAGCAATGACATTAAAAAAACCAGTGGAATGGCCGCAAACAAAACAAAAATTACATGCTGCAGAAAATAGTGCGCAATATGTCAGCGCAGTATTGTCTGCAGCATGTAATATAACATTAAAAATGACCAATGACAGAAAAAAAAGCAGTTGCATGTCAACAAACCCCCCCAAAAAAAAAATTCTGCAGAAAATGCAACGCAATGTTTCAGCGCAGTATTTTCTGCAGTCTGTTATAGGACATTCAATATGAGCAATGACATTAAAAATAAAGCAGTGGAATGGCCGCAAACAAAACAAACATTACATGCTGCAGAAAATAGTGCACAATATGTCAGCGCAGTATTGTCTGTAGCATGTAATGTAACATTAAATATGAGCAATGACATAAAAAAAAGAGGCTTACCGCAGGGTCACCATCAGCCGCTCTGCCGGTGTGATGGCAAGCCTCATCCTTGTGTCCTGCCTTCAGATGACATCCTCCAGTTTTTCAAGCAAAAAGTCAAAATTTTCCATCCTCATCCGCACGTAATTGTAGAATTTGTGTGGATTGTGCCGCAACTCCAGGTACAGAGTGGACTGGACACCCCGGGTCATCCGTAGTTCATTAATCAGATGTATCCAGAGTCGTCTCCGTCTCCGTTCCTGCAGAAGCATCCTACGTTTTTCCGCTGCCGCCTCCTTCTCCCGCACTATGATATCCAGGCGATTCGTCTCAAAGATAACGTCAGTAACCAAACTCGCAATCCTCACAAGAACACCTTCCATCGCTGCCACAAAACTAAAACCCTCAAAGATGGGCTGTAAAAAGAGTAACTATATATATCCAAAAAAGGGAAGTACCACTCAGATGCGTAAAATATGAGATACTTTATTAATATATTTTTAAAAAAGAACAAAAATAATAGTAAATATATATGATACTCAGAGACAAGAGGGCAAGGCAAAGTAAACCAAAGCAATCCAACATGTAAAAGTAGTTATACATCCAACAAGATGATGTTTTAAAATAAGTACACTATGTACACCAGCAGGTGTCGCTAAAGCTCACATAATAATATAGTGATAATCAAATAACAAAAAGGGGGCTTATCATGAAAGAAAAAGTGTCAGTGCATTTATTGCTACGATAGGTAAGTATAAAGTGTCACTGCATGTGCAAACCTGAAATTTAAATAAAGAATTAATTAATCAGGCTCCTAGAAGGAATAAAGTGCCTATGCATGTGCAAATCTAGGAGTCAGGTAAGCCAGTACAAAAATCTATGAAGGTACAACATAGCAGCAAAGTTGTAATGCATAAATACCTGCTGGTAAGTGGATTGCAATGGGCAGGGAAACCCCGACGCGCGTTTCGCAACGTAGCTTCTTCCTGGGGGTCGTGGTCACCACGACCCCCAGGAAGAAGCTACGTTGCGAAACGCGCGTCGGGGTTTCCCTGCCCATTGCAATCCACTTACCAGCAGGTATTTATGCATTACAACTTTGCTGCTATGTTGTACCTTCATAGATTTTTGTACTGGCTTACCTGACTCCTAGATTTGCACATGCATAGGCACTTTATTCCTTCTAGGAGCCTGATTAATTAATTCTTTATTTAAATTTCAGGTTTGCGCATGCAGTGACACTTTATACTTACCTATCGTAGCAATAAATGCACTGACACTTTTTCTTTCATGATAAGCCCCCTTTTTGTTATTTGATTATCACTATATTATTATGTGAGCTTTAGCGACACCTGCTGGTGTACATAGTGTACTTATTTTAAAACATCATCTTGTTGGATGTATAACTACTTTTACGTGTTGGATTGCTTTGGTTTACTTTGCCTTGCCCTCTTGTCTCTGAGTATCATATATATTTACTATTATTTTTGTTCTTTTTAAAAAATATATTAATAAAGTATCTCATATTTTACGCATCTGAGTGGTACTTCCCTTTTTTGGATATATGCTGTATTTTGGTTGTACACCATGTTTTATTTGTTGGTCTATCTATTTGGGTAATAGAGTAACTATATAGTTTTCCATATTTTCCAGTAGCCAATCAAATTTGGGAGCCTCCCATTTTAAAAACAGATCCGTCGTAAAAACGGATGCAACGGATGGTAAAAACGTATGCAACGTATGCAACGCATCCAGTATTTCGACGGAAACGTTTATCGGATTTGCGACGGATCCGTCGAAATGCTGTATGCGTTGCATACGTTTTTCACTTTTTTGACGCATCCGTTTTTTCAGCAAAAAAGACGATTTGAGACGGTTTTCAGTTAACGCTAGTGTGAAAGTAGCCCAAAAGTAGATTTGTTGTCTATGTGATTTTTTTGTCCCTGCAATAACTTTTATATTGGGAAAACTATACGCCCCTTAATAACAAGATTTCGAGAACACTACAATTCCGTAGTATCAGGTAAAGGCTACATGCGGCTCATAGAGCACATGCAGGAAAAGCATAAAGGCAATCCTGAATGTCTGCAATTTGCAGGTCTTGAAATAGTAAAATTTCCACCTCAAGGAGGTAATCACAACAAGCTCCTCTTGAGAGAGGAAGGGAAATGGATTATAAAAGCAAATGCCCAGGGACCGCTTGGCTTAAACGATAAGCTAGATATGGCCGTATTTTTATAAAATTCATCAGGTTGCAGCAAGCATATGAGTAAGATAATACTGGCATTGTTAACAAAATGATATTTGTGTAATATTTTTTGTCAGTTATCTGTTTCTGATGTGCATATAGCCTTTATAAAGGAAATTACATCATCTTAACCTCACATGGACCCCTAGAAGTGCTGACTGCACAAAACGGCCGTCGTCCACCTGCACTCCCCGCTCCCTCACTATCACCTGGAATGTGTCTAAAATAACCTGTAATATGGATTAAAGACACATTAAAGACGTTCATCACAGCAAACTGGTGAGTGCCGCCTTCTGTTCAATTTCTTTATATGGAAAATAGTTTGAGATAGCGATTTGCTTCATTGTGCTTTACCCAGGCTAATTTAGCAACCGCTGTGTGAGAACCTTGTTGCCTTGCAGCGCTGTTCACGGCTGTCTGCAAGGTCTCTGTGTGAGTGCAGCTCACGCTGTCGCCTATTCTGCTGCCACAGCTGGTTGTAGTCAGCTCAGCGTGCGTCACTGCCTCATACTGTTCCATTGTCCTTTTTTCAATTAGTGCTGCCTGCTGCACATTTTTTCTGATCCTATTAGTGGGTTTCCATCCGTATCCTGCTAGATTGTGGAAAAACAGTATATAAAAGTACATAGAGGAGCCTTTCTGCAGCCTTGTACCCTGCAGCCCCAGCCAGATTAGTATTTGCCTATTTTTTGGAGCCTCAGCTATTGCATTGTAGGTTACCTTCCTGCATTGTAATCGCTACAAAAAGTTTGTGATACTATCGGTTTTACATCTTTGGGCACATCCAGTGTCTTTTTGTGAAAAAACAAAAAATTAATAAAGTTCACCAAACACTCCACTTTACAGTTGTGTAGGCCACATTAGATCATATTAAAGTCTAGTCCACACTTTATAAAATTAGTGTTTCTTATACCTGTTAGCAGCTGTTCAGAAATAAGCACACTAAGCCCTTAGTACTTTTCTGCCTAACTTTATGAGTCTACCAAGATGAAGAAGGCAGGGAGTAAGGCACGTGGTCGTGGGCGTGGAGTTTCTGCAGGGAGAGGACGTGGGGATTCTGTGCCTGCTACAGGCACCAGTGACTCATCATCCCCCAGTTTTAGCAGGGAACAGTTCTTCATGCGCAGCTTTGTAGGAGCTCGTCGTACCCCACTGCTGCGGGACGAACAAATTGAAGCCATTGTCGGATGGATGGCAGCTAACGCATCGACTTCAATTAGTGCCACATCCTCTCAGCCACAGAGCACTGTAGAGCACACATCTGTCTCTTCACCACCTGCCAAATTGCCCAGGCAGTCAAAGAGCCCAGGACAGGAGCCATCTCTACTTCTGTTCTCTGAATCTCTTGGCTTGGAAAGAGGGGGCCAGCCAAGCAGCATTCGAGAAACTGAAGAAGAGGCAGTATGCAGTGATGCGCAACTGCTTTGTCTCTCTGAATCCGAAGAGGCGGGTGGGCCAGTGCCTACGGTCAGCACACCTCAGAACGCATCTGATGATGAGACTCAGGTGCCACTTTCTGGTGCGAACTGTGCTGCCGAGACTACCCAGGAGAAGCAGTTGTTGGAAGAGGGTAGTGTAGATGATGAGGTCCTTGACCCATCATGGCGTGAGGTACAGGAAGGTGGTGGGAGCAGTGTTATGACCCCAATGGCAGAGGGTCTCAGGAATCAATACCAAGTCTGCAAACACAAAAAACCAGCTCATAGGGCAGTGGTAACTGGGCTGACCATATATCTAATCCTAGCACCACAAATAGAAGTAGCCGGGGAACGTGCCTACGTTGGTTCTAGACGTCTCGCGCCAGCCGGAGAGCTAACTAACCCTAGAAGGGAAAAGAAAGACCTTTCTTGCCTCCAGAGAAAAGACCCCAAAAGTTGGATACAAGCCCCCAACAAATAATAACGGTGAGGTAAGAGGAAAAGACAAACATAAGAATGAGCTAGGTATTTAGCAAAGAGAGGCCCACTAACTAATAGCAGAATAAGTAAGATGACTTATATGGTCAGCAAAAACCCTATTAAAATATCCACGCTGGATATTCAAGAACCCCCGAACCGTCTAACGGCCGGGGGGAGAACACCAGCCCCCTAGAGCTTCCAGCAAGGTCATAAATCACATTTAGTACAAGCTGGACAAAAATAGTAGCAAAGCAAGTAACTCAAAAAACAAAGAAGCAAGACTTAGCTTAATTTTGCAAGAGCCAGGACCAGCAGACAGGAGCAACAGAAGGATCTGATTACAACGATGCCAGGCACTGGACTAAGGATCCAGGAAGTTAATATAGCGACACCCCTGGGCTAACGACCCAGGTGAGTGCCAAACAGAAAAAAGACAATCCCAGAGTCATACCACTAGTGACCACAAGAGGGAGCCAAAAAGTCTAATTCACAACAGAGCAGCTCTGAGGAAGAGATTCCCCGAACGGCCCAAAAGGGAGGGAGTGGGAGGAGAAAGACTGCGTTGCCTGTAGCCTCCACTTCGGCACCCATTAGGAGCATGCCTCTTCCAAAACCCAAAATGGGTGCTCCCAAGACTTGCAGTGCCTGGTCCTTTTTTGACACAGTTGCAGATGACATTTGCTTTGTCAAATGCAAGCTGTGTCATCAGAAAATCAAAAGAGGGAAAAGTGTCAGCAACCTCAATACCACAAATATGTGGAAATATGTGCGGACCAAGCATGTATTGGAGTTACAAAAACACACTGAAGACCTAGGCCAACCTACAGCTGCACCTACCACCTCTTCAGCTCGTGTTGTAGCCTCTTCCTCCAGCTTACACACAGCTGGTTCAACTTCCTCACAGGATCGCCATGGAAGAACCTCTGGCACTGTTGGACAGAGACAGAGTGTAATTCCACCCACAGCACCACGTTCCCTGTCATCCTCATACTCCCAGGCCACTCTACAGCCATCGATAGCACAGGCATGGGAGAAAAGGCGCCCATACTCGGCAAACCAACCCCGAGCACAGGCTCTGAATGCTGGCATTGCAAAACTACTGTCCCTTGAAATGCTATCATTCAGGCTGGTGGAGACTGACACCTTCTGTAACTTCATGGCATTGGCAGTCCCACAATACAACGTGCCCAGCCGCTTTTATTTCAGCAGGCAAGCCGTCCCTGCCCTGCAAAAGCATGTGGAGGGAAAAATTAAACATGCGCTACTAAACGCCGTCAGAAGCAAGGTCCACCTGACCACCGATGCGTGGACCAGTCACCATGGACAGGGACGATACCTTTCCCTCACTGCCCATTGGGTAAATGTTGTAGAGCCGGGGACAGATCTTGATAGTGTCACTGTACATGTTCTGCCAACTCCAAGGATTGCAGGAATCCAGTCTGTACACATTGACTCCTCATAATCCAGTTCCTCTGAATCACTGCTGCAGGAGCCATCACAGTCTACCTCCACATGGACCCGTGAATGCTTACCTGTTACGACCGATATGAGCACAGCCGTGGCCAAACGTCAACAGGCCGTATTGAAATAAATTTATTTGGGGAATCGAAGCCACACAGCGCAGGAGCTCTGGAATACCATCAAGCAGGAGAGTGACGCATGGTTTGTGCAAGCGAATCTCCAGCCAGGCATGGTAGTGTGTGACAATGGCCGAAATCTGGTGACAGCTCTGGGCCTAGGCAACCTCACTCACATCCCATGTCTGGCACATGTGCTCAACTTGGTCGTGCAGAGTTTTTTGAGGGACTATCCGGATCTTGATGCACTGCTTCACAAGGTCCGCCTAGAGTGCGCTCACTTGCGGCGTTCCAGCATGGCACGATCGCGCATTGCAGCTCTGCAGCACCGATTCTGCCTTCCGGGAACATCGCATCATATGTGACCTACCAACCAGGTGGAAATCAACGTTACATATGTTGGAGCAGTTGTGGGAGCAGCAGGCAGAAGTAATGGAGTACCAGCTGCATCAGGCGCAAACAAGTTGCACTGCGCGCCGTTCACACTTCGCCACCACTGAGTGGGCCTCTATGAAGGACATCTGCAACGTTTTGCGTGCCTTCGATGATTCGTTGAGTGCAGATGATGCACTAGTCAGCATGACTATCCCCCTTATCTGCCTGCTTGAAAAAACACTGCAAGCACTAAGGGAAGAGGTTGTGGAAGAGGTGGAGGATGAGGAGTCACAAACGCCATCTGCTTCTGGACAGTCAGCGCAACATGGTTCCTCACAAAGGCCTAGGCAGGGGACACTTTGTGAGGAGGATGAGGAGGAGGCAATGGAGGAGGAAGACATCTGTCCAGAGGAGGGAGTTACACAATGCTCTAGTAGTCAGTATGTATAGCGAGGGTGGGGTGATGCAGAGCAGGCAGAGATGACGCCTGTTGTGAACTCTGTTTTTGGGCTCCCTCTTGTGGTCACAAGTGGTACTGTGTGAGTGCTGTCTTTGGGCTCCCTCTGGTGGCTCTTTGTGTCATTCTGCAGGTCTGAGGCTGGATCAGCTGTCTCATTATCTGTTAGCTGGTTTCCTATTTATCTCACCTGGACTTTCAGTGTTTGCCTGCTGTCGATGTATTCAGTGCTATTTTGATCTCTCCTGAATTCCTTCGCTATCAGTCTCTCCAAGAGAAGCTAAGTTTTCTGTTTGGTTATTTTTTGCTCATCAGTGTTCAATATGTTTTTTGGTTATTTACTTGTCCTTGTCCAGCTTGCTAATATGTTATTTCCTTGCTTGCTGGTAGCTCTAGGGGGCTGAGTTTCTCCCCTCACACCGTTAGTTGGTGTGGGGGTTCTTGAATTCTCAGCGTGGATATTTTGTATAGGGTTTTTTACTGACCGCACAGTTCCCTGCCTGTCTTCTACTATCTAGTATTAGTGGGCCTCATTTGCTGAATCTGTTTTCATTTCTACGTTTTGTATTTTCCCCTTATCTCACCGTTATTATTTGTTGGGGGCTTCCTATATCTTTGGGGTCATTTCTCTGAGGCAAGTGAGGTCTTATTTTCTCTATAGGGGTAGCAAGTTTCTCAGGCTGCGTCGAGACGTCCAGGAATTTAGGCACGTTCACCGGCTACCTTTAGTGTGTTTGTTAGGATCAGGTTGCGGTCAGTCCAGTTACCACCTCCCTAGAGCTTGTTCTATGTTAAGTAGCTTAGTTAGTCCATTCTGTGATCCTCAGCCACTAAGGATCATAACAGTACAGCAGGCCCGAAAGTGTTTAATGCATCGCAGAAGTGGGATAAGAGAAGTCCTGAGTACAATTTTTTTTTCCTCTCCCTTTGCTGCAGTCTGTCCAGCTTCTCTCATCCCCTTAATCTCTGGGTGGCTTTGAGTTCAGCTGCAGACATGGATATTCAGAGTCTGACTTCTAGTGTGGATCATCTTGCTGCAAGGGTGCAAAGCATTCAGGATTTTGTTGTTCACAGTCCTATGTCTGAGCCAAAAGTACCTATTCCTGAGTTGTTTTCTGGAGATAGATCTAGGTTTCTAGGAATTTTAAGAATAATTGTAAATTATTTCTTTCTTTGAGACCTCGTTCCTCTGGTGATTCCGCTCAGCAAGTTAGAATTGTTATCTCCCTGATACGTGGCAACCCTCAAGATTGGGCTTTCTCCCTGGCGCCAGGAGATCCTGCATTGCTGAATGTGGATGCATTTTTTCTGGCGCTTGGATTGCTTTATGAGGAACCTAATCTTGAGAACCAGGCAGAAAAGGCCTTGCTGGCTCTCTCTCAGGGCCAGGATGAAGCTGAGGTGTATTGTCAAAAATTTCGGAAATGGTCGGTGCTTACTCAATGGAATGAGTGTGCCCGGGCTGCAAATTTCAGAGAAGGTCTTTCTGAAGCCATTAAGAATGTTATGGTGGGGTTCCCCACGCCTGCAAGTCTGAATGACTCAATGGCTTTGGCCATTCAGATTGATCGGCGTTTGCGGGAGCGCAAATCTGCGCACCATCTGGCGGTGTTTTCTGAACAGAGACCTGAGTCTATGCAATGTGACCGAATTCTGACCAGAATTGAGCGGCAAAATCATAGACATCAAAATGGGTTGTGCTTTTACTGTGGTGATTCAACTCATGTTATCTCAGCATGCTCTAAGCGCGTAAAAAAAAATCGCTAAATCTGTCACCGTTGGTACTATACAGCCTAAATTCATTTTGTCTGTTACTTTAATTTGTTCTTTGTCATCCTACTCGGTTATGGCTTTTGTGGATTCAGGTGCTGCCCTGAACCTGATGGATTTGTCGTTTGCCAGGCGCTGTGGTTTTGTTCTGGAGCCTTTGTAATTCCCTATTCCACTGAGGGGAATTGATGCTACACCATTGGCTGAGAATAAGCCTCAGTATTGGACACAAGTGACCATGTGCATGACTCCTGTACATCAGGAGGTGATTCGCTTTCTTGTGCTGCATAATTTGCATGATGTTGTCGTTTTGGGTCTGCCATGGCTGCAGGCCCATAATCCAGTTCTGGATTGGAAAGCTATGTCTGTTTCAAGTTGGGGTTGCCAGGGGATTCATGGCGATGCTCCTTTGGTGTCAATTGCTTCTTCCACTCCTTCTGAGGTCCCTGAGTTTTTGTCGGACTACCAGGATGTATTTGATGAGCCCAGATCCGGTGCCCTGCCTCCTCACAGGGATTGTGATTGTGCTATAAATTTGATTCCTGGTAGTAAGTTCCCTAAGGGACGACTTTTTAATTTGTCTGTACCAGAACATGCCGCTATGCGGAGTTATATAAAGGAGTCTTTAGAGAAGGGACATATTCACCCGTCCTCCTCCCCTCTTGGTGCAGGATTGTTTTTTGTGGCCAAAAAGGATGGTTCTCTGAGACCTTGTATAGATTATCGTCTTCTAAATAAAATCACGGTCAAATTTCAGTATCCTTTGCCATTATTATCTGATCTGTTTGCTCGGATTAAGGGGTCCAGTTGGTTCACCAAGATAGATCTTCGTGGTGCGTATAGCCTTGTGCATATTAAGCAGGGGGATGAATGGAAAACAGCATTTAATACGCCCGAAGGCCATTTTGAGTACTTGGTGATGCCTTTTGGACTCTCTAATGCTCCTTCTGTGTTCCAGTCCTTCATGCATGACATCTTCCGAGAATATCTGGATAAATTTATGATTGTGTATCTGGATGACATTTTGGTCTTTTCTGAGGACTGGGAGTCCCATGTGAAGCAGGTCAGGATGGTATTTCAGGTCCTGCGTGCTAATGCCTTATTTGTGAAGGGCTCAAAATGTCTCTTCGGAGTACAGAAGGTTTCCTTTTTGGGTTTTATTTTTTCTCCTTCTACTATTGAGATGGACCCAGTCAAGGTCCAGGCTATTCATGACTGGACTCAGCCTACATATGTTAAGAGTCTTCAGACGTTCTTGGGTTTTGCTAATTTTTACCGTCGCTTCATTGCTAATTTTTCTGGCGTGGTTAAACCCTTGACGGATTTGACCAAGAAGGGTTCTGATGTGACTAATTGGTCTCCTGCGGCCGTGGAAGCCTTTCGGGAGCTGAAGCGCCGGTTTTCTTCGGCTCCAGTTTTGTGTCAGCCTGATGTCTCTCTTCCTTTTCAGGTCGAGGTTGATGCTTCTGAGATTGGAGCAGGGGCTGTTTTGTCGCAGAGAAGCTCTGATTGCTCTGTGATGAAACCTTGTGCTTTCTTTTCAAGAAAGTTCTCGTCTGCCGAGCGGAATTATGATGTTGGTAATCGGGAGTTGTTGGCTATGAAGTGGGCATTTGAGGAGTGGCGACATTGGCTCGAGGGAGCTAAGCATCGTGTGGTGGTCTTGACTGATCACAAAAATCTGATTTATCTCGAGTCTGCCAAGCGGCTGAATCCTAGACAGGCTCGTTGGTCGTTGTTTTTCTCCCGTTTCGATTTCGTGGTCTCGTACCTGCCTGGTTCGAAGAACGTGAAGGCTGATGCTCTTTCTAGGAGTTTTGTGCCTGACTCTCCGGGAGTTTCAGAGCCGGCTGGTATCCTCAGAGAGGGAGTGATTTTGTCTGCCATTTCCCCAGATTTGCGACGAGTGCTGCAGAAATTTCAGGCGGATAGACCTGACCGTTGCCCACCAGAGAGACTGTTTGTCCCAGATAGATGGACCAGCAGAGTTATTTCCGAGGTTCATTCTTCGGTGTTGGCAGGCCATCCTGGGATTTTTGGTACCAGAGATTTGGTGGCTAGGTCCTACTGGTGGCCTTCCTTGTCGCGGGATGTGCATTCCTTTGTGCAGTCCTGTGGGATTTGTGCTCGGGCTAAACCTTGCTGTTCTCGTGCCAGCGGTTTGCTTTTGCCTTTGCCTGTCCCGAAGAGGCCTTGGATGCACATTTCCATGGATTTTATTTCGGATGTTCCAGTCTCTCAGAGAATGTCTGTCATCTGGGTGGTGTGTGATCGTTTTTCCAAAATGGTCCATTTGGTGCCCTTGCCTAAGTTGCCTTCCTCCTCCGATTTGGTTCCTCTATTTTTTCAGAATGTGGTTCGCTTGCACGGCATCCCTGAAAATATTGTGTCTGACAGAGGATCCCAGTTTGTGTCCAGATTTTGGCGGATCTTTTGTGCTAAGATGGGCATTGATTTGTCTTTTTCGTCGGCCTTCCATCCTCAGACGAATGGCCAAACCGAGAGAACTAATCAGACCTTGGAAACTTATTTAAGATGTTTTGTTTCTGCTGATCAGGATGATTGGGTGACTTTTTTGCCATTGGCCGAGTTTGCCCTTAATAATCGGGCTAGTTCTGCTACTTTGGTTTCGCCGTTTTTCTGCAACTCTGGTTTTCATCCTCGTTTTTCCTCGGGTCAGGTTGAGCCTTCTGACTGTCCTGGGGTGGATTCTGTGGTGGATAGGTTGCAGCAGATTTGGAACCATGTGGTGGACAATTTGAAGTTGTCACAGGAGAAGGCTCAGCGCTTTGCCAACCGCCGTCGCGGTGTGGGTCCCCGACTTCGTGTTGGGGATTTGGTATCGCTGTCTTCTCGGTATGTTCCTATGAAGGTCTCCTCTCCTAAATTCAAGCCTCGCTTCATCGGTCCTTATAAGATTTTGGAAATCCTTAACCCGGTGTCATTTCGTTTGGACCTCCCAGCGTCGTTTTTCATTCATAACGTGTTCCACAGGTCTTTGTTGCGGAGGTATGTGGTGCCTGTGGTTCCTTCTGTTGAACCCCCTGCCCCGGTGCTGGTTGAGGGCGAATTGGAGTACGTGGTGGAGAAGATCTTGGATTCTCGTATTTCTAGACGGAGGCTTCAGTATTTGGTTAAGTGGAAGGGCTATGGTCAGGAGGATAATTCCTGGGTTGTCACCTCTGATGTTCATGCGGCCAATTTGGTTCATGCCTTCCATGTGGCTCATCCTGATCACCCTGGGGGTTTTGATGAGGGTTCGGTGACCCCTCCTCAAGGGGGGGGGGTACTGTTGTGAACTCTGTTTTTGGGCTCCCTCTTGTGGTCACAAGTGGTACTGTGTGAGTGCTGTCTTTGGGCTCCCTCTGGTGGCTCTTTGTGTCATTCTGCAGGTCTGAGACTGGATCAGCTGTCTCGTTATCTGTTAGCTGGTTTCCTATTTAGCTCACCTGGACTTTCAGTGTTTGCCTGCTGTCGATGTATTCAGTGCTATTTTGATCTCTCCTGAATTCCTTCGCTATCAGTCTCTCCAAGAGAAGCTAAGTTTTCTGTTTGGTTATTTTTTGCTCATCAGTGTTCAATATGTTTTTTGGTTATTTACTTGTCCTTGTCCAGCTTGCTAATATGTGATTTCCTTGCTTGCTGGTAGCTCTAGGGGGCTGAGTTTCTCCCCTCACACCGTTAGTTGGTGTGGGGGTTCTTGAATTCTCAGCGTGGATATTTTGTATAGGGTTTTTTACTGACCGCACAGTTCCCTGCCTGTCTTCTGCTATCTAGTATTAGTGGGCCTCATTTGCTGAATCTGTTTTCATTTCTACGTTTTGTATTTTCCCCTTACCTCACCGTTATTATTTGTTGGGGGCTTCCTATATCTTTGGGGTCATTTCTCTGAGGCAAGTGAGGTCTTATTTTCTCTATAGGGGTAGCAAGTTTCTCAGGCTGCGTCGAGACGTCCAGGAATTTAGGCACGTTCACCGGCTACCTTTAGTGTGTTTGTTAGGATCAGGTTGCGGTCAGTCCAGTTACCACCTCCCTAGAGCTTGTTCTATGTTCAGTAGCTTAGTTAGTCCATTCTGTGATCCTCAGCCACTAAGGATCATAACAGTACAGCAGGCCCGAAAGTGTTTAATGCATCGCAGAAGTGGGATAAGAGAAGTCCTGAGTACAATTTTTTTTTCCTCTCCCTTTGCTGCAGTCTGTCCAGCTTCTCTCATCCCCTTAATCTCTGGGTGGCTTTGAGTTCAGCTGCAGACATGGATATTCAGAGTCTGACTTCTAGTGTGGATCATCTTGCTGCAAGGGTGCAAAGCATTCAGGATTTTGTTGTTCACAGTCCTATGTCTGAGCCAAAAGTACCTATTCCTGAGTTGTTTTCTGGAGATAGATCTAGGTTTCTAGGAATTTTAAGAATAATTGTAAATTATTTCTTTCTTTGAGACCTCGTTCCTCTGGTGATTCCGCTCAGCAAGTTAGAATTGTTATCTCCCTGTTACGTGGCGACCCTCAAGATTGGGCTTTCTCCCTGGCGCCAGGAGATCCTGCATTGCTGAATGTGGATGCGTTTTTTCTGGCGCTTGGATTGCTTTATGAGGAATCTAATCTTGAGAACCAGGCAGAAAAGGCCTTGCTGGCTCTCTCTCAGGGCCAGGATGAAGCTGAGGTGTATTGTCAAAAATTTTGGAAATGGTCGGTGGTTACTCAATGGAATGAGTGTGCCCTGGCTGCAAATTTCAGAGAAGGTCTTTCTGAAGCCATTAAGAATGTTATGGTGGGGTTCCCCACGCCTGCAAGTCTGAATGACTCAATGGCTTTGGCCATTCAGATTGATCGGCGTTTGCGGGAGCGCAAATCTGCGCACCATCTGGCGGTGTTTTCTGAACAGAGACCTGAGTCTATGCAATGTGACCGAATTCTGACCAGAATTGAGCGGCAAAATCATAGACGTCAAAATGGGTTGTGCTTTTACTGTGGTGATTCAACTCATGTTATCTCAGCATGCTCTAAGCGCGTAAAAAAAAATCACTAAATCTGTCACCGTTGGTACTATACAGCCTAAATTCATTTTGTCTGTTACTTTAATTTGTTCTTTGTCATCCTACTCGGTTATGGCTTTTGTGGATTCAGGTGCTGCCCTGAACCTGATGGATTTGTCATTTGCCAGGCGCTGTGGTTTTGTTCTGGAGCCTTTGTAATTCCCTATTCCACTGAGGGGAATTGATGCTACACCATTGGCTGAGAATAAGCCTCAGTATTGGACACAAGTGACCATGTGCATGACTCCTGTACATCAGGAGGTGATTCGCTTTCTTGTGCTGCATAATTTGCATGATGTTGTCGTTTTGGATCTGCCATGGCTGCAGGCCCATAATCCAGTTCTGGATTGGAAAGCTATGTCTGTTTCAAGTTGGGGTTGCCAGGGGATTCATGGCGATGCTCCTTTGGTGTCAATTGCTTCTTCCACTCCTTCTGAGGTCCCTGAGTTTTTGTCGGACTACCAGGATGTATTTGATGAGCCCAGATCCGGTGCCCTGCCTCCTCACAGGGATTGTGATTGTGCTATAAATTTGATTCCTGGTAGTAAGTTCCCTAAGGGACGACTTTTTAATTTGTCTGTACCAGAATATGCCGCTATGCGGAGTTATATAAAGGAGTCTTTAGAGAAGGGACATATTCACCCGTCCTCCTCCCCTCTTGGTGCAGGATTCTTTTTTGTGGCCAAAAAGGATGGTTCTCTGAGACCTTGTATAGATTATCGTCTTCTAAATAAAATCACGGTCAAATTTCAGTATCCTTTGCCATTATTATCTGATCTGTTTGCTCGGATTAAGGGGTCCAGTTGGTTCACCAAGATAGATCTTCGTGGTGCGTATAGCCTGTTAAGCAGGGGGATGAATGGAAATCAGCATTTAATACGCCCGAAGGCCATTTTGAGTACTTGGTGATGCCTTTTGGACTCTCTAATGCTCCTTCTGTGTTCCAGTCCTTCATGCATGACATCTTCCGAGAATATCTGGATAAATTTATGATTGTGTATCTGGATGACATTTTGGTCTTTTCTGAGGACTGGGAGTCCCATGTGAAGCAGGTCAGGATGGTATTTCAGGTCCTGCGTGCTAATGCCTTATTTGTGAAGGGCTCAAAATGTCTCTTCGGAGTACAGAAGGTTTCCTTTTTGGGTTTTATTTTTTCTCCTTCTACTATTGAGATGGACCCAGTCAAGGTCCAGGCTATTCATGACTGGACTCAGCCTACATATGTTAAGAGTCTTCAGAAGTTCTTGGGTTTTGCTAATTTTTACCGTCGCTTCATTGCTAATTTTTCTGGCGTGGTTAAACCCTTGACGGATTTGACCAAGAAGGGTTCTGATGTGACTAATTGGTCTCCTGCGGCCGTGGAAGCCTTTTGGGAGCTGAAGCGCCGGTTTTCTTCGGCTCCAGTTTTGTGTCAGCCTGATGTCTCTCTTCCTTTTCAGGTCGAGGTTGATGCTTCTGAGATTGGAGCAGGGGCTGTTTTGTCGCAGAGAAGCTCTGATTGCTCTGTGATGAAACCTTGTGCTTTCTTTTCAAGAAAGTTCTCGTCTGCCGAGCGGAATTATGATGTTGGTAATCGGGAGTTGTTGGCTATGAAGTGGGCATTTGAGGAGTGGCGACATTGGCTTGAGGGAGCTAAGCATCGTGTGGTGGTCTTGACTGATCACAAAAATCTGATTTATCTCGAGTCTGCCAAGCGGCTGAATCCTAGACAGGCTCGTTGGTCATTGTTTTTCTCCCGTTTCGATTTCGTGGTCTCGTACCTGCCTGGTTCGAAGAACGTGAAGGCTGATGCTCTTTCTAGGAGTTTTGTGCCTGACTCTCCGGGAGTTTCAGAGCCGGCTGGTATCCTCAGAGAGGGAGTGATTTTGTCTGCCATTTCCCCAGATTTGCGACGAGTGCTGCAGAAATTTCAGGCGGATAGACCTGACCGTTGCCCACCAGAGAGACTGTTTGTCCCAGATAGATGGACCAGCAGAGTTATTTCCGAGGTTCATTCTTCGGTGTTGGCAGGCCATCCTGGGATTTTTGGTACCAGAGATTTGGTGGCTAGGTCCTACTGGTGGCCTTCCTTGTCGCGGGATGTGCATTCCTTTGTGCAGTCCTGTGGGATTTGTGCTCGGGCTAAACCTTGCTGTTCTCGTGCCAGCGGTTTGCTTTTGCCTTTGCCTGTCCCGAAGAGGCCTTGGATGCACATTTCCATGGATTTTATTTCGGATGTTCCAGTCTCTCAGAGAATGTCTGTCATCTGGGTGGTGTGTGATCGTTTTTCCAAAATGGTCCATTTGGTGCCCTTGCCTAAGTTGCCTTCCTCCTCCGATTTGGTTCCTCTATTTTTTCAGAATGTGGTTCGCTTGCACGGCATCCCTGAAAATATTGTGTCTGACAGAGGATCCCAGTTTGTGTCCAGATTTTGGCGGATCTTTTGTGCTAAGATGGGCATTGATTTGTCTTTTTCGTCGGCCTTCCATCCTCAGACGAATGGCCAAACCGAGAGAACTAATCAGACCTTGGAAACTTATTTAAGATGTTTTGTTTCTGCTGATCAGGATGATTGGGTGACTTTTTTGCCATTGGCCGAGTTTGCCCTTAATAATCGGGCTAGTTCTGCTACTTTGGTTTCGCCGTTTTTCTGCAACTCTGGTTTTCATCCTCGTTTTTCCTCGGGTCAGGTTGAGCCTTCTGACTGTCCTGGGGTGGATTCTGTGGTGGATAGGTTGCAGCAGATTTGGAACCATGTGGTGGACAATTTGAAGTTGTCACAGGAGAAGGCTCAGCGCTTTGCCAACCGCCGTCGCGGTGTGGGTCCCCGACTTCGTGTTGGGGATTTGGTATCGCTGTCTTCTCGGTATGTTCCTATGAAGGTCTCCTCTCCTAAATTCAAGCCTCGCTTCATCGGTCCTTATAAGATTTTGGAAATCCTTAACCCGGTGTCATTTCGTTTGGACCTCCCAGCGTCGTTTTTCATTCATAACGTGTTCCACAGGTCTTTGTTGCGGAGGTATGTGGTGCCTGTGGTTCCTTCTGTTGAACCCCCTGCCCCGGTGCTGGTTGAGGGCGAATTGGAGTACGTGGTGGAGAAGATCTTGGATTCTCGTATTTCTAGACGGAGGCTTCAGTATTTGGTTAAGTGGAAGGGCTATGGTCAGGAGGATAATTCCTGGGTTGTCACCTCTGATGTTCATGCGGCCAATTTGGTTCATGCCTTCCATGTGGCTCATCCTGATCACCCTGGGGGTTTTGATGAGGGTTCGGTGACCCCTCCTCAAGGGGGGGGGGTACTGTTGTGAACTCTGTTTTTGGGCTCCCTCTTGTGGTCACAAGTGGTACTGTGTGAGTGCTGTCTTTGGGCTCCCTCTGGTGGCTCTTTGTGTCATTCTGCAGGTCTGAGACTGGATCAGCTGTCTCGTTATCTGTTAGCTGGTTTCCTATTTAGCTCACCTGGACTTTCAGTGTTTGCCTGCTGTCGATGTATTCAGTGCTATTTTGATCTCTCCTGAATTCCTTCGCTATCAGTCTCTCCAAGAGAAGCTAAGTTTTCTGTTTGGTTATTTTTTGCTCATCAGTGTTCAATATGTTTTTTGGTTATTTACTTGTCCTTGTCCAGCTTGCTAATATGTGATTTCCTTGCTTGCTGGTAGCTCTAGGGGGCTGAGTTTCTCCCCTCACACCGTTAGTTGGTGTGGGGGTTCTTGAATTCTCAGCGTGGATATTTTGTATAGGGTTTTTTACTGACCGCACAGTTCCCTGCCTGTCTTCTGCTATCTAGTATTAGTGGGCCTCATTTGCTGAATCTGTTTTCATTTCTACGTTTTGTATTTTCCCCTTACCTCACCGTTATTATTTGTTGGGGGCTTCCTATATCTTTGGGGTCATTTCTCTGAGGCAAGTGAGGTCTTATTTTCTCTATAGGGGTAGCAAGTTTCTCAGGCTGCGTCGAGACGTCCAGGAATTTAGGCACGTTCACCGGCTACCTTTAGTGTGTTTGTTAGGATCAGGTTGCGGTCAGTCCAGTTACCACCTCCCTAGAGCTTGTTCTATGTTCAGTAGCTTAGTTAGTCCATTCTGTGATCCTCAGCCACTAAGGATCATAACAGTACAGCAGGCCCGAAAGTGTTTAATGCATCGCAGAAGTGGGATAAGAGAAGTCCTGAGTACAATTTTTTTTTTCCTCTCCCTTTGCTGCAGTCTGTCCAGCTTCTCTCATCCCCTTAATCTCTGGGTGGCTTTGAGTTCAGCTGCAGACATGGATATTCAGAGTCTGACTTCTAGTGTGGATCATCTTGCTGCAAGGGTGCAAAGCATTCAGGATTTTGTTGTTCACAGTCCTATGTCTGAGCCAAAAGTACCTATTCCTGAGTTGTTTTCTGGAGATAGATCTAGGTTTCTAGGAATTTTAAGAATAATTGTAAATTATTTCTTTCTTTGAGACCTCGTTCCTCTGGTGATTCCGCTCAGCAAGTTAGAATTGTTATCTCCCTGTTACGTGGCGACCCTCAAGATTGGGCTTTCTCCCTGGCGCCAGGAGATCCTGCATTGCTGAATGTGGATGCGTTTTTTCTGGCGCTTGGATTGCTTTATGAGGAATCTAATCTTGAGAACCAGGCAGAAAAGGCCTTGCTGGCTCTCTCTCAGGGCCAGGATGAAGCTGAGGTGTATTGTCAAAAATTTTGGAAATGGTCGGTGGTTACTCAATGTAATGAGTGTGCCCTGGCTGCAAATTTCAGAGAAGGTCTTTCTGAAGCCATTAAGAATGTTATGGTGGGGTTCCCCACGCCTGCAAGTCTGAATGACTCAATGGCTTTGGCCATTCAGATTGATCGGCGTTTGCGGGAGCGCAAATCTGCGCACCATCTGGCGGTGTTTTCTGAACAGAGACCTGAGTCTATGCAATGTGACCGAATTCTGACCAGAATTGAGCGGCAAAATCATAGACGTCAAAATGGGTTGTGCTTTTACTGTGGTGATTCAACTCATGTTATCTCAGCATGCTCTAAGCGCGTAAAAAAAAATCGCTAAATCTGTCACCGTTGGTACTATACAGCCTAAATTCATTTTGTCTGTTACTTTAATTTGTTCTTTGTCATCCTACTCGGTTATGGCTTTTGTGGATTCAGGTGCTGCCCTGAACCTGATGGATTTGTCATTTGCCAGGCGCTGTGGTTTTGTTCTGGAGCCTTTGTAATTCCCTATTCCACTGAGGGGAATTGATGCTACACCATTGGCTGAGAATAAGCCTCAGTATTGGACACAAGTGACCATGTGCATGACTCCTGTACATCAGGAGGTGATTCGCTTTCTTGTGCTGCATAATTTGCATGATGTTGTCGTTTTGGATCTGCCATGGCTGCAGGCCCATAATCCAGTTCTGGATTGGAAAGCTATGTCTGTTTCAAGTTGGGGTTGCCAGGGGATTCATGGCGATGCTCCTTTGGTGTCAATTGCTTCTTCCACTCCTTCTGAGGTCCCTGAGTTTTTGTCGGACTACCAGGATGTATTTGATGAGCCCAGATCCGGTGCCCTGCCTCCTCACAGGGATTGTGATTGTGCTATAAATTTGATTCCTGGTAGTAAGTTCCCTAAGGGACGACTTTTTAATTTGTCTGTACCAGAATATGCCGCTATGCGGAGTTATATAAAGGAGTCTTTAGAGAAGGGACATATTCACCCGTCCTCCTCCCCTCTTGGTGCAGGATTCTTTTTTGTGGCCAAAAAGGATGGTTCTCTGAGACCTTGTATAGATTATCGTCTTCTAAATAAAATCACGGTCAAATTTCAGTATCCTTTGCCATTATTATCTGATCTGTTTGCTCGGATTAAGGGGTCCAGTTGGTTCACCAAGATAGATCTTCGTGGTGCGTATAGCCTGTTAAGCAGGGGGATGAATGGAAATCAGCATTTAATACGCCCGAAGGCCATTTTGAGTACTTGGTGATGCCTTTTGGACTCTCTAATGCTCCTTCTGTGTTCCAGTCCTTCATGCATGACATCTTCCGAGAATATCTGGATAAATTTATGATTGTGTATCTGGATGACATTTTGGTCTTTTCTGAGGACTGGGAGTCCCATGTGAAGCAGGTCAGGATGGTATTTCAGGTCCTGCGTGCTAATGCCTTATTTGTGAAGGGCTCAAAATGTCTCTTCGGAGTACAGAAGGTTTCCTTTTTGGGTTTTATTTTTTCTCCTTCTACTATTGAGATGGACCCAGTCAAGGTCCAGGCTATTCATGACTGGACTCAGCCTACATATGTTAAGAGTCTTCAGAAGTTCTTGGGTTTTGCTAATTTTTACCGTCGCTTCATTGCTAATTTTTCTGGCGTGGTTAAACCCTTGACGGATTTGACCAAGAAGGGTTCTGATGTGACTAATTGGTCTCCTGCGGCCGTGGAAGCCTTTTGGGAGCTGAAGCGCCGGTTTTCTTCGGCTCCAGTTTTGTGTCAGCCTGATGTCTCTCTTCCTTTTCAGGTCGAGGTTGATGCTTCTGAGATTGGAGCAGGGGCTGTTTTGTCGCAGAGAAGCTCTGATTGCTCTGTGATGAAACCTTGTGCTTTCTTTTCAAGAAAGTTCTCGTCTGCCGAGCGGAATTATGATGTTGGTAATCGGGAGTTGTTGGCTATGAAGTGGGCATTTGAGGAGTGGCGACATTGGCTTGAGGGAGCTAAGCATCGTGTGGTGGTCTTGACTGATCACAAAAATCTGATTTATCTCGAGTCTGCCAAGCGGCTGAATCCTAGACAGGCTCGTTGGTCATTGTTTTTCTCCCGTTTCGATTTCGTGGTCTCGTACCTGCCTGGTTCGAAGAACGTGAAGGCTG
Organism: Ranitomeya variabilis; assembly: GCF_051348905.1. NCBI lineage: Eukaryota > Metazoa > Chordata > Amphibia > Anura > Dendrobatidae > Ranitomeya > Ranitomeya variabilis. The sequence goes on from NC_135239.1 coordinate 127,472,031, forward strand.
ATGCTCTTTCTAGGAGTTTTGTGCCTGACTCTCCGGGAGTTTCAGAGCCGGCTGGTATCCTCAGAGAGGGAGTGATTTTGTCTGCCATTTCCCCAGATTTGCGACGAGTGCTGCAGAAATTTCAGGCGGATAGACCTGACCGTTGCCCACCAGAGAGACTGTTTGTCCCAGATAGATGGACCAGCAGAGTTATTTCCGAGGTTCATTCTTCGGTGTTGGCAGGCCATCCTGGGATTTTTGGTACCAGAGATTTGGTGGCTAGGTCCTACTGGTGGCCTTCCTTGTCGCGGGATGTGCATTCCTTTGTGCAGTCCTGTGGGATTTGTGCTCGGGCTAAACCTTGCTGTTCTCGTGCCAGCGGTTTGCTTTTGCCTTTGCCTGTCCCGAAGAGGCCTTGGATGCACATTTCCATGGATTTTATTTCGGATGTTCCAGTCTCTCAGAGAATGTCTGTCATCTGGGTGGTGTGTGATCGTTTTTCCAAAATGGTCCATTTGGTGCCCTTGCCTAAGTTGCCTTCCTCCTCCGATTTGGTTCCTCTATTTTTTCAGAATGTGGTTCGCTTGCACGGCATCCCTGAAAATATTGTGTCTGACAGAGGATCCCAGTTTGTGTCCAGATTTTGGCGGATCTTTTGTGCTAAGATGGGCATTGATTTGTCTTTTTCGTCGGCCTTCCATCCTCAGACGAATGGCCAAACCGAGAGAACTAATCAGACCTTGGAAACTTATTTAAGATGTTTTGTTTCTGCTGATCAGGATGATTGGGTGACTTTTTTGCCATTGGCCGAGTTTGCCCTTAATAATCGGGCTAGTTCTGCTACTTTGGTTTCGCCGTTTTTCTGCAACTCTGGTTTTCATCCTCGTTTTTCCTCGGGTCAGGTTGAGCCTTCTGACTGTCCTGGGGTGGATTCTGTGGTGGATAGGTTGCAGCAGATTTGGAACCATGTGGTGGACAATTTGAAGTTGTCACAGGAGAAGGCTCAGCGCTTTGCCAACCGCCGTCGCGGTGTGGGTCCCCGACTTCGTGTTGGGGATTTGGTATCGCTGTCTTCTCGGTATGTTCCTATGAAGGTCTCCTCTCCTAAATTCAAGCCTCGCTTCATCGGTCCTTATAAGATTTTGGAAATCCTTAACCCGGTGTCATTTCGTTTGGACCTCCCAGCGTCGTTTTTCATTCATAACGTGTTCCACAGGTCTTTGTTGCGGAGGTATGTGGTGCCTGTGGTTCCTTCTGTTGAACCCCCTGCCCCGGTGCTGGTTGAGGGCGAATTGGAGTACGTGGTGGAGAAGATCTTGGATTCTCGTATTTCTAGACGGAGGCTTCAGTATTTGGTTAAGTGGAAGGGCTATGGTCAGGAGGATAATTCCTGGGTTGTCACCTCTGATGTTCATGCGGCCAATTTGGTTCATGCCTTCCATGTGGCTCATCCTGATCACCCTGGGGGTTTTGATGAGGGTTCGGTGACCCCTCCTCAAGGGGGGGGGTACTGTTGTGAACTCTGTTTTTGGGCTCCCTCTTGTGGTCACAAGTGGTACTGTGTGAGTGCTGTCTTTGGGCTCCCTCTGGTGGCTCTTTGTGTCATTCTGCAGGTCTGAGACTGGATCAGCTGTCTCGTTATCTGTTAGCTGGTTTCCTATTTAGCTCACCTGGACTTTCAGTGTTTGCCTGCTGTCGATGTATTCAGTGCTATTTTGATCTCTCCTGAATTCCTTCGCTATCAGTCTCTCCAAGAGAAGCTAAGTTTTCTGTTTGGTTATTTTTTGCTCATCAGTGTTCAATATGTTTTTTGGTTATTTACTTGTCCTTGTCCAGCTTGCTAATATGTGATTTCCTTGCTTGCTGGTAGCTCTAGGGGGCTGAGTTTCTCCCCTCACACCGTTAGTTGGTGTGGGGGTTCTTGAATTCTCAGCGTGGATATTTTGTATAGGGTTTTTTACTGACCGCACAGTTCCCTGCCTGTCTTCTGCTATCTAGTATTAGTGGGCCTCATTTGCTGAATCTGTTTTCATTTCTACGTTTTGTATTTTCCCCTTACCTCACCGTTATTATTTGTTGGGGGCTTCCTATATCTTTGGGGTCATTTCTCTGAGGCAAGTGAGGTCTTATTTTCTCTATAGGGGTAGCAAGTTTCTCAGGCTGCGTCGAGACGTCCAGGAATTTAGGCACGTTCACCGGCTACCTTTAGTGTGTTTGTTAGGATCAGGTTGCGGTCAGTCCAGTTACCACCTCCCTAGAGCTTGTTCTATGTTCAGTAGCTTAGTTAGTCCATTCTGTGATCCTCAGCCACTAAGGATCATAACAGTACAGCAGGCCCGAAAGTGTTTAATGCATCGCAGAAGTGGGATAAGAGAAGTCCTGAGTACAATTTTTTTTTTCCTCTCCCTTTGCTGCAGTCTGTCCAGCTTCTCTCATCCCCTTAATCTCTGGGTGGCTTTGAGTTCAGCTGCAGACATGGATATTCAGAGTCTGACTTCTAGTGTGGATCATCTTGCTGCAAGGGTGCAAAGCATTCAGGATTTTGTTGTTCACAGTCCTATGTCTGAGCCAAAAGTACCTATTCCTGAGTTGTTTTCTGGAGATAGATCTAGGTTTCTAGGAATTTTAAGAATAATTGTAAATTATTTCTTTCTTTGAGACCTCGTTCCTCTGGTGATTCCGCTCAGCAAGTTAGAATTGTTATCTCCCTGTTACGTGGCGACCCTCAAGATTGGGCTTTCTCCCTGGCGCCAGGAGATCCTGCATTGCTGAATGTGGATGCGTTTTTTCTGGCGCTTGGATTGCTTTATGAGGAATCTAATCTTGAGAACCAGGCAGAAAAGGCCTTGCTGGCTCTCTCTCAGGGCCAGGATGAAGCTGAGGTGTATTGTCAAAAATTTTGGAAATGGTCGGTGGTTACTCAATGGAATGAGTGTGCCCTGGCTGCAAATTTCAGAGAAGGTCTTTCTGAAGCCATTAAGAATGTTATGGTGGGGTTCCCCACGCCTGCAAGTCTGAATGACTCAATGGCTTTGGCCATTCAGATTGATCGGCGTTTGCGGGAGCGCAAATCTGCGCACCATCTGGCGGTGTTTTCTGAACAGAGACCTGAGTCTATGCAATGTGACCGAATTCTGACCAGAATTGAGCGGCAAAATCATAGACGTCAAAATGGGTTGTGCTTTTACTGTGGTGATTCAACTCATGTTATCTCAGCATGCTCTAAGCGCGTAAAAAAAAATCGCTAAATCTGTCACCGTTGGTACTATACAGCCTAAATTCATTTTGTCTGTTACTTTAATTTGTTCTTTGTCATCCTACTCGGTTATGGCTTTTGTGGATTCAGGTGCTGCCCTGAACCTGATGGATTTGTCATTTGCCAGGCGCTGTGGTTTTGTTCTGGAGCCTTTGTAATTCCCTATTCCACTGAGGGGAATTGATGCTACACCATTGGCTGAGAATAAGCCTCAGTATTGGACACAAGTGACCATGTGCATGACTCCTGTACATCAGGAGGTGATTCGCTTTCTTGTGCTGCATAATTTGCATGATGTTGTCGTTTTGGGTCTGCCATGGCTGCAGGCCCATAATCCAGTTCTGGATTGGAAAGCTATGTCTGTTTCAAGTTGGGGTTGCCAGGGGATTCATGGCGATGCTCCTTTGGTGTCAATTGCTTCTTCCACTCCTTCTGAGGTCCCTGAGTTTTTGTCGGACTACCAGGATGTATTTGATGAGCCCAGATCCGGTGCCCTGCCTCCTCACAGGGATTGTGATTGTGCTATAAATTTGATTCCTGGTAGTAAGTTCCCTAAGGGACGACTTTTTAATTTGTCTGTACCAGAACATGCCGCTATGCGGAGTTATATAAAGGAGTCTTTAGAGAAGGGACATATTCACCCGTCCTCCTCCCCTCTTGGTGCAGGATTCTTTTTTGTGGCCAAAAAGGATGGTTCTCTGAGACCTTGTATAGATTATCGTCTTCTAAATAAAATCACGGTCAAATTTCAGTATCCTTTGCCATTATTATCTGATCTGTTTGCTCGGATTAAGGGGTCCAGTTGGTTCACCAAGATAGATCTTCGTGGTGCGTATAGCCTGTTAAGCAGGGGGATGAATGGAAAACAGCATTTAATACGCCCGAAGGCCATTTTGAGTACTTGGTGATGCCTTTTGGACTCTCTAATGCTCCTTCTGTGTTCCAGTCCTTCATGCATGACATCTTCCGAGAATATCTGGATAAATTTATGATTGTGTATCTGGATGACATTTTGGTCTTTTCTGAGGACTGGGAGTCCCATGTGAAGCAGGTCAGGATGGTATTTCAGGTCCTGCGTGCTAATGCCTTATTTGTGAAGGGCTCAAAATGTCTCTTCGGAGTACAGAAGGTTTCCTTTTTGGGTTTTATTTTTTCTCCTTCTACTATTGAGATGGACCCAGTCAAGGTCCAGGCTATTCATGACTGGACTCAGCCTACATATGTTAAGAGTCTTCAGAAGTTCTTGGGTTTTGCTAATTTTTACCGTCGCTTCATTGCTAATTTTTCTGGCGTGGTTAAACCCTTGACGGATTTGACCAAGAAGGGTTCTGATGTGACTAATTGGTCTCCTGCGGCCGTGGAAGCCTTTCGGGAGCTGAAGCGCCGGTTTTCTTCGGCTCCAGTTTTGTGTCAGCCTGATGTCTCTCTTCCTTTTCAGGTCGAGGTTGATGCTTCTGAGATTGGAGCAGGGGCTGTTTTGTCGCAGAGAAGCTCTGATTGCTCTGTGATGAAACCTTGTGCTTTCTTTTCAAGAAAGTTCTCGTCTGCCGAGCGGAATTATGATGTTGGTAATCGGGAGTTGTTGGCTATGAAGTGGGCATTTGAGGAGTGGCGACATTGGCTTGAGGGAGCTAAGCATCGTGTGGTGGTCTTGACTGATCACAAAAATCTGATTTATCTCGAGTCTGCCAAGCGGCTGAATCCTAGACAGGCTCGTTGGTCATTGTTTTTCTCCCGTTTCGATTTCGTGGTCTCGTACCTGCCTGGTTCGAAGAACGTGAAGGCTGATGCTCTTTCTAGGAGTTTTGTGCCTGACTCTCCGGGAGTTTCAGAGCCGGCTGGTATCCTCAGAGAGGGAGTGATTTTGTCTGCCATTTCCCCAGATTTGCGACGAGTGCTGCAGAAATTTCAGGCGGATAGACCTGACCGTTGCCCACCAGAGAGACTGTTTGTCCCAGATAGATGGACCAGCAGAGTTATTTCCGAGGTTCATTCTTCGGTGTTGGCAGGCCATCCTGGGATTTTTGGTACCAGAGATTTGGTGGCTAGGTCCTACTGGTGGCCTTCCTTGTCGCGGGATGTGCATTCCTTTGTGCAGTCCTGTGGGATTTGTGCTCGGGCTAAACCTTGCTGTTCTCGTGCCAGCGGTTTGCTTTTGCCTTTGCCTGTCCCGAAGAGGCCTTGGATGCACATTTCCATGGATTTTATTTCGGATGTTCCAGTCTCTCAGAGAATGTCTGTCATCTGGGTGGTGTGTGATCGTTTTTCCAAAATGGTCCATTTGGTGCCCTTGCCTAAGTTGCCTTCCTCCTCCGATTTGGTTCCTCTATTTTTTCAGAATGTGGTTCGCTTGCACGGCATCCCTGAAAATATTGTGTCTGACAGAGGATCCCAGTTTGTGTCCAGATTTTGGCGGATCTTTTGTGCTAAGATGGGCATTGATTTGTCTTTTTCGTCGGCCTTCCATCCTCAGACGAATGGCCAAACCGAGAGAACTAATCAGACCTTGGAAACTTATTTAAGATGTTTTGTTTCTGCTGATCAGGATGATTGGGTGACTTTTTTGCCATTGGCCGAGTTTGCCCTTAATAATCGGGCTAGTTCTGCTACTTTGGTTTCGCCGTTTTTCTGCAACTCTGGTTTTCATCCTCGTTTTTCCTCGGGTCAGGTTGAGCCTTCTGACTGTCCTGGGGTGGATTCTGTGGTGGATAGGTTGCAGCAGATTTGGAACCATGTGGTGGACAATTTGAAGTTGTCACAGGAGAAGGCTCAGCGCTTTGCCAACCGCCGTCGCGGTGTGGGTCCCCGACTTCGTGTTGGGGATTTGGTATCGCTGTCTTCTCGGTATGTTCCTATGAAGGTCTCCTCTCCTAAATTCAAGCCTCGCTTCATCGGTCCTTATAAGATTTTGGAAATCCTTAACCCGGTGTCATTTCGTTTGGACCTCCCAGCGTCGTTTTTCATTCATAACGTGTTCCACAGGTCTTTGTTGCGGAGGTATGTGGTGCCTGTGGTTCCTTCTGTTGAACCCCCTGCCCCGGTGCTGGTTGAGGGCGAATTGGAGTACGTGGTGGAGAAGATCTTGGATTCTCGTATTTCTAGACGGAGGCTTCAGTATTTGGTTAAGTGGAAGGGCTATGGTCAGGAGGATAATTCCTGGGTTGTCACCTCTGATGTTCATGCGGCCAATTTGGTTCATGCCTTCCATGTGGCTCATCCTGATCACCCTGGGGGTTTTGATGAGGGTTCGGTGACCCCTCCTCAAGGGGGGGGGGTACTGTTGTGAACTCTGTTTTTGGGCTCCCTCTTGTGGTCACAAGTGGTACTGTGTGAGTGCTGTCTTTGGGCTCCCTCTGGTGGCTCTTTGTGTCATTCTGCAGGTCTGAGACTGGATCAGCTGTCTCGTTATCTGTTAGCTGGTTTCCTATTTAGCTCACCTGGACTTTCAGTGTTTGCCTGCTGTCGATGTATTCAGTGCTATTTTGATCTCTCCTGAATTCCTTCGCTATCAGTCTCTCCAAGAGAAGCTAAGTTTTCTGTTTGGTTATTTTTTGCTCATCAGTGTTCAATATGTTTTTTGGTTATTTACTTGTCCTTGTCCAGCTTGCTAATATGTGATTTCCTTGCTTGCTGGTAGCTCTAGGGGGCGGAGTTTCTCCCCTCACACCGTTAGTTGGTGTGGGGGTTCTTGAATTCTCAGCGTGGATATTTTGTATAGGGTTTTTTACTGACCGCACAGTTCCCTGCCTGTCTTCTGCTATCTAGTATTAGTGGGCCTCATTTGCTGAATCTGTTTTCATTTCTACGTTTTGTATTTTCCCCTTACCTCACCGTTATTATTTGTTGGGGGCTTCCTATATCTTTGGGGTCATTTCTCTGAGGCAAGTGAGGTCTTATTTTCTCTATAGGGGTAGCAAGTTTCTCAGGCTGAGTCGAGACGTCCAGGAATTTAGGCACGTTCACCGGCTACCTTTAGTGTGTTTGTTAGGATCAGGTTGCGGTCAGTCCAGTTACCACCTCCCTAGAGCTTGTTCTATGTTCAGTAGCTTAGTTAGTCCATTCTGTGATCCTCAGCCACTAAGGATCATAACAGTACAGCAGGCCCGAAAGTGTTTAATGCATCGCAGAAGTGGGATAAGAGAAGTCCTGAGTACAATTTTTTTTTTCCTCTCCCTTTGCTGCAGTCTGTCCAGCTTCTCTCATCCCCTTAATCTCTGGGTGGCTTTGAGTTCAGCTGCAGACATGGATATTCAGAGTCTGACTTCTAGTGTGGATCATCTTGCTGCAAGGGTGCAAAGCATTCAGGATTTTGTTGTTCACAGTCCTATGTCTGAGCCAAAAGTACCTATTCCTGAGTTGTTTTCTGGAGATAGATCTAGGTTTCTAGGAATTTTAAGAATAATTGTAAATTATTTCTTTCTTTGAGACCTCGTTCCTCTGGTGATTCCGCTCAGCAAGTTAGAATTGTTATCTCCCTGTTACGTGGCGACCCTCAAGATTGGGCTTTCTCCCTGGCGCCAGGAGATCCTGCATTGCTGAATGTGGATGCGTTTTTTCTGGCGCTTGGATTGCTTTATGAGGAATCTAATCTTGAGAACCAGGCAGAAAAGGCCTTGCTGGCTCTCTCTCAGGGCCAGGATGAAGCTGAGGTGTATTGTCAAAAATTTTGGAAATGGTCGGTGGTTACTCAATGGAATGAGTGTGCCCTGGCTGCAAATTTCAGAGAAGGTCTTTCTGAAGCCATTAAGAATGTTATGGTGGGGTTCCCCACGCCTGCAAGTCTGAATGACTCAATGGCTTTGGCCATTCAGATTGATCGGCGTTTGCGGGAGCGCAAATCTGCGCACCATCTGGCGGTGTTTTCTGAACAGAGACCTGAGTCTATGCAATGTGACCGAATTCTGACCAGAATTGAGCGGCAAAATCATAGACGTCAAAATGGGTTGTGCTTTTACTGTGGTGATTCAACTCATGTTATCTCAGCATGCTCTAAGCGCGTAAAAAAAAATCGCTAAATCTGTCACCGTTGGTACTATACAGCCTAAATTCATTTTGTCTGTTACTTTAATTTGTTCTTTGTCATCCTACTCGGTTATGGCTTTTGTGGATTCAGGTGCTGCCCTGAACCTGATGGATTTGTCATTTGCCAGGCGCTGTGGTTTTGTTCTGGAGCCTTTGTAATTCCCTATTCCACTGAGGGGAATTGATGCTACACCATTGGCTGAGAATAAGCCTCAGTATTGGACACAAGTGACCATGTGCATGACTCCTGTACATCAGGAGGTGATTCGCTTTCTTGTGCTGCATAATTTGCATGATGTTGTCGTTTTGGGTCTGCCATGGCTGCAGGCCCATAATCCAGTTCTGGATTGGAAAGCTATGTCTGTTTCAAGTTGGGGTTGCCAGGGGATTCATGGCGATGCTCCTTTGGTGTCAATTGCTTCTTCCACTCCTTCTGAGGTCCCTGAGTTTTTGTCGGACTACCAGGATGTATTTGATGAGCCCAGATCCGGTGCCCTGCCTCCTCACAGGGATTGTGATTGTGCTATAAATTTGATTCCTGGTAGTAAGTTCCCTAAGGGACGACTTTTTAATTTGTCTGTACCAGAACATGCCGCTATGCGGAGTTATATAAAGGAGTCTTTAGAGAAGGGACATATTCACCCGTCCTCCTCCCCTCTTGGTGCAGGATTCTTTTTTGTGGCCAAAAAGGATGGTTCTCTGAGACCTTGTATAGATTATCGTCTTCTAAATAAAATCACGGTCAAATTTCAGTATCCTTTGCCATTATTATCTGATCTGTTTGCTCGGATTAAGGGGTCCAGTTGGTTCACCAAGATAGATCTTCGTGGTGCGTATAGCCTGTTAAGCAGGGGGATGAATGGAAAACAGCATTTAATACGCCCGAAGGCCATTTTGAGTACTTGGTGATGCCTTTTGGACTCTCTAATGCTCCTTCTGTGTTCCAGTCCTTCATGCATGACATCTTCCGAGAATATCTGGATAAATTTATGATTGTGTATCTGGATGACATTTTGGTCTTTTCTGAGGACTGGGAGTCCCATGTGAAGCAGGTCAGGATGGTATTTCAGGTCCTGCGTGCTAATGCCTTATTTGTGAAGGGCTCAAAATGTCTCTTCGGAGTACAGAAGGTTTCCTTTTTGGGTTTTATTTTTTCTCCTTCTACTATTGAGATGGACCCAGTCAAGGTCCAGGCTATTCATGACTGGACTCAGCCTACATATGTTAAGAGTCTTCAGAAGTTCTTGGGTTTTGCTAATTTTTACCGTCGCTTCATTGCTAATTTTTCTGGCGTGGTTAAACCCTTGACGGATTTGACCAAGAAGGGTTCTGATGTGACTAATTGGTCTCCTGCGGCCGTGGAAGCCTTTCGGGAGCTGAAGCGCCGGTTTTCTTCGGCTCCAGTTTTGTGTCAGCCTGATGTCTCTCTTCCTTTTCAGGTCGAGGTTGATGCTTCTGAGATTGGAGCAGGGGCTGTTTTGTCGCAGAGAAGCTCTGATTGCTCTGTGATGAAACCTTGTGCTTTCTTTTCAAGAAAGTTCTCGTCTGCCGAGCGGAATTATGATGTTGGTAATCGGGAGTTGTTGGCTATGAAGTGGGCATTTGAGGAGTGGCGACATTGGCTTGAGGGAGCTAAGCATCGTGTGGTGGTCTTGACTGATCACAAAAATCTGATTTATCTCGAGTCTGCCAAGCGGCTGAATCCTAGACAGGCTCGTTGGTCATTGTTTTTCTCCCGTTTCGATTTCGTGGTCTCGTACCTGCCTGGTTCGAAGAACGTGAAGGCTGATGCTCTTTCTAGGAGTTTTGTGCCTGACTCTCCGGGAGTTTCAGAGCCGGCTGGTATCCTCAGAGAGGGAGTGATTTTGTCTGCCATTTCCCCAGATTTGCGACGAGTGCTGCAGAAATTTCAGGCGGATAGACCTGACCGTTGCCCACCAGAGAGACTGTTTGTCCCAGATAGATGGACCAGCAGAGTTATTTCCGAGGTTCATTCTTCGGTGTTGGCAGGCCATCCTGGGATTTTTGGTACCAGAGATTTGGTGGCTAGGTCCTACTGGTGGCCTTCCTTGTCGCGGGATGTGCATTCCTTTGTGCAGTCCTGTGGGATTTGTGCTCGGGCTAAACCTTGCTGTTCTCGTGCCAGCGGTTTGCTTTTGCCTTTGCCTGTCCCGAAGAGGCCTTGGATGCACATTTCCATGGATTTTATTTCGGATGTTCCAGTCTCTCAGAGAATGTCTGTCATCTGGGTGGTGTGTGATCGTTTTTCCAAAATGGTCCATTTGGTGCCCTTGCCTAAGTTGCCTTCCTCCTCCGATTTGGTTCCTCTATTTTTTCAGAATGTGGTTCGCTTGCACGGCATCCCTGAAAATATTGTGTCTGACAGAGGATCCCAGTTTGTGTCCAGATTTTGGCGGATCTTTTGTGCTAAGATGGGCATTGATTTGTCTTTTTCGTCGGCCTTCCATCCTCAGACGAATGGCCAAACCGAGCGAACTAATCAGACCTTGGAAACTTATTTAAGATGTTTTGTTTCTGCTGATCAGGATGATTGGGTGACTTTTTTGCCATTGGCCGAGTTTGCCCTTAATATCGGGCTAGTTCTGCTACTTTGGTTTCGCCGTTTTTCTGCAACTCTGGTTTTCATCCTCGTTTTTCCTCGGGTCAGGTTGAGCCTTCTGACTGTCCTGGGGTGGATTCTGTGGTGGATAGGTTGCAGCAGATTTGGAACCATGTGGTGGACAATTTGAAGTTGTCACAGGAGAAGGCTCAGCGCTTTGCCAACCGCCGTCGTGGTGTGGGTCCCCGACTTCGTGTTGGGGATTTGGTATCGCTGTCTTCTCGGTATGTTCCTATGAAGGTCTCCTCTCCTAAATTCAAGCCTCGCTTCATCGGTCCTTATAAGATTTTGGAAATCCTTAACCCGGTGTCATTTCGTTTGGACCTCCCAGCGTCGTTTTTCATTCATAACGTGTTCCACAGGTCTTTGTTGCGGAGGTATGTGGTGCCTGTGGTTCCTTCTGTTGAACCCCCTGCCCCGGTGCTGGTTGAGGGCGAATTGGAGTATGTGGTGGAGAAGATCTTGGATTCTCGTATTTCTAGACGGAGGCTTCAGTATTTGGTTAAGTGGAAGGGCTATGGTCAGGAGGATAATTCCTGGGTTGTCACCTCTGATGTTCATGCGGCCAATTTGGTTCATGCCTTCCATGTGGCTCATCCTTATCGCCCTGGGGGTTTTGATGAGGGTTCGGTGACCCCTCCTCAAGGGGGGGTACTGTTGTGAACTCTGTTTTTGGGCTCCCTCTTGTGGTCACAAGTGGTACTGTGTGAGTGCTGTCTTTGGGCTCCCTCTGGTGGCTCTTTGTGTCATTCTGCAGGTCTGAGACTGGATCAGCTGTCTCGTTATCTGTTAGCTGGTTTCCTATTTAGCTCACCTGGACTTTCAGTGTTTGCCTGCTGTCGATGTATTCAGTGCTATTTTGATCTCTCCTGAATTCCTTCGCTATCAGTCTCTCCAAGAGAAGCTAAGTTTTCTGTTTGGTTATTTTTTGCTCATCAGTGTTCAATATGTTTTTTGGTTATTTACTTGTCCTTGTCCAGCTTGCTAATATGTGATTTCCTTGCTTGCTGGTAGCTCTAGGGGGCGGAGTTTCTCCCCTCACACCGTTAGTTGGTGTGGGGGTTCTTGAATTCTCAGCGTGGATATTTTGTATAGGGTTTTTTACTGACCGCACAGTTCCCTGCCTGTCTTCTGCTATCTAGTATTAGTGGGCCTCATTTGCTGAATCTGTTTTCATTTCTACGTTTTGTATTTTCCCCTTACCTCACCGTTATTATTTGTTGGGGGCTTCCTATATCTTTGGGGTCATTTCTCTGAGGCAAGTGAGGTCTTATTTTCTCTATAGGGGTAGCAAGTTTCTCAGGCTGCGTCGAGACGTCCAGGAATTTAGGCACGTTCACCGGCTACCTTTAGTGTGTTTGTTAGGATCAGGTTGCGGTCAGTCCAGTTACCACCTCCCTAGAGCTTGTTCTATGTTCAGTAACTTAGTCCATTCTGTGATCCTCAGCCACTAAGGATCATAACAGATGCCTCAAGCAGGGGACAGCAGTTCTTGGCCAGTTGGCAGTCTGCAGCACATGGTTGATTTCATGCTGCAGTGCCTGAGAAACAACTGCCGCATCGCCCACATTCTCAACACGGCTGATTATTGGGTATACACTCTCCTAGATCCTCACTACCGGGACAACTTACAAAGCCTGATAACACCTTTGAACCGGGAGCGAAAAAAAAAAGGGAGTACCAAGACACACTTGTGCAATCCATCATGTTCTCCCTTCCAACTGAGAGCAGTGCTGCTAGTGCTTTACAAAGCAGCTCAGTGCGTCCAGGCAGTGGAGGAAGCTCTGCGCAAAGAGGGAGCAGAAGCAGTGCCTCAGCACAAGGCAAGACCAGTATGGCCCAAATGTGGCAAAGTTTTGTGTGCCCGCCACAAATGTCTACACCATCACAGACGGCTCCAGTCAGCAGGAGGCAACGTTTCCGTCAGATGATGACAGACTACATGTCTTGCCCTCTCAGTGTACTCCCACACGGCTCTTCCCCTTCAAGTTTTGGGTCTCTAAGCTGGATACATGGTCAGAGCTTAGCCAGTATGCATTGGAGGTGCTGGCATGCCCTGCTGCTAGTGATCGGAACGCATCTTTAGTGCCGCAGGTGGTGTACGAACAGACCGTCGCATGTGACTATTCTCCGATAACTTTGACCGGCTTACTTTTCTGAAAATAAACATGGCCTGGATCTCACAGGAATTTGCCACTCCTCTTCCAGATTAAATAATTGGTTGGCAACAGTATCCAGGTCTCCTGTTGTGTTCATGTTTCTACCACCTGAACTGCAATCCCTGCTCCTGTGTTATTGGGGTTCAGTAACGTCAGCTGATCCCCAGCTGTGTATCCGGCAATTGCTCCTGCTACCTCCACACTCACACTACTACAGATATGAAACTTGCTCCAATTAGGCCTCGGCCTACACTCTGTTTCTCCTGTAATCCCTGGGCTCCAACACCGCCAGTTGCTGCTCAGAAGTGCTGTCTGCACAGTCAACACCAGCTCCTGTGTTATTGGGATTCAGTAACGTCAGCTGATCCCCAGCTGTGTATCCGGCAATTTCTCCTGCTCGGTCCACACTCACATTACATCAGATATTAAACTTGCTCCAATTAGGCCTCAGCCTACACTCTGCTTCTCCTGGATTCCCTGAGCTGCAACACCACCAGTTGCTGCTTGGAAGTGCCATCTGCACAGAGAAAAACACTAGCTCCTGTGTTAGTGGGGTTCAGTAACGCCAGCTGCGCCCCTGCTGTGTATCCGGCAATTTCTCCTGCTCCGTCCACGCTCACACTACAACAGATATTAAACTGCCTCCAATTAGGCCTCAGCCTACACTCTGTTTCTAGCATTGACCCTGGGCTCCAACACCACCAGTTGCTGCTTGGAAGTGCTGTCTGCACAGTCAACACCTGCTCCACCTGCTCCTGTGTTAATGGGGTTCAGTAGCCTCACTGATCCCCAGCTGTGTATCCGGCAATTGCTCCTGCTACCACCACACTCACACTACTACAGATATGAATCTTGCTCCAATTAGGCCTCGGCCTACACTCTGTTTCTCCTGTAATCCCTGGGCTCCAACACCGCCAGTTGCTGCTCGGAAGTGCCGTCTGCACAGTCAACAGTTGCTCCTCTGTTATAGGGGTTTAGCCATCTGCTCCCCTGCTGTGTGTGCGGCAACTTCTCCACTCTGTTTCTAGCATTGAACCTGGGCTCCAACACCGCCAGTTGCTGCTCGGAAGTGCCCTCTGCACAGTCAACACTTGCTGCCATGTTATTGGAGTTCAGTAACGTCTGCTGATCCTCTGCTGTGTATCCGGCAATTTCTCCTGCTCTCTCCACACTCACACTACTACAGATATAAAAGGGAACCTGCCCCCCCAGGCCATTGTAAATAAAAGAGCCACCTTGTGCAGCACTAATGCTGCATTTGGACAAGGTGGTCTTTTTGTTATGCTCCTTGCACACGCTGAACTAAACACTTATAAAATGTGCCCCCTCATACCGTGAAAGTCCCGGAGGCGGGACTTTCCTTCCTAATCAGACGTGGCACAGCCGTCATTAATACCCCCTTGGCGCTGTGCACCGCCTCCTGAGCATTGTTTGAATCTGTCCCGGAGCCTGCGCTGTTATGTTATCCCTTGGATATGCGCAGTTAGCGCTGCCCGTGTTCTGACATCATTTGATGTCAGGCTGACTGCGCCTGTGCGGCTGCGCTGCCCGATATCCCGCCCCGCAGTGTCTTCTGATTTATTCATACTGCGGGGCGGGATCTCGGCCTGCGCGGCCGCGCAGGCGCAGTCAACTTGACATCAAATGATGTCAGAAGATGGGCAGCGCTAACTGCGCATGCCCAAGGGATAACATAACAGCGCAGGTTCCGGGACAGATTCAAACAATGCTCAGGAGGTGTCGCTCAGCGCCAAGGGGGTATGAATGACGGCTGTGCTGAGTCTCATTAAAAAGGAAAGTCCAGCCTCCGGGACGGTTTCACGGTATGAGCGGGCACATTTTATAAGTGTTGACTTCAGCGTGTGCAAGGAGAATAACTAAAAGAACCACCTTTTCCTTGTGCAGCATTAGTGCTGCACAAGGTGGCTCTTTTAGTTACAAACGCCTGGGGGGGTGACAGGTTCCCTTTCAACTTGCTCCAATTAGGCCTCGGCCTACACCCTGATTGACCCTGGGCTCCAATCAAGCCAGTTGCTGCTCAGAAGTGCCGTCTGCACAGAGAAAAACACTAGCTCCTGTGTTAGTGGGGTTCAGTAACGTCAGCTGCGCCCCTGCTGTGTGTCCGGCAATGTCTCTTGCTCCCTCCACATTCACATTACATCAGATATTAAACTTGCTCCAATTAGGCCTCGGCCTACACCCTGATTGACCCTGGGCTCCAACACCGCCAGTTGCTGCTCAGAAGTGCTGTCTGCACAGTCTACACCTGCTCCAGTGTTATTGGGGTTCAGTAACATCAGCTGATCCCCAGCTGTGTATCCGGCAATTGCTCCTGCTACCTCCACACTCACACTACAACAGATATGAAACTTGCTCCAATTAGGCCTCTGGCTACACTCTATTTCTAGTTGTTACCCTGGGTTCTAGCACCGCCAGCTGGTTCTCGGCAGTGTCTTTGGCATTGGAACTCCCTCCTGCCCAGCCTGGTTCCAGCACGCCAGCTGTTTCCGGGCAGTGTCAACGTCACTTTGCCACCAATACGTTGTCCTGTCGTGATGCGGTCGGTTTAGCCAACTCTATGGTGCCTGCAGTTTAGGTGCTTCTTATGTGGGCTGCGAGATCTGGCAATCAAGGCTGGTTCCGTAGTGCCAATAGGACAAGCACTCCCTGTAGGACTGTGGGTTTCGGTAACTGCAGCCGACTGGCGGCCTTGCAACTTTTTTTTTTCATGGGTACCTTCAGCTACCCATCCGGGTTCCATAACTGTCAGCTGGTTCTCGGCAGTGCCTTTGGCTTAGGTGCCCCTTCTGTTATGACCCCAATGGCGAGGGTCTCAGAGGAACGTGGAAATCTGCAGAATACAAAAATCCAGCTCATAGGGCAGTGGTAACTGGGTTGACCATATATCTACTCCTAACGCCAACACTAGAAGTAGCCGGGGATCATTCCTACGTTGATTCTAGATGACACGCGCCAGCCGGAGAATCTAGCTACCCCTAGTAGAGGAAAACAAAGACCTTTCTTGCCTCCAGAGAAGGGGACCCCAAAGCTGGATAGAAGCCCCCCACAAATAATGACGGTGAGGTAAGAGGAAATGACAAACACAGAAATGAACCAGGTTTAGCACAGAGAGGCCCGCTTACTGATAGCAGAATAAAGAAAGGTAACTTATATGGTCAACAAAAACCCTATTAAAATCCACACTGGAAATTCAAGAACCCCTGAACCGTCTAACGGTCCGGGGGGAGAACACCAGCCCCCCTAGAGCTTCCAGCAAAGGTCAGGATATAGATTAGGAACAAGCTGGACAAAAATACAAAACCAAAACAAATAGCAAAAAGCAAAAGGCAGACTTAGCTGATATAACTGGAACCAGGATCAGTAGACAAGAGCACAGCAGACTAGCTCTGATAACTACGTTGCCAGGCATTGAACTGAAGGTCCAGGGAGCTTATATAGCAACACCCCTAAGTAACGACCCAGGTGCGGATAAAAGGAATGACAGAAAAACCAGAGTCAAAAAACTAGTAACCACTAGAGGGAGCAAAAAGCAAATTCACAACAGTACCCCCCCCTTAGTGAGGGGTCACCGAACCCTCACCACGACCACCAGGGCGATCAGGATGAGCGGCATGAAAGGCACGAACTAAATCGGCCGCATGAACATCAGAGGCGACCACCCAGGAATTATCCTCCTGACCATAGCCCTTCCACTTGACCAGGTACTGAAGCCTCCGCCTGGAGAGGCGAGAATCCAAGATCTTCTCCACCACGTACTCCAACTCGCCCTCAACCAACACCGGAGCAGGAGGCTCAGCAGAAGGAACTACAGGCACAATGTACCGCCGCAACAAGGACCTATGAAATACATTGTGAATAGCAAACGACACAGGAAGATCCAGACGAAAAGATACAGGATTAAGGATTTCCAATATCTTGTAAGGCCCAATAAAACGAGGTTTAAATTTGGGAGAGGAGACCTTCATAGGAACAAAGCGGGAAGAAAGCCATACCAAATCCCCAACGCGTAGTCGGGGACCCACACCGCGGCGGCGGTTGGCAAAGCGCTGAGCCTTCTCCTGTGACAACTTCAAGTTGTCCACCACATGATTCCAGATCTGCTGCAACCTATCCACCACAGAATCCACCCCAGGACAGTCAGAAGGCTCCACATGACCCGAAGAAAAGCGAGGATGGAAACCAGAGTTGCAGAAAAAAGGCGAAACCAAGGTGGCGGAACTAGCCCGATTATTAAGGGCAAACTCAGCCAACGGCAAGAATGTCACCCAATCGTCCTGATCAGCAGAGACAAAACACCTCAAATAAGCCTCCAAAGTCTGATTGGTTCGCTCCGTCTGTCCATTAGTCTGAGGATGGAAAGCAGACGAAAACGACAAATCAATGCCCATCCTACTACAAAAGGATCGCCAGAACCTGGAAACGAACTGGGATCCTCTGTCTGACACAATATTCTCAGGGATGCCGTGCAAACGAACCACGTTCTGGAAAAACACAGGAACCAGATCGGAAGAGGAAGGCAGCTTAGGCAAAGGAACCAAATGGACCATCTTGGAGAAGCGATCACATATCACCCAGATAACAGACATGCCCTGAGATAGCGGAAGATCAGAAATGAAATCCATGGAGATATGTGTCCAAGGTCTCTTCGGGACAGGCAAGGGCAAGAGCAAACCGCTGGCACGAGAACAGCAAGGCTTAGCTCGAGCACAAGTCCCACAGGACTGCACAAATGACCGCACATCCCTTGACAAGGAAGGCCACCAAAAGGACCTGGCCACCAGATCTCTGGTGCCAAAAATTCCCGGGTGACCTGCCAACACCGAGGAATGAACCTCGGAAATGACTCTGCTGGTCCACTTATCCGGGACAAACAGTCTGTCAGGTGGACAAGACTCAGGCCTATCAGCCTGAAATCTCTGCAACACACGTCGCAGATCCGGAGAAATAGCTGACAAGATAACTCCATCTTTAAGAATACCAACAGGATCAGCGACTCCAGGAGCATCAGGCACAAAGCTCCTAGAAAGAGCATCGGCCTTCACATTCTTTGAACCTGGTAAATACGAGACAACAAAATCAAAGCGGGAGAAAAACAATGACCAGCGGGCCTGTCTCGGATTAAGGCGTTTAGCAGACTCGAGATACATCAGATTTTTGTGATCAGTCAAGACCACCACACGATGCTTAGCACCCTCGAGCCAATGATGCCACTCCTCAAATGCCCATTTCATGGCCAACAACTCCCGATTGCCCACATCATAATTTCGCTCGGCAGGCGAAAACTTCCTAGAGAAAAAGGCACAAGGTTTCATAACAGAGCAACCAGGGCCTCTCTGCGACAAAACGGCCCCTGCCCCAATCTCCGAAGCATCCACCTCAACCTGAAAGGGAAGTGAGACGTCAGGCTGGCACAAAACAGGCGCCGAAGTAAACCGGCGTTTCAACTCCTGGAAAGCCTCCACGGCAGCAGGAGCCCAGTTAGCTACATCGGAGCCCTTCTTGGTCATATCCGTCAAAGGTTTCACAATGCTAGAAAAATTAGCGATAAAACGACGGTAGAAGTTAGCGAAGCCCAAGAACTTCTGAAGACTCTTAACTGACGAGGGCTGAGTCCAATCAAGAATAGCTCGGACCTTGACTGGGTCCATCTCCACAGCAGAAGGGGAAAAAATGAACCCCAAAAAGGGAACCTTCTGTACACCAAAGAGACACTTTGAGCCCTTGACAAACAAAGAATTTTCACGCAAAATTTTAAAGACCAACCTGACCTGCTCCACATGCGAATCCCAATTATCAGAAAAAACCAAAATATCATCCAGATAAACAATCAAAAATTTATCCAGATACTTCCGGAAAATGTCATGCATAAAGGACTGAAAAACTGAAGGCGCATTGGAGAGCCCAAAAGGCATCACCAAGTACTCAAAATGACCTTCGGGCGTATTGAATGCGGTTTTCCATTCATCACCTTGCTTAATGCGCACAAGGTTGTACACACCACGAAGGTCTATCTTGGTGAACCACTTGGCACCCTTAATCCGGGCAAACAAGTCAGACAACAGCGGTAAAGGATACTGAAATTTGACAGTGATCTTATTTAAAAGCCGATAATCAATACAAGGTCTCAAAGATCCGTCCTTTTTTGCCACAAAAAAGAATCCCGCACCAAGAGGGGAAGAAGACGGACGAATATGTCCTTTCTCCAGAGACTCCTTGATATATGAACGCATAGCGGTATGTTCAGGTACCGACAGATTAAACAGTCTTCCCTTAGGAAATTTACTGCCTGGGATCAAATCTATAGCACAGTCACAGTCCCTATGAGGAGGCAGTGCACTGGACTCAGACTCACTGAAGACATCCTGATAATCAGACAAATACTCCGGAACTTCCGAAGGCGTAGAAGAAGCAATAGACACAGGCAGGGAATCCCCATGAATACCACGACAGCCCCAACTTGAGACTGACATAGCCTTCCAGTCCAGGACTGGATTATGGGTCTGTAACCATGGCAGCCCTAAAACAACCAAATCATGCATTTTATGTAAAACCAGGAAACGTATCACCTCGCGGTGTTCAGGAGTCATGCACATGGTAACCTGTGTCCAATACTGCGGTTTATTTGCTGCCAATGGTGTAGCATCAATACCCCTAAGAGGAATAGGATTTTCTAATGGTTCAAGAGTAAAACCACAGCGCTTAGCAAATGAGAGATCCATGAGACTCAGGGCAGCACCTGAATCTACAAACGCCATGACAGGATAAGATGACAGTGAGCAAATCAAAGTTACAGACAGAATAAATTTAGGTTGCAAATTACCAACGGTGACAGGACTAACAACCTTAGCTATACGTTTAGAGCATGCTGAGATAACATGTGTAGAATCACCACAGTAGTAGCACAAGCCATTCCGGCGTCTATGAATTTTCCGCTCATTTCTAGTCAGGATTCTATCACATTGCATTAAATCAGGTGTCTGTTCAGACAACACCATGAGGGAATTTGCGGTTTTTCTATCACATTGCACCGAATTAGGTGTCTGTTCAGACAACACCATGAGGGAATTTGCGGTTTTGCGCTCCCGCAACCGCCGGTCAATTTGAATAGCCAGTGCCATAGTGTCATTCAGACCTGTGGGAATGGGAAAACCCACCATAACATTCTTAATGGCTTCAGAAAGGCCATTTCTAAAATTAGCTGCCAGTGCACACTCGTTCCAATGTGTCAGCACGGACCATTTCCGAAATTTTTGGCAATACACTTCAGCCTCGTCCTGCCCCTGAGACATAGCCAGCAAGGCCTTTTCTGCCTGAATCTCAAGATTGGGTTCCTCATAAAGTAAACCGAGCGCCAGAAAAAACGCATCAAGATCAGCCAATGCCGGATCTCCTGGCGCCAGCGAAAAAGCCCAATCCTGAGGGTCGCCCCGTAAGAACGAAATCACAATTTTTACTTGCTGAGCAGAATCTCCAGATGAACAGGGTCTCAGGGACAAAAACAATTTACAATTATTCACGAAATTCCTAAACTTAAACCTGTCTCCGGAAAACAGTTCAGGAATCGGTATTTTAGGTTCTGACCTAGGATTTCTGATAACATAGTCTTGTATGCCCTGCACACGAGTAGCCAGCTGGTCCACACTTGTAATCAAGGTCTGGACATTCATGTCTGCAGCAAGCATAGCCACTCTGAGGTAAAGGGGAAGAAGAAAAAAAAAAAAAAAACTCAGAATCTTCTTTCTTATAATCCCTCTTCTGCAATGCATTAAACATTTAATACTGGCCTGGCAAACTGTTATGACCCCAATGGCGAGGGTCTCAGAGGAACGTGGAAATCTGCAGAATACAAAAATCCAGCTCATAGGGCAGTGGTAACTGGGTTGACCATATATCTACTCCTAACGCCAACACTAGAAGTAGCCGGGGATCATTCCTACGTTGATTCTAGATGACACGCGCCAGCCGGAGAATCTAGCTACCCCTAGTAGAGGAAAACAAAGACCTTTCTTGCCTCCAGAGAAGGGGACCCCAAAGCTGGATAGAAGCCCCCCACAAATAATGACGGTGAGGTAAGAGGAAATGACAAACACAGAAATGAACCAGGTTTAGCACAGAGAGGCCCGCTTACTGATAGCAGAATAAAGAAAGGTAACTTATATGGTCAACAAAAACCCTATTAAAATCCACACTGGAAATTCAAGAACCCCCGAACCGTCTAACGGTCCGGGGGGAGAACACCAGCCCCCCTAGAGCTTCCAGCAAAGGTCAGGATATAGATTAGGAACAAGCTGGACAAAAATACAAAACCAAAACAAATAGCAAAAAGCAAAAGGCAGACTTAGCTGATATAACTGGAACCAGGATCAGTAGACAAGAGCACAGCAGACTAGCTCTGATAACTACGTTGCCAGGCATTGAACTGAAGGTCCAGGGAGCTTATATAGCAACACCCCTAAGTAACGACCCAGGTGCGGATAAAAGGAATGACAGAAAAACCAGAGTCAAAAAACTAGTAACCACTAGAGGGAGCAAAAAGCAAATTCACAACACCCTTCTCGGTATCTGAGTTCCAGCAACGTCTGCTGGTCCTTGGTAGTGCTTTCTAGCACAGGTACCTTCTGCTTAGTAACCGGTTTCCAGTACCATCAGCTGGTCCTTGGTAGTGCCATTGGCTCTTGTTCCTTCTGCTGCCCCTCCGGGTTCCAGTACCATCAGCTGATTCTCGGCAGTGCCTTTGGCTTAGGTGCCCCCTTCTCAGTATCCGAGTTCCAGCAATGTCTGCTGGTCCTTGGTAGTGCTTTTGTCAGGACTCTGAACATTTTTTTATTACCTTTTGTGCATTACTGCCCTTTTCCAAGATGGCGTCTTTGGTCTCATGTGCACTGGGTCTTCCTGCTATAAAACTCCACCCCAGCCTTCAGTCTGTGCTAGAGTATTCTGCCTTGCATCCAGCTCCTGACCTCTGGTGACTCCCTGGCTATATACCTGCTCCTGTGAACCTGTGTGGTGATCCTGCTACTCTGCTCTGAGTTCCTGCTGCATACACCAGTTTCCAGTAATCCTCCTTCATCTGCTGCTCATGTTTACTTCCATCTGCATTTGCTGGACATGTAAGCTGTTGCTGCTCTGCAAAAACCTGAAACTATTACCCAGGCCTCCCTGGTTGTGCTAAGATATTATTTGAACTGCCTTATAAGCATATCTATCTGTGTTTGGACTAAGACAAGGACTTATTCATGTCAAGTATCCTCAAGAATAACTGTGCTTCATAGACTTTCTGCGTGTTTGCATTTTCTTCTGAAGTTCCCTATACACTATGCTCCAAATTATTATGCAACTGACATTTTTATCGGATTTTCCTAAATGGTCGGTGCAAATGACAGTCAGTCTAAAAAAAGTCATCACCCTTTAGAGAATACATCGTATTTTATTGAAAAAACCTCCCAATGATAACAGTATAGTCTCCAAAATGAATAAAAACTTAAAATGCACTGTTCCAAATTATTAGGCACAGTAGAATTTCTAAACATTTTATATGTTTTAAAGAACTGAAAATGCTCATTTGTGGAATTTGCAGCATTAGGAGGTCACATTCACTGAACAAAAAATCTATTTAACTCCAAAACATCATAACGGGCCAAGTTACATGTTAACCCTTCTTTGATATCACCTTTACAATTCTTACATCCATTGGACTTGTGAGTTTTTGGAGAGTTTCTGCTTGTATTTCTTTGTATGAAGTCGGAATCGCCTCCCAGAGCTGCTGTTTTGATGCGAACGGCCTCCCACCCTCATAGATCTTTTGCTTGATGATTCTCCAAAGGTTCTCTATAGGGTTGAGGTCAGGGGAAGATGGTGGCCACACCATGAGTTTATCTCCTTTTATGCCCATAGCAGCCAATGAGGTATTCTTTGCAACATGAGATGGCGCATTGTCATGCATGAATATGATTTTTCTCCTGAAGGCACATTTCTGCTTTTTATACCATGGAGGAAAGTTGTAAGTCAGAAACGCTATATACTTTGCAGAGGTCATTTTCACACCTCCAGGAGCCTTAAAGGGCCCTACCAGCAGTTTCTCCATAATTCCGGCCCAAAACATGACTCCTCCACCTCCTTGCTGACGTTGTATCCTTGTTGGGACATGGTGGCCACCCACCAACCATCCACTACTCCATCCATCTGGACCATCCAGGGTTGCTCAACACTTATCAGTAAACAAGACTGTTTGGAAATTAGTCTTCATGTATGTGTGGGCCTAATGCAACCATTTCTGCTTGTGAACACTGTTTAAGGATGGCCGAATAGTAGGATTATGCACTACAGCAAGCCTTTGAAGGATCCTACACCTTGAGGTTCGAGGGACTCCAGAGGCACCAGCAGCTTCAAATAACTGTTTGTTGCTTTGTAATGGCTTTTTAGCAGCTGCTCTCTTAATCCGATGAACTTGCCTGGCAGAAATCTTCCTCATTCTGCCTTTATCAGCATAAACACATCTGTGCTCAGATACAGCCACAAATCTCTTAACACTACGATGATCACGCTTAAGTTTTCGGGAAATTTCTAATGTTTTCATCCTTTGACCAAGGCATTGCACTATTTGATGCTTTTCAGCAGCAGAGAGATCCTTTTTCTTTCCCATGTTACTTGAAAACTGTGACCTGCTTAACCCCTTAGTGACAGAGCCAATTTGGTACTTAATGACCGAGCCAATTTTTACAATTCTGACCAGTGTCACTTTAAGAGGTTATAACTCTGGAACGCTTTATCGGATCCTGCTGATTCTGAGACTGTTTTTTCGTGACATGTTGTACTTCAAGATAGTGGTAACATTTCTTCGATATTACTTGCAATTATTTATGAAAAAAATGGAAATATGGCGAAAATTTTTAAAATTTTGCAATTTTCAAACTTTGTATTTTTATGCCCTTAAATCAGAGAGATATGTCACAAAAAATAGTTAATAAATAACATTTCTCACATGTCTACTTTACATCAGCACAATTTTGGAAACAATTTTTTTTTTTGTTAGGGAGTTATAAGGGTTAAAAGTTGACCAGCAATTTCTCATTTTTACAACACCATGTTTTTTTTAGGGACCACATCACCTTTGAAGTCATTTTGAGGGGTCTATATGATAGAAAATAACCAAGTGTGACACCATTCTAAAAACTGCACCCCTCAAGCTGCTCAAAACCACATTCAAGAAGTTTATTAACCCTTTACGTACTTCACAGGAACTAAAACAATGTGGAAGAAAAAAATGAACATTTAACTTTTTTTTGCAAACATTTTACTTCAGAACCATTTTTTTTAATTTTCACAAGTGTAAAAACAGAAATTTAACCACAAATTTTGTTGTGCAATTTTTCCTAAGTACGCCGATACCCCATATGTGGAGGTAAACCACTGTTTGGGTGCACCGCAGAGCTTGGAAGTGAAGGAGCACCGTTTGACTGTTTCAATGCAGAATTGGCTGGAATTGAGATCGGATGCCATGTCGCGTTTGGAGAGCCCCTAATGTGCCTAAACAGTGGAAACCCCCCACAAGTGACACCATTTTGGAAACTAGACCCCCCAAGGAACTTATCTAGATGTGTGGTGAGCACTTTGAACCCCCAAGTGCTTCACAGAAGTTTATAACGTAGAGCCGTGAAAATAAAAAATCGCATTTGTTTTCACAAAAATGATTTTTTCGCCCACAAATCCTTATTTTCACAAGTGTAACAGGAGAAATTAGACCACAAAAGTTGTTGTGCAATTTCTCCTGAGTACGTCGATACCCCATATGTGGAGGTAAACCACTGTTTGGGCACACCGCAGAGCTTGGAAGTAAAGGAGCACCGTTTGACTTTTTCAATGCAGAATTGGCTGGAATTGAGATCGGATGCCATGTCGCGTTTGGAGAGTCCCTGATGTGCCTAAACAGTGGAAACCCCCCACAAGTGATACCATTTTGGAAACTAGACCCCTTAAGGAACTTATCTAGATGTGTGGTGAGCACTTTGAACCCCCAAGTGCTTCACAGAAGTTTATAACGTAGAGCCGTGAAAATAAAAAATCTCATTTTTTCTACAAAAATGATCTTTTTGCCCAAAAATTTTTATTTTCACAAGGGTAACAGGAGAAATTAGACCACAAAAGTTGTTGTGCAATTTCTCCTGAGTACGTCGATACCCCATATATGGGGGTAAACCACTGTTTGGGCGCACCGCAGAGCTTGGAAGAGAAGGAGTGTCGTTTTACTTTTTCAATGTAGAATTGGCTGGAATTGAGATCGGACGCCATGTCATGTTTGGAGAGCCGCTGATGTGCCTAAACAGTAGAGACCCCCCACATATGACACCATTTTGGAAACTAGACCCCTTAAGGAACTTATCTAGATGTGTGGTGAGCACTTTAAACCCCCAGGTACTTCACAGAAGTTTATAACGTAGAGCCGTGAAATTAAAAAAATCGCATTTTTTCTACAAAAATGATCTCTTTGCCTCCAAATTTTTATTTTACCAAGGGTAACAGGAGAAAATGGACCCCAGAAGTTGTTGTACAATTTGTCTTGAGTACGCCGACACCCCATATGTGGGGGTAAACCACTGTTTGGGCGCATGGCTGAGCTCGGAAGCAAAGGAGCGCCATTTGACTTTTCAATGCAAAATTGACTGGAATTGAGATCGGACGCCATGTCGCGTTTGGAGAGCCCCTGATGTGCCTAAACAGTAGAAACCCCCCAAAAGTGACCCCATTTTGGAAACTAGACCCCCCATGGAACTTATCTAGATGTGTAGTGAGAACTTTGAATGCCCAAGTGCATCACAGAAGTTTATAATGCAGAGTCGTGAAAATAACAATAAACAAAAACAATAAAGATTTTTTAGCCCCCAAGTTTTTATTTTCACAAGGGTAACAAGAGAAATTGGACCCCAAAAGTTGTTTTCCAATTTGTCCTGAGTATGCTGGTACCCCATATGTGGGGGTAAACCACTGTTTGGGTGCACGGCAGAGCTCGGAAGGGAAGGAGCGCCATTTTGGAATTCAGACTTTGATAGAATTGTCTGTGGGTGTTATGTTGCATTTGCAGAGCCCCTGATGTACCTAAACAGTAGAAACCCCCACAAGTGACCAAATTTTGGAAACTAGACCCCCTAAGAAACTTATCTAGATATGTGGTGAGAACTTTGAAAGCTCAAGTGCTTCACAGAAGTTTATAATGCAGAGTAGTGAAAATAAAAAAATATTTTTTTTTCCAACAAAAAAGATTTTTATCCCCCAAGTTTTTATTTTCACAAGGGTAACAGGAGAAATTGGACCCCAAAAGTTGTTGTCCAATTTATCCCGAGTACGCTGATGCCCCATATGTGGGGGTAAACCACTGTTTGGGCGCACGGCAGAGCTCAGAAGGGAGGGAGTACCATTTGACTTTTTTAGCGCAAAACTGGCTGTCGTGTTTGGAGACCCCCTGATGTACCTAAACAGTGGAAACCCCCAAATTATAACTCCAACCCTAACTCCAACACACCCCTAACCCTAATCTCAACCCGATCCATAATCCTAATCACAACCCTAATGATAATCACAACCCTAACCCCAAAACAGCCCTAATCTCAACCCTAACCATAACCCTAATCAAAACCCTAAATCCAACACACCCCTAACCCTAATCCCAACCCTAACCCTAATCCCAACCCTAATCCCAAACGTAACACTAATCCCAACCCTAATCCAAACCCTAACCCTAATCCCAACTCTAACCCTAACTTTAGCCCCAACCCTAACTTTAGCCCCAACCCTAACCATAACTTTAGCCCCCGTCGTCACAAAAAAAGTTCAATGTAACCTTTTTTTTGTACGTCGCGTCCACCATTTCCGTGCATGCGTGGCCGTAACTCTGCCCCCTCCTCCCCAGGACATAGACTGGGCAGCGGATGCGTTGAAAAACTGCATCCGCTGCCCACGTTGTGCACAATTTTCACAACGTGCGTCGGTACGTCGGGCCGACGCATTGCGACCGCCCCGTACCGACGCAAGTGTGAAAGAAGCCTAAGGCTACTTTCACACTAGCGTCGTACTCGGCCCATCGCAGTGTGTCGGGCCGACGTACCGACGCTAGCGTTGTAAGCGCCGCACAACGGGTGCAGCGGATGCTGTTTTTTCAACGCATCCGCTGCCCCATTGTGAGGTGCGGGGAGGCGGGGGCGGAGTTCCGGCCACGCATGCGCGGTCGGAAATGGCGGACACGTCGCACAAAAAAATTACATGTATTTTTTTTTGTGTCGACGGTCCGCCAAAGCACGACGCATCCGTCGCACGACGGATGCGACATGTGGCAATCCGTCGCAATGCGTCGCTAATGCAAGCCAATGGAGAAAAAACGCATCCTGCAAGCACTTTTGCAGGATGCGTTTTTTCTCCAACGACGCATTGCGACGGAAGCCAAAAAACGCTAGTGTGAAAGTAGCCTAACCCTAACCCTAGCCCTAACCCTAACCCTAAATTTAGCCCCAACCCTAACTCTAACCCTAACCCTAACTCTAACCCTAACTCTAACCCTAACCCTAACCCTAACTCTAACCCTAACCCTAACCCTAACTCTAACCCTAACCCTAACCCTAACTCTAACCCTAACCCTAACCCTAACTCTAACCCTAACCCTAATTTTAGCCCCAACTCGTCTTCTCCTGCTGGCCGGCAGTTGGCAGCAGATGGCGGGCGCACTGCGCATGCACCCACCATGATGAAAAAGCCGGCTGGCAGGAGAAGACAGAAGAGGACCCAGGGACACCGGGTGAGTATGTTAGGGTCCCCGAATCCCCCTATTTCTCTGTCCTCTGATGTGCAATCACATCGGAGGACAGAGAAATTAAACGGCAAATCACGTTTTTTTTTTTGTTGCGACCGCCGGTAAACGGTTAATTACCGGCGATCGCAACTCGGGGGTCGGTAAAAACCCCCCGAATCATGTTCTCTGGGGTCTCGGCTACCCTCAGCAACCGAGACCCCAGAGAAAATCCAACTCTGGGGGGTGCTATTCACTTTTTCCACAGCGCCGTTAATTAACGGCGCTGTGGTTTAAGTACCCTTAGCGGCCGCCGTTAAAAGGCGTATCGGCGGTCGTTAAGGGGTTAATAATGTGGAACATCATTTTTAAGTAGTTTTCCTTTTATTAGAATCACCTGGAAAACCAATTATCCCATGTGTTTAAGATTGATTTCAGTGATCCATTGAGCCCTGAGACACAATACCATCCACGAGTTTATTTGAAAAACAAAACAATTAAATCTTTGACACTTAAATCCAATTTGCATAATAATTTGGAACACAGTGTAGACTGCTAAGCTGCGTTTAATATTTACACCAAGTGTTGTGGACTTGAGTTTCTCTCTGCACCTGTTTGAATCACCGTGTGATAATATAGACTTTACCACTTATAAAACTGTGTCCTGTAGTTGTCTTGTTCCACGCAAAGAGTCTCCTGAGTTATCCCCTATAATTATTACAGCTTTCTAGCACAGGTACCTCCTGCTTTGTAACCGGGTTCTAGTATCGTCAGCTGTTCCTCGGTAGTTCCATTGGCTCTTGTACCTTCGGCTACCCATCGGGGTTCCAGCACCGCCAGCTGGTTCTTGGCAGTGTCTTTGGCACGTGTACTCCATCCTGCCCAGCCTGGTTCCAGCACGTCAGCTGTTTCCAGGTAGTGTCAAGGTCACTTTGCCTCCAATACGTTGTCCTGTCGGGTTGCAGTCGGGTTAGCCAACTCTATGGTGCCTGCAGTTTAGGTGCTTCCTATGTGGGCTGCGGGATCTGGCAATCAAGGCTGGTTCCGTAGTGCCAATAGGACAAGCTCCCCCTGTAGGACTGTGGGTTTTCGGTAACTCCGGCCGGCTCGCGGCATTGCAATTTTTTGTTCATGTGGACCTTCTGCTGACTATCTGAGTTTCAGCACCATTAGCTGGTTCTTTAGAAGTCAATCTTGAATAGGTCCCCCTGGGTTCCAGTAGCGCCAGCTGATTCCAGGCAGGCAGAGCCTTTGGCTTAGGTGCCTCCTTCTCGGTATCCAAGTTCCACCAACATCTGGTGGTCCTTGGTAGTGCTTCTGGCACTGGTACTGAAACGCCCCCAGATGCAGGGCCGCGGCATCGGGCCTCTCAGGTCACGGGTTGCAGTCTCTTTACCTCTTTACTGAAGGCTTCGGGATCCGCAATCCAGAGTACTGCTAACAGGGCTGGCTGAGACCGGCCGGTCTGAAGGCAAATCCAGAGTTTCCTTTGCAGGTGGAAATCACTGCCTACCTTCTAGCGCCTGTGTGTTGTAGTACCTCCCTGCTGAGCACCACGGGATAGTCCTCACAACTGTTGTGCCTGTTTCTGATGTTCTTTCTCACAACTTGTATCTGATCTGATGTTCTTCTCCGTCCCCCAGATGATATGGCTAGGATGCACCCATATGATGGGTAGGCCTGGAGTTCTTCCTGGACCCTAGCGTCGCCCCTCTCCCACAATTGCCCCCTATGTCTGCTTAGGTGATTTAGGTGAGACAGCCAACCTATAATCAACTGTCCTGCCGCTGTTTGAAGTACTGCTTTGAGCCCAATACTGTTGTGAATTCTGTTGTGGGTTCTGCTCTTGGGCTCCCTCCTGTGATTATAATAAGTGGTGGTGCTGCTGTTTGTCCTTCACAGCAGTCATTAGGTGCGTCCACTTTGGACGGGGATATTTAGTCTGGCCTCACCCTTTGGTGAGTGCCAGTTGTCCATTGTTTTCTGGAGGATTCACATCTCTGCTTGGTTTCTCCTGCTGGATTGTCCAAATCATCAAAGATAAGTCCTGGCTTTGTTTTTGCAGTCCACATGCGGTGGACTTTATAGTTCAATGAATTGCTATGTTTTTTTCTTGTCCAGCTTTGTCTGTGTAAGGATTTATTCAGCCAAGCTGGAAGCTCTGGAGTTGCAGAGTTACCCTCCATGCCTTTAGTTAGGTGTGGAGATTTTTGTAATCTCTGTGGTGGATTTTTGTAGTATTTTAATACTGACCGCACAGTACTCTGTCCTGTATTTTCTTTCTAGGTAGCGTGGCCTCCTTTGCTAAATTCTGTTTTCAGTCTGCGTTTGTAATTTCCCTCTCCTCTCACAGTCAATATTTGTGGGGGGCTGTCTTTCCTTTGGGAATTTTCTCTGAGGCAAGATAGTTTTCCTGTTTCTTCCTTTAGGGGTAATTAGTCCTCCGGCTGTGACGAGGTGTCTAGGGAGTGACAGGAACATTCCACAGCTACTTCTAGTTGCGGTGTTAAGTTCAGGGTCTGCGGTCAGTATAGAGGCCACCTACTCCAGAGCTCGTCCATGCTGCTCCTAGGCCACCAGATCATAACACAATACTTCCTCTGCGTTCTGGCCACCGGCTATGCGCCTCAGTAGGATGTTGCCACGATCTTAAGGCACGACTCCTACTGGTTTATCTCCTTTTTGCTGCGATCTTGTTTCTCACTTCTCCACAATAAACCTCGCTTTGTTTCCTTTCGTAGGATGCCACCGCAATGGGTGCAGGCGCGGCTCCATAACGTTCTGTTCTTTTTGCTAGGCCACTGTCAGGATCCCACCCCTGACAAAGACCCCCCCTGAATCTTCCCCTGCAACACCCTCTGCCACAGGATGTTGCCTGGATCCAACCCAGTCAGCTTCTGGCTAACTTCCTATCCAGCCCCCAGTTTTACCAGATTGTGAGGAGTGGCCTAATACATAGAACCCTTTGCTCCCCTGGTGGCCAGAGTGTGAAGTGCAATGTGTGACTGTGATACCTGGTCAGGTGAACTCCTTTAGTGCCATCAGATGTACCATCACTCCCCTTAGTGGCGGAGCGTCAGTACTGCAATGACCAGGACTCTGGGGCGCTGCACTCCCTCCCGGTTAAATCCAGTACTCCAGGACTGGGAAGAAAACAACAATACATGTCAGCAAAAGACATACAAAATTTTGAAATGCAATGAACAAGTAAATATAACAGTGCTTCCCTTTATGGAAGGTGAGGACTCTTGAACGTTACAAACAAAAACATGTTTAAATATTTTAAATAACATACTATAAATAACTTCTATTACCCAGCTGGGTATTCTACTAAGTGCAAATTCTGAACAATAATTTAACTTTTCCTTTAAGGGCGTATAGGCTGCACCCACTAAAGGCTTACTATAAAACTCTGAAATATAAATTAACTTCTTCTTTACTTCTCTTTTCTAAGTGCAACATTTTTCTTTTTACTCTCTGATTTTTCATATGCAGGGCCGCCTGTCTATCTGCCCAGGCCTACTGCCTCTTTTCTTAGTACAGGATCAATTAACCATCTCTCTATTTCTCTCAGGAGAACTCACTAACTAACCCCTACGGGTTTACTTTATTGAAATTCGGCTTTCAACTCTTTCCTGTCCTAAATCTCTAGTAAAATTATCAAACATTCTCTATAACTATCTAACTAACTACATATTACTTCTATGTAAAACATTATTACCATTTACTTTCTTTAAGGCCACATTATACTTTAAGTGCAACTAGTGAACATTCCCTTTAAGAGGGAGCCAAGTCTCTTTGAGGTAATGCAGACTCTCTCTATCTGCAAGTCTGTTTAAGGCAAGAGCTTCCATGCTGTACTCAGGAACAGTCTCTTCAAAAAGCTCTCTCTTTTGTAAAACCAGTAAAGGGCACCTTTAAGAAGCAGTCTTTCTAACATTGATGAACAAAAGCAAAAATAAAAACAAGAGCAAAAATAAAAAGCAATACGGATCCCGGGTAAACAAAGGGATCCCTTTAAGAATAACCCTGGTCGGGTATTAGCAGCAAAAAGCAGGGAAACAAACAGTTAACTATGTACAGTTTCAGAACATTAGGATCTACTCTGGTGGCCGTAGCTCTGCAGGCAGCAGTGGGTGGGGCCATCCGTCCGGGTACCTGCGGCTACCAAATGTGGTACCAGAAGCCCCCTCGCTCCAGTCAGGGGTCTGGGTACCCACAGTTTTAGATCCTGAAACGACCTGGGTACTGGTCATCACTGCGGCCAAGCTTCCGGTGACCACAGTGGTAGCAACAGTGCAGGTGGTGGTCTTGACAACGGTGCAGGTTGGGGTAACCACCGTGGTCTTTGTGGTAATGGTAGACCGGTCACAAGAGGGCGCCTTCGCCTCATGGGACGGCTTCACTGGCACCTTAGTCGGGGACGTTGCGGAGTCCCGCCTCTTGTGGACGTTCAGGGCGAACCACCCCTTTTCCCCAAAGTGCCGGGTGTAGGTGACTTCATCCCCCGGGTAGAAATCCCGATCCGGGTGGCCCTCACTTAGGTGGGACTCGACATCCCTCCGATTCACGAACACTTCGGCATACAGGCCCGGCTCCTTAATAAAGCCCCAGCCCCCGCGGAGTTTAAAGGCGATGATAATGCCCTGCCGACGCAGGGCCTGGTGAGTGGTGTGGTCCTTGCGGGCCCAATCCTTCACCGCTAGGTCCCGCTGGTGATGGGCCTCCCACCCAGCCTGGTATTCTTTCTCCTTCTTCTCCCACTGTTGGTTTAGCTGGACCTGGTACTCTTCCCAGCTGAGGTCCTCCACCATCTCCCCTTCCTGCGTCTTCACCCCGGGGAACCCCATGAAGTTGGACCCTGTGTTCACCCAGCGGCACACCGTGCGCTCTGCATAGACCGTGCCCGGCAAGGTGATTGGTGAGATCGGGGCCTTTAGGAGGTGCTCCATGCCCATGGCCTGGTCCCAGGGAAGAAGGTGCTGGAGTCGATAGGCCAAGTTGCAGCGCCACCTTCCCCGGGGACCTATCAGCAGGTCCTCCGCTAGCAGGGCAGGGTCGGCGGGCTTACCGGCCGGTGCGGCGTCCTCCCTCGTGGCTGGCTCCGATGGTGGTGACGTCGGTGGAGACATCGGCAGCAACTCGAGCAGCAGTACAGGAACCGATGTCGGGGAATCCTCCGCTGGCGTCTTCTGGGGTGCGGCCTTGGTCTCCACCCGCAGTTGGAGGAGTTGTTCAATTAAGTCCTCTATCTCGAGCTGCAGGAGACCCGCATCGGCTGTGGAGACTGGGCCTCTATGCTCCTCCAGGTAGCTGGGGGAGTTCTCCACTTCAACCCCACACTCTGGGTCTGAGCGGTCAGCCATCGCGTCCTGCACGTGGGTCACTTCCTGGCCTTTTTCCCGCTCTCTCCTTCGTGGGCGGTTTCTTTTTCTTTGTCTCCGCCCTCCAGTGAGGATTAGGAGGCGGATCTCGGCTGCTGACGGACACGTCCTCGCCCTCTTCAGCTTGTCTACGCCCACTTCAACGCCCTTCTTCTTCTCCTGCGCTCCCCTTGGCGCTGTAATGGCGGCGGTTTTGGTGGGAAGTGGCAATACACAGTCTTTGCAATAAGTCACAGTTTAAGCACAATTCAGACACAGTTCCAAGGCACACATGACCTGATTCTTCAGGCTTAAGTAGATCCTGTTCGTGACGCCAAGTTGGAGTGCCCCCAGATGTAGGGCCACGGGGTACTCGGTACCGGGCCTCTCAGTCTCAGTCCAGGGGTTGTCACGGTGGCTAGACCCGGTCCGTGACCCTGCTAAGGGGCGTCCAATGAAAGGTGTGATGAGGGTGCGTGGTGCAGGTCACGATGAATAACGAGGACACAGGGTTACAGTCTCTTTACCTCTTTACTGAAGGCTTCGGGATCCGCAATCCAGAGTACTGCTAACAGGGCTGGCTGAGACCGGCCGGTCCGAAGGCAAATCCAGAGTTTCCTTTGCAGGTGGAAATCAGTGCCTACCTTCTAGCGCCTGCGTGTTGTAGTACCTCCCTGCTGAGCACCACGGGATAGTCCTCACAACTGTTGTGTCTGTTTCTGATGTTCTTTCTCACAACTTGTATCTGATCTGATGTTCTTCTCCGTCCCCCAGATGATATGGCTAGGACGCACCCGTATGATGGGTAGGCCTGGAGTTCTTCCGGGACCCTAGCGTCGCCCCTCTCCCACAATTGCCCCCTATGTCTGCTTAGGTGATTTAGGTGAGACAGCCAACCTATAATCAACTGTCCTGCCGCTGTTTGAAGTACTGCTTGGAGCCCAATACTTCCTCAGCGTTCGGGCCACCGGCTACGCGCCTCAGTAGGATGTTGCTACGATCTTAAGGCATGACTCCTACTGGTTTATCTCCTTTTTGCTGCGATCTCATTTCTCACTTCTCCACAATAAACCTCACTTCGTTTCCTTTCTTAGGATGCCACCGCAACGGGTGCAGGCGCGGCTCCGTAACGTTCTGTTCTTTTCGCTAGGCCACTGTCAGGATCCCACCCCTGACAGAGACCCCCCTGAATTTTCCTCTGCAACACCCTCTGCCACATGATGTTGCCTGGATCCAACCCAGTCAGCTTCTGGCTAACTTCCTATCCAGCCCCCAGTTTTACCAGATTGTGAGGAGTGGCCTAATACATAGAACCCTTTGCTCCCCCTGGTGGCCAGAGTGTGAAGTGTAATGTGTGACTGTGATACCTGGTCAGGTGAACTCCTTTAGTGCCATCAGACGTACCATCACTCCCCTTAGTGGCGGAGCGTCAGTACTGCAACGACCAGGACTCTGGGGCGCTGCAGTACCTCCTGCTTAGTAACCGGTTTCCAGTACTGTCAGCTGGTCCTCGGTAGTTCCATTGGCTCTTGTACCTTCGGCTACCCATCTGGGTTCCAGCACCGCCAGCTGGTTCTCGGCAGTGTCTTTTGATCTTGTACCTTCTGCTACCCATCCTGGTTCCAGTACAGTCAGCTGGTTCCAGACAGAGCCTTTGGCTTAGGTGCCTCCTTCTCAGTATCCGAGTTCCACCAATGTCTGGTGGTCCTTGGTAGTGCTTTCTGGCACGGGTACCTCCTGCTTAGTAACCGGGTTCCAATACAGTCAGCTGGTCCTCGGTAGTTCCATTGGCCCTTGTACCTTCGGCTACCCATCCGGGTTCCAGTACCGTCAGCTGGTTCTCGGCAGTTCCTCAGCTTTCTTGTACCTTCTGCAACATTTCCAATTTCAAGCTTTTTGAAATGGTTTTTGGTTATCACTCTTGATCTCCCTGACGACGACCCTGAAGACCACCCCAAAGAAGACGACGACCCCGGAGACGACGACCCTGGAGACGACAAACCTGAAGACCACCCCGAAGAAGACGACGACCCCGGAGACGACGACCCCGGAGACGACGACCCTGGAGATGATGACCCTGGAGACACCGACCCTGAAAACCACCCCGAAGAAGATCAAGAAGCAGAAGAACAAGAAGCTGCAGAACAAAAAGCAGAAGAACATTAAGAATAAGACTAAAAATCAGAGCAAAATATATTATCTAAATTATAAGCAGAAGAAGACTAAGCAGTGTATGGGGGTGAGTCCGTTCCTCCTCGTGGTGCCCCTGGAAAAAACCTGCTGCTGCAGGCCAAACTGAACGCAGACAAATCCTGTTGTAAATCTATTGTGACAGGCAGAATGGAAAATGTAATCTTCAAACTTTTATAGATAACAACTACAGGAATGGCTGTCACAAATAAGAATATGATGAAGAAGAAGAATATGAAGAAGATGAAGAAGTAGAATATGAAGAAGAATAATAGTTGAATAAGAAGAATATGAGGAATGTAAAAAAAAAAAAGAATAATAGGAAGAAGGTGAAGAAGAGGAAGATGAATAAGGTGAAGAAGAATTTGATGAAAAAGATGCTGCTGCTGAGGATGATGAAGAAGAAAGTGTGGGAGAAGTAAAAAAGGTGAAGAGCATGGAAGTAGTGAAACATAAATATCTGACAAAATATAAAAAAGCTTAACATAGTCAATATCTTTGTAACTCCGAACGTCTTAAAAAAAAAATTAATTCCTGCTATTCCATTTGATTGGGCTAAACCTCTATGCCTTTAATGTCTCCTCCACCTCCCCCAATACAATCTACATTATTCTTAGTTGTTTTCCTTCATGTAGAATTAACCTACAAGGAAAGAAAGGGTTTATTTTAATTCCAATGTTTGTGTCCCATTGACTTGCATTGGTTTCCGGTATCGGTATCGGCGATATCCGATATTTTTTGGATATCGGCCGATCCACTCCGATACCTTCCGATATCCGAAAATATCGGTATCGCTCAAGACTACTTATCACCCAATAAAATCCGAACAATGAAACGTGGTGGCAGCATCATGCTATGGAGTGTTTTTCAGCTGCAGGGACAGGACGACTGGTTGCCATTGAAGGAAACAAGAATGCTGCCAAGTACAGATATATCCTGGATGAAAACCTCTTCCAGAGTGCTCTGGATCTCAGACTTGGGCGAAGGTTCACCTTCCAACAAGACAAGGACCCTAAGCACACAGCTAAAATAACAAAGGAGTGGCTTCAGAACAACTCTGTGATCATTCTTGACTGGCCCAGACAGAGCCCTGACCTAAACACAATTTGAAAATGGCTGTCCACCATCGTTCACCATCCAACCTGTCAGAACTGGAGAGGATCTGCAAGGAAAAAATTCAGAGGATCCCCAAATCCAGGTGTGAAAAACTTGTTGCATGCATCATTCCCAAGAAGACTCATGGCTGCACTAGCTCAAAAGGGTGCTTCTACTCAATACTGAGCAAAGGGTCTGAATACTTATGACCATGTGATATTTCAGTTTCTCTTTTTTAATAAATTTGCAAAAATCTCTACATTTCTGTTTGTATTTCAGTCAAGATCGGGTGCAGGGTGTACATTAATAATAAAAAAATGAACTCTTTTTAAATTTACCAAATGGCTGCAATGAAACAGAGTGAAAAATTTAAAGGGGTCTGAATACTTTGCCTACCCAGTGTACATCATAGACAGAGGGATGATTCAAAAGAATAGTCAGGTCATGGTCCAGGGGTTAAAATACCAAGCTGACAGCCGGCTCAGCGTGCAAGCTCTGAGTGAACCATTGTACTTGTGTCCTTCATATGTCTTTCAGACGCGAGTACAATTGATGCTCTGACTGATTGACGTCAGGAGCGTGATCCGGTCATGTGGTCACGCTGCTGACATATCTTGGCACTGCTGACGTCACTCGCTGGCACCCAGAGGCAAGTGCTCCACACGAGTGGAGCTGAAGACACCAATGGTTGAATGTAATGGGGGGGTGATTTAGAGTGGGGGTGTTTAATGGATTTTGGATTGTGTCTGAGAATTCACTGTGTGTGGTGAGGGAGATTTGCTGTGTATGGGGGTGTTTATTTACTGTGTGGGGGAGATTTAATGTAATGGGGCAGGGGGAGATTTACTGTGTGGGGGTATTTACTGTGTGGAGGGAGATTTACTGTGGTATGTGTGATTTACTGTGTGGGGAGATTTAGTATAGTGGAGACTGATTTGATGACACAAGTTTGGTGAGCAAGGAAGGGACAGGTGCAGACATAATAAGAGGAGCAGGAGAAATTTGAAGGCACAATATGAGGAGCAAGATGGGAGATTCGGCATATATTAGGAAACAGTATGTGGGGATGGGGGCAGACACAGTCTGAGGAGCAAGGGGAAAATGTATGTGGACACTGTATGGAGAGCCAGGGTAATGGGATCGATGCAGACAGTATGGGAGATGCGTAAGGAGGCAGTATGGAGAGTAAATGTGTAAGGAGAATATTGAGGGGAATTGTGCGAGTAGACCGTATGGGGGTGAAAAGAGTGAGTGGACACAGAATAAAGACAGTATTGTTAAGGAAGGTAGCATGGGTGAACAGTATAAGGTCACAGCCAGGAAATGATACTAAGCCAAGGAGGGGGAGTGTGTTGAGGGGACATAGTATAGAGACTGGGCAGTATAGAGGAGGGACACAGTGTGAGAGGACAGTATGAAGAGAGGGCCCAGTATGAAAAGGAGAGAACAGTGTGGAGGGCATGTACGATAAGAGGGACAGTATGGAGGTCATATTTTATGCAAGGAATATAGTGAGGGGCAATTATTCAGGGGCTCGACATAGGGCAGACATTTTTTATTCAGGAGAATTGTAATGACACTTTAAGGGCAATGTGTGGGGATGTGCTGCAGAAGACCGGAGAAGATGGAAGTCTGCAGAGACGAGAAAATTCATAATGAAATCTGGACAAGATGAAGAAGAAAAGAAAGAGAACGACTCCAGAGACAATATCATCTATCAGGTATCTGGATGTACAGTGGGCAAAAAAAGTATTTATTCAGCCACCAATTGTGCAAGTTCTCCCACTTAAAAAGACGAGAGAGAGAGGCCTGTAATTGACATCATAGGTAGACCACAACTATGATAGTCCCAATGAGAAAGCATCCAGAAAATCACCTTGTCTGATTTGGCAAGAATTATTTTGTAAATTATGGTGGAAAATAAGTATTTGGTCACCTAAAAACATGCAAGATTTCTGGCTCTCACAGATCTGTAACTTCTTCTTTAAGAGGCTCCTATGTCCTCCACTCATTACTAGTGTTGAGCGATACCTTCCGATATGCAAAGGTATCGGTATCGGATTGGATCGGCCGATATCCAAAAAATATCAGATATCGCCGATACCGATACCCGATACCAATGCATATCAATGGGACACAAAATATCGGAATGGTTCCCAGGGTCTGAAAGAGAGGAAACTCTCCTTCAGGCCCTGGGATCCATATTCATGTATAAAATAAAGAATAAAAATAAAAAATATTGATATACTCACCCCTCCGACGGCCCCGGCTCTCACCGGTCCAAGCGTCTGCCTCCGTTCCTAAGAATGCAGGGAGTGAAGAACCTTCGATGACGTCGCGGCTTGTGATTGGTGGCGTGACCGCTCATGTGACCGCTCACGCGACCAATCACAAGCCGCGACGTCAACGAAGGTCCTTCACTCCCTGCATTCTTAGGAACGGAGGCACCGCTAAGAGCCAGGGGCCATCCGAGGGTGAGTATATCAATATTTTTTATTTTTATTATTTATTTTTTACATGAATATGGATCCCAGGGCCTGAAGGAGAGTCTCCTCTCCTCCAGACCCTGGGAACCATACGCACCGCACACTTCAGATTCCGATTTCCGATATCGCAAAAAATATCGGAACTCGGTATCGGAATTCCGATACAGCAAATATCGGCCGATACCCGATATTTGCAGTATCGGAATGCTCAACACTACTCATTACCTGTAGTGTGTGTTTGAACTTGTTATCAGTGTAAAAGACACTGTGATGGAAATATATATATATATATATATATATATATATATATATATACATATGTCATATACAGTACAGACTAAAAGTTTGGACACACCTTCTCATTTAAAGATTTTTCTGTATTTTCATGACTATGAAAATTGTAAATTCACACTGAAGGCATCAAAAGATTGAATTAGCACATGTGGAATTATATACTTAACAAAAAAGTGTGAAAGAACTGAAAATATGTCTTATATTCTAGGTTCTTCAAAGTTGCCACCTTTTGCTTTGATGACTGCTTTGCACACTCTTGGCATTCTCTTGATGAGCTTCAAGAGGTAGTCACCGGAAATGGTATTCCAACAATCTTGAAGGAGTTCCCAGAGATGCTTAGCACTTGTTGGCCCTTTTGCCTTCACTCTGCGGTCCAGCTCACCCCAAACCATCTCGATTGGGTTCAGGACTGGTGACTGTGGAGGCCAGGTCATCTGGCGTAGCACCCCATCACTCTCCTTCTTGGTCAAATAGCCCTTACACAGCCTGGAGGTGTGTTTGGGGTCATTGTCCTGTTGAAAAATAAATGATGGTCCAACTAAACGCAAACCGGATGGAATGGCATGCCGCTGCAAGTTGCTGTGATAGCCATGCTGGTTCAGTATGCCTTCAATTTTGAGTAAATCCCCAACAGTGTCACCAGCAAAGCACCCCCACACCATCACACCTCCTCCTCCATGCTTCATGGTGGGAACTAGGCATGTAGAGTCCATCCGTTCACCTTTTCTGCGTTGCACAAAGACATGGTGGTTGGAACCAAAGATCTCAAATTTGAACTCATCAGACCAAAGCACAGATTTCCACTGGTCTAATGTCCATTCCTTGTATTCTTTAGCCCAAACAGGTCTCTTCTGCTTGTTGCCTGTCCTTAGCAGTGGTTTCCTAGCATCTATTTTACCATGAAGGCCTGCTGCACAGTCTCCTCTTAACAGTTGTTGTAGATATGTGTCTGCTGCTAGAACTCTGTGTGGCATTGACCTGGTCTCTAATCTGAGCTTCTGTTAACCTGCGATTTCTGAGGCTGGTGACTGGGATAAACTTATCCTCAGAGGCAGAGGTGAATCTTGGTCTTCCTTTCCTGGGGTGGTCCTCACGTGAGCCAGTTTCTTTGTAGAGCTTGATGGTTTTTGCAACTGCACGTGGGGATACTTTCAAAGTTTTCCCAATTTTTATGACTGACTGACCTTCATTTCTTAAAGTATTGATGGCCACTCGTTTTTCTTTATTTAGCTGCTTTTTTCTTGCCATAATACAAATTCTAACAGTCTATTCAGTAGGACACACCTGTGAAGTGAAAACCATTTCCGGTGACTTCCTCTTGAAGCTCATCAAGAGAATGCCAAGAGTGTGCAAAGCAGTCATCAAAGCAAAAGGTGGCTACTTTAAAGAATCTAGAATATAAGACATATTTTCAATTGTTTAACACTTTTTTGTTAAGTTTATAATTCCACATGTGTTAATTCATAGTTTTGATGCCTTCAGTGTGAATTTACAATTTTTGTAGTCATGAAAATACAGAAAAATCTTTAAATGAGAAGGTGTGTCCAAACTTTTTGGTCTGTACTGTAGATCTCACTTGCATATATGCTCACAGCTAATATATACACTATAATCAATTGCTTAAAATGGCTGACATAAACTCACATAAACCAGACCAGACATGTATTGGGACTTTCTAGGCAAAAAAGCAGAACAACACCAGATGTGCTAAGTGATGAGTGCATGTCTCAACTTTGCCCTAATTGCAGAAAAGGTGACAGTTACACTTTAGTTGCTTAATCAGCATTCATATATGCTTGAATCACAATATTCTATATATATTTAGATAACCAATAACAGAGGAGCTTGACCATATTGTAATCAGCTAACCACCCTTTTCTATATGCAGTTCTAAAATCTTGTATGTACATAGACAGTCTGTTCTGTCCTCACTAAATGAGGCAGGCTCATATGTAGCTATACAGGAAGCTAAATCGCTACACCGGAGTCCAATAAGGAGACTGTGGTTGAGTCTGTGCTTTATTAAACGTAGTGGTATGTTGATGTGGTGAAACTGTAAACAATGATATACATACAATCAGTGCATGGTATAGAAGAAATACATACTACAAATGATGTACATTATGCATAAACATTTAGAAAGCTAGTAACTGAACTAGGAGTACAACTCACTAAGCTAGGCTACTATAGAGCAGAAATTATCTAAAGAAAGCATAAAGACATACCGGTAATGCAATTGCAAGGGGGAAGAAGTGCAAGTGTCTATCCTTGAAAGTAGACTGAAGGAAGTGAAAATAAAATGGAGGGAGATGTAGGCTGAGCTACCATAATGCTTTGCAAGGGGGAGGAGAATAAGACATGGAAAATAGAAAAAAACAGAAAATAGAACTGCCAACATAACTCTGACCGCTAGAGGGAGCCAAAGCACCACAGATAAATAAAGGTATGACTATATCAATAACTGTATACTAGCTACTGAGAAACCTGCAAATTATGCAAACAGATAATCGGAGGTAACAAATTAGATGGCGGAGACAGGACACTTCCCGTCTGGCATCAAAGGATGTCACTACTCCTTTCTTCTGAGGGCAATAGGACCAGTTCAGATACCCATCTGAAAAATGTCTTAGGTTCATTCCTTTTGGTCTTCCTTAGTTCAACTTTGCGGACGTTGCCGTCCTTGCTCGGGAATGTTGTGGTAACTAGACCAAGTGGCCACTGGTTCCGATGAATTTGACAGTCTTTCACAAGAACAAGGTCACCTATGCTCAGATTAGGCTTAGTAGATTGCCACTTCGTCTGTGGCTGCAGGGTAGACAAATATTGTTTGCGCCACCTGTCCCAGAAAGTATTTGCAAGACTTTGTACCAGTCTCCATTGGCGCTTGTACAGGCAGGGGCTGACTGGCCCAGGTGGCAAAGAGGCAAATGCCCCCCGGGCCACTCCCCCAGCAGCTGTTCAGGGCTGGCTACCTGGTGGTGGCTACAGCCACACAGCAAATTGTGCGCAGCCATGTCCGCTGTACTGTGACGCGGCCGGCAGCAGACACAGCCGCATCACAGTTAGCACACACGTCTGCGCTGGGGCCGGGAGCTATGCTTGGCTGTCACCTTGACAGTTGCACAGCTTCTGCTCCCTTCATGTTCTCTATACTTCCAGGTTAGGTGTCGGGCATGCGCGATGGCATCCTCACGCACGCGCCGACATGTCCCGAATGCTAGAAGCAAAGAGATGCTGCAGGGGAGCGACTGGTGAGGTAAGTATGAAAAACTTTTTTGTTTTCTTTATAAAATAAATTTAATGGTGGGTAACTGCAAGTGATTAAGTGGGGGATTGTAAGGAGACTGCACATGAAGGAGTGAGGGGGTAAGTGGGGCTGCACATGATGAAGGGGGAGTGGGGCTGGACATGATGGAGTTTAGTAGATAAAGGAGACTGCACATGATGAAGTGGGGAGAGTGGGGCTGTACATTGTGGAATGGGGCTGCACATGAAGTGGGGGGTAAAGGGGACTGCACATGATGAAGTGGGGGGTCAGGGGGACTGCACATGATGAAGTGGGAGTGAATAAGGGGGACTGCACATGATGAAATGGGGGAGTGGGGCTGCACATGATGAAGTGGGGGTTAAGGGGGACTGCATATGATGAATTGGGGGTTAAGGGGGACTGCACACGATGAAGTGGGGAGAGTGGGGCTGTACATTGTGGAATGGGGCTGCACATGATGATGTGGGGGTAAGGGGGATTGCGCATGATGAAGGGAGA
Source organism: Ranitomeya variabilis (assembly GCF_051348905.1). Taxonomy (NCBI): domain Eukaryota; kingdom Metazoa; phylum Chordata; class Amphibia; order Anura; family Dendrobatidae; genus Ranitomeya; species Ranitomeya variabilis. Next base: position 127,515,055 of record NC_135239.1, read on the forward strand.
TATGGGGCTGCACATGAAGTGGGGGGTAAGGGGGACTGCACATGATGAAATGGGGGAGTGGGGCTGCACATGATGAAGTGGGGGTTAAGGGGGACTGCATATGATGAAGTGGGGGGTAAGATGGACTGCACATGAAGTGGGGGGTAGGGGTGACTGCACATGATGAAGTGGGGGGTAAGGGTACTGCACATGATGAAGTGGGTGGGTAATGGGGACTGCACATGATGAAGTGGGGGGAAGGGGACTGCAAGATTGCACATGATGAAGTGTGTCTGAGGTGGGACTGCTCATGATTAAATGGAAGAGGGATAGGGGGCTGCAAATGATGAAGGGGCACTGCAGGTGAAGTGAGGGGGTGATAGGGGACTGCAATGAATGAAGTAAGGGGACTTCAAATTAAAGTGGGGGGACAGCAAATGATGAATTCAGTGTGAGAGACAGGGGACAGCAATTTAATTGAAGGTGGGGGTGGTGAGAGCAAATGATCAATTGAAGAGGGGGTGGGGAGAGTGTTGTGAATTTGCTTTTTGCTCCCTCTAGTGGTTACTAGTTTTTTGACTCTGGTTTTTCTGTCATTCCTTTTATCCGCACCTGGGTCGTTAGTTAGGGGTGTTGCTATATAAGCTCCCTGGACCTTCAGTTCAATGCCTGGCAACATAGTTATCAGAGCTAGTCTGCTGTGCTCTTGTCTACTGATCCTGGTTCCAGTTATATCAGCTAAGTCTGCCTTTTGCTTTTTGCTATTTGTTTTGGTTTTGTATTTTTGTCCAGCTTGTTCCTAATCTATATCCTGACCTTTGCTGGAAGCTCTAGGGGGGCTGGTGTTCTCCCCCCGGACCGTTAGACGGTTCGGGGGTTCTTGAATTTCCAGTGTGGATTTTGATAGGGTTTTTGTTGACCATATAAGTTACCTTTCTTTATTCTGCTATCAGTAAGCGGGCCTCTCTGTGCTAAACCTGGTTCATTTCTGTGTTTGTCATTTCCTCTTACCTCACCGTCATTATTTGTGGGGGGCTTCTATCCAGCTCTGGGGTCCCCTTCTCTGGAGGCAAGAAAGGTCTTTGTTTTCCTCTACTAGGGGTAGCTAGATTCTCCGGCTGGCGCGTGTCATCTAGAATCAACGTAGGAATGATCCCCGGCTACTTCTAGTGTTGGCGTTAGGAGTAGATATATGGTCAACCCAGTTACCACTGCCCTATGAGCTGGATTTTTGTATTGTGCAGACTTCCACGTTCCTCTGAGACCCTCGCCATTGGGGTCATAACAGTTTGCCAGGCCAGTATTAAATGTTTAATGCATTGCAGAAGAGGGATTATAAGAAAGAAGATTCTGAGTTTTTTTTTTTTTTTTTTTTTTCTTCTTCCCCTTTACCTCAGAGTGGCTATGCTTGCTGCAGACATGAATGTCCAGACCTTGATTACAAGTGTGGACCAGCTGGCTACTCATGTGCAGGGCATACAAGACTATGTTATCAGAAATCCTAGGTCAGAACCTAAAATACCGATTCCTGAACTGTTTTCCGGAGACAGGTTTAAGTTTAGGAATTTCGTGAATAATTGTAAATTGTTTTTGTCCCTGAGACCCTGTTCATCTGGAGATTCTGCTCAGCAAGTAAAAATTGTTATTTCGTTCTTACGGGGCGACCCTCAGGATTGGGCTTTTTCGCTGGCGCCAGGAGATCCGGCATTGGCTGATCTTGATGCGTTTTTTCTGGCGCTCGGTTTACTTTATGAGGAACCCAATCTTGAGATTCAGGCAGAAAAGGCCTTGCTGGCTATGTCTCAGGGGCAGGACGAGGCTGAAGTGTATTGCCAAAAATTTCGGAAATGGTCCGTGCTGACACATTGGAACGAGTGTGCACTGGCCGCTAATTTTAGAAATGGCCTTTCTGAAGCCATTAAGAATGTTATGGTGGGTTTTCCCATTCCCACAGGTCTGAATGATACTATGGCACTGGCTATTCAAATTGACCGGCGGTTGCGGGAGCGCAAAACCGCAAATTCCCTCATGGTGTTGTCTGAACAGACACCTAATTCGGTGCAATGTGATAGAAAAACCGCAAATTCCCTCATGGTGTTGTCTGAACAGACACCTGATTTAATGCAATGTGATAGAATCCTGACTAGAAATGAGCGGAAAATTCATAGACGCCAGAATGGCTTGTGCTACTACTGTGGTGATTCTACACATGTTATCTCAGCATGCTCTAAACGTATAGCTAAGGTTGTTAGTCCTGTCACCGTTGGTAATTTGCAACCTAAATTTATTCTGTCTGTAACTTTGATTTGCTCACTGTCATCTTATCCTGTCATGGCGTTTGTAGATTCAGGTGCTGCCCTGAGTCTCATGGATCTCTCATTTGCTAAGCGCTGTGGTTTTACTCTTGAACCATTGGAAAATCCTATTCCTCTTAGGGGTATTGATGCTACACCATTGGCAGCAAATAAACCGCAGTATTGGACACAGGTTACCATGTGCATGACTCCTGAACACCGCGAGGTGATACGTTTCCTGGTTTTACATAAAATGCATGATTTGGTTGTTTTAGGGCTGCCATGGTTACAGACCCATAATCCAGTCCTGGACTGGAAGGCTATGTCAGTCTCAAGTTGGGGCTGTCGTGGTATTCATGGGGATTCCCTGCCTGTGTCTATTGCTTCTTCTACGCCTTCGGAAGTTCCGGAGTATTTGTCTGATTATCAGGATGTCTTCAGTGAGTCTGAGTCCAGTGCACTGCCTCCTCATAGGGACTGTGACTGTGCTATAGATTTGATCCCGGGCAGTAAGTTTCCTAAGGGAAGACTGTTTAATCTGTCGGTACCTGAACATACCGCTATGCGTTCATATATCAAGGAGTCTCTGGAGAAGGGACATATTCGTCCGTCTTCTTCCCCTCTTGGTGCGGGATTCTTTTTTGTGGCAAAAAAGGACGGATCTTTGAGACCTTGTATTGATTATCGGCTTTTGAATAAGATCACTGTCAAATTTCAGTATCCTTTGCCGCTGTTGTCTGACTTGTTTGCCCGGATTAAGGGTGCCAAGTGGTTCACCAAGATAGACCTTCGTGGTGCGTACAACCTTGTGCGCATTAAGCAAGGTGATGAATGGAAAACCGCATTCAATACGCCCGAAGGTCATTTTGAGTACTTAGTGATGCCTTTTGGGCTCTCCAATGCGCCTTCAGTTTTTCAGTCCTTTATGCATGACATTTTCCGGAAGTATCTGGATAAATTTTTGATTGTTTATCTGGATGATATTTTGTTTTTTTCTGATAATTGGGATTCGCATGTGGAGCAGGTCAGGTTGGTCTTTAAAATTTTGCGTGAAAATTCTTTGTTTGTCAAGGGCTCAAAGTGTCTCTTTGGTGTACAGAAGGTTCCCTTTTTGGGGTTCATTTTTTCCCCTTCTGCTGTGGAGATGGACCCAGTCAAGGTCCGAGCTATTCTTGATTGGACTCAGCCCTCGTCAGTTAAGAGTCTTCAGAAGTTCTTGGGCTTCGCTAACTTCTACCGTCGTTTTATCGCTAATTTTTCTAGCATTGTGAAACCTTTGACGGATATGACCAAGAAGGGCTCCGATGTAGCTAACTGGGCTCCTGCTGCCGTGGAGGCTTTCCAGGAGTTGAAACGCCGGTTTACTTCGGCGCCTGTTTTGTGCCAGCCTGACGTCTCACTTCCCTTTCAGGTTGAGGTGGATGCTTCGGAAATTGGGGCAGGGGCCGTTTTGTCGCAGAGAGGCCCTGGTTGCTCTGTTATGAAACCTTGTGCCTTTTTCTCTAGGAAGTTTTCGCCTGCCGAGCGAAATTATGATGTGGGCAATCGGGAGTTGTTGGCCATGAAATGGGCATTTGAGGAGTGGCGTCATTGGCTCGAGGGTGCTAAGCATCGTGTGGTGGTCTTGACTGATCACAAAAATCTGATGTATCTCGAGTCTGCTAAACGCCTTAATCCGAGACAGGCCCGCTGGTCATTGTTTTTCTCCCGCTTTGATTTTGTTGTCTCGTATTTACCAGGTTCAAAGAATGTGAAGGCCGATGCTCTTTCCAGGAGCTTTGTGCCTGATGCTCCTGGAGTCACTGATCCTGTTGGTATTCTTAAAGATGGAGTTATCTTGTCAGCTATTTCTCCGGATCTGCGACGTGTGTTACAGAGATTTCAGGCTGATAGGCCTGAGTCTTGTCCACCAGACAGACTGTTTGTCCCGGATAAGTGGACCAGCAGAGTCATTTCCGAGGTTCATTCCTCGGTGTTGGCAGGTCACCCGGGAATTTTTGGCACCAGAGATCTGGTGGCCAGGTCCTTTTGGTGGCCTTCCTTGTCAAGGGATGTGCGGTCATTTGTGCAGTCCTGTGGGACTTGTGCTCGAGCTAAGCCTTGCTGTTCTCGTGCCAGCGGTTTGCTCTTGCCCTTGCCTGTCCCGAAGAGACCTTGGACACATATCTCCATGGATTTCATTTCTGATCTTCCGCTATCTCAGGGCATGTCCGTTATCTGGGTGATATGTGATCGCTTCTCCAAGATGGTCCATTTGGTTCCTTTGCCTAAGCTGCCTTCCTCTTCCGATCTGGTTCCTGTGTTTTTCCAGAACGTGGTTCGTTTGCACGGCATCCCTGAGAATATTGTGTCAGACAGAGGATCCCAGTTAGTTTCCAGGTTCTGGCGATCCTTTTGTAGTAGGATGGGCATTGATTTGTCGTTTTCGTCTGCTTTCCATCCTCAGACTAATGGACAGACGGAGCGAACCAATCAGACTTTGGAGGCTTATTTGAGGTGTTTTGTCTCTGCTGATCAGGACGATTGGGTGACATTCTTGCCGTTGGCTGAGTTTGCCCTTAATAATCGGGCTAGTTCCGCCACCTTGGTTTCGCCTTTTTTCTGCAACTCTGGTTTCCATCCTCGCTTTTCTTCGGGTCATGTGGAGCCTTCTGACTGTCCTGGGGTGGATTCTGTGGTGGATAGGTTGCAGCAGATCTGGAATCATGTGGTGGACAACTTGAAGTTGTCACAGGAGAAGGCTCAGCGCTTTGCCAACCGCCGCCGCGGTGTGGGTCCCCGACTACACGTTGGGGATTTGGTATGGCTTTCTTCCCGCTTTGTTCCTATGAAGGTCTCCTCTCCCAAATTTAAACCTCGTTTTATTGGGCCTTACAAGATATTGGAAATCCTTAATCCTGTATCTTTTCGTCTGGATCTTCCTGTGTCGTTTGCTATTCACAATGTATTTCATAGGTCCTTGTTGCGGCGGTACATTGTGCCTGTAGTTCCTTCTGCTGAGCCTCCTGCTCCGGTGTTGGTTGAGGGCGAGTTGGAGTACGTGGTGGAGAAGATCTTGGATTCTCGCCTCTCCAGGCGGAGGCTTCAGTACCTGGTCAAGTGGAAGGGCTATGGTCAGGAGGATAATTCCTGGGTGGTCGCCTCTGATGTTCATGCGGCCGATTTAGTTCGTGCCTTTCATGCCGCTCATCCTGATCGCCCTGGTGGTCGTGGTGAGGGTTCGGTGACCCCTCACTAAGGGGGGGGTACTGTTGTGAATTTGCTTTTTGCTCCCTCTAGTGGTTACTAGTTTTTTGACTCTGGTTTTTCTGTCATTCCTTTTATCCGCACCTGGGTCGTTAGTTAGGGGTGTTGCTATATAAGCTCCCTGGACCTTCAGTTCAATGCCTGGCAACGTAGTTATCAGAGCTAGTCTGCTGTGCTCTTGTCTACTGATCCTGGTTCCAGTTATATCAGCTAAGTCTGCCTTTTGCTTTTTGCTATTTGTTTTGGTTTTGTATTTTTGTCCAGCTTGTTCCTAATCTATATCCTGACCTTTGCTGGAAGCTCTAGGGGGGCTGGTGTTCTCCCCCCGGACCGTTAGACGGTTCGGGGGTTCTTGAATTTCCAGTGTGGATTTTGATAGGGTTTTTGTTGACCATATAAGTTACCTTTCTTTATTCTGCTATCAGTAAGCGGGCCTCTCTGTGCTAAACCTGGTTCATTTCTGTGTTTGTCATTTCCTCTTACCTCACCGTCATTATTTGTGGGGGGCTTCTATCCAGCTTTGGGGTCCCCTTCTCTGGAGGCAAGAAAGGTCTTTGTTTTCCTCTACTAGGGGTAGCTAGATTCTCCGGCTGGCGCGTGTCATCTAGAATCAACGTAGGAATGATCCCCGGCTACTTCTAGTGTTGGCGTTAGGAGTAGATATATGGTCAACCCAGTTACCACTGCCCTATGAGCTGGATTTTTGTATTCTGCAGACTTCCACGTTCCTCTGAGACCCTCGCCATTGGGGTCATAACAGGAGAGCAAATGATGATATAGGGGAAGAACAAATAATGAATTTTAAGGGTGGGGGAGTAAATGATGTATTGAATGTGGGGTAGAGCAGTTGATAATGAATAGAGGGTGGGAGAGAAAGACATGACAATGAATTGGGGCGGGAGGGACATGTAACTATAATGAATCAGGGTTAGGGTTAGAGTGGTAGGTACATAGTGGGGGGCGTTGAGGATGCAGTGACTGGTAATGAATTGGGGGAAAGAGTACAGGTGCTAATTAATTTATATATTAAATGGGGAAAGTGGCTATTTATAGTTAGTGGGTGCACAGTGGTGGATTATAATTTATATTTGGAATGGTGGGTTAATAATAATCATTATAATTTCTATAGTGCCAACATTTTCTGCAACACTTTACATTTTAGAGGGGACTTGTACAGACAATGGACATTAAGCATAACAATAAACACATATATCAACAGATACCAAAAGGAATGAGGGCCCTTCTTGCAAGCTTACAATCTATGAGGTTGCATAATAACCAATTATATATTGATTGTGGGTGTACCTCTGTATTCAGATGTGTAGTGTAGAAAAAAGGGAAAAAGTGGGGAATGTGCTCTGGAAGCCGTGCTCTAGGTAACTGTGTTATTTTGTGCAGAGACGAGTCCTGGCTGGAAGAAGTGACGGCGGTCTGTGCTGGATGAAAATGAAAAGCAAAGATGAAGGACTTCAGCTAGAGACATCACTAGTGAGTCAGTGTATTACCTATACACTGACACTATACACTGTATATTATATACAAATCTGTGTATAATGTCACTGGCAGTGGTGATCACTGTATTACCTGTACACCGACACCTTATACAGATCTCCTGTGTATAATGTCACCAGTGATCACTGTATTATCTTTACACTGACAGTAAATACAGAGTTCCTGTATACAATGGCACTTAGTATTGTGCTTTTTTAAATTAATGATCAGTATTGTAGTATACAAGTTGTAAAAGGTGTACACTCCCTGACAGAAGTTATGTCGCTTATCCATGTTATGTAAATAAAAGGTTATATAACCTGACGTTAAATTCATCCATTGGTTGTATAATTTATTCTTTTGAAAGCTGAAACCCTCCAAAATGTGGTTTAGGTTAAGAAAATAAATTGTCATCAATGCAGAAATATTGATCAGTTAATGGACACAGAATAGACAGATTTTAGCAAGACAAAAGTTTTGTCGCCTGGTCATATAATGCACCCAATCCTAGTTTACATCCTCACCTGTGTTCAGTAAATGATCGGTTAATTAGTGTGTGTATAAAAAGAAACCCAGCACCCCAGACCTTCACTTGAACTGCAACTTAGGCTCTGACAACATGCCAAAAATCCACCCTGCGACCAAAGCCTGGATTATCAAGAGACCAGATCCACTGCAGAGGTGGCGGGCACCTTTAATGTGTCTCAGCATCAAGTACAAATAATTAAAAAAAAGATATGAAGAGACTGGAGATGTGTTTGATAAGCCCAGGTCCGGCAGACCCCACAAGACAACTGCTCAGGAGGAATGTTTTTTGGTTAGAAAATCCAAAGCAAGCCCCTCTTCCACTGCAGCAGAGCTCCAACAGGCCTGGTCACCTCAAGTCCCTGTGTCAATTAGAACAGTTTGTAGGATGCTGTCTTGAAATGGCCTCCATGGTCGAATCAGTGCCCAGAAGCCAGCACTAAACAAAAGGCAAATAAAAAACGGTGTGACATTTGCAAAGTCCCACAGCCTGCTAAACAGATGGACGCTGGAAAAGTGGCAGAAGGTGGATGATGAATCTTCAGTAGAATTACACCACAGCCACCGCAAATACTGCAGGAGACCTACTGGAGCCCGTAGGGATCCAAAATACACCCTGAAAACAGTTAAATTTGGTGGTGGAAAGATCATGGTCTGGGGTTACATTCAGTATGGTTGTGTGCAAAACGTTTGCAAGGTGGAAGGCAATACCAATAGCCTAAAATATCAAGAAGTATTAGGTACCTCTTATATTCCAAATCATAAAAGGAGTCAAATTCTGCAGCAGGATGGTGCTCCATCTCATCCATCCATCTCTACAACAAAGTTCCTCCAGGTAAAAAAGATCAAGGTGCTCAAGGACTGGCCAGCCCAGTCACCAGACATGAACATCATTGAGCATGTTTGGGGTAGGATGAAAGAAGAAGCTTGGAAGACAAAACCAAAGAATCTAGATGAACTCTGGGAGGCATGTAAGACTGCATTCTCTGCTATTCCTGATGACTTCATTAATAAATTGTATGAATCATTGTTGAACCGCATGGATGCAGTCCTTCAACCTCATGGAAGTCACACAAAATATTAAATATGACTCTAATAGCACCACAACTTCATTCACCAATGTTATGCAACATATATTTGTATTTTAAGTTAATTGTTTGAATATCACATTACTTTCTGTGGGCGTCAAAACTTTTGTCTTGCCAAAATCTGACCATTCTGTGTCCATTAACTGATCAATTTATTTTCTTAACCTAAACCACATTTTGGAGGGTTTCAGCTTTCAAAAGAATAATTTATACAACCAATGGATGAACTTAACGTCAGGTTATAAGCTTTTATTTACATAACATGGATAAGCGACATAACTTCTGTCAGGGAGTGTATGGTGGCATCATTGGTCTTTGTATAGAGTGTAGTTTCATGTAGAGGTAATGGTGATATTATAATATTATGTATTCGCTGTGTAGTGGTGATAGTACTAGGCACTGTGTAGCTGTATTGTTGTATGTACGTTTGTAAGTAAGCTCTGTTATGGCAACATATCTAAGTAAGCTTGGTTCTGGTACTATAACAATGTAGTATTCTAGATTATGGTACTGTGTGTATGTCGTAATCTCGGTTCTGCTCCAGTTTCTATGTAGCAGGCTTGGTTCCATGTAGTAGACTTATTAAGCTTGGTTCTGTTCCCTTATCTCTGTAGTAAGCTGGGTTCTGCTCCCTTATGTCTGTAGTAAACTCAGTTCTGCTGCCATATCTCTGCAGTAAGTTCGGTTCTGCTGCCATATCTCTGTAGTAAGCTCGGTTCTGACCCAAATATCTCTGTAGTAAGCTCGGATCTGCTCCCATATCTCTGTAGTAAGCTCGGTTCTTCTCCCATATCTCTGTAGTAAGCTCGGTTCTGCTCCCATATCTCTGCAGTAAGCTCGGTTCTGCTCCCATATCTCTGTAGTAAGCTCGGTTCTGCTCCAATATCTCTGTAGTAAGCTCAGTTATGCTCCCATATCTCTGCAGTAAGCTCGGTTCTGCTCCCATATCTCTGTAGTAAGCTCGGTTCTGCTCCCATATCTGCAGAAAGCTCGGTTCTGCTCCCATATCTCTGTAGTAAGCTCGGTTCTGCTCCCATATCTCTGCAGTAAGCTCGGTTCTGCTCCCATATCTCTGCAGTAAGCTCGGTTCTGCTCCCATATCTCTGCAGTAAGCTCGGTTCTGCTCCCATATCTCTGCAGTAAGCTCGGTTCTGCTCCCATATCTCTGTAGTAAGCTCGGTTCTGCTCCCATATCTCTGCAGTAAGCTCGGTTCTGCTCCCATATCTCTGTAGTAAGCTCGGTTCTGCTCCCATATCTCTGTAGTAAGCTCGGTTCTGCTCCCATATCTCTGCAGTAAGCTTGGTTCTGCTCCCATATCTCTGTAGTAAGCTCGGTTCTGCTCCCATATCTCTGTAGTAAGCTCGATTCTGCTCCCATATCTCTGTAGTAAGCTCGGTTCTGCTCCCATATCTCTGCAGCAAGCTCAGTTCTGCTCCCATATCTCTGCAGTAAGTTTGGTCCTGCTCCCTTATCTCTGTAGTAAGCTTGCTCCTGCTCCCTTATCTCTCTAGTAAGCTCGATTCTGCTCCCATATCTCTGCAGTAAGCTTGCTCCTGCTCCCTTAGCTCTGTAGTAAGCTCGGTTCTGCTCCCATATCTCTGCAGTAAGTTTGGTCCTGCTCTCTTATCTCTGTAGTAAGCTTGCTCCTGCTCCCTTATCTCTCTAGTAAGCTCGATTCTGCTCCCATATCTCTGCAGTAAGCTTGCTCCTGCTCCCTTAGCTCTGTAGTAAGCTCGGTTCTGCTCCCATATCTCTGCAGTAAGCTCGGTTCTGCTCCCATATCTCTGTAGTAAGCTCGATTCTGCTCCCATATCTCTGTCGTAAGCTCAGTTCTGCTCCCATATCTGCAGAAAGCTCGGTTCTGCTCCCATATCTCTGTGATAAGCTTGGTTCTGCTCCCATATCTCTATAGTAAGCTCTGTTCAGTTCCCTTATCTCTGTAGTAAGCTCGGTTCTGCTCCCGTATCTCCGGAGTAAGCTCTGTTCTATTCCCATATCTCTGGAGTAAGCTCGATTCTGCTCTCATATCTCTGGAGTAAGCTTGATTCTGCTACCATATCTATGCAGCAAGCTCTGTTCTGTTCCCATATCTGCGTACCAGCCTGTTTTTAAAGCCTGTTATCTCTGCTACTTTAATGCAGTTGCCAGATATAAGCAGGGAAATGGGGGGCCACCGCCTTGTGATTGCCCCCCAGGCTGAAAAGTGCCAGCCAGCCCCTGTGTACAGGTCCTTAGCCTCGAATCCTCCTGGAGGGGCACTGGACAGTCCCGTTTTCTGGGTAAGTAGAGTAGCTGGAGTCAATAACAAGGGCTCCTCAGTGTCGTTAGGAACTGGAACCAAAGGGTCTTGCATTGATTATAGCCACAGCTTCTGCCATGAAGGTGATTAGGCTTTCGTGGGTAAGCCTCACTGTTCCTTCTTGGAGAAGAGTGGAGTCAAGAATTTTCCGTACTAGACCAATCATTCGTTCCCAAGATCCTCCCATATGCGAAGAGTGAGGTGGGTTGAATGACCATGTGCAACTTTGGTCACTGAGGAACCTCTCGAGAGTCTTATAGTCTAGGTTTGAAGGTATTCCTAATTCCTTTGCTGCACTGACGAAGTTAGTACCTCTGTCTGAACGTATATGCTTGTGCAGTGCCCCAGAGACCTGGTCGTTGCAGTAACGTCGCTCTGCCGCTAAGGGGAGTGATGTTATGTCTGATTGCACTAAAGGAGTTCACCTGACCAGGTATCACAGTCACACATTACACTTCACACTCCGGCCACCAGGGGGAGCAAAGGGTTCTATGTATTAGGCCACTCCTCACACTCTGGTAAAACTGGGGGTTGGATAGGAAGTTAGGGAGAAGCTGACTGGGTTTTGCCCAGGTAACATCTAGTGAGAGGAGAGCGTTATTTGGGAAGATTCAGGGGGGTCCCTGTCAGGGGTGGGTTCCTGACAGAGGCCTAGCGAAAGGACAGATTGTTACGGAGCCGTGCCTGCACCTCATTGCGGCGGCATCTTAAGAAAGGACACGAAGCGAAGTATATTGTGGAGAAGTGAGAAACGAGATCACAGCACAAAGGCGATAGAACCAGTAGGAGTCATGCCCCGAGATCGGCAACATCCTACTGAGGCGCGTAGCCAGTGGCCGGAACGCCGAGAAAGTAACAGACTCTACGCATTACTTTAAACCAACGGCAGGACAGTTAACTTTAGGTTGGCTGTCTCACCTTAATCACCTAATGAAGACAACGGAGGCAATTGTGGGAGAGGGGCGTCTCTAGGGTCCCTATAAAATAACTCCAGGCCTACCCCATCATACGGGTGCATCCTATCCATATCATCTGGGGGACGGAGAGAAAGAACAGAAACATACACGACAGTAGTGAGGACTATCCCGTGGTGCTCAGCAGGGAAGTACTACAACACCCAGGCGCTAGTAGGTAGGCGACTGATTTCCACCTGCAAAGGGAACTCTGGATGTGCCTTCGGACGAGCCGGTCTCAGCCAGCCCTGTTAGCAGTGCTCTGGATTGCGGATGCCGAAGCCTTCAGTAAAGAGGTAAAGAGACTGCAACCCTGTGTCCTCGTTATTTATTGTGACCTACACCACCACCTACACCTTTTATTGGGCGCCCCTTAGCAGGACCACGGACCGAGTCGGGCCACCGTGACATCCTCAGAACCGAGAGACCCGGATCCGAGTACCCCACTGTCCTGCGTCTGGGGGCCGCTCCACTTGATAGGACCACGGATGGCAATAAAACGTCTTAAGGCATTGATGAAGCTTGACGTGTCAAGGGACTCGATGACCTCTATGTGGACGGCTCTGATTGACATGCAAGTGAACATGACTGCCCAACGTTTACTATTGGCTTGGCCGCCTCTCGTACGACGTGTAACAACTGACCGAGGCCCAAACACATCGAGACCAACACTGGTAAAAGGAGGGTCTGGGCTGAGTCTATCTGCTGGTAGGTCAGACATCTTTTGGGTTTGAGTCGAACCACAGAGCTTACGGCAGGTAATACATTTGTAGATGACACTACTGATGAGTTTCTTTGCACCAACAATCCACACGCCAGCAGTTCTGATGGCTCCTTCTGTAAATAGTCTTCCTTGGTGCTTGACCAGATTGTGGTAGTGTTGTACGATTAGGTAGGCAACATGACATTTTCCGGGAAGTATAAGAGGGAATTTCTCCACGAACTCCATTTCAGCTTCTTTGAGTCGGCCTCCTACTCTCAGTAGGCCGCTGTTGTCGATGAATGGGTCGAGTTTTCTCAATACGCTGTTCACTGGTATTGGAGCTTTGTTTATAAGACATTGGATTTCTGCAAAGTAGGTTTCTCTTTGAACAGTGAGGATGATGTGATTTCTAGAGAATTCTAAGTCGGTAGTAACATTGGTATTTTTACAAAGATGCCAACCTTTACATTTTTCTGTGCCACAAGTTCTGGTGGCCCTGAATGACTGAACTATATGAGTCAGGCAGGTAATGGCTCAAATAAGTGACTTTTAACTTGAGAATCTGTCGAACCTGCAAGATCCAAGCTGGATAACAGAGGTCATTGTTTGAAGTGTAGACACCTGAGGGCAGATTTCAGCATCTGAGTCCTCTCCTACTAGTTCAAAGGTGTCTGGAAAATATTCCTCAATATACAATAGTTTTAGACCTGAGAGCCATGTTGTGCTCCCTAGTCGACTTGCGTCAACTGCCCTAGTTGCGTGATCTGCGGGATTCTGGTCCGTGGGTATGTAATGCCACTGCTTCGGATGAACTGATCTCCTGATTCGTAGCACTCTGTTATTGACATAAATGTAGAATCGCCTAGTTTCATTGTGGATATATCCCAGGACTACGTTGCTGTCTGAGTAGAACTCGGCTTGTGTCAGGTCGATATCCATTTCGGATGTGATGAACTCCGCTAGCTCAATAGTTAAGACTGAGACACAAAACTCTAACCTGGGTATAGTGTGCTCTGGTTGTGGTGCAAGTTTGGCCTTTCCCATAATGAACCCAATGAGGCACTGACATTTGGAGTCTACAGTTTTGAGGTAGGCAACAGCGGCGATTGCTTTGACAGAAGCATCTGCAAATACGTACAGTCTTTGGCTTTGTATTTCAGTGGATGGCACAGAGGCGTATGGTCTTGGCACGTTCAGGTTGGAGAGGGCTGCTAACGAGTTCTTCCACCCTTCCCACTGGATCCTCTTATCAGGTGGCAGAGGTGCATCCCAGTCAGATGTTTCCCTAGTTAAGTCTCTTAGTAGGGCCTTGCCTTGTATAGTAACAGGAGCTGCAAAACCCAAGGGATCATACAGAATGTTGATGGTAGACAGGACGCCTCTACGTGTGAAAGACCTTTCTTCCTGGCTGACCTGAAAGGTGAAAGTGTCTGACTGTAGATTCCAGAGAAGCCCGAGGCTGCGCTGCATTGGTGCAGGGTCTGACCCCAGGTCCAGGTCTCTGAGACCATTACATAAGTCCTGAGAAGGGAATGCTTCCATGAGTTCTTGGCTGTTTGAGGCTATTTTATGAAGCCTGAGGTTCAGGCAGGCAAGCATGTGCTGGGCTCTCCTGAGCAGACTGATGGCAGTCTCATTTGAAGGCATGGCTTTCAGACACAGTCATCGACATAAAAGTCTTTTTCTATGAATTGTCTGACATCTGCTCCGTATTCTGCTTCTCCTTCCTGAGCCGACCTTTTGAGTCTTTAAATGGCGACTGCAGGTGAAGGACTATTGCCAAAGATGTGCACTCTCATGTGATACTCTGTGACTTCTTTAGTAGGATCATTGTCTCTGTACCAGAAGAATCTTAGGAAGTTCCTGTCTCTCTCTCACAAGGAAACAATGGTACATTTGCTGGATGTCAGCGATGAAGGCAATGGAATCCTTTCAGAAGCGCATAAGTACTCCCAGCAGTTAGTTATTGAGGTCTGGTTCTCTCAGTAGAACGTCATTCAGGGAGACTGTGGAGAAACGGGTTCAGTGGGTGCTCTCGTCCGCTGGCCCGGCTGTCTTTAGCAAGACTGCATGGACCACGGCTCATACCACTGAACGCCCGCTCTATCTCCCCGTGGGCAATACACTACACAGACAACACAGGGTTAAGGTAAAACAGGGTGGCAATGCTTTATTGAGCCACAACACACAATAGCAAACAGAACAATCCCACCATGGCTGGAATTGTTTGGTTACATGGGCGCATATAAAAGGTCACTGCGTCTCCACGTATTTCCAGTATGACATGATGTCAGAGCTCCCAGGGTCGCTACTCCATCTGTGGATGAACGCACAGAGAAGAGGTAACGACATGCATAGGGAGACGACCAAGAACTGTCCATAGAGTTTAGATAAGGTCCAAAGCCAGTTGACACGAGAGCCACCAACTGGCTTATCTGACCATCTCCATGGAACCAGGCGACCAGCGGGTCCCATACCTGGCTTTCTCTAAACATATCCATGGTTCAGAGATGGTCACTGGATCAGATCTGTGTCCTTCCAACAGGAGCCGAAAACCCCTGGGTTGTTTCCTATAGAATCATAGATCAGTGTCCCTCGTGATGGTGCCACGATGAATTGGCTGCAGTCCTTTCTCCTGTCTGTAGTGTGGTTTGCAGAATGTCCGGCTGGTAGCTCTGTATTACTTCAGTCTCCCAGGATGTGATCTCTGAGTCATTTTATACCCAAGGCATGTAAGCTATTTTTAGAATTACCCAGGGTCTTTCAGTCCAACATCAAGATAAGGTAAACAATGGTGATGGGATTAAGTAGCACTATTAGCATATAAGCACACATCAATAAACAAAGCTTAACCCACTCAATGTACAGTCACTATTACAGACTTAAGGCCCCGTCTCACATAGCGAGATCGCTAGCGAGATCGCTGCTGAGTCACAAGTTTTGTGACGCAACCGCGACCTCAGTAGCGATCTCGCTATGTTTGACATGTACCAGCGACCCGGCCCCTGCTGTGAGATCGCTGGTCGTGTCGGAATGGCCTGGACCTTTTTTTGGTCGTTGAGGTTCCGCTGACATCGCTGAATCGGTGTGTGTGACACGGATTCAGCGATGTCTTCACTAGTAACCAGGGTAAACATCGGGTTACTAAGCGCAGGGCCGCGCTTAGTAACCCGATGTTTACCCTGGTTACCATCGTAAATGTAAAAAAAAACAAACAGTACATACTCACATTCCGGTGTCCGTCAGGTCCCTTGCCGTCCGCTTCCCACACTGACTGACTGCCGGCCGTAAAGTGAAAGTACAGCACAGCGGTGACGTCACCGCTCTGCTGTTAGGGCCGGCGCTCAGTCAGTGCAGGAAGCGGACGCTGGGGGACGTGAAGGTGAGTATGTACTGTTTGTTATTTTACATTTTACACTGGTAACCAGGGTAAATATCGGGTTACTAAGCGCGGCCCTGCGCTTAGCAACCCGATGTTTACCCTGGTTACCCGGGGACCTCGGCATCGTTGGTCGCTGGAGAGCGGTCTGTGTGACAGCTCTCCAGCGACCACACAGCGACTAAACAGCGACGCTGCAGCGATCGGCATCGTTGTCTGTATCGCTGCAGCGTCGCTATGTGTGACGGGGCCTTTAAGGTACCTTAACACTAAACAACTTTCCAACGAGAACGACAACGATCCGTGACATTGCAGCGTCCTGGATAGCGATATCGTTGAGTTTGAAACGCAGCAACGATCTGGATCCTGCTGTGATATCGCTGGTCGGAGCTAGAAGTCCGGAACTTTATTTGGTCGTCAGGTCGGCGTGTATCGTAGTGTTTGACATCAAAAGCAACGACGCCAGCAACGAGCATAGGGGGCGTGGCAGGTCTTCTAGCCAGGTAGGCGTGTTGTATTCCAAATGGAGACGCCCTCAGCTGTGAAGGCCTAGGAGGGACCTTACAGCAGGAACCCAGGTAACCCAGGTAGCTGGGTGTCTCCCTGTGAACGCTGATAGGTCACAGCGGGATCATCTGTAACTGCGTTCCGAAATATAAACCGCGACTCTCCTCCTTTGCAATCACTTGTGCGTCCTCCGCCATCTACGAGCCTCTCGTGAGCGTCCTGTTTGGAAATCCAGAACTCTGCATCATCTTCGTTCTCTAGCCTCTCGTGAACGTCCTGTTTGGAATCCAGAACTCTGCATCGTCTTCGTTCTCTATATCTCTTTCAGCTCATCAACGGTAAGTATATCTTTGTGCTGTTAGTTTCATCTGCCATGCAGCAATGCTAATTTATGTGTATTGTAAAGTGATGTATACCACATCTCTGCAGAGATCTGTTTGAGCTTGCACGTTTGTTAACAAATACTCTTTTGCGCTGGCAGCCACTTTGAGCTCTCACTATATGGAAAGGTAAACAAATACGTTTTTACGCTGGCTGGCAGCCATTTTGAGCTATTGCTTTATGGAAAGTGTATTGTAGAGTGATGTATACTACATCTCTGTAGAGATCTGTTTGAGCTTGCAAGTTTGTAAACAAATGCGCTTTTGGGCTGTAGTATTGGCCGTTAGTGGTCATTACTGGGTAACAAGGATTTGGTGATGTGGTGTGTTAAGATGTTAAGATGTTCACCAACAAAATGGCCACTGCCAAATTAACATTTGCCATCCACAAAATAGCCACCATTAGAATTAACACTTTTTCCACCCACAAAATGGCTGCTGACAATAAGAAAAAGAACAAGGCCCATCCCATCCACAAAATGGCTGCTAACAATAGGAAAAAGCACACGGCTCATCCCATCCACAAAATGGCTGCTAACAATAGGAAAAAGCACACGGCCCATCCCATCCACAAAATGGCTGCTAACAATAGGAAAAAGCACACGGCCCATCCCATCCACAAAATGGCTGCTAACAATAGGAAAAGCACACGGCCCACCCACTTTCTTGCTTGCTGTAACTTAACTATTTCTTTCTTTTTTCAAATGTCTGCCAATGACCAGGAGTTTGTTCGGGCACTCATTGATATGTACCGCTCCCTGTCCTGCTTGTGGAAGATCAAATCTGCGGATTACAGCAACCGCTACAAAAAGAAAGCTGCGTACGAGAAGCTGGTGGCCCTCTACAAGGAGCATCATCCCACTGAGACGGTGGATGAAAACATTGTGCAGAAGAAGATCCAGGCTCTCCGCACAGTGTACAAAAAAGAAATGAACAAGGTTGAAAAGTCCATGAAGTCTGGGGCCGGAACCGACGACGTCTATGTGCCCAAGTTGTGGTACTATGACCTGCTGGCGTTCACTCGGGACCAGAAAATCCCTCGCCCATGCCAGACCGTGACAAGCCTTTGTGCGCCATCTGCCGAAGAGATCCTGCCCGAGTCTACTGATGAGCATGTAAGTACCCCCTAGCTTCCCTTCTTGTAGCATGCCGTGTGTCTTGTATGTTTATGAGACTGCACGGTTTCCAATAATAATAATTCACGTTTTTCATGTTTAATCCTCCAGATAATAACAGTTGCCACTTCCTGTTCAGATAAGTATGTCCAAACAGTATGTCCCTTCCTTTAAATGCTGTCTTATTTCAAAAGTCTATAACATAAATTTACATTTTGTGTCTTCCGCACATTCGTACAGTATAGCCGGCAAAAGTAGTTCAGCCCAGCTCTGTAAGCTCTGTAACCCCTGTGGTTTGCTACCTAGATAACTGTTCCTCATAGCTTCCTATGGATGGGCATAGAGGTGTTGGGGAGGTGGGGGCTCTCTAGGGCTGATTTGTTTGTATGTTATTGACTTTTATTTTTTTCCCTGTACTCGCAGGTGCCTCTGCAACAGCTCGAAACACCGGAAGGGAACGATGACCAGACCCCTCAGTCCTCCATAAGCCCGTGTGTCGAGGCGCAGACACGTCCACAGCGGCCATCTTGCAAAAGAAAGGCGACTGCGGGCACAACTGTGGATCTCCTGGCATTGGCCAACAACATTATGACCCAGCATGCCACAACCCAGCTCACCGGATTCCCATCCTTCATTGCGGAACGGTTAAACAGATTGGACGTTACCCAGCGAACGCACGCGGAGAGATTAATGTTTGAGGTTTTGAACGCGGCAGCCGCTGGCAAACTGAGTGAGACATCAACGGTGACCATCAGCGACCGTCAGTCCAATGGCCAGTTTTATTGGGGACACCAGCAGGAGCCCATGCACAGCACTCCTGTCCGCAGACCTGGCCCACATCATTTGCAGTTCCGGACACCACCTCCACCCCCTTCTTTTGGTTACTTTTCGCAAGGACCTCCTACGGCCACACACCAGTACAGCGAGATGGACACCTACTATCAACATCTGTAGGGTTCTTGGCTTGAAAACAATAGAGACTTCTGTTTCATAAGCTCCATAATTCCCTATGCCTACTCCCCTGCACTTACTGCCAGGCGCCCGCTCCGTAATCCCCTATGCCTATGCAGCAACAACAGTAAAAATATGTAATGTCAAAAATAATTAAAAAAAAAAAAAAAAAACCTGCTATACTCACCCTCCGCCGCCTTTCCCGCTCCCGGGACCGCTCCATTGCAAGCGGCAACTTCCGGTCCCAGGGAAAGGCGGCGGATGGTGAGTATAGCAGGACTTCAACGGGACTTCGGAAGGTGAGTATATATATATTTATATGTTAATAAACTTTATAAGTCCGATTAGTCCCTCCCCTACTCCATAATCCCCCATGCCTATGCAGCATCAATAGTTAAAATATGTCATGTCAAAAATAATAAAAAAAAACAAAACACCTGCTATACTCACCCTCCGCCGCCTTTCCCGCTCCCGGGACCGCTCCATTGCAAGCGGCAGCTTCCAGTCCCAGGGAAAGGCGGCGGATGGTGAGTATAGCAGGACTTCAACGGGACTTCGGAAGGTGAGTATATATATATATATTTATATGTTAATAAACTTTATAAGTCCGATTAGTCCCTCCCCTACTCCGTAATCCCCTATGCCTATGGAGCGCCCCCACCGCCGCAGGGCCGAGGGGTACCCGGTACCGGGCCTCCGAGTCTCTGCTCTGGGGTTGTCACGGCGGCTAGGCCCCGGTCCGTGACCCTGCCGTGGGGTGCACAGTGAATAATAGGTGTGGATGATGGTAGATGGTGGTGGTCGTAGTGATGGGGGGTGGTGCAGTGCAGTAAATAACGAGGACACCTGGTTGCAGTCTCTTTACCTCTTTACTGAAGATCTCTGGGTCCTCAGTCCGGAATACGGTTCACCAGGCTGCGCAAGTCCGGCCGGTCCAATGGCACCTCCAGAGTTCTCTTCACAGGTGGAAATCGGTGCCTTCCTTCTAGCGCTATGTGTTGTGGTCCTTCCCTGCTGTGCTTACGGAAAGTCCCCCACAACTGTTGTGTCTGTTTCTTAAGTTCCCTCACAACTCGATTAGATGATGTTCTGCTAATCCTCCGTCCCTCCCTGGTGTTCTGGTTGGGACGGCACCCGTTTGACGGGTAGGCTCGGAGCTCTTCCGGGACCCTAGAGTCGCCCCTCTCCACAAGTTGCCCCCCAAGACTGCATAGGTGATTTAAGGTGAGACAGCCCGCCTTAGACTGACTGTCCTGCCGCTGTTTGGAGTATTGCTTGAAGCTGAATGTTATGATACTCCCTCGGCGTTCCGGCCACCGGTAGTGCGCCTCAGTAGGATGTTGCTTCGGTCTTACAGCACGACTCCTACTGGTATTTCTCCTTTGCGTGATCTCGTTTCTCACTCAGCACAATCTATCTCTCTTCTAATCCTTCCTTGGGTACCGCCGCTACCCGGAGCAGGCACGGTCTTGTTACGTTCGTTCTTGTTGCCAAGCCTCTGTCAGGATCCCACCCCTGACAGAGACCCTACTGTATCTTCCCCCACAACACCCTCTGCCACAAGGTGTTGCCTGGTTCCAACCCAGTCAGCTTTCTGATCTAACTTCCTGCCTGACCCCCAGTTTACCCACTATGGTGGGGAGTGGCCTAATGAATAGCACCCTTATCTCCCCCCGGAGGCCCAGCTGTGAAATGTATTGGTGTCTGTGATACCTGATCAGATGAACTCCTTCAGTGCCATCAGACGCACCATAGCTCCCCATAGTGGCGGAGCCACAGTACTGCAACGACCAGGACTCTGGGGCGCTGCACTCCTCCCTGGTTAAACACAGTACTCCGGGACTGGGAAGAAAACAACAATACAAGTTAGCAAAAAGACATACAGTTTTGTTGAGTGGAATAACAATAAGTATACTTGAACAGGCTTCCCTTTATGGGAGGTAAGGACACTTGAACGTTACAAACATGGTTAAATTTCATAGCAACATGCTATAAATAACTCTTCTTACCCAACCGGGTATTCTACTAAGTGCAAAATTGTTAAACAATAATTTAACATTGCCTTTAAGGACATACACTCTAAATCCACTAAAGACCTTCCTATAATCACATTATAAGGTAATTTAACTTTTTCATTCTCCTTCTTTAGATCTGCAGGACCGCCTGTCCTATCGGCACCAGACCTTCTGCCTCTCCTTTCGGTTACAGGACCGCCCCGTTCAGCCAGGGCCTACTGCCTTTTCAACTACTATACACAGTATAGAACATAACATTACTTTCAGTTTAAGAGCACTGAGCCATCTCTACATGACTCCTATGAGGACTCAGGGTTTACCTTCTATCCTAACTATCTATCAACATTATCAAAACATTTTCTATTGAACATTAAGCCTTCTCATTATCTTTCACCTTTTCCTTCTCAGAGGACATCATCAGTATTTCTTCACAATTAACTAATTAAATACATATAACTTTCTCATGTAAACATTATCATCACTTTCTTTGGTCAAGACATTATTGCTTCCAATCTTAAAGCAATATCACGGTTTAAGCGCAACAAATGAACATCCCCTTTAAGAGGGGACCAAGTCTCTACGAGGTAGCACGCCTTCTCAAGCTACCAGTCCATACTCAGCAAAGGTTCCAGTGTGGTATCTTCACAAAGAGTCCTTCTTTAAAGGGAACCTGTCACCACGTTTTTGGAAGATGGGATAAAAATAGCGTTAAATAGGGGCAGAGGTGGGCGTTACATTAGTGTGTGTGTTATGCGTTTATTACCCACCTAAGTTGCCGAAATAACTTTGCAAAGTCTCCGTTTTCGCCTGTCAATCAGGCTGGTCAGGTCGCATGGGCGTTGTCTTCCCCCAGATTTGGCGTAGTTTTCCGTTGGTGGCGTAGTGGTGTGCGCATGCCCAAAGTCCGGAATCCTCTTCCAGGGGATTTAAAATAGCGCGGTGTTCGTTATTGCATTGGTGATCGGTGGGCGCGGCCATCTTCCTTTGGCCGCGCGTGCGCAGAAGCGGCGCTCTGCTGGCCGCGGCTTCAGGAAAATGGCCGCCGCGATATCCATCTGCGCACGCGCGGCATCCCGCGGCCATTTTCCTGAAGCCGCGGCCAGCAGAGCGCCGCTTCTGCGCACGCGCGGCCAAAGGAAGATGGCCGCGCCCACCGATCACCAATGCAATAACGAACACCGCGCTATTTTAAATCCCCTGGAAGAGGATTCCGGACTTTGGGCATGCGCACACCACTACGCCACCAACGGAAAACTACGCCAAATCTGGGTGAAGACACCACGCCCATGTGACCTGACCAGCCTGATTGACAGGCGAAAACGGAGACTTTGCAAAGTTATTTCGGCAACTTAGGTGGGTAATAAACGCATAACACACACACTAATGTAACGCCCACCTCTGCCCCTATTTAACGCTATTTTTATCCCATCTTCCAAAAACGTGGTGACAGGTTCCCTTTAAGTAAAACCAGTAGGGAGCGCCTTTAATAAGGTGCAAACTATGTACAAGAAGTTCGGATCATGCACTGTTCATGATTTCAGCAGTTTTTTTTAACTATAAACTTGTACCAAAACTTAGAAAAATCAACAAAAGCAAAACAATAGGGATCCCAGGTCCACAGAAGGATCCCCTTAAGAGTTAACCCTGGACGGGTTCAGCAGCAAAAAATAAGGAAACAAACAGTCAAAGAACTATTTACATATTCATGGTATCGAGGTTTATCCTTCTAAGCCTGGGGGTGATCTTTGTCCCCCGGCCGACGCAGCACCCGTACTGGTAGTTGGTCTCTCAGATGCCATCAGATCAGCCGGTGCCTGGATTTGAAGGCTAATCCTGCTTGCGAGTTCGGTAGCCGCTACAAGGCGTACAGTGGTGATAGGAACAAGGTCTGGCAAATCGGGATCAGTCATGATCGGGGCAACAGGGGGTGCTCTCTCAGGTTCACACCGTCGAACGTTCCGGGCACACCATCCTTGTGCACTCCGATGGCGGGTGTAAGTCACCTGATCCCCCCTTTGTAACGGATCACCATTTCGACTGCAGCAGGGGGTCTTCACGTTATAGCTAGTAACAAAGACATCAGTTGGTAGCCCCGGTTCCTGTATGGAGCCCCATCCCCTCTTCGGGTGGTAGGCCAGCACGGTTCCCCGCTTTACCACGTCTTTCTTGCCGGGAGCAGACTTCTTACGTTGTGTGTCAGGTGGTTCAGTCTCGTCCCTATCTTTCCAGTGTTGGATCAGACATTGCTTATACTGTTCCCAGGTAAGTACCGCAAGGGTGAGGCCATCCTCCCGGGTCCCATCCGGCCCGGTCCAGGGGGTGTCCCACCGAAGGATCACCCCGTCTAGGCCCACATCTATGGGTTCTCCCATCTTGGTTGGTAGCGGAGGCACTAGCTTCCCCATCGCGTTAGAGGTGAGGATCACCCGCTCCACCAAGAAGGAACGATCATTGCTGGGGTGAGGAGCGGTCACAGGAGCGGGATCGGTCAGGAGAGCAGAATCGGCCAGGGGAGTAGGGACGCCGTCCATACCTGCGCCTGATGTGATTCCACCGATGTCGCTCCGGTCCGTTGACAAGGGCACTGGAATCGGCTGCAGCCCGAACCGCGGCTCCTCCGGAGCCACCTCTCGATGTGGCTCCGCCCTCCATAGTCCCGTGGCTGGGATAGGTAGGCTCGGCTCCTCCACTGGCGGCCGCAAGGAGTTCAGGTCCTTCACCGGCGGTGGACGCGAGTCCGCCTCCACTGGGTGAGGGCAAGCCGGGATTGCCCCTTCCTCGTTCAGGCACTTGCTGTTCGTCTTCACTGTCCGACATTCGGTGGCAGTGCATGCATCTGACTCCGCCATTTCTCCGGGGTCGGGTTTCCTCTCCGTCTCCCGTTTCCCGCCGTTGCACGTCAGGGGGTGGTCCTCTGCCTTGAGGCAGGTCATCGCTTTGCAACAAGAGACGCAGGGGGCGGTCGCCGCTTCTGGCGCCACTTTGGTAGTCTCCTCCCATGGCACGCCCTCCTTCTTCTCTGGCGCAGCAATGGCAGCGGTTTTTGGCGGGAACTTTTGGCGGCAAGTGGTAGTACACAGTCTCTCAATAAAGTACAGTAAATCACAGTTCCAAGGCACACATGACCTGATTCTTCAGGCTTAAGTAGATCCTGTTCGTGACGCCAAGTTGGAGCGCCCCCACCGCCGCAGGGCCGAGGGGTACCCGGTACCGGGCCTCCGAGTCTCTGCTCTGGGGTTGTCACGGCGGCTAGGCCCCAGTCCGTGACCCTGCCGTGGGGCGCACAGTGAATAATAGGTGTGGATGATGGTAGATGGTGATGGTCGTAGTGATGGGGGGTGGTGCAGTGCAGTAAATAACGAGGACACCAGGTTGCAGTCTCTTTACCTCTTTACTGAAGATCTCTGGGTCCTCAGTCCGGAATACGGTTCACCAGGCTGCGCAAGTCCGGCCGGTCCAATGGCACCTCCAGAGTTCTCTTCACAGGTGGAAATCGGTGCCTTCCTTCTAGCGCTATGTGTTGTGGTCCTTCCCTGCTGTGCTTACGGAAAGTCCCCCACAACTGTTGTGTCTGTTTCTTAAGTTCCCTCACAACTCGATTAGATGATGTTCTGCTAATCCTCCGTCCCTCCCTGGTGTTCTGGTTGGGATGGCACCCGTTTGACGGGTAGGCTCGGAGCTCTTCCGGGACCCTAGAGTCGCCCCTCTCCACAAGTTGCCCCCCAAGACTGCATAGGTGATTTAAGGTGAGACAGCCCGCCTTAGACTGACTGTCCTGCCGCTGTTTGGAGTATTGCTTGAAGCTGAATGTTATGATACTCCCTCGGCGTTCCGGCCACCGGTAGTGCGCCTCAGTAGGATGTTGCTTCGGTCTTACAGCACGACTCCTACTGGTATTTCTCCTTTGCGTGATCTCGTTTCTCACTCAGCACAATCTATCTCTCTTCTAATCCTTCCTTGGGTACCGCCGCTACCCGGAGCAGGCACGGTCTCGTTACGTTCGTTCTTGTTGCCAAGCCTCTGTCAGGATCCCACCCCTGACAGAGACCCTACTGTATCTTCCCCCACAACACCCTCTGCCACAAGGTGTTGCCTGGTTCCAACCCAGTCAGCTTTCTGATCTAACTTCCTGCCTGACCCCCAGTTTACCCACTATGGTGGGGAGTGGCCTAATGAATAGCACCCTTAGCTCCCCCCGGAGGCCCAGCTGTGAAATGTATTGGTGTCTGTGATACCTGATCAGATGAACTCCTTCAGTGCCATCAGACGCACCATAGCTCCCCATAGTGGCAGAGCCACAGTACTGCAACGACCAGGACTCTGGGGCGCTGCACCTATGCAGCATCAATAGTAAAAATATGTCATGTCAAAAATAAGAAAATTAAAAAAAAACACCTGCTATACTCACCCTCCGCCGCCTTTCCCGCTCCCGGGACCGCTCCATTGCAAGCGGCAGCTTCCGGTCCCAGGGAAAGGCGGCAGATGGTGAGTATAGCAGGACTTCAACGGGACTTCGGAAGGTGAGTATATATATATTTATATGTTAATAAACTTTATAAGTCCGATTAGTCCCTCCCCTACTCCATAATCCCCTATGCCTATGCAGCATCAATAGTAAAAATATGTCATGTCAAAAATAATAAAAAAAAAAAACACCTGCTATACTCACCCTCCGCCGCCTTTCCCGCTCCTGGGACCGCTCCATTGCAAGCGGCAGCTTCCGGTCCCAGGGAAAGGCGGCGGATGGTGAGTATAGCAGGACTTCAACGGGACTTCGGAAGGTGAGTATAAATATATATTTATATGTTAATAAACTTTATAAGTCCGATTAGTCCCACCCCTACTCCGTAATCCCCTATGCCTATGCAGCATCAATAGTAAAAATATGTCATGTCAAAAATAATAAAAAAATATTTATTTTTTTAAGTCTCTA
Organism: Ranitomeya variabilis; assembly: GCF_051348905.1. Taxonomy (NCBI): domain Eukaryota; kingdom Metazoa; phylum Chordata; class Amphibia; order Anura; family Dendrobatidae; genus Ranitomeya; species Ranitomeya variabilis. Next base: position 127,540,914 of record NC_135239.1, read on the forward strand.
TTCTACGTGGCTCTGTGGCTGGGCAATATACTACATCGCTGGGCAATATACTACGTCGCTGGCCAATATACTAAGTGGCTGGCCAATATACTACGTGGCTGGGCAATATACTACGTGACTGGGCAATGTACTACATGACTGGGCAATATACTATGTAGCTGGGCAATATACTATGTGGCTGGGCAATATACTACGTGACTGGGCAATATACTACATGGCTGGGCAATATACTACGTGGCTGGGCAATATACAACATGGGCTGTACAATATACTACGTGGACATGCATATTCTAGAATAACCGATGCGTTAGAATCGGGCCACCATCTAGTATATATATATATAGAGAGAGAGAGAGAGATGAAAATCATGAAAGCGCTAGGGCAGAGGATGCTGCGGACTCCCAGGATTCATATGTTTGATACAGAAGTAGAGTATGTGCATAGATAGATATATTTATTGATATGTTTGATACAGAACTAGAGTATGTGCATAGCTAGATATATATTTATGTAGACATTGAGACAGAAAAAGGAATTGCATGGGTCATCAACAAAATGGTACACGAAAGCACATCAACCCAAAAAAATGTATTCCATTATACATGGTGCAAGTACACGAGAGCACATCAACCCAAAAAAATGTGTTCCATAATACATGGTAAAAGTAATGGCTACAGTTACACTACTGCTGGAGATGCTGCCATGGGACAGCCCCTGGCCCATTGAAAAAGTCACAGTACTTCTCCCTGCAAATCGTCGCATCATCAGAGTTCCTTCTGGATCCAAGACTTTCCAAGCCTGAAACCCTGTGCTCCTCTAGACGCCATTCGCCCTGGGTTACATCTCCGTTTGCAGGGTCAACAGAGTCAACAAATCTGCAGGTGGTCGGGCATCTAGGAAATAGCGACCACAATATTGTACAGTTTCACCTGTCTTTCACTAGGGGGACTTGTCAGGGAGTCACAAAAACACTGAACTTTAGGAAGGCAAAGTTTGACCAGCTTAGAGATGCCCTTAATCTGGTAGACTGGGACAATATCCTCAGAAATAAGAATACAGATAATAAATGGAAAATGTTTAAGAACATCCTAAATAGGCACTGTAAGCGGTTTATACCTTGTGGGAATAAAAGGACTAGAAATAGGAAAAACCCAATGTGGCTAAACAAAGAAGTAAGACAGGCAATTAACAGTAAAAAGAAAGCATTTGCACTACTAAAGCAGGATGGCACCATTGAAGCTCTAAAAAACTATAGGGAGAAAAATACTTTATCTAAAAAACTAACTAAAGCTGCCAAAAAGGAAACAGAGAAGCACATTGCTAAGGAGAGTAAAACTAATCCCAAACTGTTCTTCAACTATATCAATAGTAAAAGAATAAAAACTGAAAATGTAGGCCCCTTAAAAAATAGTGAGGAAAGAATGGTTGTAGATGACGAGGAAAAAGCTAACATATTAAACACCTTCTTCTCCACGGTATTCACGGTGTAAAATGAAATGCTAGGTGAAATCCCAAGAAACAATGAAAACCCTATATTAAGGGTCACCAATCTAACCCAAGAAGAGGTGCGAAACCGGCTAAATAAGATTAAAATAGATAAATCTCCGGGTCCGGATGGCATACACCCACGAGTACTAAGAGAACTAAGTAATGTAATAGATAAACCATTATTTCTTATTTTTAGGGACTCTATAGCGACGGGGTCTGTTCCGCAGGACTGGCGCATAGCAAATGTGGTGCCAATATTCAAAAAGGGCTCTAAAAGTGAACCTGGAAATTATAGGCCAGTAAGTCTAACCTCTACTGTTGGTAAAATATTTGAAGGGTTTCTGAAGGATGTTATTCTGGATTATCTCAATGAGAATAACTGTTTAACTCCATATCAGCATGGGTTTATGAGAAATCGCTCCTGTCAAACCAATCTAATCAGTTTTTATGAAGAGGTAAGCTATAGGCTGGACCACGGTGAGTCATTGGACGTGGTATATCTCGATTTTTCCAAAGCATTTGATACCGTGCCGCACAAGAGGTTGGTACACAAAATGAGAATGCTTGGTCTGGGGGAAAATGTGTGTAAATGGGTTAGTAACTGGCTTAGTGATAGAAAGCAGAGGGTGGTTATAAATGGTATAGTCTCTAACTGGGTCGCTGTGACCAGTGGGGTACCGCAGGGGTCGGTATTGGGACCTGTTCTCTTCAACATATTCATTAATGATCTGGTAGAAGGTTTACACAGTAAAATATTGATATTTGCAGATGATACAAAACTAACAAAACTATGTAAAGCAGTTAATACAAGAGAAGATAGTATTCTGCTACAGATGGATCTGGATAAGTTGGAAACTTGGGCTGAAAGGTGGCAGATGAGGTTTAACAATGATAAATGTAAGGTTATACACATGGGAAGAAGGAATCAATATCACCATTACACACTGAACGGGAAACCACTGGGTAAATCTGACAGGGAGAAGGACTTGGGGATCCTAGTTAATGATAAACTTACCTGGAGCAGCCAGTGCCAGGCAGCAGCTGCCAAGGCAAACAGGATCATGGGGTGCATTAAAAGAGGTCTGGATACACATGATGAGAGCATTATACTGCCTCTGTACAAATCCCTAGTTAGACCGCACATGGAGTACTGTGTCCAGTTTTGGGCACCGGTGCTCAAGAAGGATATAATGGAACTAGAGAGAGTACAAAGGAGGGCAACAAAATTAATAAAGGGGATGGGATAACTACAATACCCAGATAGATTAGCGAAATTAGGATTATTTAGTCTAGAAAAAAGACGACTGAGGGGCGATCTAATAACCATGTATAAGTATATAAGGGGACAATACAAATATCTCGCTGAGGATCTGTTTATACCAAGGAAGGTGACGGGCACAAGGGGACATTCTTTGCGTCTGGAGGAGAGAAGGTTTTTCCACCAACATAGAAGAGGATTCTTTACTGTTAGGGCAGTGAGAATCTGGAATTGCTTGCCTGAGGAGGTGGTGATGGCGAACTCAGTTGAGGGGTTCAAGAGAGGCCTGGATGTCTTCCTGGAGCAGAACAATATTGTCTCATACAATTATTAGGTTCTGAAGAAGGATGTAGATCTGGGGATTTATTATGATGGAATATAGGCTGAACTGGATGGACAAATGTCTTTTTTCGGCCTTACTAACTATGTAACTATATGTAACTATGTAAGGACTTATCTTTGATGATTTGAACAGATAAGCAGGAGAATCCAGGAGGAGATGTGAATCCAACAAGGAACAATGAACAACTGGCACTAAGCAAAGGATCTGGCCAGACTAAATAGCCCAGTCAGAATTGGTAATAAGTGGAAGCACCTAATGACTGCTGAAATCCAAAGGAGCAGCAGTACCACTTATAACCACCGGAGGGAGCCCAAGAGCAGAACTCACAACATTACCACTTATAACCACCGGAGGGAGCCCAAGAGCAGAATTCACAACAGATTGTCAGGCAAGCAATTCCAGATTCTCACTGCCCTAACAGTAAAGAATCCTCTTCTGTTTTGGTGGAAAAACCTTCTCTCCTCCAGACGCAAAGAATGCCCCCTTGTGCCCGTCACCTTCCTTGGTATAAACAGATCCTCAGCGAGATATTTGTATTGTCCCCTTATATACTTATACATGGTTGTTAGATCGCCCCTCAGTCGTCTTTTTTCTAGACTAAATAATCCTAATTTCGCTAATCTATCTGGGTATTGTAGTTCTCCCATCCCCTTTATTAATTTTGTTGCCCTCCTTTGTACTCTCTCTAGTTCCATTATATCCTTCTTGAGCACCGGTGCCCAAAACTGGACACAGTACTCCATGTGCGGTCTAACTAGGGATTTGTACAGAGGCAGTATAATGCTCTCATCATGTGTATCCAGACCTCTTTTAATGCACCCCATGATCCTGTTTGCCTTGGCAGCTGCTGCCTGGCACTGGCTGCTCCAGGTAAGTTTATCATTAACTAGGATCCCCAAGTCCTTCTCCCTGTCAGATTTACCCAGTGGTTTCCCATTCAGTGTGTAATGGTGATATTGATTCCTTCTTCCCATGTGTATAACCTTACATTTATCATTGTTAAACCTCATCTGCCACCTTTCAGCCCAAGTTTCCAACTTATCCAGATCCATCTGTAGCAGAATACTATCTTCTCTTGTATTAACTGCTTTACATAGTTTTGTATCATCTGCAAATATCAATATTTTACTGTGTAAACCTTCTACCAGATCATTAATGAATATGTTGAAGAAAACAGGTCCCAATACCGACCCCTGCGGTACCCCACTGGTCACAGCGACCCAGTTAGAGACTATACCATTTATAACCACCCTCTGCTTTCTATCACTAAGCCAGTTACTAACCCATTTACACACATTTTCCCCCAGACCAAGCATTCTCATTTTGTGTACCAACCTCTTGTGCGGCACGGTATCAAATGCTTTGGAAAAATCGAGATATACCACGTCCAATGACTCACCGTGGTCCAGCCTATAGCTTACCTCTTCATAAAAACTGATTAGATTGGTTTGACAGGAGCGATTTCTCATAAACCCATGCTGATATGGAGTTAAACAGTTATTCTCATTGAGATAATCCAGAATAACATCCTTCAGAAACCCTTCAAATATTTTACCAACAGTAGAGGTTAGACTTACTGGCCTATAATTTCCAGGTTCACTTTTAGAGCCCTTTTTGAATACTGGCACCACATTTGCTATGCGCCAGTCCTGCGGAACAGACCCCGTCGCTATAGAGTCCCTAAAAATAAGAAATAATGGTTTATCTATTACATTACTTAGTTCTCTTAGTACTCGTGGGTGTATGCCATCCGGACCCGGAGATTTATCTATTTTAATCTTATTTAGCCGGTTTCGCACCTCTTCTTGGGTTAGATTGGTGACCCTTAATATAGGGTTTTCATTGTTTCTTGGGATTTCACCTAGCATTTCATTTTCCACCGTGAATACCGTGGAGAAGAAGGTGTTTAATATGTTAGCTTTTTCCTCGTCATCTACAACCATTCTTTCCTCACTATTTTTTAAGGGGCCTACATTTTCAGTTTTTATTCTTTTACTATTGATATAGTTGAAGAACAGTTTGGGATTAGTTTTACTCTCCTTAGCAATGTGCTTCTCTGTTTCCTTTTTGGCAGCTTTAGTTAGTTTTTTAGATAAAGTATTTTTCTCCCTATAGTTTTTTAGAGCTTCAATGGTGCCATCCTGCTTTAGTAGTGCAAATGCTTTCTTTTTACTGTTAATTGCCTGTCTTACTTCTTTGTTTAGCCACATTGGGTTTTTCCTATTTCTAGTCCTTTTATTCCCACAAGGTATAAACCGCTTACAGTGCCTATTTAGGATGTTCTGAAACATTTTCCATTTATTATCTGTATTCTTATTTCTGAGGATATTGTCCCAGTCTACCAGATTAAGGGCATCTCTAAGCTGGTCAAACTTTGCCTTCCTAAAGTTCAGTGTTTTTGTGACTCCCTGACAAGTCCCCCTAGTGAAAGAGAGGTGAAACTACAATATTGTGGTCGCTATTTCCTAGATGCCCGACCACCTGCAGATTTGTTATTCTGTCAGGTCTATTAGATAGTATTAGGTCTAAAAGTGCTGCTCCTCTGGTTGGATTCTGCACCAATTGTGAAAGATAATTTTTCTTGGTTATTAGCAGAAACCTGTTGCCTTTATGGGTTTCACAGGTTTCTGTTTCCCAGTTAATATCCCTGTAGTTAAAGTCCCCCATAACCAGGACCTCATTATGGGTTGCAGCTTCATCTATCTGCTTTAGAAGTAGACTTTCCATGATTTCTGTTATATTTGGGGGTTTGTAACAGACCCCAATGAGAATTTTGTTACCATTTTTCCCTCCATGAATTTCGACCCATATGGACTCGACATCCTCATTCCCTTCGCTAATATCCTCCCTTAAAGTGGACTTTAGACAAGACTTTACATAGAGACAAACCCCTCCTCCTCTCCGATTTTTACGATCCTTTCTAAACAGACTGTAACCCTGTAAGTTAACTGCCCAGTCATAGCTTTCATCTAACCATGTCTTGGTTATTCCCACTATGTCAAAGTTACCTGTAGATATTTCTGCTTCTAGTTCTTCCATCTTGTTTGTCAGGCTTCTGGCGTTTGCGAGCATGCAGTTTAGAGGATTTTGTTTTGTTCCAATCTCCTCGCTGTGGATTGTTTTAGAAATGTTCTTACCTCCCTTCTGAGTATGTTTTCCTGGGTCTTCTTTGTTCAAGTCTAATGTTTTTCTTCCCGTCCCCTCTACTTCTAGTTTAACGCCATCCTGATGAGTGTAGCGAGTCTTCTGGCGAATGTGTGTTTCCCAGGTTTGTTGAGGTGTAGTCCGTCTCTGGCGAGGAGTCCATCGTACAAGTAATTCACACCGTGGTCCAGGAATCCGAATCCTTGTTGTCTGCACCACCGTCTTAGCCAGTTGTTCGCATCAAGGATCCTGTCCTTCGCATCAAGTCCTGGCTTGGTTTTTGCAGTCCACATACTGTGGACTTTATTGTTCAGTGCATTTCTATGTTTTTCTTGTCCAGCTTTGTCAGTGTGGATTTATTCAGTCTAGCTGGAAGCTCTGGAGAAGCAGATTTTCCCTCCATGCCTTTAGTTAGGTGTGGAGATTTTTGGTATTATCTGTGGTGGATTTTTCTAGTGATTTTTAATACTGACCGCATAGTACTCTGTCCTATTCTGTCTATTTAGCTAGATTGGCCGCCTTTGCTAAATTCTGTTTTCAGTCTGCATATGTTTTTCCCCTCTCCTCTCACAGTCAATATATGTGGGGGGCTGTCTATCCTTTGGGGATTTTCTCTGAGGCAAGATAGTTTTCCGTTTCTATCTATAGGGGTAATTAGTTCTCCGGCTGTGTCGAGGTGTCTAGGACTGGTAGGTACATCCCACGGCTACTGATAGTTGCGGTGTTAAGTTCAGGGTCTGCGGTCAGTACAGGTACCACCTCCTCCAGAGCACGTCTGATGCTGCTCCTAAGCCACCAGATCATAACAGGAATCACAGGAGCATGCTGGTTGTAGTCCCTTTCCTGCTTTTGCCTGGCCTGAGGGAGGCTTCTTTCCACGCACTCCTGTACCTTGCGGTACCTTTGCTGCCTCTCTGTATCCCAATCGGCATCTGGCGAGGTATCTTCGGGGGTTAGGACTTCCATGTCCAGATCAACGGGTAACTTGCTAGACCTTCCTCGCATCAGGTACGCTGGAGTGCAGTTGGTGGAATTTACTGGGATGTGATTGTATATGTCCACCAAGTCAGGCAACTTTGTTGGCCACAGGTTCCGTTCCTCTACGGGCAGGGTCTTCAGCAAGTCGATCACCACTCGGTTCATCTTTTCGCACATCCCGTTGGTTTGGGGATGGTACGGTGTGGTTCTGATCTTCTTACACCCGTACAGATGGCAGAACTCTTGGAACACTTCTGCTTAGAGTGCTGGTCCCTGATCGGTCAGTACCTTCTCCGGGTAGCCATGGGGCCTACAAAAGTATTGCTGGAAGGCCTTGGCGGCCATCCTGGCCGTTAGATCCTTGACAGGTACAACCACCAAAAATCTGGAGTAGTGATCTACGATAGTAAGAGCGTAGATATAGCCTGACTGGCTAGGTGTCAGCTTCACATGATCCAGCGCGACCAGTTCGAGCGGCCGTTTAGTGATGATGGGTTGCAAGGGAGCCCCAGGAGCTGTCACCGTCCTTCCTACGTAGGCTACATGGACAGCACTCCCAACACCACTTCTCAATGGCTCTCTTCATGCCAATCCAATAGAACCTCCCTCGGAGTAGCCTCTCTAGCTTCCTCCATCCGAAGTGTCCAGCTCCATCGTGGTAGGCTCCCAGAACCATGGGCGCATCTCGCCTTGGCACCACTATCTGCCATACCAATTCATGAGTACGTGGGTCAATGCTCCTCCGGCACAGCTTGCCATCATGGATAAAAAGTTTGCTTCTCCCCTTCCACAGCTGTCGTGTCTCCTGTGGATCATCTGGGCTGGGATGCAACCCCGCCTGCGTCAAGAGCTCTTTCACCCGACGGACCGCGGGGTCACCATCCTGGGTCTCCGCCCATCCGTGATGGGGCAGGGGATTCAGCGTGGCATCCTGTTGGTTCTTGTGCCTGTTCTTCACATGATGGGAGTACTGAGCGGCTTTGGGGCGATGGAATGCAGGCAGCTCTACCTCTTCAAGTGCCTCCAGGTCCTCCCCCATTTCTGGCAAATTGGGCATTCGGGACAAGGCATCAGCATTCGCATTCTTGCGTTCTGCCCGGTACTTGATGGTGAAGTCGTAGTTGGACAGCCGGGCCATCCACCGCTGTTCCAAGGCCCCAAGTTTGGAGGTATCCAAGTGCATCAGTGGATTGTTATCCGTGAAGACGGTGAATTTTGCCGAGGCCAGGTAGTATTTGAACCTCTCTGTCACTGCCCAGACGATGGCAAGAAACTCCAGCTTAAAGGAACTGTAGTTGTCAGGGTTCCTTTCCGTGGGACGAAGCTTCCTGCTGGCGTAAGCGATCACCCTCTCCTTGCCTTTCTGGACCTGAGACAGCACGGCCCCCAATCCTACATTGCTGGCATCCGTATACAGCACAAACGGTTGGCCATATTCAGGGTAGGCCAGTACCTCTTCTCCTGTCAGTGCCAACTTCAAGCAAGTGAAGCATCCTTCCAGCCCCTCGTTCCAATCAAATGGGGCGTTCTTCCCCTTGGTCTTCTTTGATTGGCCCACCAACAGGTCTTGCAAGGGCGCGGCCTTCTTGGTGAAGTCCTTAATGAACCTTCGGTAATAGCCTACCAGCCCGAGGAACTGCCGGACTTCATGGAGGTTGCTGGGCTTCGGCCAGTCCTGGATCACCGTGACCTTGTCGGGGTCTGGGGCCACTCCTTCAGCACTCACCACATGGCCCAGGTACTGCACTTTGGGTTTCAGCAGATGGCATTTGGACGGTTTCACCTTTAAGCCAAAGTTGGACAGGGCTTCAAACACCTCAGCCAGGTGCTTCAGATGGTCTTCCTAGGTCTTAGAGAAGACAATGACATCATCCAAATACAGCAGTACGGTCTCAAAGTTCTTGTGCCCCAGACAGCACTCCATCATCCTCTGGAACGTCCCCGAAGCATTACACAATCCGAAGGGCATGTAGTTGAATTCGCAGAGACCCATCGGTGTCGTGAAGGCCGTCTTCTCTTTGTCCGCCTCCACCACGGGAACCTGCCAGTACCCACTGGTGAGATCTAAGGTAGAGAAATAGTTAGCAGATTTTAAGGCAGCCAGAGACTCCTCTATCCTGGGCAGTGGGTATGCATCCTTATGTGTAATGCGATTCAACTGCCTGTAATCAACGCACATCCTCATTGTGCCATCTTTCTTTTTAACAAGGACTAATGGAGCTGCCCAGGGGCTACAACTGTCTCTTACCACCCCAGCCTCCTTCATTTCTTGCAACATGTCCTTGGCACACTGGTAATGAGCTGGGGGTACAGGGCGGTATCTCTCTTTTATGGGCCGGTGATCTCCCGTGGGGATATGATGTTGGATCCCTTTCACCTGTCCAAAATCTGAGGGATGTTTGCTAAATACCCACTCGTATTCGTGAACCACCCTGTAGGCCCCCTGTTTCTGGTGGGATGGGTGTCATGATTCTCAATGGCGAGAGAACATAGCCCAGCATATATGAGAACTAGCTCTTGGAAGATGGAAACTATACTGACCATGAACTAAACCTGCCGCACAACTAGAAGTGGCCGGGTAGCATGCCTACGTTTTTTATCCCTAGATGCCCAGCGCCAGCCGGAGAACTACCTAATCCTAGCAGAGGAAAAGACAGTCCTGGCTCACCTCTAGAGAAATTTTCTCAAAAGGCAGACAGAGGCCCCCACATATATTGGCGGTGATTTTAGATGAAATGACAAACGTAGTATGAAAATAGGTTTAGCAAAATCGAGGTCCGCTTACTAGATAGCAGGAAGACAGAAAGGGCACTTTCATGGTCAGCAGAAAACTCTATCAAAACACCATCCAGAAATTACTTTAAGACTCTAGCATTAACTCATAACACCAGAGTGGCAATTTCCGATCACAAGAGCTTTCCAGACACAGTAACGAAACAGCAGCTGTGAACAGGAACAAAATGCAAAAACACACAAGGACAAAAGTCCAACTTAGCTGGGGGTTGTCTAGTAGCAGGAACAAGCACAGAAGGCTTCTGATTACATTGTTGACCGGCATGAAACTGACAGAGGAGCAAGGTTATATAGCGACTCTCACATCCTGATAGGAGCAGGTGAACAGAGGGGATGATGCACACAAGTTCAATTCCACAAGTGGCCACCGGGGGAGCCCAGAATCCAATTTCACAACAGTACCCCCCCTCAAGGAGGGGGCACCGAACCCTCACCAGAACCACCAGGGCGATCAGGATGAGCCCTATGAAAGGCACGGACAAGATCGGAGGCATGAACATCAGAGGCAGTGACCCAAGAATTATCCTCCTGACCGTATCCCTTCCATTTGACCAGATACTGGAGTTTCCGTCTGGAAACACGAGAGTCTAAGATCTTTTCCACAACATACTCCAACTCACCCTCAACCAACACCGGAGCAGGAGGCTCAACGGAAGGCACAGCCGGTACCTCATACCTGCGCAACAATGACCGATGAAAAACATTATGAATCGAAAAGGATGCGGGGAGGTCCAAACGGAAGGACACAGGGTTAAGAATCTCCAATATCTTGTACGGGCCGATGAACCGAGGCTTAAATTTAGGAGAAGAAACCCTCATAGGGACAAAACGAGAAGACAACCACACCAAGTCCCCAACACAAAGCCGAGGACCAACACGACGACGGCGGTTGGCAAAAAGCTGAGTCTTCTCCTGGGACAACTTCAAATTGTCCACCACCTGCCCCCAAATCTGATGCAACCTCTCCACCACAGCATCCACTCCAGGACAATCCGAAGATTCCACTTGACCGGAGGAAAATCGAGGATGAAACCCCGAATTACAGAAAAACGGGGACACCAAGGTGGCAGAGCTGGCCCGATTATTGAGGGCGAACTCCGCCAAAGGCAAAAAAGCAACCCAATCATCCTGATCCGCAAACACAAAACACCTCAAATATGTCTCCAAGGTCTGATTAGTCCGCTCGGTCTGGCCATTAGTCTGAGGATGGAAAGCAGACGAAAAAGACAAATCTATGCCCATCCTAGCACAGAATGCCCGCCAAAATCTAGACACGAATTGGGTCCCTCTGTCAGAAACGATATTCTCCGGAATACCATGCAAACGAACAACATTTTGAAAAAACAGAGGAACCAACTCGGAAGAAGAAGGCAACTTAGGCAAGGGAACCAGATGGACCATCTTAGAGAAACGGTCACACACCACCCAGATGACAGACATCTTCTGAGAAACAGGCAGATCCGAAATAAAATCCATCGAGATGTGCGTCCAAGGCCTCTTCGGGATAGGCAAGGGTAACAACAATCCACTAGCCCGAGAGCAACAAGGCTTGGCCCGAGCACAAACGTCACAAGACTGCACAAAGCCTCGCACATCTCGTGACAGGGAAGGCCACCAGAAGGACCTTGCCACCAAATCCCTGGTACCAAAGATTCCAGGATGACCTGCCAACGCAGAAGAATGAACCTCAGAGATGACTCTACTGGTCCAATCATCAGGAACAAACAGTCTACCAGGTGGGCAACGATCAGGTCTATCCGCCTGAAACTCCTGCAAGGCCCGCCGCAGGTCTGGAGAAATGGCAGACAATATCACTCCATCTTTAAGGATACCTGTGGGCTCAGAATTACCAGGGGAGTCAGGCTCAAAACTCCTAGAAAGGGCATCCGCCTTAACATTCTTAGAACCCGTTAGGTAAGACACCACAAAATTAAACCGAGAGAAAAACAACGACCAGCGCGCCTGTCTAGGATTCAGGCGCCTGGCAGACTCAAGGTAAATTAAATTTTTGTGGTCAGTCAATACCACCACCTGATGTCTGGCCCCCTCAAGCCAGTGACGCCTCTCCTCAAAAGCCCACTTCATGGCCAAAAGCTCCCGATTCCCAATATCATAATTCCGCTCGGCGGGCGAAAATTTACGGGAAAAAAAAGCACAAGTTCTCATCACGGAGCAGTCGGAACTTCTCTGCGACAACACCGCCCCAGCTCCGATTTCAGAAGCGTCGACCTCAACCTGAAAAGGAAGAGCAACATCAGGCTGACGCAACACTGGGGCGGAAGAAAAGCGGCGCTTGAGCTCCCGAAAGGCCTCCACAGCATCAGGGGACCAATCAGCAACATCAGCACCCTTCTTAGTCAAATCAGTCAATGGTTTTACAACATCAGAAAAACCAGCAATAAATTGACGATAAAAGTTAGCAAAGCCCAAAAATTTCTGAAGACTCTTAAGAGAAGAGGGTTGCGTCCAATCACCAATAGCCTGAACCTTGACAGGATCCATCTCGATGGAAGAGGGGGAAAAAATGTATCCCAAGAAGGAAATCTTCTGAACCCCAAAAACACACTTAGAACCCTTCACACACAAGGAATTAGACCGCAAAACCTGAAAAACCCTCCTGACCTGCTGGACATGAGAGTCCCAGTCATCCGAAAAAATCAGAATATCATCCAGATACACAATCATAAATTTATCCAAATAATCGCGGAAAATGTCATGCATAAAGGACTGGAAGACTGAAGGGGCATTTGAAAGACCAAAAGGCATCACCAAATACTCAAAATGGCCCTCGGGCGTATTAAATGCGGTTTTCCACTCATCCCCCTGCTTGATTCGCACCAAATTATACGCCCCACGGAGATCAATCTTAGAGAACCACTTGGCCCCCTTTATTCGAGCAAACAAATCAGTAAGCAGTGGTAACGGATATTGATATTTAACCGTGATTTTATTCAAAAGTCGATAATCAATACACGGCCTCAAAGAGCCGTCTTTCTTAGATACAAAGAAAAAACCGGCTCCTAAGGGAGATGACGAAGGACGAATATGTCCCTTTTCCAAGGACTCCTTTATATATTCTCGCATAGCAGCGTGTTCAGGCACAGACAGATTAAATAAACGCCCCTTAGGGTATTTACTACCCGGGATCAAGTCTATGGCACAATCGCACTCCCGGTGCGGAGGTAGTGAACCAACCTTGGGTTCTTCAAAAACGTCACGAAAGTCAGACAAGAATTCAGGAATCTCAGAGGGAATAGATGATGAAATGGAAACCAAAGGTACGCCCCCATGAGTTCCTTTACATCCCCAGCTTAACACAGACATAGCTCTCTAGTCGAGGACTGGGTTATGAGATTGCAGCCATGGCAATCCCAGCACCAAAACATCATGTAGATTATACAGCACCAGAAAGCGAATAACCTCCTGGTGATCCGGATTAACACGCATAGTCACTTGTGTCCAGTATTGTGGTTTATTACTAGCCAATGGGGTGGAGTCAATCCCTTTCAGAGGTATCGGAGCCTCCAATGGCTCCAAATCATACCCACAGCGTTTGGCAAAGGACCAATCCATAAGACTCAAAGCAGCGCCAGAGTCGACATAGGCGTCCGCGGTAATAGATGACAAAGAACAAATCAGGGTCACAGAGAGAATAAACTTAGACTGTAAAGTGCTAATTGAAACAGACTTGTCAGGCTTCTTAGTACGCTTAAAGCATGCTGATATAACATGAGTTGAATCACCACAATAGAAGCACAACCCATTTTTTCGTCTAAAATTCTGCCGCTCGCTTCTGGACAGAATTCTATCACATTGCATATTTTCTGGCGTTTTCTCAGTAGACACCGCCAAATGGTGCACAGGTTTGCGCTCCCGCAGACGCCTATCGATCTGAATAGCCATCGTCATGGACTCATTCAGACTTGCAGGCACAGGGAACCCCACCATAACATCCTTAATGGCATCAGAGAGACCTTCTCTGAAAATCGCCGCCAGGGCGCACTCATTCCACTGAGTAAGCACAGACCATTTGCGGAATTTTTGGCAGTATATTTCAGCTTCATCTTGCCCCTGAGACAAGGACATCAAGGCCTTTTCCGCCTGAAGCTCTAAATGAGGTTCCTCATAAAGCAACCCCAAGGCCAGAAAAAACGCATCCACATTGAGCAACGCAGGATCCCCTGGTGCCAATGCAAAAGCCCAGTCTTGAGGGTCGCCCCGGAGCAAGGAAATTACAATCCTGACCTGCTGTGCAGGGTCTCCGGCAGAGCGAGACTTCAGGGACAAAAACAATTTGCAATTATTTTTAAAATTTTGAAAGTGAGATCTATTCCCCGAGAAGAACTCAGGCAAAGGAATTCTAGGCTCAGACATAGGTGCATGAACAACAAAATCTTGCAAATTTTGTACCCTTGTGGCGAGATTATTCAAACCTGTAGCTACACTCTGAAGATCCATTTGAAACAGGTGAACACAGAGCCATTCAAGGATTAGAAGGAGAGAAAGAGAGGAAGGCTGCAGTATAGGCAGACTAGCAAGTGATTCAATAAAGAGCACACTCAGAACTAGAGGAAAAAAAAAAAAAAAATTGTAGCAGACTTCTTTTTTCTCTCCTTTCTCAGCCAGTAATTTAACCCTTTTTTGGGCCGGTCAAACTGTCATGATTCTCAATGGCGAGAGAACATAGCCCAGCATATATGAGAACTAGCTCTTGGAAGATGGAAACTATACTGACCATGAACTAAACCTGCCGCACAACTAGAAGTGGCCGGGTAGCATGCCTACGTTTTTTATCCCTAGATGCCCAGCGCCAGCCGGAGAACTACCTAATCCTAGCAGAGGAAAAGACAGTCCTGGCTCACCTCTAGAGAAATTTTCCCAAAAGGCAGACAGAGGCCCCCACATATATTGGCGGTGATTTTAGATGAAATGACAAACGTAGTATGAAAATAGGTTTAGCAAAATCGAGGTCCGCTTACTAGATAGCAGGAAGACAGAAAGGGCACTTTCATGGTCAGCAGAAAACTCTATCAAAACACCATCCAGAAATTACTTTAAGACTCTAGCATTAACTCATAACACCAGAGTGGCAATTTCCGATCACAAGAGCTTTCCAGACACAGTAACGAAACAGCAGCTGTGAACAGGAACAAAATGCAAAAACACACAAGGACAAAAGTCCAACTTAGCTGGGGGTTGTCTAGTAGCAGGAACAAGCACAGAAGGCTTCTGATTACATTGTTGACCAGCATGAAACTGACAGAGGAGCAAGGTTATATAGCGACTCCCACATCCTGATAGGAGCAGGTGAACAGAGGGGATGATGCACACAAGTTCAATTCCACAAGTGGCCACCGGGGGAGCCCAGAATCCAATTTCACAACAGATGGGGTGCAGTCGGTGCCCACATGCAATTCCCGACACCAATCTTTCGAGTGCCCTGCAGAACCGTTGTCCTCCGCCAGATTAGACGGGACCAAGGGTCCAGGTGTTTGTATCACAATATTATTGACAGCGAACAGTTTGGCGAGCGTGGCATACTTGGTGAGGTGGACCTCTTCCTCCCCACAATTAAGGACACGTACGGGCACCCTCCCCTGGCGGACGTCGACCACCCCCCTGGCTGTTAGGAGAGTAGGCCTATTGTCTGAATATACGGGTTCTACCAGGGCCTGGTAGTCCTTACCCCCTGAGGCATATGGCTGCCCGACACCATATTAACATCTCACTCCTGGGGGGTATCGCGATAGGGTTTGAATCACTCACAGTGACACGACTAATTTCACCACCAGTCAGCTCTACCTGCTGTCTCTGCATCAGAGCTCTGATTTATTTTTGCAGCGCTCGTTGTTCACTGTAGCCAGCGGTTTCTGCTACCTGTTGTAACAAAACAATAACTTCTGCAAGACAATTTTCTATAACATTGGTACCGATAGTCATCATGGCATTACATTCACGGCAGTCAATATCAACAATTACAATCCCTTGGGCCTTCAATTCCACCCGCCCCACTTTGATGGTGACCTCCTTATACCCCACTTGTGGCAATGGCTGACCATTACTGGCTATTATGGTGAAATCGTCATCGGGGCCACGAGTAATATCGGTGTCCTCCCAATACCGTTTATAAAGCACGTAGGGCATAGTCGTCACCTGAGAACCGGTGTCCAGCAGAGCGTTCATGGGGATACCGTCGATCACAACAGGAAGAACTGGTCGCCATCCAACGTATTTGGCTCTCCAATGCTGCGGGCCTGATCGTCCTACTCCTGGGGGTTGGCCCTTTGCCCCAGGGGTTGCTCGTTTAAAGGACAGTACCTTGCAAGGTGGCCCACCTGGTGACAGCGGTGGCAGATAGGTTGTCCGTCCCGATGGAAGCGATCGTTGTACCGGGCTCTGGTCGGCGGAGTCCTCCTCTGTCGCATCCAGGGGACATCTTCCGGCCTGGAGGCCAGCTGGATCTTCTCCTTGGGGGCCTCCTGTAGGGACTGCACTGTCCGGGCTAGGGCAGCAACGGTCTTGGTCAGCTCCTGCATCTGGAGACAGAGTCCTGCAGGGGAGTCGTCGTCTAGGCTCTGGGCATCGGCCTCGGCGGCGACTGGGGCATCCGGTGCCACCTCCTGATGGTATGTGAGTGCGGGACTCCTGGGTGGCATTGCACGGCTGGGCTGCCGCTCCTGCAGCGCCTGGATAGCTTTATCCTTAAATTGCGCAAAAGTCAAGTCTGGATTTTGCATGGCCAGGAAGTGTAATTGGCCCCTTTGGTGACTGCACAGGAGCCCCTCAATGAACCGCTCTTTCAGGAGTTTATCCTCATCCTGCATGCTGCCAGGGTCACTCTGCTTAATGGCCCGCAGCGCCTCCTGGAGATTAAGGGCATAGTCCCTTAAGCTATCCTGCGGTCTCTGTTTGCATCCATAGAAAGTCAGTTTAATTTCTGTAGCAGTACGGGTATCGAAGGTGGCTTTAAGCTTTGCAAAAACCTGCTGTGCAGTTCCCTTATCCGCGGCGGGCCAGGACTTCACTTCTCTCAGAGCCGCCCCAAAGAGTTGGCCGATGATCATATGAACCTTCTGAGGCTCTGTCAGGGGATAGAACTCGAGCAGGCTGCAGATCCCTTCTTTAAAGTCAGTGAATGTATGCGACTCCCCAGAGTATCGCGGGAGCCAGGCCGCTCCGGGCAGGTACGGCATAGAGAAGGGCATTATGGCCTTTGTGGCAGCGGCAGTGTCCGACTGGCTGATGGGGGCAGCGGGCTCTGCGGCCACCAGTGGTGGTATTAGGGCCGCGGCTACGTCCGCTGCGGTGTTGTGAATTCTGCTCTTGGGCTCCCTCCGGTGGTTCTTTGTGGTAGTGCAGTTGTCTCTGGGTTGTATTACAGGGCAGGTGTTTCTGCTGATTGCAGCTCTGCTGGGTATTTGGGTGTGTAGGATCCATGAGTCTATGCCAGTTGTCCATTGTTCTAGGAGGGATTGCATCTCTATCTGGCTCCTCATGCCCTGCTGTCAATTCAGCTAAGATAAGTGTCTGGTTTTTTGTCTCTGTAGCACACATGCAGTGTGCTTTACATCTCAGTGCAATTCATTGTGTTTTTGTCCAGCTTAGACTTTGTTTTGATTTTTCTGTCAGGCTGGATTCTCTGGAGAGGCAGATATACATTCTATGTCTTTAGTTAGATGTAGAATATTTTGTATTTTCTGCTGTGGATATTTTTAGGGTTTTAATACTGACCGCTTAGAATTCTGTCCTATCCTTTTCTATTTAGCTAGAAGTGCCTCTTTTGCTAAATCCTGCTTTCTGCCTGCGTATGTCCATCCTCTTATACTCACAGTCAATATTTGTGGGGGGCTGCCTGTCCTTTGGGGTTCTGCTCTGAGGCCAGATAGTATTCCCATTTCCATCTATAGGGGTATTTAGTCCTCCGGCTGTGTCGAGGTGTCTAGGACTTGTTAGGTTCATCCCACGGCTACTTCTAGTTGCGGTGTCAGTTCAGGGATTGCGGTCAGTACAGGTACCACCTACTCCAGAGAACGTCTCATGCGGCTCCAGGGTCACCGGATCATTACAGTACAACTGGCCAACAATGAGTTAAATGCATCTCAGAAGAAGGGAAGAAAGGTGTTGAGCCATTTTTTTTTCTGTAGTCTGTTTTTTCTTTCCTTCCCTCTTTTCCTCTGGGTGACTGAGGAGTCTTGTGTGAGCATGGATATTCAGGGATTAGTTTCCCGTATAGACCAGCTTGCTGCTAGGGTACAAGGTATTTCAGATTATATTGTTCAGACTCCGGTTTTAGAGCCTAGGATTCCTATTCCTGATTTGTTTTTTGGGGACAGGTCCAAATTTTTGAGTTTTAAAAACAACTGTAAACTGTTTTTTGCTTTGAAACCTTGTTCCTCTTGTGATCCCATTCAGCAGGTTAAAATTATTATTATATGACGAACCAAATTCTGTGGATCATGCTGAGAAGACCTTGTTGGCCCTGTCTCAGGGTCAAGAAGCGGCAGAATTGTATTGTCAGAAATTTAGAAAATGGTCTGTGCTGACTAAATGGAATGAGGATGCTTTGGCGGCAATTTTCAGAAAGGGTCTTTCTGAATCTGTTAAAGATGTTATGGTGGGGTTTCCCACGCCTGTTGGTCTGAGTGATTCTATGTCTCTGGCCATTCAGATTGATCGGCGCTTGCGGGAGCGCAGAACTGTGCGCAACGTGGCGTTGTCCTCTGAGCAGATACCTGAGCCTATGCACTGTGATAGTATTCTGTCTAGAGCAGAACAACAAGGATTCAGACGTCAGAATAGGTTGTGTTTTTACTGTGGCGATGCTTCTCATGTCATTTTGGTCTGCCCTAAGCGTACAAAGAGAATCGGTAGTTCAGTTACCATCAGTACTGTACAACCTAAATTTCTGTTATCTGTGACCTTGATCTGCTCATTGTCATCATTTTCTGTCATGGCGTTTGTGGATTCAGGCGCCGCTTTGAATTTAATGGACTTTGAGTTTGCCAAGCGTTGTGGTTTCCCCTTGCAGTCTTTGCAGAACCCTATTCCTTTAAGGGGCATTGATGCAACACCTTTGGCTAAAAATAAACCCCAGTTTTGGACACAGGTGACCATGTGCATGGCGCCGGCCCATCAGGAAGATTGTCGTTTCCTGGTGTTGCATAATTTGCATGATGCTATTGTGCTGGGTTTTCCATGGTTGCAGGTACATAATCCGGTGTTGGATTGGAAATCTATGTCTGTGACTAGTTGGGGTTGTCAGGGGATTCATAATGACGTTCCTTTGATGTCTATCTCCTCTTCCTCCTCTTCTGAAATTCCAGAGATTTTGTCTGATTTTCAGGATGTATTCGATGAGCCCAAGTCCAGTTCCCTTCCACTGCATAGGGACTGTGATTGTGCTATTGACTTGATTCCAGGTAGTAAGTTTCCTAAGGGCCGACTTTTCAACCTGTCTGTGCCTGAACATACCGCCATGCGGAGTTATGTTAAGGAGTCTTTGGAGAAAGGGCATATTCGGCCATCTTCTTCACCGTTGGGAGCGGGATTTTTTATTGTTGCTAAGAAGAATTGGTCCTTGAGACCCTGTATTGATTATCGCCTCTTGAATAAGATCACGGTCAAGTTTCAATACCCCTTGCCTTTGCTTTCCGATTTGTTTGCTAGGATTAAGGGGGCTAGTTGGTTTACTAAGATTGACCTTCGGGGGGCATATAATCTTGTTCGTATTAAGCAGGGTGATGAATGGAAAACTGCGTTTAATACGCCCGAAGGCCATTTTGAATACCTTGTGATGCCATTCGGGCGCTCTAATGCTCCATCTGTTTTTCAGTCCTTCATGCATGATATCTTCCAGAATTATCTTGATAAATTCATGATTGTATATTTGGATGACATTTTGATTTTTTCCGATGATTGGGAGTCTCATGTGAAACAGGTCAGGATGGTATTTCAGATCCTTCGTGATAATGCTTTATTTGTGAAGGGGTCTAAGTGTCTTTTTGGAGTGCAGAAGGTTTCTTTTTTGGGCTTCATTTTTTTCCCTCATCTATAGAGATGGATCCGGTTAAGGTTCAGGCCATTCATGATTGAATTCCGCCCACCTCCGTGAAGAGCCTTCAGAAATTTTTGGGCTTTGCTAATTTTTATCGCCGTTTCATTGCTAACTTCTCCAGTGTGGTTAAACCCCTGACCGATTTGACGAAGAAAGGCGCTGATGTGACGAATTGGTCCTCTGCGGCTGTCTCTGCCTTTCAGGAGCTTAAACGCCGATTTACTTCGGCCCCGGTGTTGCGTCAGCCGGATGTTTCTCTTCCGTTTCAGGTTGAGGTTGATGCTTCTGAGATTGGGGCAGGGGCCGTTTTGTCTCAGAGGAATTCTGATGGTTCCTTGATGAAAACTTGTGCCTTCTTTTCCCGTAAGTTTTCGCCTGCTGAACGCAATTATGATGTCGGCAATCGGGAGTGATTGGCTATGAAGTGGGCGTTTGAGGAATGGCGACATTGGCTTGAGGGAGCCAAGCACCGTATTGTGGTCTTGACCGATCATAAAAATCTGATTTACCTCGAGTCTGCCAAACGGCTGAATCCTAGACAGGCTCGATGGTCCCTGTTTTTCTCCCGTTTTGATTTTGTGGTCTCGTATCTTCCTGGTTCTAAGAATATTAAGGCTGATGCCCTCTCTAGGAGTTTTTTGCCTGATTCTCCTGAGGTCCTTGAACCGGTCGGCATTCTGAAGAAAGGGGTGGTTCTTTCTGCCATTTCCCCTGATTTACGATGGGTTCTTCAGGAATTTCAGGCTGACAAACCTGACCGCTGTCCACTGGGAAAACTGTTTGTTCCTGATAGATGGACTAGTAGAGTGATTTCTGAGGTTCATTGTTTTGTGTTGGCTGGCCATCCCGGTATTTTTGGTACCAGAGATGTGGTTGGTAGGTCCTTTTGGTGGCCTTCTTTGTCGCGTGATGTGCGTTCTTTTGTGCAGTCCTGTGGGACTTGTGCGCGGGCCAAGCCTTGTTGTTCCCGTGCTAGTGGGTTGCTTTTGCCTTTGCCGGTCCCTGAGAGGCCCTGGACGCATATTTCTATGGATTTTATTTCAGATCTTCCGGTTTCCCAGAGGATGTCGGGTATCTGGGTGGTTTGTGACCGGTTCTCCAAGATGGTTCATTTGGTGCATTTGCCTAAATTGCCTTCCTCTTCTGATTTGGTTCCGTTGTTTTTTCAGCATGTGGTTCGTTTGCATGGTATTCCGGAGAATATTGTGTCCGACAGAGGTTCCCAGTTTGTTTCTAGGTTTTGGCGGGCCTTTTGTGCTAGGCTGGGCATTGATTTGTCTTTTTCTTCTGCATTTCATCCTCAGACAAATGGCCAAACCGAGCGAACTAATCAGACTTTGGAAACTTATTTGAGATGCTTTGTGTCTGCTGATCAGGATGATTGGGTGGCTTTCTTGCCATTGGCCGAGTTTGCCCTTAATAATCGGGCTAGTTCGGCTACCTTGGTTTCGCCCTTCTTTTGTAATTTTGGTTTTCATCCTCGTTTTTCTTCAGGGCAGGTTGAGCCTTCTGATTGTCCTGGTGTGGATTCTGTCATTGACAGGTTGCAGCAGATATGGGCTCATGTGGTGGACAATTTGGTGTTGTCTCAGGAGGAGGCTCAACATTTTGCTAACCGTCGTCGGCGTGTTGGTTCCCGGCTTCGGGTTGGGGATTTGGTCTGGTTGTCTTCCCGTCATGTTCCTATGAAGGTTTCTTCCCCTAAGTTTAAGCCTCGGTTTATTGGTCCTTATAGGATTTCTGAGATTATCAATCCGGTCTCTTTTCATTTGGCCCTTCCGGCCTCTTTTGCCATCCATAATGTTTTCCATAGATCTTTATTGCGGAAATATGTGGTGCCCGTTGTTCCCTCTGTTGATCCTCCTGCCCCTGTGTTGGTTGATGGGGATTTGGAGTATGTGGTTGAGAAGATTTTGGATTCTCGTCTTTCGAGGCGGAAGCTTCAGTATCTGGTCAAATGGAAGGGTTATGGCCAGGAGGATAATTCTTGGGTTTTTGCCTCTGATGTCCATGCTGCTGATTTGGTCCCTGCCTTTCATCTGGCTCGTCCTGATCGGCCTGGGGGCTCTGGTGAGGGTTCGGTGACCCCTCTTCAAGGGGGGGGTACTGTTGTGAATTCTGCTCTTAGGCTCCCTCCGGTGGTTCTTGGTGGTAGTGCAGTTGTCTCTGGGTTGTATTACAGGGCAGGTTTTTCTGCTGATTGCAGCTCTGCTGGGTATTTGGGTGTGTAGGATCCATGAGTCTATGCCAGTTGTCCATTGTTCTAGGAGGGATTGCATCTCTGTCTGGCTCCTCATGCCCTGCTGTCAATTCAGCTAAGATAAGTGTCTGGTTTTTTGTCTCTGTAGCACACATGTAGTGTGCTTTTATCTCAGTGCAATTCATTGTGTCCAGCTTAGACTTTGTTTTGATTTTTCTGTCAGGCTGGATTCACTGGAGAGGCAGATATACATTCTATGTCTTTAGTTAGATGTAGAATATTTTGTACAGGTACCACCTACTCCAGAGAACGTCTCATGCGGCTCCAGGGTCACCGGATCATAACACTGCGGGGACCGGAGCTGCCTCTGCTTCCACGGCTGCGGCCACCGCCCCCGCTCCTCTCGACTCAGACATGGCTGTCCCTTCCTCCTACTAACCTGCTGGAGGTCGGAGTTCCTCTTCCGGGGTTGGCGCCTTACCGCGCTTTCTCGTTCCGCGCTTCTTTTGACCGGTTCCGCCCACGAAGCTAAGGCTCCTCCCTCCGTGAGCGGCAATGGCGAATTGTGGCGGGAACTCTTGGCGGCAATAGCAATACACAGTCTTTGCAATAAGTCACAGTCCAAGCACAATAAATCACAGTTCCACGGCACACATGACCTGATTCTTCAGGGTTAAGTAGATCCTGTTCGTGACGCCAAGTTGGAGTGCCCCCACTGCCGCACGGCCGAGGGGTACCCGGTACCAGGCCTCTCTGTCTCGGTTCTGGGGTTGTCACGGTGGCTAGACCCAGCCCGTGACCCTGCTGAGGGGCATCCAATAAAGGTGGGGAATGATGCTGTTGTGGTGTGGTGCCTGTCGCAGTAAATAACAGGGACACCAGGTTGAAGTCTCTTTACCTTTTTACTGAAGGTTTGGAGGTACCCAATCCAGAGCACTGTTAACAGGGCTGGCTGAGACCGGCCGGTCCAACGGCACATCCGGAGTTCCCTTCGCAGGTGGGAATCAGTGTCTACCTTCTAGCGCCTGTGTGTTGTAGTCCTTCCTTGCTGAGCACCCCAGGATAGTCCTCACAACTGATTCTGTCTGTCTCTGATGTTCATCCTCTTCGTCCCCCAGGTGATATGGTTAGGACGCACCCGTATGACGGGGTAGGCCTGGAGTTCTTCCGGGACTCTAGAGTCGCCCCTCTCCCACAGCTGCCTCCGTTGTCTGCTTAGGTGTTTAAGTGAGACAGCCAACCTATAATTGGCTGTCCTGCCGTGGTTTGAAGTAATGCTTAAAGTCTCTTACTTTCTCGGCGTTCCGGCCACCGACTGTTTGCGCCTCAGAAGGATGTTGCCTCGATCTTACAGCACGACTCCTTCTGGTCCTATCGCCTCTTTGCTGTATTCCCGTTTTCTCACTTTTTGTCCTTTCTTAGGACTCTGTCAGGATCCCATCCCTGACAGGTCCTCTCTCTAGCTCTTCCCAGTTACTTCTCTTCGTCTTCCTGTCCAACCCCCAGTTTTACCCGAGAGTGAGGAGTGGCCTACTAGATAGAACCACTCCCCCTGGTGGCCGGAGTGTGAAGTGTAGTGTGTGTGATACCTGGTCAGGTGAACTCCTTTAGTGCGATCAGACGTAACATCACTCCCCTTAGTGGCAGAGCGACATTACTGCAACGACCAGGACTCTGGGGCACTGCACTCCCTAAAATCACTGTACAAGCCGCTGAAACGCTGATAACAGGACGAAGAGCGCTGCGGCTTAAAACTGGGAACGCCAAAGAGTGATTTCAGGAGCCGGCGTCACAACCGTGACGCTGTGCATAAACGGAGATGCTATAGCGATGCGGATCGCAGACCTCCTCTGGGCGTGGTTAGGCGGTGCCGTTCAGCGTCATTCCAGGAAAAATGGCGGCGAGACAGCGTTGCGCTCCCTTTGGCCTGGCAGAGTTGCGTTTTTTTGTGTCCAAAATGACAGTCTGGGACTATGAGGGTCTTCAGACAGCACCTGCCCACAAAAACCTGCACAAGCAGGAGGTGCTGCGCCGCATTGCTGGGCAGATGGAGAGGTGGTTTGGCATCCGCCGCAGTGTGCTCCAGCTGCGCAAGAAGTGGGTGGACCTCAAATTTAAGACCCCACAGCTTCTGGCAGAGTTGCGGGCAGAGACAAGTCAAGGCAAGTACCAGTATGGGGGAATCGGGTGACGCACTGTTGTGGATTCTGTTTGTGGGCTCCCTCTGGTGGTTACTGCTGGTACTGGGTGACTTTGGTGGGTTGCGGCCTTTGGTTTCCACCTGTCCATCAGAGGCTGGGTGTTTCCTATTTTACCTGGCCTTTCTGTCATTTCCCTTGCCGGCTATCAATGTGTTCAGATGTGCTCTGTTTGGTTCCTGCCTACCTGCTCCCAGATCTTTCAGGATAAGCTAAGTGCTGATTTTCAGTTGTTTGGTTTTTGGTCCAGCTTGCTTGGAATGTCTCTATGCTAGCTGGTTGCTCTAGTGGACTGAGGTTCTCCCCATGTGCCATGAGTTGGCACATGGATTCTTGTAATCTCAGGATGGTTTTTTTTTATTAGGGTTTTTTGCTGACTGCTCAGTCCCCTTTTGTGTCATTCTGCTTTCTAGTTTTCAGCGGGCCTCTATTTGCTAAACCTATATACATCATCTCTATGTGTGTGCCTTCCTCTCATTTCACCGTCAATACATGTGGGGGGCAACTATACCTTTTGGGGTTAATTCCTCTGGAGGCAAGTGAGGTCTTGTTTTCTCTGCAGTACTAGTTAGCTCTTAGGCTGGTGCGTGGCGTCTAGAACCATCGTAGGCACGCTCCCTGGCTATCTCTAGTTGCGTTTGTCAGGCGTAGGGCAGCGGTCAGCCCAGGTTCCATCACCCTAGAGCTCGTCCGATATTTATTATACTTTGCTTGTCCTGTGCTATCCCTCGCCATTGGGGATTCATGACAACGCACGCTGCCGGGAGGGGGGAATGTGAAAAATGGTCAGGTCAGGGGTTGAAGAATCTCCACCAACATATAACATTTTGGGATGTCCGCAATTGCCGGGAGCGGGGAATCAGGAGACGCGCGCTGCCGTGAGGCGCTTCCTAGTGATGCAATAATACGTGTCCCAGGCCAGGCAGACCATTGAAAACCAGAGCCCCCAAACAATGCAGAGTATAGCATCACTGGGAAGTGTGATCTCTATTTTCTATATATGTACGTACATTTGGCGACTCAAAATTTCATTGTACTCCTTGCCACCAATGGCCTAGGTATTTTTTTTTGAGTCTGGAGCCCTGTACTTTTGCTGTCTAAACATTGTGGTTCTTTAATGTTTGTGTAGAGAGACGGCGCCGGCAACAGGCACCAGCATCAGCCAGCACGCCTTCATCCGACACCAGCGGCAGCCCACAGCCCGGGACATCACGTATGTTAACCATCATTCATTGCAATTTAATTAATGCATACGGGAAATTAGAGGGGAGCTGAAAAATTGTATACATTACAGACGCAGTAAGGACCAAGTGCACTAGCTCCCCACCGCAGGCCACAACACCACCCTTCCGCCACTCATCTTCCTCCCCCGGGTCGGCGGCATTCTCCCCAGAGGCGAGCATTCGTAAGTGACCAAAACTGCGAGCGCTTCCCCACAGCGTGTTCAATTGTTAACCAGATATGTACTTGCTTCCTTTTAGCTGCGGCAGCTGTGGCCCGAGCGAGGGGATGGGAGGTGAGCAGCACATCTTCCGGGGATGAACATCCGGCGTCCCTTCTCCGTAAGTATACAGACAGTGGGAGGGGTTATCGGTGGGATGTCACATTTGACAACGACAAAAACGACAAAAAAAACATTCTCGCCCTCTGGGACAGGACCAAATTGAGTGTGTAGTAAATCTCAGGGTATGTTCACAAATGCCATATTTGCAGCGTAATCACCATCCGTTCTCCGACCTCTTCTATCCACAGAATCGCCCACCATGAGATAGCTGCTGGCCAAGCAAAAGCGGCTGGAAAGGACAGCAGTGCTCCTGCTGGAGCAAGTGAAGCAGCAGGGCCACACGCTGCGACACCTGTTGGCCCGTGGGAGGATTTTAATTGTTTTTATTTTATTGTTTGGTACTTGTTAAAAAAAAAAAAAGGTTTATATTACCAGTTGTTCCAAAAAAAAAAGTTTCTTTTTACCGTTATGTTGTGTGCTGTTTTAATTAACTAGCGGAGCAGGCCATGGCCAGCCAAGCCAAGGCAGACACATATAGTGTGCGCACAAAATGGCAGCCAGCGCAAAAGAGTTTGCTAACCGCATCCTAAAGTGCCTCCATCTTGTGCATCCGCTTGCCAGATGCACAAGATGGCTGCCAGAGATGTTTTATATATCATTTTACCGTGTACGTAGATAAGCATTGCTGCATAGCCATACACTATACACAGAAGAAACAAACAACAACTCAAAGATATTTCATACCGTTGATGAGCAAGAAAAGAACCGATGAAGACGCCTGCAGTATACTGAGTACGGCGTTCCGGACAGAACGTTCACGGGAGAAGAAGATCATAGCTGGTGGAGGGTCATTCCGGACAGGACGCTGGAAAGGCAGAAGAACGTGAAGACACAGCTCTCAAACAATATGGAATCAATCGCTGTAGAGTCGCGTTTTATATTCCGGGACGCCGGGACGTCACATCCTGGCTGTCACCATGTGGAGAAACACGCCTATCTGGCTACGCTGCAATTTGTCGGATCGTTAAACTCCAGCTGTTTGACATGGAGCTCACAACCAGCGAGAACGATAAGTGAGTCACTGTTACGTCACTGGATCACTCCTGCATCGTTCTGGAGTTGCTGTGTTTGACATCTCTACAGCGACCTAGACAGCGACGCTCCAGCGATCTAGTTTAGGTCGGATCGTTGTCTATATCGCTGCAGCGTCGCTGAGTGTGACGGTACCTTAAAGGTACCTTCACACTCAGCAACTTTGCAACGAGAACGACAACGATCCGTGACATTGCAGCGTCCTGGATAGCGATCTCATTGTGTTTGACACGCAGCAGCGATCAGGATCCCACTGTGCCATCGCTGGTCGGAGCTAGAAGTCCAGAACTTTATTTCGTCGTCAGGTCGGCGTGTATCGTCATGTTTGACATCAAAAGCAATGACGCCAGCAACGAGCATAGGGGGCGTCGCAGCATCTCCTTCTAGCCAGGTAGGCGTGTTACATTCCAAATGGAGACGCCCTCAGCCGCGACGGCCTGGGATGGACCTTGCAGCAGGAACAATGGTAGCTGGGCGTCTCCCTGTGAACGCTGATAGGCCACAGCAGGATCATCTGTAGCTACGTTCTGAAATATAAACCGCGACTCTACTCCTTTGCAATCACTTGTGCGTCCTCCGCCATCTACGAGCCTCTCGTGAGCGTCCTGTTTGGAAATCCAGAACTCTGCATCGTCTTCATTCTCTATCTCTTTCAGCTTATTAACGGTAAGTATAACTTTGTGCTGTTTGTTTCATCTGCCATGCAGCAAAGCTAATTTATGTGTATTGCAGAGTGATGTATACTACATCTCTGCAGAGATCTGTTTGAGCTTGTAAGTTTGTTAACAAATACGCTTTTTCGCTGGTTGGCAGCCATTTCTAGCTTACACTATTTGGAAAGGTAAACAAATACGTTTTTACGCTTGCTGGCAGCCATTTTGAGCTTTCGCTTTATGGAAAGTGTATTGTAGAATGATGTATACTACATCTCTGCAGAGATCAGTTTGAGCTTGCAAGTTTGTTAACAAACACGCTTTAGCGCTGGCTGGCAGCCACTTTGAGATTTCACTATATGGAAAGGTAAACAAATACGTTTTTACGCTGGCTGGCAGCCATTTTGAGCTATTGCTTTATGGATAGTGTATTGTAGAGTGATGTATACTACATTTCTGCAGAGATCTGTTTGAGCTTGCAAGTTTATAAACAAATATGCTTTTGCGCTGTAGTATTGGCCGTTAGTGGTCATTACTGGGTAACAAGGATTTGGTGATGTGGTGTGTTAGGATGTTAACATGTTCACCAACAAAATGGCCACCGCCAAATTTACATTTGCCATCCACAAAATAGCCACCATTAGAATTAACACTTTTCCCATCCACAAAATGGCTGCTAACAATTGGAAAAAGCACACGGCCCATCCCATCCACAAAATGGCTGCTAACAATAGGAAAAAGCACACGGCCCACCCACTTTCTTGCTTGCTGTAACTTAACTATTTCTTCCTTTTTTTCAGATGTCTGCTGTAATGTGTAAGAATTAGATCTGTCTCTTTAAGAAAGCGAGGGCGGGAGTTGAGTTTAGTTTCTGTTTCAGTTCTAGCCTGAGGAGGAAATTTTATGCTGCTGTTATGTTGTGTGCTGGAGGAAAAGAGAAGAAAAATACAGTTAAAGCTTACTCTCTCTTAAATTCCTTACACCGTGTGGATGCTACAACTGGCGACGAGGATGGGTGTTATGATCCTTAGTGGCTGAGGATCACGAATAGACCAGCAAGTGAATAAACTAAGGTCAAGCTCTAGGCAGATGGTAACTGGACTGATCGCAAATCTGAACCTATCCAACACAAATAGAGGTAGCCGGTGAACGTGCCTAAAAAATTCCTAGACGTTTCGAGCCAGCCTGAGGAACTAGCTACCCCTAAAGAGAAAGAAAGACCTCGCTTGCCTCCAGAGAAATAATCCCCAAAGATATAGAAGCCCCCAACAAATATTAATGGTGAAGTAAGAAGAAGGCACATACGTAGGGATGAAATCAGATTCAGCAAAAGAGGCCCACTAGTACTAGAAAGCAGAAAATAGAGCAGGGGTCTATGCGATCAATAAAAAACCCTTACAAAATATCCATCCTGAGATTTCAAGAACCCACGCACCAACTAATGGTGTGTGGGGAGAAACTCAGTCCACTAGAGCATCCAGCAAGCGAGGGAATCACATCTTAGCAAGCTGGACAAGAAAACATGATAAACACTGCTGATCAAAAAATGAGCAAACAAAACTTAGCTTGTCCTGGATGGACTGGGAGCAAGGTAGTCAGAAGGAATCTGAGTAGCACTGATTACATCGACAGCCGGCAACAAGTGGAAGTAAAACAGAGCTATATAGGAACCTCCCAGAGGATAACGAACCAGCTGATAGCCAGAGACCAGCAGGATAACAAACAAAGCCACCAGGGGGAGCCCAAAGCAAAAGTCACACCATACCACCAGTGACCACAAGAGGGAGCCTGAAAACAGAGTTCACAACAGTACCCCCCCCCCTTAAGGAGGGGTCACCGAACCCTCATGAAAACCCCCAGGGTGATCAGGATGAGCCACATGGAAGGCACAAACCAAATCGGCCGCATGAACATCAGAAGCGACAACCCAAGAATTATCCTCCTGACCATAGCCCTTCCACTTGACCAAATACTGGAGCCTCCGTCTAGAAACACGAGAATCCAAGATCTTCTCCACCACATATTCCAATTCTCCCTCAACCAGCACCGGGGCAGGAGGCTCAACCGGAGGAACCACAGGTACCACATACCTCCGCAACAACGAGCGATGGAACACATTATGAATAGCAAATGATGCCGGGAGGTCCAGACAGAATGACACAGGGCCAAGGACTTCCAGAATCTTATAAGGACCGATAAAGTGAGGCTTCAACTTAGGAGAGGAGACCTTCATAGGAACGAAGCGAGAAGACAACCACACCAAGTCCCCAACGCGAAGTCGGGGACCCACACAGCGACGGCGGTTGGCAAAGAGCTGAGCCTTCTCTTGTGACAACTTCAAATTGTCCACCACATGATTCTAAATCTGATGCAACCTATCCACCACAACATCCACTCCAGGACAATCAGAAGGCTCCACCTGACCTGAGGAAAAACGAGGATGAAACCCCGAATTACAAAAAAAAGGAGAAACCAAAGTAGCAGAACTAGCCCGATTATTAAGGGCAAACTCGGCCAACGGCAAAAAAGTAACCCAGTCGTCTTGGTCAGCAGAAACAAAACATCTTGAATAAGTCTCCAAGGTCTGATTAGTTCGCTCGGTTTGGCCATTCGTCTGAGGATGGAAGGCCGACGAAAAAGACAATTCAATGCCCAACTTAGCACAAAAGGTCCGCCAAAATCTAGACACAAACTGGGATCCTCTGTCAGAAACAATGTTCTCAGGAATCCCGTGCAAACGAACCACATTTTGAAAAAACAGTGGAACCAACTCGGAGGAGGAAGGCAACTTAGGCAAGGGCACCAAATGGACCATCTTAGAAAAACGATCACACACCACCCAGATGACAGACATTCTCTGAGAGACAGGGAGATCTGAAATAAAATCCATGGAAATGTGCGTCCAAGGCCTCTTCGGGACAGGCAAAGGTAACAGCAAACCACTGGCACGAGAACAGCAAGGCTTCGCCCGAGCACAAATTCCACAAGACTGCACAAAGGAACGCACATCCCGCGACAAGGAAGGCCACCAAAAAGACCTGGCCACCAAGTATCTGGTACCAAATATTCCAGGATGGCCCGCCAACACCGAAGAATGAACCTCGGAGATGACTCTGTTGGTCCATCTATCCGGGACAAACAGTCTCTCCGGTGGACAGCGGTCAGGTCTATCCGCCTGAAACTCTTGCAGCACACGTCGCAAATCTGGGGAGATGGCAGACAAAATCACCCCTTCTCTAAGGATACCAGCCGGCTCTGAATCTCCAGGAGAGTCAGGCACAAAACTCCTAGAAAGAGCATCACCCTTCACATTCTTCGAACCCGGCAGGTACGAGACCATGAAATCAAAACGAGAGAAAAACAACGACCAACGAGCCTGTCTGGGATTCAGCCGCTTGGCCGACTCGAGATAAATTAAATTCTTGTGATCAGTCAAGACCACCACACGATGTTTAGCTCCCTCGAGCCAATGTCGCCACTCCTCAAATGCCCACTTCATAGCCAACAGCTCCCGATTACCGACATCATAATTCCGCTCGGCAGGTGAAAACTTTCTTGAAAAGAAAGCACATGGCTTCATCACAGAGCCATCGGGGCTTCTCTGCGACAAAACAGCCCCCGCTCCAATCTCGGAAGCATCAACCTCCACCTGGAAGGGAAGTGAGACATCTGGCTGACATAAGACCGGAGCCGAAGAAAACCGACGCTTCAGCTCCGGAAAGGCCTCCACAGCCGCAGAAGACCAATTAGTCACATCAGAACCCTTCTTGGTCAAATCCGTCAAAGGCTTAACAACGCCAGAAAAATTAGCTATGAAGCGACGGTAAAAATTAGCAAAACCCAAGAACTTCTGAAGACTCTTAACAGATGTAGGCTGCGTCCAGTCATGAATAGCCTGAATCTTGACTGGGTCCATCTCAATAGTAGAAGGAGAAAAAATGAAACCCAAAAAAGAAATCTTCTGGACTCCAAAAAGACATTTTGAGCTCTTCACAAATAAAGCATTGTCACGCAGGACCTGAAAGACCATCCTAACCTGCTTAACATGAGACTCCCAATCATCCGAAAAAAACAGAATATCATCCAGATACACAATCATAAACTTATCCAGATATTCACGGAAGATGTCATGCATAAAGGACTGAAAGACTGAAGGAGCATTAGAAAGTCCAAAAGGCATCACCAAGTACTCAAAATGGCCTTCAGGCGTATTAAATGCAGTTTTCCATTCATCACCCTGTTTTATACGCACAAGGTTATACGCACCACGAAGATCTATCTTGGTGAACCAACTAGACCCCCTAATGCGAGCAAACAAATCAGTTAACAATGGCAAAGGATACTGAAATTTGACCGTGATTTTATTCAAAAGGCCATAATCAATACATGGTCTCAGGGAACCATCCTTTTTAGCCACAAAAAAGAATCCTGCACCAAGAGGGGATGAGGACTGGCGAATATGTCCCTTCTCTAAAGACTCCTTTATATAACTCCACATGGCAGCATGCTCCGGCACAGATAAATTGAAAAGTCGTCCCTTAGGAAACTTACTACCAGGAATCAAATCTATAGCACAATCACAGTCCCTATGAGGAGGTAGAGAATTGAGTTTGGGCTCCTCAAATACATCCTGGTAGTCTGACAAAAACGTAGGGACTTCCGAAGGAGTGGACGAAGCAATTGACACCACAGGAGCGTCACCATGAATTCCCTGACAACCCCAACTTGACACCGACATAGCTTTCCAATCCAGGACTGGATTATGAGCCTGCAACCATGGTAGACCCAACACGATGACATCATGCAAATTATGCAGTACAAGAAATCGAATCACCTCCTGATGAACAGGAGTCATGCACATGGTCACTTGTGTCCAGTACTGAGGTCTATTCGTAGCCAATGGTGTAGAATCAATTCCCCTTAGTGGAATAGGGAATTTTAAAGGCTCCAAATCAAAACCACAGCGCCTGGCAAATGACCAATCCATCAGACTCAGGGCGGCACCTGAATCTACAAAAGCATTAACCGGGTAAGATGACAGGGAACAAATCAGGGTAACAGACAAAATGAACTTAGGCTGTAAAGTACCAATGGTGACAGATTTATCAACTTTTTTTGCGCTTAGAGCATGCTGAGATAACATGAGCTGAGTCACCACAGTAAAAGCACAACCCATTTTGCCGTCTATAATTTTGCCGTTCACTTCTGGTCAGAATTCTGTCACATTGCATAGATTCAGGTGTCTGTTCAGAAGACACCGCCAAATGGTGCACAGGTTTGCGCTCCCGCAAACGCCGATCAATCTGAATGGCCAGAGTCATTGACTCATTCAGACCTGCAGGCGTAGGGAACCCCACCATGACCTTGAGGAAGAGGGACGTTACCCTCGAAACGCGTCGGGGTTGGCCCCCACTCACGTCTGTTACACACGGCTAGGTGACGTCACCATCTAACCACGCCCCCTGCACACCTCGCGTCGCTGGCAGCGGCACCATCGGCCGAGGCTTCCGCTGAGCTGCGGCGACGGGTTTCTCACAGGGGATCTGCATCCTTGGGGAGGACGCTCCCTTCAGTGGAGACCACCGGACGGTGGAGAAGTTTTCGGTACACAAGTGGCAATACTTAGGACTCTGCGTGAACCAGTAAGTGCCTTGCAGCGCGGCAACTTTGTTTTCTTTTCTGATTTATTTTCGGGCAGCTTTCACACACCTACTGGCTTGTTTGCCTGCTGCTGCTTTATTCAGGCACGCGTGTCTAGCGCCCCTGTGATCCATTACTATAATACTAAAAGCACAACCCATTTTGCCGTCTATAATTTTGCCGTTCACTTCTGGTCAGAATTCTGTCACATTGCATAGATTCAGGTGTCTGTTCAGAAGACACCGCCAAATGGTGCACAGGTTTGCGCTCCCGCAAACGCCGATCAATCTGAATGGCCAGAGTCATTGACTCATTCAGACCTGCAGGCGTAGGGAACCCCACCATGACATTCTTAATGGCTTCAGAAAGACCTTCTCTGAAATTTGCAGCCAGGGCACACTCATTCCACTGAGTAAGCACCGACCATTTCCGAAATTTCTGGCAGTACACCTCTGCTTCATCTTGCCCCTGCGAGAGGGCCAGTAACGTTTTTTCAGCCTGGTTCTCAAGATTAGGTTCCTCATAGAGCAATCCAAGGGCTAGAAAAAACGCATCTACACTAAGCAATGCAGGATCCCCTGGAGCCAATGCGAAGGCCCAATCTTGAGGGTCACCACGCAAAAAGGAAATGATAATCTTAACTTGCTGAACGGCATCGCCAGAGGAACGAGGTTTCAAAGAAAGAAACAACTTACAATTGTTCCTAAAATTCAGGAACCTAGATCTATCTCCAGAAAACAACTCCGGAATAGGTATCCTAGGCTCTGACATAGGACTGTGAACAACAAAATCCTGAATACTTTGAACCCTAGCAGCAAGATGATCCAGACTGGAAGCCAAGCTCTGGACATCCATGTCAGCAGCTGAACTCAGAGCCACACCAAGATTAAGAGGAGGAGAGAAGCTAGCCACAGCAGCTAGACACACGGCAAAAAAAAAAAAAAAGAAAAATTCTCAAGGCTTCTTTTCTCCTGCTTCTGCCATGCAATTAACACTTTATAGGCCGGCTGTACTGTTATGATCCTTAGTGGCTGAGGATCACGAATAGACCAGCAAGTGAATAAACTAAGGATAAGCTCTAGGGAGATGGTAACTGGACTGATCGCAAATCTGAACCTATCCAACACAAATAGAGGTAGCCGGTGAACGTGCCTAAAAAATTCCTAGACGTCTCGAGCCAGCCTGAGGAACTAGCTACCCCTAAAG
This sequence comes from Ranitomeya variabilis, assembly GCF_051348905.1. NCBI lineage: Eukaryota > Metazoa > Chordata > Amphibia > Anura > Dendrobatidae > Ranitomeya > Ranitomeya variabilis. The sequence goes on from NC_135239.1 coordinate 127,575,465, forward strand.
AGAAAGAAAGACCTCGCTTGCCTCCAGAGAAATAATCCCCAAAGATATAGAAGCCCCCAACAAATTTTAACGGTGAAGTAAGAAGAAGGCACATACGTAGGGATGAAATCAGATTCAGCAAAAGAGGCCCACTAGTACTAGAAAGCAGAAAATAGAGCAGGGGTCTATGCGATCAATAAAAAACCCTTACAAAATATCCATCCTGAGATTTCAAGAACCCACGCACCAACTAATGGTGTGTGGGGAGAAACTCAGTCCACTAGAGCATCCAGCAAGCGAGGGAATCACATCTTAGCAAGCTGGACAAGAAAACATGATAAACACTGCTGATCAAAAAATGAGCAAACAAAACTTAGCTTGTCCTGGATGGACTGGGAGCAAGGTAGTCAGAAGGAATCTGAGTAGCACTGATTACATCGACAGCCGGCAACAAGTGGAAGTAAAACAGAGCTATATAGGAACCTCCCAGAGGATAACGAACCAGCTGATAGCCAGAGACCAGCAGGATAACAAACAAAGCCACCAGGGGGAGCCCAAAGCAAAAGTCACACCATACCACCAGTGACCACAAGAGGAAGTCTGAAAACAGAGTTCACAACAGATGGGATACAATCATCTGCTGCTGTGAGTACTGACTCCTGCTTTACTGCTTCACATGCCAGCGCCACTGAGAGACTCCATCATGGCTGAATACTTGCACACGTTCCCACAGTTTGATATGACTGATGTCACTAATCTCTCTCATAACTGGAGAAAATGGTTAAATTGATTTGAGAATTTCCTGGAAGCAATAGATATAAAAGAGGAGAACAGAAAGAGAGCTGTGTTCCTGCATTGTGCGGGCACTGGAGTCTATGACATATACAGCACATTACCAGCAGCGGAGACAGACACGTACAGCAAATGCTCCAAAGCTCTCACTGACTACTTCAACCCTAAACAAAACATCAGATATGAAAGATACAAGTTCAGGATTGCTAAGCAGCTTCCAGAAGAATCCATAGACACCTATGTCACCCGGCTAAAAGAACTTGCACATGGGTGTGCATTTACTGACGTAGATGATGAAATCCTAACTCAAGTAATTGTCACCTGCTCGTCTAATAACATAAGGTGTAAATCTCTGCCGCAGGATCTCTCTCTGCATGATTTACTCAAGATGGCCCGTGCTATAGAAATAGCAGATCATCAGGCAAGTGCAATGGAGAGTGGGGATAATTTACATGTGCATAATCTCAAACATAACAGTGCACAAGGCAAGCAAGCCCCGCAACAGAAGAAATGTTATAGATGTGGACAAGATTTCCCTCACCACATGAACAAATATCCAGCTATAGGACAAACTTGCAGTAAATGTGGAAAAGGGAACCATTTTGCAATTGTCTGTAAATCAGCACCCAACAAGTCTCTACCAATGACAAAGCCTGCAAATATAAAAATGGTAAATCAGGTTATAGAAGAAATGTCTGTGGCTGAGAACTATGTGTTCACAACTTCTGTCACTGGCTCAGTGCAGTCTCCATGTATTACACTCACCATCTGCAACACGGATGTCACCTTTACAATAGATACAGGAGCTTCGGTGAATATCATAGACAGCAATACTTATGAACAGTTGAAAACAAAGCCAGTCTTACAGCAAGTGCATACTAAAATTTTTCCATATGGATCTAAAACACCTCTAGTTACAATGGGACAATTTGATGCTGAACTTAGCTATAAAGAAAATAATCAGAAAACCACTTTTCACACATTGCAAGGATCAGGAGGCTGTCTTCTCAGCTATCACACTGCCTTGAAGCTAGGACTCATCCAGATTGTTCATACCATAACCGACCCTGCGGACCTGGATGTACAAGCCATGGTGAACAGTTTACCCTCCCTATTTAGTGGATTGGGGAAATTAAAGGACTCTCAAGTGCATCTTCATGTGGATGACACTGTCCATCCAGTAGCCCAGGCTCACAGGCGTATTCCATTTCACCTGAGAAAGAAGGTGGAAAAGGAACTCCAATTACTCATGGATGATGATGACATTGAAACTGTTTCTGGTCCCACTCCGTGGGTCTCTCCACTTGTGGTAGTTCCAAAACCAAAGACTCCAGAGCAGGTAAGACTGTGTGTTGACATGCGCCTGCCCAACACTGCTATTCAAAGGGAAAGACACATCTCACCCACAATTGATGATATTATTCATTTATTAAATGGAGCAACCGTTTTTTCAAAGCTCGACCTCAATAAGGGCTATCATCAATTAGAATTGAGTCCAGAATCCAGATACTTAACAACATTTTCCACCCATGTGGGTCTCAGAAGATACAAAAGATTGACATTTGGGGTCTGCTCAGCAGCGGAAATTTTTCAAGATACGATAAGGAGCGTCATTCAACATATTCCAAATGCCTTTAATTACAGTGATGACATACTGGTTTTTGGGAAAACTCAAGCTGAACATAATCGTGCTCTATATGCTATCTTTGAATGTCTGCTCTCTGCTGGACTCACTTTAAACAAAGAAAAATGCAAATTTGATAAAAATTCATTGGAGTTCTATGGTCACATTTTCTCGGCGGAAGGAGTACGACCTGATCCCAAGAAAGTGGAATCCATCAGAGCAGCTTCAATTCCACAGGATGCCAGTGAAGTGCGCTCTTTTCTTGGAATGGCAAGTTACTGTGCTAGATATATTCCAAATTTTTCGACAATCAGCACTCCATTAAGGGAACTTACGAAACAAAATTGTGTTTTTCAATGGTCCCAAAACTGTCAGGCCTCTTTTGAAACAATAAAAAACGAACTCTGCTCAACAACCACCATGGCCTATTTTGATCCAGCTCTTCGAACCGAACTGATTGTGGATGCCAGTCCCGTGGGACTGGGTGCAATTTTAGCACAATACAAGGATGACAATCAAAGTCCCCACATCATTTCTTATGCAAGTAAAAGCTTAACAAGCACTGAAAGAAAGTATTCACAACCTGAAAAAGAAAGCTTGGCAGTCGTCTGGGGATGTGAACATTTTCACTTATTTCTCTATGGCGCTCCATTCACTATTGTCACAGATCATCAAGCTCTCCTTACAATTTTTGGAAATCCCCGAGCTAAAATGCACGGATTGAACGATGGGGTCTACGTCTACAGGACTATAATTACAAAGTTGTTCACAAACCTGGAAAATACAGCAATCTGGCTGATTATCTCTCAAGACATCCTACGAATGATGATTAACCTGTGCATTCCTCCATTGAAGAATACATCCACTTTGTTGCCGCTCACGCCATGCCAAAAGCACTTTCTGTTGATCAGTTTGTGAATACAACAACAAGTGACAAGACACTCTGTGCCTTAATACAAATTATCCAAAATAGAAGGTGGCATGAAATTCAAAAGAAAAAATTTCCTGAAGATGGGATTGATCTGAAAGAGTTAAAACTATTTTCAAATGTACGTGAGGAATTATCAGTCACTGAAGATCAACTCATCCTTCGTGGTACCAAACTGGTTGTACCTAAGGCCTTGCGCAACCTAGTCATACAGATAGCACACGAAGGTCATCTAGGAATTGTTGGCACAAAAAAATTACTCAGAGAAAAAGTGTGGTTCCCAAATATGGATAAATTGGTGGAAGAGAAGATTAGACATTGCTCCACTTGTCAATTAATTACTCCATCATCAACTCTAGAGCCATTACAAATGTTTCCGTTACCCACTGCTGTATGGGAGGAAGTGGCAGTCGACATATATGGACCATTACCAAATGGCCAATACATTCTAGTAACAATTGATGAATATTCTAGATACCCTGTCATTTCATTCATCTCTTCAACGTCTGCTAATGGTGTCATACCAGAACTGGACGACATATTCTCTGCATATGGCATTCCAAGAGTGGTCAAATCAGATAATGGACCTCCATTCAATGAACATGTGTTTGCACAGTTTTCTGAATACTTGGGGTTCAGCCACAGAAAAATCACACCTTGCTGGCCGCAAGCTAATGGAATCGTAGAACGTTTCATGCGCACCATGGGGAAACGAATCAAGGCAGCTAGCCTGGAGCACACCCCACTGAAACAGTCACTATACAAATTCCTGCGCAATTACCGCAACACGCCACATTCCACCACTAATGCTGCGCCATCTCATCTAATGTTCAGCAGAACTCTTCGTACACGGATCCCTGGTGTGACCAGTCATCCCTTACCAAATGACTCTTCAGTGCGATCAACGGATTTCTTTAACAAGCAAGCCATGAAACATTATGCAGACAGAAGGCGACGGGCATTTTGCCAAAAGTCGGCGACTTATGAAAATGAACAATCCGTTTCGCTCAACCCTAATTCTCGCCTTCCGCCGTCCACTGATACGCGCGATGCTGCCGCCAGCTTCCGTTCCCAGTGATGCACGGAAGCTGGCAGCAGCATCGAGCACATCGGGACAGCTTCGGTGGACGCCGGAGGGTGAGTATATAACTATTTTTTATTTTAATTCTTTTTTTTAACAGGGATATGGTGCCCATACTGCTATATATTACGTGGGCTGTGTTATATTCTACGTGGGCTGTGTTAAATACTGTGTGGGCTGTGTTATATACTGCGTGGGCTGTGTTATATACTGCGTGGCTGTGTTATATACTACGTGGGCTGTGTTAAATACTGCGTGGGCTGTGTTATATACTACATGGGCTGTGTTATATACTGCCTGGCTGTGTTATATACTACGTGGGCTGTGTTATACACTGCATGGGCTGTGTTATATACTGCGTGGGCTGTGTTATATACTGCGTGGGCTGTGTTATATACTGGATGGGCTGTGTTATATACTGTGTGGGCTGTGTTATATACTGCGTGGGCTGTGTTATATACTACGTGGGCAGAGATATATACTGCATGGGCTGTGCTATATACTTCGTGGACTGTGTTATATACTGCGTGGGCTGTGTTATATACTGCGTGGGCTGTGCTATATACTGCATGGGCTGTGTTATATACTGCGTGGGCTGTGCTATATATTACGTGGGCTGTGTTATATAATGCGTGGGCTGTGCTATATACTACGTGACTACTATATACTACGTGGCTCCTATATACTACGTGGCTGTGTTATATACTACATAATACAGCACTGAGGGGGTATAGAGCTGGAGTAACAGATCTACTCCCTCATTTGCATATGTATGCAAACCGATTTCAGATGAGTGGACTGAGCATGTAAAAATATTGCTGGAATTGTCTTTGAAAGAGCTACATGGGCATATACATAGATTTGGACCCCTTACTGATTCCCTATGGGACTTGCGAACATGTGCAGCACTTGCGGTTCTACACTTACGATGAGACAAAAAAACACTGCTAGCAGCGTTTTTTTTCTGTTGCTGCAAGTACCGCATTTACCGGATCGCGGCAAAACTGCAAGTGCAGCACATGTCCGCAAGTCCCACAGGGAATGAGAGACCGAACGGAGTGTTGCAGTAAGTGATGCGTTACGTGGCAGATGCAGAAAAACTGCCGGATCTGCCACAAATGGTAAAAATCGCTGATGTGAAAGTAGCCCAAGTCACTGCCGACAGTGTCTGCATTAGGCTACGTTCACATTTCGTTGTGCGGCGCAGAGTCGGCGACGCAACGCACAACGCATGCAAAACGCATGCACAGCGCAGCGTTTTGTGACGCATGCGTTCATTTTTTGCATGATTTTTGGTGCAGAAAAAACTGCATCATGCAGCGTCCTCTGCGCCCTGACAGTTGCGCCAAAATGACGCATGTGTCACAAAACGCAAGACAACGCATGTCCATGCGCCCCCCATGTTAAATATAGGGGCGCATGACGCATACGTCGCCGCGGCTGCGCCCGATGCTGCGCCGCACAACGATAATGTGAACGTAGCCTGAGTCATACTCACCAGTGGGGGAGGCAGCACGAAAAGTGCCTAGGGCAGCAGAAACTCTAAATACGGCCCTGCCCGTAGGGGTTAGTTAGTGAGTCCTCCTGAGAGCCATAGAGAGATGGTTCATTGATCCTGTACTAAGAAAAGAGGCAGTAGGCCTGGGCAGATAGACAGGCAGTCCTGCATATAAAAAACAAACAAAAAAAACAGAGTAAAAAGAAAAATGTTGCACTTAGAAAAGAGAAGTAAAGAAAAAGTTAATTTATATTCTAGAGTTTTATAGTAAGCCATTAGTGGGTTCAGCTTATACGCCCTTAAAGGAAAAGTTAAATTATTGTTCAGAATTTGCACTTAGTAGAATACCCGGCTGGGTAATAGAAGTTATTTATAGTTAGGAAATTAGTATGTTATTTAAAATATTTAAACATGTTTCTGTTTGTAACGTTCAAGAGTCCTCACCTCCCATAAAGGGAAGCATTGTTATATTTACTTGTTTATTGCATTCCAAAAATTTGTATGTCTTTTGCTAACGTGTATTGTTGTTTTCTTCCCAGTCCGGGAGTACTGGATTTAACCGGGGGGGAGTGCAGCGCCCCAGAGTCCTGGTCGTTGCAGTACTGACGCTCTGCCACTAAGGGGAGTGATGGTACGTCTGATGGCACTTAAGGAGTTCACCTGACCAGGTATCACAGTCACACACTACATTTCACACTTCAGCCACCAGGGGGAGCAAAGGGTTCTATGCATTAGGCCACTCCTCACACTTGGGTAAAACTGGGGGCTGGATAGGAAGTTAGGGAGAAGCTGACTGGGTTTGATCCAGCCAACATCCTGTGGCAGAGGGTGTTGCGGGGGAAGATTCAGGGGGGTCCCTGTCAGGGGTGGGATCCTGACAGAGACCTAGCGAACAGGACAGATTGTTACGGAGCCGCGCCTGCACACGAATGCGGCATCTTAAGAAAGGATACGAAGCGAAGTTTATTGTGGAGAAGTGAGAAACGAGATCGCAGCAAAAAGGAGAATAGAACCAGTAGGAGTCGTGCCTTAAGATCGTGGCAACATCCTACTGAGGCGCGTAGCCAGTGGCCGGAACGCCGAGGAAGTATTGGGCTCCAAGCATTACTTCAAACAGCGGCAGGACAGTTGATTATAGGTTGGCTGCCTTACCTAAATCATCTAAGCAGACATAGGGGGCAATTGTGGGAGAAGGGCGACGCTAGGGTCCCGGAAGAACTCCAGGCCTACTCATCATACGGGTGCGTCCTAGCCATATCATCTGAGGGACGGAGAAGAACATCAGAACAGATACAAGTTGTGAGAAAGAACATCAGAAACAGACACAACAGTTGTGAGGACTATCCCGTGGTTCTCAGCAGGGAAGGACTACAACACCCAGGCGCTAGAAGGTAGGCACTGATTTCCACCTGCAAAGGGAACTCTGGATGTGCCTTGGGACCGGCTGGACTCAGCCAGCCCTGTAAGCAGTACTCTGGATTGCGGACCCTGAAGCCTTCAGTAAAGAGGAAAAGAGACTGCAACCCTGTGTCCTCGTTATTCATCGCACCTTGCACCACGCACCATCATCTCATCTTTTATTGGACGCCCCTTAGCAGGGTCAAGGACCGGGTCTAGCCACCGTGACAACCCCAGGACTGAGACTGAGAGGCCCGGTACCGAGTACCCCGCGGCCCTGCGTCTGGGGGCGCTCCACTCACACTGACTTTTCCATTGACAATTTACACCCCACATGACATTAATGCCATACTCATACAGGTTCAACCAAAACACCTGTCTATGTCTAGACAGCTCAGAGTTGAATGTGCTCTAATACTAATTCCTGAATACGTCACCCTCAAAAGATGTAATGTTCTGAATCCAGCCACTCATCTGCCTGTGGATTCAGAAAAAAGGGAATTGGTGACAGCGTTGGCAGGAGAAAGAAAAGGAAAAGAAAAAAGAGTACTCTGATACTTTGACATGACGCACGAACATGACTGCATAGGAACTGATGAGTCAGGAGACAGTGGGTTTTACATATGTTCATGGAAAAAAACTGTTCCTAATGCATATTTTGAGGTTTTTATTTTTGTAGATGGCTCCAGATTAGTGTTGAGCGATACCGTCCGATACTTGAAAGTATCGGTATCGGAAAGTATCGGCCGATACCGGCAAAGTATCGGATCTAATCCGATACCGATACCCGATACCAATACAAGTCAATGGGACTCAAGTATCGGACGGTATCCCTGATGGTTCCCAGGGTCTGAAGGAGAGGAAACTCTCCTTCAGGCCCTGGGATCCATATTAATGTGTAAAATAAAGAATTAAAATAAAAAATATTGCTATACTCACCTCTCCGACGCAGCCTGGACCTCACCGAGGGAACCGGCAGCGTTCTTTGCTTAAAATGCGCGCTTTTACTTCCTTCCGTGACGTCACGGCTTGTGATTGGTCGCGTGCCGCCCATGTGGCCGCGACGCGACCAATCACAGCAAGCCGTGATGTAATTTCAGGTCCTGATGCCTATTTCTGCATTGAGGACCTGAAATTACGTCACGGCTTGCTGTGATTGGTCGCGTCGCGGTCACATGGGCGGCACGCAACCAATCACAAGCCGTGACGTAATTTTAAAAATGCGCGCGTCTCCTGCCTCCCGTGACGTCACGGCTTGTGATTGGTCGCGTCGCCCATGTGACCGCGACGCGACCAATCACAAGCCGGAATGTAATTTTAAATTCCTGAATGCCTAGAATTAGGCATTGAGGACCTGAAAATTACGTCACGGCTTGCTGTGATTGGTCGCGTTGCGGCCACATGGGCGGCACGCGACCAATCACAAGCCGTGACGTAATTTTAAAAATGCGCGCGTCTCCTGCCTCCCGTGACGTCACGGCTTGTGATTGGTCGCGTCGCCCATTTGACCGCGACGCGACCAATCACAAGCCGGAACGTAATTTTAAATTCCTGAATGCCTAGAATTAGGCATTGAGGACCTGAAAATTACGTCACGGCTTGCTGTGATTGGTCGTGTCGCGGCCACATGGGCGGCACACGACCAATCACAAGCCGTGACGTCACGGAAGGAAGTAAAAGCGCGCATTTTAAGCAAAGAACGCTGCCGGTTCCCTCGGTGAGGTCCAGGCTGCGTCGGAGAGGTGAGTATAGCAATATTTTTTATTTTAATTCTTAATTTTCCACATTAATGTTGTTTCGATACCGATACCCGATACCACAAAAGTATCGGATCTCGGTATCGGAATTCCGATACCCGCAAGTATCGGCCGATACCCGATACTTGCGGTATCGGAATGCTCAACACTACTCCAGATACAACCAGGATGGGCGATTCTACACTGGATATGCAGTAGTATCCTCACATGAGGTAATCCGAGCTGAACCACTCCCTCCTCACATGTCGGTGCAGGAGGCAGAGTTGAAGGCACTCACTGAGGCGTGTAGAGCTGCTGCAGGTAAAGTCGCTAATATTTACACAGATTTGAATTATGCATGGGGAATATCCCAAGATTATGGCCCTATCTGGAGAAGCAGAGGGTTTCTTACATCAGCCGGTAAGCCCATTAAAAATACAAAGCTGGTGAAACAATTAATGGAGGCATTGATGTTGCCAGTCCAGGTTTGCATCGTCAAGGTAAAAGCACACATGAACGGTGACTCTGTGGAGGTAGAGGGCAACAGAAGGGTGGACAAGGCTGCTAAAGTAGCAGCAAGGCGGCCTAAGGAGCAGTGGACGGTGGCGGGGAGTCAGCGTATTCCAGCCACACTGAGCCTAGATGTCCTGACATCCCTCCAGCTGCCCAAACAGAGAAGGAACACTGTGGAAGAATGGGAGCGGAGCTGAGCTCAGAAGGAGTATGGGAGAATAAGGATAAATTGTATGTACCAAGGTCCCTGTTCCTAATTATGGCACAAGCAACACATGGCCCCACTCACACCTCAAAATGTCACATGTGTCCATGGTAGATGCCTTCTGGATCGCTCCTGGTTTCAGTTACGCAGCCGCAAAACTCGTACAGTCATGCTTCATCTGTGCACAGCACAACCCAGGTAAAACAGTAAAAATCCCTAAGAAATCGACACTCAGGCCTCTCTACCCGTTTCAGAGACTGCAGATTGACTACATACAGCTGCCCAGGGTAGGAGTGTGTGAAAAATATCCTAGTTTGTGTAGATCTCTTCTCTGGTTGGCAGGAAGCCTGTCTGGTAAAAATGTGCAAATGCTAAAACAACTGCAGACAAGCTGATGAAAGAACTGATCTGCAGGTATGGTGTCCCAGAAACCATAGAAAGCGATAGGGGTACACACTTCACGGGAGAAACAATGAGGGAAGTCATGCAGGCCCTGGGAGTACAGCAAGCATATATTGCACCATATAGACCACAAAGTAGTGGGAAAGTGGAGAGACTAAATGGTACACTTAAACTGAAAATTCAACGGCCATGGCAGACATAGGAAAGAACTGGATAGAGTGCTTGTCTCTTGCACTCTTGTCAGTCATTTAGACACACTCTAAATAGAAAGACAGGCTTGTCTCCTTTTGAAGTCCTGTTTGGTAGTTTGTCAAAGACTGGTCTGTACTTCCCACAGGTGCTACAAATGCAACACGGTGCTATGACAGCCCATGTCCAGGCCTTGCAGGAAAGAATTAATGTGGTGCATAAACATGTGTTTTCATTAGTGTTGAGCGATACTTTCCGATATCGGAAAGTATCGGTATCGGAAAGTATCGGCCGATACCGTCACAGTATCGGAATCCAATCCGATACCGATACCCGATCCCAATGCAAGTCAATGGGACGAAAATATCGGAATTAAAATAAACCCTTTCTTTCCTTGTAGGTTAATTCTACATGAAGGAAAACAACTAAGAATAATGTAGGATGTATTGGGGGAGGTGGCGGAGACATTAAAGGCACAGGGGTTTATCCCAATCAAATAGAATAGCAGTATTTTTAATTTTTTTATGACGTTCGGCGTTAGAAAGAATTTGACTATGTTAATTTTTTATTTATTTTGTCAGATATTGATGTTTCACTACTTCCACGCCCTTCACCCTATTTTTTACTTCTCCCACACTTTCTTCTTCATTATCCTCATCATCAGCTTCTGTGACATCAACTTCTTCACCTTATTCATCTTCTTCTTTTCTACGTATATATATATATTTTTTTTTACATTGTTCATATTCTTTTTATTTAACTATTATCTTTTTTATATTCAACTTCTTCATCATATTCTTATTTGTGACAGGCATTCCCGTAGTTGTTATCTATAAAAGTTTGAAGATTACACCTTCCGTTCTGCCTGTCACAAAACAGTTACATTTGTCCGCGTTCAGTTTGGCCTGCAGCATCAGGCTTTATCCAGGGGCACCACGAGGAGGAACGGACTCACCCCCATACACTGCTTAGTCTTCTTCTGCTTATAATTTAGATAATATCTTTTGCTCTGATATTTAGTCTTATGCTTAATGTTCTTCTGCTCTTTGTTCTGCAGCCTCTTGTTCTTCTGCTTCTCGGTCTTCCAGGTTGTCGTCGTCATCTCCAGGGTCGTCATCTCCAGGGTCGTCGTCATCGGGGTCGTCGTCATCGGGGTCGTCGTCATCGGGGTCGTCTTCAGGGTCATCGTCTCCAGGGTCGTCGTCATCTCGGTGGTTGTCGTCTCTGGTGTCGTCATCATCTTAGGGGTGGTCTTCCGGGTCATCGTCTTTCGGGTCTTGAACTTGGAAATGTAGCAGAAGGTACAAGAAGGCTGAGAAAATGCCGAGAAACAGCTGATGGAACTGGAACTCGGATGGCTACCCGAAGGTCCAAGAGCCAATGGAACTACCGAGGACCAGCTGACGTTACTGGAACCCGGTTACTAAGCAGGAGGTACCCGTGCCTGAAAGCACTACCAAGGACCACCTGACGTTGGTGGAACTCGGATACCCAGAGGGAGGCACCTAAGCCAAAGGCTCTGCCCGGAACCAGCTGACGGTACTGGAACCAGGATGGGGAGCAGAAGGTACAAGAGCAAAAGACACTGCCGAGAACCAGCTGACGGTACTGGAACCCGGATGGGTAGCCGAAGGTCCAAGAGCCAATGGAACTACCGAGGACCAGCTGACGTTACTGGAACCCGGTTACTAAGCAGGAGGTACCCGTGCCTGAAAGCACTACCAAGGACCACCTGACGTTGGTGGAACTCGGATACCCAGAGGGAGGCACCTAAGCCAAAGGCTCTGCCCGGAACCAGCTGACGGTACTGGAACCAGGATGGGGAGCAGAAGGTACAAGAGCAAAAGACACTGCCGAGAACCAGCTGACGGTACTGGAACCCGGATGGGGACCTATTCAAGCTTGTCTTCCTAGGGCCCCAACTGGCGGTGTGTTAGAGCCCAGGGACAGCAGGAGGAGGAGCAGGGGGAGGGGAGTGTAGGCCGAAGCCTGCACAGGCGGCAGCTTTGGGTGTGTTGTGTCTGCGTGGCTTTTGCAGGACACGTTGCCGGCTACACAGCAGGGGAACAGCTGGCGGTGCTGGACCCCACTGACACATTGGCGAGGTGTTTGGCTCTGTGCAGCCAGCACTTCCGGACAGCAACTAGCGTTGTTGGAGCCCGGGCTCTGCAGGTGGAGCAGAGTGTAGGCCGAAGCCTAATTGAACCGATTTCAAAAGTCACCTTTAACCCCCCCTCAGGGGTTACAAAGTAGAAGAGCCACAGCTTATGCAGCAGCAGTGCTGCGCAAGTCAAAGGTTGCTCTTGTAATTTTTCTCCTTGCACACGCTGAATGGAACACGTATAACATTTAGCCCTTTATACAGTCAAACTGTGTAATGGAGGCGAGAGTTCCCTTTGTAATGAGACGCAGCACAGGTGTCAAGAATCCCACCTTGGTGCTGGGTGCAGCCTCCCGAGCGTTGTTATTTGCTGTACAGGAGTCTGCGCTGTCGTGTTATCCCCTGGCCTAGCGCCGTTAGCGCTGCCCATCTTCTGGCATCATGTAATGTCGGCCGGTGCGGTTCGCGATGCCCCTGAATCCCAGCCCCGCAGTGTCTTAACATTGTTAAAACACTGCGGGGCTGGGATTCAGGGCCTGGCGCAGCACATATGTTCGCCTCTCACACTCGGGTCCTTACACCCGCTTCAGACTGTGCGGCGTCATCTGATCCCTTATCGCATGCCACGGCCATGAAGCCGCACAGTCCGAAGAAGGCGGAAGGAGAGGAGGGACAGGCGAACTGATGCACTGATCCTGCCCATGAATCGCACCCTCGCAGTCCCAATAAATAAGACACCGAGGGGCGTTGTGTGGGTCAGGGCGGCCGCAGAGGCGCAGCCAGCCAAACAATGATGCCAGAAGACGGGCAGCGCTACCAAGGGGGTTGCAGCGTGTCATTACAAAGGAAAGTCACACCACCGGGACGGTTAAATGGTCACACAGAGGACACATTTCAGACGTGTTTTCAGTTCCACATGTGCGAGGAGAATACGTTTCTGAGCCACCTTGCACACATGCAGCATTACTGCTGTTCAAGGTAGCTGTAAAACATAGAAACACCTGGGGGAGGGGGGACAGGTTCCCTTCAATTTCAGTTCTTGTGTCTGCGTGGCGGTCGCAGGACACGTTGCCGGCTACACAGCAGGGGAACAGCTGGCGGTGCTGAACCCCACTGACACATTGGCTGGTGTTTTTCTCTGTGCAGCTAGCACATCTGGGCAAAAACTGGCGGTGTTAGAGCCCAGGGTCAGCAGGAGGAGCAGGGGGAGCGGAGTGTAGGCCGAAGCCTGCACTCGAGCAAGTTGAAAGGAAACCTTTAACCCCCCCCCCCCCCAGGCGTTTGTAGCTGAAAGAGCCATTGTGTACAGCACTAATGCTGGAAAAGGTAAACTTAGCTCTTTTAATTATGGTCCTTGTACATGCGGAACCTAACATTTATGAAATGTGTCTCCTCACAGCGTTAAACCGTCCGGTAGGTGGAACTTTCCTTTGTCGTGTGACGCAGCACAGCCATCATTTTTACCCCCTTGGCGCCGTGCGCCGCCTCCTCAGCGTTGTTTGAATCTGTCCCGGAGCCTGCGCTGTTAGGTTAGCCCTTGGCCATGCACACATGTTGCGCTGCCCGTCTTCTGACCTCATTTGGTGTCAGGCTGGCTGCGCCTGTGCGGGTGCGCTGGCCGAGATCCCGCCTCGCAGTGTCGTCTAATGTAATCCCACCGCGGGCCTGTGATCCGTGCCCGTGCGCAGTGCATATCCTCTCCTCTCACTCCCCTCCCTACGGCTTTTTCAGACTGTGCGGTGTCACGGCCGTGGCATGCTATTAGGGACCAGCTGACATCGCACAGTCTGAAGAAGCCGTAGGGAGGGGAGTGAGAGGAGAGGATATGCACTGCGCACGGGCACGGATCACAGGCCCGCGGTGGGATTACATTAGACGACACTGCGAGGCGGGATCTCGGCCAGCGCACCCGCACAGGCGCAGCCAGCCTGACACCAAATGAGGTCAGAAGACGGGCAGCGCAACATGTGTGCATGGCCAAGGGCTAACCTAACAGCGCAGGCTCCGGGACAGATTCAAACAACGCTGAGGAGGGGGCGCACGGCGCCAAGGGGGTAAAAATGATGGCTGTGCTGCGTCACACGACAAAGGAAAGTTCCACCTACCGGACGGTTTAACGCTGTGTGGGGACACATTTCATAAGTGTTTGGTTCAGCATGTGCAAGGAGCATCACGAAAAGAGGCACTTTTTCCCTTTGCATCATTACTGCTGCACAAGGTGGCTCCTTCAGTAACAAACGCCTGGGGGGGGGGGGGGTCAGGTTCCCTTACATTTAACTTGTTGTGTCTGCGTGGCGGTCGCAGTACACGTTGCCGTATACACAGCAGGGGAACAGCTGGCGGTGCTGAACCCCACTAACACATTGGCGAGGTGTTTGGCTCTGTGCGTACAGCACTTCTGGACGGCAACTAGCGGTGTTGGAGCCCAGGGACAGGTGGAGGAGGAGGAGGTTGGAGGAGGTTGGAGGAGGTAGGAGGGATTGCCACACACACAGCAGGGGAACAGCTGACGTTACTGAACCCCAATAACAGAGGAGGGACTGTTGACTGTGCGTACAGCACTTCTGGACGGCAACTGGCGGTGTTGGAGCCCAGGGACAGGTGGAGGAGGAGGAGGTTGGAGGAGGTAGGAGGAGGTAGGAGGGATTGCCACACACACAGCAGGGGAACAGCTGACGTTACTGAACCCCAATAACAGAGGAGGGACTGTTGACTGTGCGTACAGCACTTCTGGACGGCAACTGGCGGTGTTGGAGCCCAGGGACAGGTGGAGGAGGAGGAGGTTGGAGGAGGTAGGAGGGATTGCCACACACACAGCAGGGGAACAGCTGACGTTACTGAACCCCAATAACAGAGGAGGGACTGTTGACTGTGCGTACAGCACTTCTGGACGGCAACTGGCGGTGTTGGAGCCCAGGGACAGGTGGAGGAGGAGGAGGTTGGAGGAGGTAGGAGGGATTGCCACACACACAGCAGGGGAACAGCTGACGTTACTGAACCCCAATAACAGAGGAGGGACTGTTGACTGTGCGTACAGCACTTCTGGACGGCAACTGGCGGTGTTGGAGCCCAGGGACAGGTGGAGGAGGAGGAGGTTGGAGGAGGTAGGAGGAGGTAGGAGGGATTGCCACACACACAGCAGGGGAACAGCTGACGTTACTGAACCCCAATAACAGAGGAGGGACTGTTGACTGTGCGTACAGCACTTCTGGACGGCAACTGGCGGTGTTGGAGCCCAGGGACAGGTGGAGGAGGAGGAGGTTGGAGGAGGTAGGAGGGATAGCCACACACACAGCAGGGGAACAGCTGACGTTACTGAACCCCAATAACAGAGGAGGGACTGTTGACTGTGCGTACAGCACTTCTGGACGGCAACTGGCGGTGTTGGAGCCCAGGGACAGGTGGAGGAGGAGGAGGTTGGAGGAGGTAGGAGGGATTGCCACACACACAGCAGGGGAACAGCTGACGTTACTGAACCCCAATAACAGAGGAGGGACTGTTGACTGTGCGTACAGCACTTCTGGACGGCAACTGGCGGTGTTGGAGCCCAGGGACAGGTGGAGGAGGAGGAGGTTGGAGGAGGTAGGAGGGATTGCCACACACACAGCAGGGGAACAGCTGACGTTACTGAACCCCAATAACAGAGGAGGGACTGTTGACTGTGCGTACAGCACTTCTGGACGGCAACTGGCGGTGTTGGAGCCCAGGGACAGGTGGAGGAGGAGGAGGTTGGAGGAGGTAGGAGGAGGTAGGAGGGATTGCCACACACACAGCAGGGGAACAGCTGACGTTACTGAACCCCAATAACAGAGGAGGGACTGTTGACTGTGCGTACAGCACTTCTGGACGGCAACTGGCGGTGTTGGAGCCCAGGGACAGGTGGAGGAGGAGGAGGTTGGAGGAGGTAGGAGGGATTGCCACACACACAGCAGGGGAACAGCTGACGTTACTGAACCCCAATAACAGAGGAGGGACTGTTGACTGTGCGTACAGCACTTCTGGACGGCAACTGGCGGTGTTGGAGCCCAGGGACAGGTGGAGGAGGAGGAGGTAGGAGGGATTGCCACACACACAGCAGGGGAACAGCTGACGTTACTGAACCCCAATAACAGAGGAGCGACTGTTGACTGTGCGTACAGCACTTCTGGACGGCAACTGGCGGTGTTGGAGCCCAGGGACAGGTGGAGGAGGAGGAGGTTGGAGGAGGTTGGAGGAGGTAGGAGGGATTGCCACACACACAGCAGGGGAACAGCTGACGTTACTGAACCCCAATAACAGAGGAGGGACTGTTGACTGTGCGTACAGCACTTCTGGACGGCAACTGGCGGTGTTGGAGCCCAGGGACAGGTGGAGGAGGAGGAGGTTGGAGGAGGTAGGAGGAGGTAGGAGGGATTGCCACACACACAGCAGGGGAACAGCTGATGTTACTGAACCCCAATAACAGAGGAGGGACTGTTGACTGTGCGTACAGCACTTCTGGACGGCAACTGGCGGTGTTGGAGCCCAGGGACAGGTGGAGGAGGAGGAGGTTGGAGGAGGTAGGAGGGATTGCCACACACACAGCAGGGGAACAGCTGACGTTACTGAACCCCAATAACAGAGGAGGGACTGTTGACTGTGCGTACAGCACTTCTGGACGGCAACTGGCGGTGTTGGAGCCCAGGGACAGGTGGAGGAGGAGGAGGTTGGAGGAGGTAGGAGGGATTGCCACACACACAGCAGGGGAACAGCTGACGTTACTGAACCCCAATAACAGAGGAGCGACTGTTGACTGTGCGTACAGCACTTCTGGACGGCAACTGGCGGTGTTGGAGCCCAGGGACAGGTGGAGGAGGAGGAGGTTGGAGGAGGTTGGAGGAGGTAGGAGGGATTGCCACACACACAGCAGGGGAACAGCTGACGTTACTGAACCCCAATAACAGAGGAGGGACTGTTGACTGTGCGTACAGCACTTCTGGACGGCAACTGGCGGTGTTGGAGCCCAGGGACAGGTGGAGGAGGAGGAGGTTGGAGGAGGTAGGAGGGATTGCCACACACACAGCAGGGGAACAGCTGACGTTACTGAACCCCAATAACAGAGGAGGGACTGTTGACTGTGCGTACAGCACTTCTGGACGGCAACTAGCGGTGTTGGAGCCCAGGGGCAGGTGGAAAAGCAGAGGAACACAATGTAGGCCGAAGCCTGAGAAAGTCGAAAGGGAACCTTTAACCCCCCCCCAAGGCGTTTGTAGCTGAAAGAGCCAGCTTGTGCAGCACAAAAGATGCAAAAGGAAAAGGTGGCTCTTTTCATCATGCTCCTTGCAAACACAGAACTAAACACTTTTAAAATGTGTCCCCTGAAGCCGTGAAACCGTCCCGGAGGTGGGACTTTCCTTCGTAATATGACGCAGCACAGCCATCATTACTACCCCCCCGCCGCCGTGCCCCGGCTCCTCAGCGTTGTTTGATTCCGTCCCGGAGCCTGCGCTGTTATGTTATCCCGTGGCCAGGCACACTTAGCGCTGCCCATCTTCTGACATCATTTGGTGTCAGGCTGGCTGCGCCTGTGCGGCCGCGCTGGCCGAGAGCCCGACTCGCAGTGTCTTCTGATGTAATCCCACTGGGGGCCTGGGATCCATGGCCATGCGCAGTGCATATCCTCGCCTCTCACTCCCCTCCCTACGGCTTCTTTTTCAGACTGTGCGGTGTCACGGCCGTGGCATGCTATTAGGGACCAGCTGACACCGAACAGTCTGAAGAAGCCATAGGGAGATGAGTGAGAGGTGGAGGTTCAGATATGCACTGCGCATGTCCATAGATCCCAGGCCCCCAGTGGGATTAAATCAGAAGACACTGCGAGGCGGGCTCTCGGCCAGCGTGGCCGCACAGGCGCAGCCAGCCTGACACCAAATGATGCCAGAAGACGGGCAGCGCTAAGTGTGCCTGGCCACGGGATAACATAACAGCGCAGGCTCCGGGACGGAATCAAACAACGCTGAGGAGCCGGGGCGCGGCGCCGGGGGGGTAGGAATGACGGCTGTGCTGCGTCATATTACGAAGGAAAGTCCCACCTCCGGGACGGTTTTACGGTATCAGTGGACACATTTTATAAGTGTTAAGTTTTGCGTGTGCAAGGAGCAAAACCAAAATAGCTACCTTTTTCCTTGTGCAGCATTACTGCTGCACAAGGTGGCTCTTTCAGTAACAAACGCCTTGGGGGGGGGGGACAGATTCCCTTACATTTCAGTTGTTGTGTCAGTGTGGCGGTCGCATGACACATTGCCGGCTACACAGCTGGGGATCAGCTGACGTTACTGAAACCCAATAACACTGGGTCGTATGTTTTGACTGTGCAGACGGCACATCTGAGCCTCAACTGGCGGTGTTGGAGCCCAGGAATTTAAGTTCAGGTGGTAGAAAGATGAACACAACAGGAGACCTGGATAACGTATACAGTGACCTAATTATTTAATCAGGAGGAGGAGTGGCAAATTCCTGCGAGATCCAGGCCTTGTTCATTTTCAGGAAAGTAAGCCGGTCAACGTTATCGGAGGATAGTCGCATGCGACGGTCAGTTAGTACACCACCTGCAGCACTAAAGACACGTTCCGATAATACACTGGCCGCAGGGCAAGACAGCACCTCCAATGCATACTGGCTTAGCTCTGGCCATGTATCCAGCTTTGAGACCCAAAACTTGAAAGGGGAAGAGCCGTCTGGGAGTACAGCAAGAGGGCAAGACATGTAGTCTGTCACCATCTGACGGAACCGTTGCCTCCTGCTGACTGGAGCCGTCTGTGATGGTGTAGACTTTTGTGGCGGGCACAGAAAACTGTGCCACAGTTCGGCCATACTGGTCTTGCCTTGGGCAGAGGCACTGCTTCTGCTCCCTCTTTGTGCAGAGCCTCCACCACTGCCTGGACGCACTGAGCTGCTTTGGAATGCACTAGCAGCACTTCTCTCAGTTGGAATGGAGAAGATGATGGAACTGACCAGTGTGTCTTGGTACTCCCGCATTTTTCGCTCCCGGTTCAACGGTGTGATGAGGCTTTCTACGTTGTCCCGGTAGCGAGGATCGAGGAGGGTGAACACCCAATAATCAGACATGTTGAGAATGTGGTCGATGCGGCGGTCGTTTCTCAGGCACTGCAGCATGTAATCCACCATGTGCTGCAGACTGCCAACTGCCCAAGAAACGCTGTCCCCAGCTGGAGGCGTGATCTCTGCCCGCTCGTCATCACCCCACCCTCGCTGTACACACTGAGTACTGGACAATTCGGGAACTCCCTCCTCTGGACGGATGTCTTCCTCCTCCATTGACTCCTCCTCATCCTCCTCACAAACTGTCCCCTGCCTACGCGTTTGTGAGGAACCACGTGGCGCTGACTGTCCAGAAGATGATGGAAGTGGTGAATCCTCATCCTCCACCTCTTCCACAACATCATCCCTTAGCGCTTGCAGTGATTTTTCAAGCAGGCAGATAAGGGGGACAGTCATGCTGACTAGTGCATCATCTGCACTCGCCATCCGCGTGGAATAATCAAAGGGACGCAAAACCTGGCAGACATCCTTCATAGTGGCCCACTCTGTGGTTGTGAAGTCTGTACGGCGCTGACTGCGACTTTTTTGCGCCTGATACAGCTGGTACTCCATTACAGCTTGCTGCTGCTCACACAACCGCTCCAACATATGTAACGTGGAATTCCACCTGGTAGGTAGGTCACATATGATGCGATGTTCCGGCAGGCGGTGTCGGCGCTGCAGAGCCGCAATGCGCGCTTTTGCCGTGCTGGAACGCCGCAAGTGAGCACACTCTAGGCGGACCTTGTGCAGCAGTGCATCAAGATCCGGATAGTCCCTCAAAAAACTCTGCACGACCAAATTGAGCACATGTGCCAGACATGGGATGTGAGTGAGGTTGCCGAGGCCCAGGGCTGCCACCAGATTTCGGCCATTATCACACACTACCATGCCTGGCTGGAGATTCGCTGGCTCAAACCACACATCGCTCTCCTGCTTGATGGCATTCCAGAGCTCCTGCGCTGTGTGGCTACGATTCCCCCAAAAAATTAATTTCAAGACGGCCTGTTGACGTTTGGCCACGGCTGTGCTCATGTCGGTCGTAACAGGTACACGTTCATCACGGGTCCATGTGGAGGTGGACTGTGACGGCTCCTGCAGCGATGATTCTGAGGAACTGGTGTAAGAGGAGGAGTCAATGCGTACAGAATGGATTCCTGCAATCCTTGGAGTGGGCAGGACACGTCCTGCGCCACTCGCACGGTCTGTACCCGGCTCAACGACATTAACCCAATGGGCAGTGAGGGAAAGGTATCGCCCCTGTCCATGTTGACTGGTCCACGCATCGGTGGTGAGGTGGACCTTGCTACTGACGGCGTTCAGTAGCGCGTGTTTTATGTGTCCCTCCACATGCTTGTGCAGGGCAGGGACGGCTTGCCTGCTGAAGTAAAAGCGGCTGGGCACACTGTACTGTGGGACTGCCAATGACATCAAGTCACGGAAGCTGTCAGTCTCCACCAGCCTGAATGACAGCATTTCCAGTGACAGAAGTTTGGCAATGCCTGCAGTCAGAGCCTGTGCTCGTGGGTGGTTTGACGAGAAAGGCCGCCTTTTCTCCCATGCCTGTACTACCGATGGCTGTAGACTGGGCTGGGAGTGTGTGGTTGACTGGGAAAGTGGTGCTGCGGGTGGAATGACAGCGGGTCTCTGGACAACAGGGCCAGAGGTTCTTCCACGGCGATCCTGGGAGGAAGCCGAACCAGCTGCGTGTGAGCTAGAGGAAGAGGCAACACGAGCTGAAGAGGTGGTAGCTGCCGCTGTTGGTTGGCCTAGCTCTTCAGTGTGTTTGTCTAACTCCGCCGGGTGCCTGTTGCGCACATGTTTCCACATGTTGGAGGTATTGAGGTTGGCGACTTTTTGACCTCTTTTGATTTTTTGATGACACACCTTGCATCTGACATAGCAAATGTCATCTGCAACTGTGTCAAAAAAGGACCAGGCACTGCAAGTCTTGGGAGCCCCCCTTTTGACTTTTGGAAGAGACATGCTCCTAACGGGTGCCAAAGCGGAGGCTGCAGGATCCGCAGTCTTCCCCCTCCCTCTCCCTCTTTGGGCCGTACGGGGAATCTCTTCCTCAGAGCTGCTCCCACCACCTTCCTGTCCCTGACGCCAAGATGGGTCAAGGACCTCATCATCTACACTACCCTCTGCCCCCAACTGCTCCTCCTGGGTAGTCTCAGCAGCAGAGCACGCACCAGTAAGTGGCACCTGAGTGTCATCATCAGCTGATGCGGCCTGCGAGGTGGTGACCGGAGCCACTGGCCCACCCGCCTCTTCAGAGGAAGACAGAAAAAGCTGTTGGGCATCACTGTACCCTGCCTCTTCTTCCATTTCTCCAATGCTGCTTGGCTGGCCCCCTGTTTCCAAGCCAAGAGATGATTCAGAGAACAGAAGTAGAGACTGCTCCTGTCCTGGGATCTCTGTCTGCCTGGGCAATTTTGCAGGTGGTGAAGAGACAGATGGCTGCTCTCCAGTGCTCTGTGTCTGAGAGGATGTGGCACTAATGGAAGTTGATGCATTAGCTGCCATCCATCCCACAACGGCTTCAATTTGGTCTTCACGCAGCAGCGGTGTACGGCGCTCGGCGACAAAGCTGCGCATGAACGACTGTTCCCTTGTGAAAGTGGGTGCTGATGACTCACCGGTGCCCGCAGCAGGCACAGAATCCCCACGTCCCCTCCCTGCTCCGCGCCCACGCCCACGCCCACGTGCCTTACTCACTGCCTTCTTCATCTTGGTTGACTGATAAAGATAAGCAGTAAAGTACTAACGGCTTTGTGTGCTTATTCCTGAGCAACTCCTCCTAACAGGTATAAGACACACTAATTTTCTAAAGTGTGGACTAGACTTGAATATGAGCTAATGTGGCCTACACAAATGTAAAGTGGTGTGTAACTGGTGTGTTTGGTGAACTTTATTATTTATTTATTTTTTTGGGGCTGAACTGACAACGGATAGAGCTGCAATCACACGGAGACCGTGCAGACAGCCGTAAACGGCGCTGCAAGGCCCAAAAACCCTCCTCTACTTTATCCTATGTAGTGTTTTTCCACAAATTAGCTGGAGACGGGTGGAAAGACACTAATAGGATTTTTTAAAATAAATTAGCAGCAGACTACACTACTTTGAAAAAAAAGAAAATTGATTTGGCGGTATGACGCAGTGAAAAACCCTGAGCTGCAGACAACCAGGCTACGGCTGCTCACAGACTACAGGGCGAGCTGCAGTCACACGGAGACCGTGCAGACAGCCGTAAACGGCGCTGCAAGGCCCAAAAACCCTCCTCTACTTTATCCTATGTAGTGTTTTTCCACAAATTAGCTGGAGACGGGTGGAAAGACACTAATAGGATTTTTTAAAATAAATTAGCAGCAGACTACACTACTTTGAAAAAAAAGAAAATTGATTTGGCGGTATGACGCAGTGAAAAACCCTGAGCTGCAGACAACCAGGCTACGGCTGCTCACAGACTACAGGGCGAGCTGCAGTCACACGGAGACCGTGCAGACAGCCGTAAACGGCGCTGCAAGGCCCAAAAACCCTCCTCTACTTTATCCTATGTAGTGTTTTTCCACAAATTAGCTGGAGACGGGTGGAAAGACACTAATAGGATTTTTTAAAATAAATTAGCAGCAGACTACACTACTTTGAAAAAAAAGAAAATTGATTTGGTGGTATGACGCAGTGAAAAACCCTGAGCTGGAGACAACCAGGCTATAGCTGCTCACAGATTACAGGGCGAGCTGCAGTCACACGGAGACCGTGCAGACAGCCGTAAACGGCGCTGCAAGGCCCAAAAACCCTCCTCTACTTTATCCTATGTAGTGTTTTTCCACAAATTAGCTGGAGACGGGTGGAAAGACACTAATAGGAATTTTTGGAAAAAATGTGCAGCAGCCTGCACTACTTCAAAAAAAAAAAAAAAAAGGACAGTATGAGGCAATGAACCACCCTCCCTGAACTGAATACAACCAGCTATGGATGGCCTATGTGGCTGCACTCAGACTAGAGAGTGGGCTGCACTCACACACACACACACAGAGAGACCTTGCAGATCGCTGTGAAAACAGCGCTACAAGGCAAAAGGAAGGTGAATAGTAGGTGAACACAGCGGTTGCTAAATTAGCCTTTGGAAAGCACAAAGAAGCAAATCGCTATCTCTAAACTGTCCCTCAGTCAGCAAACAGCGTCCTGTCACTAACTGAATTCACAGCAGAGTGATCGCAAAATGGCGCCAGCGACTTTTAAACTGCATCATGACATCATTTCAGCAGCCAATCACAGCCTTGCCAGTAGTTTCATGCCCTCCATGCTAAACAGGATGTGCCCACACTTGGAATCTTTCTCATTGGCTGAATTTCTGAATTTTGAATCATTGAACTTCCGATTCCGGTATCCGATACGCGCCAAGTATCGGAATCCCGGTATCGGAATTCCGATACCGCTAGTATCGGCCGATACCCGATACTTGCGGTATCGGAATGCTCAACACTAGTTTTCATCCATTCCAGATCCTAATGCCAGTGCAGACGTACATCAGCTGAATCCAGGTGATTGGGTGGCCATACACAGACACGTGAGAAGGAGCCTAGATCCACGGTTTGACGGCCCATTTTAAAGTCCAGCTGACCACATTCACCTCAGTGAAACTTGAGGGAAAGCCCACCTGGATCCATGCTGCAAAAAGATCATTTCACCAGCAGAATGACTGTTCTCCTACTCACCTTGCTGGCAGTGGTAGGACTTTTGCACCCTACAGAGACACTGGATAAACTTTTAAATGATGACAGGGACAACAAACTTATTCAACATCTTGCTTTCTTATAAAAGACGTGGAAGGACAAAAACTGCTGGACTGTTGGATCTGTACACACAGCCCAGTATCTGCAAGGACTATGCTGTACTTAGCCTTAAGGTACCTTCACACTAAACGACTTTGCAACGATAACGATAGCGATCCGTGACATTGCAGCGTCCTGGATAGCGATATCATTGTGTTTGACATGCAGCAGCGATCAGGATCCTGCTGTGATATCGCTGGTCGTTGCTGAAAGTTCAGAACTTTATTTGGTCGTCAGATCGGCGTGTATCGTCGTGTTTGACAGCAAAAGCAACGATGCCAGCAATGTTTTACAATGGTAACCAGGGTAAATATCGGGTTACTAAGCGCAGGGCTGCGCTTAGTAACCCGATATTTACCCTGGTTACCATTGTAAAAGTAAAAAAAAAACACTACATACTCACCCTCTGATGTTCTGTCACGTCCCCCGGCGTCCGCGCTGCTGCTCAGAGCTTCCTGCACTGAATGTGTCAGTGCCGGCCATAAAGCAGAGCACAGCGGTGACGTCACCGCTCTGCTGTTAGGGCCGGCGCTTACACAGTGCAGGGAAGCTGAGGCCGGGGGATGCAGCAGACACCGGAATGTAAGTATGTAGTGTTTGTTTTTTTACATTTACACTGGTAACCAGGGTAAACATCAGGTTACTAAGCGCGGCCCTGCGCTTAGTAACCCGATGTTTACCCTGGTTACCTGGGGACTTCGGCATCGTTGGTCGCTGGAGAGCTGTCTGTGTGACAGCTCTCCAGCGACCACACAACGACGAAACAGCGACGCTGCAGCGATCGGCATCGTTGTCGATATCGCTGCAGCGTCGCTTAATGTGACGGTACCTTTACACCTGGAGCCAAGGAATGTATTAACACCACACTGCACACACAATGAGACTTGGACTCAGATTTTCTAGGTTCCTTAAGGCTCTTAATGAGACTAATACAATATAGAGACTCCTTTTTAAATCCAGCCAATTGGCTTAGCGGCCTAGTGGGATGGATTATTTTTGTTATTTTACAGACTTGCATGCAATTTTTATTGTTATATTTTGTTTATTGCTTTATGTAGCTGAAAAAGCGCTAATATATGCATTACATAAGTTATTGAAGAGTGTATGTTTAAGGAAGGAATCTAAAGCTGTGTCATCCATGGTGTATAATAGACCCTGGATAACCACTGCTGACTAGGGAAATGAGTGTCCACACTGAGGGTGGATGGGCGAAGCAGGTAGAAAGCCCCCTTATGGGTACTAGACCCATGAGACAGTAGCTCCTTTGTGGACATCAGCTGACCCTGTGGCAGAGGTTATACCTTTTACAAAAGGGGGAAATTGATATAGAAGGGTTAATGTTTTGCCTTTAATTGTCTTTTGCCTTTAATTGCTAGAATGTATTCTAATGACACTGTAGTCTGTTAAGGCTGAGTCACACATAACGATATCGTTAACGATATCGTTGCAACGTCACGCTTTTGGTGACGTAGCAACGATCCCGCTAACCATCTCGTTATGTGTGACAGCGACCAACGATCAGGCCCCTGCTGGGAGATCGTTGGTCGTTGGGGAATGATCAGGACCGTTTTTTGGTCAATGATCACCCACTGACATCGCTGGATCGGCGTGTGTGACGCCGATCCAGTGATGTGTTCACTTGTAACCAGGGTAAATATCGGGTTACTAAGCGCAGGGCCGCGCTTAGTAACCCGATATCTACCCTGGTTACCATTGTAAAAGTAAAAAAAAAAACAGTACATATTCACATTCTGATGTCTGTCACGTCCCCCGGCGTCCACAGGGTTAAAACTGCTTTCGGCAGGAGCGCTGCTAATGCACGCGCTGCTGCCGAGAGCTTCCCTGCACTGACTGTGTCAGCGCCGGCCGTAAAGCAGAGCACAGCGGTGACGTCACCGCTGTTACTGCCGGCGCTGACACATTCAGTGCAGGAAAGCTCTTACTAAGCGCGGCCCTGCACTTAGTAACCCGATGTTTACCCTGGTTACCCGGGTGCTGCAGGGGGACTTCGGCATCGTTGAAGACAGTTTCAACGATGCCGAAGTCGTTCCCCTGATCGTTGGTCGCTGGAGAGAGCTGTCTGTGTGACAGCTCCCCAGCGACCACACAACGACTTACCAACGATCACGGCCAGGTCGTATCTCTGGTCGTGATTATTGGTAAGTCGTTTAGTGTGACGGTACCTTAAGTCTCCTCTTCAAGGATTTTATACTTCTTATCTTAAATGTTTTCAATAGTCAGCAAACAGCATGTTCTGGGTACATGACAAATAAAGGTCAGTTGTTGTGAATTTACCTTTTGGCTCCCTCTAGTGGCTACTAGTGATTTTACTCTGGGTATGTCTATCATCCCTTGTATGCTCACCTGGGTCGTTAGGTCAGGGGTGTTGCTATATAAGCTCCCTGGACCTTCAGTTCAATGCCTGGCAACGTTGATATCAGAGCTAATCTGTAGTGCTCTTGTCTACTGATCCTGGTTCCTGCGTGATTAAGCTAAGTCTGCTTTCTTGCTTTTTGCTATTCGTTTTTGTTTGCATTTTTTGTCCAGCTTGTATATAATCTGTATCCTGACCTTGCTGGAAGCTCTAGGGTGCCTGGTGTTCTCCCCCCCCCGGGCCGTTAGACGGTTCGGGGGTTCTTGAATCTCCAGCGTGGATTTTTGATAGGGTTTTTGTTGACCATATAAGTTATCTTACTACATTCTGCTATTAGTAAGTGGGCCTCTCTTTGCTAAACCTAGTTCATCTCTGTGTTTGTCATTTCCTCTTACCTCACCGTTATTATTTGTGGGGGGCTTGTATCCAACTTTTGGGGTCTTTTCTCTGGAGGCAAGAGAGGTCTTTGTTTTCCTCTTCTAGGGGTAGTTAGCTCTCCGGCTGGCGCGAGACATCTAGCGACCAACGTAGGCATGTTCCCCGGCTACTTCTAGTGTTGGCGTTAGGAGTAGATATATGGTCAACCCAGTTACCACTGCCCTATGAGCTGGATTTTTGTACTTCGCAGACTTGCTGATATCTCTGAGACCCTCGCCATTGGGGTCATAACAGTTTGCCAGGCCAGTATTAAATGTTAAATGCATTGCAGAAGCGGGATTATAAGAAAGAAAGTTCTGAGTTTTTTTTTCTCTCTCATTTTTTTTTTTCTTTTCCCCTTTACCTCTGAGTGGCTTGTGTTTGCTGCAGACATGAATGTCCAGACCTTGATTACAAGTGTGGACCAGCTTGCTGCTCGTGTGCAGGGTATACAAGATTATGTTATCAGAAAACCTATGTCAGAACCTAAGATACCGATTCCTGAACCGTTTTCCGGAGACCGATTTAAATTTAGAAATTTCAGGAATAATTGTAAATTGTTTTTGTCCCTGAGACCCTGTTCATCTGGAGACTCCGCTCAGCAAGTAAAAATTGTTATTTCTTTTTTACGGGGCGACCCTCAGGATTGGGCTTTCTCGCTGGCGCCAGGAGATCCGGCATTGGCTGACATTGATGCGTTTTTTCTGGCGCTCGATTTGCTTTATGAGGAACCCAATCTTGAGATTCAGGCAGAAAAAGCCTTGCTGGCGATGTCTCAGGGCCAGGACGAGGCTGAAGTGTATTGCCAAAAATTTCGGAAATGGTCCGTGCTGACCCAGTGGAATGAGTGTGCATTGGCTGCAAATTTTAGAAATGGCCTTTCTGAAGCCATTAAGAATGTGATGGTGGGTTTTCCCATTCCCGCAGGTCTGAATGATTCTATGGCCCTGGCTATTCAAATCGACCGGCGGTTGCGGGAGCGCAAAACCGCAAATTCCCTCATGGTGTTGTCTGAACAGGCACCTGATTTAATGCAATGTGATAGAATCCTGACTAGAAATGAGAGGAAAATTCATAGACGCCAGAATGGCTTGTGTTACTACTGTGGCGATTCTACACATGTTATCTCAGCATGCTCTAAACGTCTTACTAAGGTTGTTAGTCCGGTCGCCATTGGTAATTTGCAACCTAAATTTATTCTATCTGTAACTTTGATTTGCTCACTGTCATCGTATCCTGTCATGGCGTTTGTGGACTCAGGTGCGGCCCTGAGCCTTATGGATCTGTCATTTGCCAAGCGCTGCGGATTTGTTCTTGAGCCATTGGAAAATCCTATCCCTCTTAGGGGTATTGATTCTACGCCATTGGCAAAAAATAAACCGCAGTTTTGGACACAGGTTACCATGTGCATGACTCCCGAACATCGGGAGGTAATACGTTTTCTTGTTCTGCATAAAATGCATGATTTGGTTGTTTTGGGTTTGCCATGGTTACAGACCCATAATCCAGTCTTGGACTGGAAGGCTATGTCAGTGTCAAGTTGGGGCTGCCATGGAATTCATGGAGATTCCCTGCCCTTGTCTATTGCTTCTTCTACGCCTTCGGAAGTTCCGGCGTATTTATCTGATTATCAGGATGTCTTCAGCGAGTCTAAGTCCAGTGCACTGCCTCCTCATAGGGAATGTGACTGTGCAATAGATTTGATTCCTGGCAGTAAGTTTCCTAAGGGGAGACTGTTTAATCTGTCGGTACCTGAACATACCGCGATGCGTTCATATATCAAGGAGTCTCTTGAGAAGGGGCATATCCGTCCTTCTTCTTCCCCTCTTGGTGCGGGATTCTTTTTTGTGGCCAAAAAGGACGGATCTTTGAGGCCTTGTATTGACTATCGGCTTTTAAATAAGATCACTGTCAAATTTCAGTATCCTTTGCCGCTGTTGTCAGATTTGTTTGCCCGGATTAAAGGTGCCAAGTGGTTCACCAAGATAGACCTTCGTGGTGCGTACAACCTTGTGCGCATTAGGCAGGGCGATGAATGGAAAACCGCATTCAATACGCCCGAAGGTCATTTTGAGTACTTGGTGATGCCATTTGGGCTCTCTAATGCACCTTCAGTTTTTCAGTCCTTCATGCATGACATTTTCCGGAAGTATCTGGATAAATTTTTGATTGTTTATCTGGATGATATTCTGTTTTTTTCTGATGATTGGGACTCGCATGTGGAGCAGGTCAGGATGGTTTTTGAGATTCTGCGTGAAAATTCTTTGTTTGTAAAAGGCTCAAAGTGTCTCTTTGGTGTACAGAAGGTTCCCTTTTTGGGGTTCATTTTTTCCCCTTCTGCTGTGGAGATGGATCCAGTCAAGGTCCGAGCTATTCATGATTGGACTCAACCCTCGTCAGTTAAGAGTCTTCAGAACTTCTTGGGTTTTGCTAACTTCTACCGTCGTTTTATCGCAAATTTCTCTAGCGTTGTTAAACCGCTGACGGATATGACCAAGAAAGGCTCTGATGTAGCTAACTGGGCTCCTGCTGCCGTGGAGGCTTTCCAGGAGTTGAAACGCCGGTTTACTTCGGCGCCTGTTTTGTGCCAGCCTGACGTCTCACTTCCCTTTCAGGTTGAGGTGGATGCTTCGGAGATTGGGGCAGGGGCCGTTTTGTCGCAGAGAGGCCCTGGTTGCTCTACTATGAGACCTTGTGCCTTTTTCTCTAGGAAGTTTTCGCCGGCAGAGCGAAATTATGATGTGGGCAATCGGGAGTTGTTGGCCATGAAGTGGGCATTTGAGGAGTGGCGTCATTGGCTCGAGGGTGCTAAGCATCGTGTGGTGGTCTTGACTGATCACAAAAATCTGATGTATCTCGAGTCTGCTAAACGCCTGAATCCTAGACAGGCCCGCTGGTCATTGTTTTTCTCCCGTTTTGACTTTGTGGTCTCGTATTTACCAGGTTCTAAGAATGTGAAGGCCGATGCTCTGTCTAGGAGCTTTGTGCCTGATGCTCCTGGAGTCGCTGAACCTGTGGGTATTCTTAAGGAAGGAGTTATCGTGTCTGCTATTTCTCCAGATCTGCGACGTGTGTTACAGAGATTTCAGGCTGGTAGGCCTGACTCTTGTCCACCTGACAGATTGTTTGTGCCTGCTAGATGGACCAGCAGAGTCATTTCCGAGGTTCATTCCTCGGTGTTGGCAGGGCACCCGGGAATTTTTGGCACCAGAGATCTGGTGGCCAGGTCCTTTTGGTGGCCTTCCTTGTCAAGGGATGTGCGGTCATTTGTGCAGTCCTGTGGTACTTGTGCTCGAGCTAAGCCTTGCTGCTCTCGTGCCAGCGGGTTGCTCTTGCCCTTGCCTGTCCCGAAGAGACCTTGGACGCACATCTCTATGGATTTCATTTCTGATCTTCCGGTGTCTCAGGGCATGTCTGTCATCTGGGTGATATGTGATCGTTTCTCCAAGATGGTCCATTTGGTTCCTTTGCCTAAGCTGCCCTCCTCTTCTGATCTGGTTCCTGTGTTCTTCCAGAACGTGGTTCGTTTGCACGGCATTCCTGAGAATATTGTGTCAGACAGAGGATCCCAGTTTGTTTCCAGGTTCTGGCGATCCTTTTGTGGTAGGATGGGCATTGAGTTGTCGTTTTTATCCGCTTTCCATCCCCAGACTAACGGACAAACGGAGCGAACTAATCAGACTCTGGAGGCTTATTTGAGGTGTTTTGTCTCTTCTGATCAGGATGATTGGGTGACCTTCTTGCCGTTGGCTGAATTTGCCCTTAATAATCGGGCTAGTTCCGCCACCTTGGTTTCGCCATTTTTCTGCAACTCTGGTTTCCATCCTCGTTTTTCCTCGGGACATGTGGAGCCTTCTGACTGTCCTGGGGTGGATTCCGTGGTGGATAGGTTGCAGCGGATCTGGAGTCATGTGGTGGACAACTTGAAGTTGTCAAAGGAGAAGGCTCAGCGTTTTGCCAACCGCCGCCGCGGTGTGGGTCCCCGACTTCGCGTTGGGGATTTGGTATGGCTGTCTTCTCGATTTGTTCCTATGAAGGTCTCCTCTCCCAAATTTAAGCCTCGCTTCATTGGTCCTTACAAGATATTGGAAATCATTAATCCTGTATCCTTTCGCCTGGATCTTCCGGTGTCGTTTGCCATCCACAACGTATTTCATAGGTCCTTGTTGCGGCGGTACGTTGTGCCTGTGGTTCCTTCTGCTGAGCCTCCTGCTCCGGTGTTGGTTGAGGGTGAGTTGGAGTACGTGGTGGAGAAGATCTTAGATTCTCGTCTCTCCAGGCGGAGGCTTCAGTACCTGGTCAAGTGGAAGGGCTATGGTCAGGAGGATAATTCCTGGGTGGTCGCCTCTGATGTGCATGCGGCCGATTTGGTTCGTGCCTTTCACACCGCTCATCCTGATCGCCCTGGTGGTCTTGGTGAGGGTTCGGTGACCCCTCACTAAGGGGGGGGGTACTGTTGTGAATTTACCTTTTGGCTCCCTCTAGTGGCTACTAGTGATTTTACTCTGGGTATGTCTATCATCCCTTGTATGCTCACCTGGGTCGTTAGGTCAGGGGTGTTGCTATATAAGCTCCCTGGACCTTCAGTTCAATGCCTGGCAACGTTGATATCAGAGCTAATCTGTAGTGCTCTTGTCTACTGATCCTGGTTCCTGCGTGATTAAGCTAAGTCTGCTTTCTTGCTTTTTGCTATTCGTTTTTGTTTGCATTTTTTGTCCAGCTTGTATATAATCTGTATCCTGACCTTGCTGGAAGCTCTAGGGTGCCTGGTGTTCTCCCCCCGGGCCGTTAGACGGTTCGGGGGTTCTTGAATCTCCAGCGTGGATTTTTGATAGGGTTTTTGTTGACCATATAAGTTATCTTACTACATTCTGCTATTAGTAAGTGGGCCTCTCTTTGCTAAACCTAGTTCATCTCTGTGTTTGTCATTTCCTCTTACCTCACCGTTATTATTTGTGGGGGGCTTGTATCCAACTTTTGGGGTCTTTTCTCTGGAGGCAAGAGAGGTCTTTGTTTTCCTCTTCTAGGGGTAGTTAGCTCTCCGGCTGGCGCGAGACATCTAGCGACCAACGTAGGCATGTTCCCCGGCTACTTCTAGTGTTGGCGTTAGGAGTAGATATATGGTCAACCCAGTTACCACTGCCCTATGAGCTGGATTTTTGTACTTCGCAGACTTGCTGATATCTCTGAGACCCTCGCCATTGGGGTCATAACAGTCAGTATGACTCAGGGTAACAGGGGAGGGCTACATGAATTACATTGAGAGCTACATTTGTTGTAAAACGTATAAAATACTGCCTCTTGCTGCATTACATCAGATAAAAGTGACGTTGCTCACAGAACGTATGTGCGGTGTCCTTTGTCTCCAAGTGCACTTATAAATGACGGGCGTAACCTCCTGATTTGGCCTCACTGGTGATCTGGCATGTCTGACATTGGGTCAGAATGCAAATGGCTACAACACCAATAACAGGATTCACAGAAAAAAGAGAGTCTTGCTAAATGATAGAAGTATATTTAAACACCTTTTATTGATTAAATAAATCAAACAAGATATGTTAAAAAATAGGGCTTGAAAGAGCACAACAAATAGCCCATAGTGTCACAGAGCAATAAATAGATACAAGGATACAAAGGTATAACGGGTAAGTGACAAGTAGTCCAAGCTAAAATAGGAGCTGGGTATAACCCCAGGATGTACGGGGTAAGCACGTATATAAATAGTAATATCGCTATTGCACGGTCTCTGTCTAAAGATACAAAAGGAGTCCCACCGATAGTGTCAAAGGGAGGTATGTATCACCCATGTGGTTACTAGCATTCACTACCCTTTCTATATAGACCTAGTAGGCTCCAAGAGCACCTATATGTAATAAGACCTGCATAGCATTAACAGTTATTCGAAAAGTATATTACCCATCATGACGTCCTGGTAGTTGTGCCGCAGCTCCTTCCCCAATGCACGTTTTGGAAATAAGTTTTCCTTTTTCAAGGGGCTTGACTTATGGGGTACAAGGTTCCTCCCTTTATACTGCGTATTGCTGAACACATGGTGGCAACAAGCAAATGAAAAACTGCCTATTGCGCGCGCGCACCACCGCTGAGCCGCCGAGCGCCGCGCCTCCAGACACACCTCCCATCCGTCAGGTCACGTGGGGCGGCCGGCGCCTGGCCGTCACCACGCAACCAAACAAGACAGGGGCGGTCCAAGAGCACGGAGCAAAAGCCGGTCACAGTGGAGGAGTGCGCATGCGCATATCGGCGAATTAACCCCAGAAATGGAAGCGGACATAAGAAGCTGGATAACATGGTGAGAATTGTCCAAAACTAGAAATCATACGTATATAATGACACAGGTCTAAGTGGTGACATTAATACAAGTTACATAGTTACATAGTTACATAGTTATTAAGGTTGAAGGAAGACTGTAAGTCCATCTAGTTCAACCCATAGCCTAACCTAACATGCCCTAACATGTTGATCCAGAGGAAGGCAAAAAAAAACCATGTGGCAAAGAGTAACTCCACCATGGGGAAAAAAATTCCTTCCCGACTCCACATACGGCAATCAGACTAGTTCCCTGGATCAACGCCTTATCAAGGAATCTAGTGTATATACCCTGTAACATTATACTTTTCCAGAAAGGTATCCAGTCCCCTCTTAAATTTAATTAATGAATCACTCATTACAACATCATACGGCAGAGAGTTCCATAGTCTCACTGCTCTTACAGTAAAGAATCCGCGTCTGTTATTATGCTTAAACCTTCTTTCCTCCAGACGTAGAGGATGTCCCCTTGTCCCTGTCTCAGGTCTATGATTAAAAAGATCATCAGAAAGGTCTTTGTACTGTCCCCTCATATATTTATACATTAAAATAAGATCACCCCTTAGTAGTGTTGAGCATTCCGATGCTGCAAGTATCGGGTATCGGCCGATACTTGCTGTATCGGAATTCCGATACCGGGATTCCGATACTCTTGTGGTATCGGGTATCGGGTATCGGAACAACATTTTATTTTAATTCTCTCTTTTACACATTTTAACATTGTTAAAATGTGTAAAAGAGAGAATTAAAATAAAAAATATCGCTATACTCACCTGTCCGACGCAGCCGGGACTTCAGCGAGGGAACCGGCAGCGTTGTTTGTTTAAAATTCCCGCTTTTACATGGTTACGCGAAGTCCCGGCTTGTGATTGGTCAGGGCGGCCATGTTGCCGGGCCGCGGACCAATCACAGCAAGCCGTGACGAAAATACGTCACGGCTTGCTGTGATTGGTCCGCGTCCCGGCAACATGGCCGCCATTAACCAATCACAAGCCGTGACGTCACGGGAGGCTGGAAACGCGCTCATTTTAAAAAGGGCGCGTGTCCAGCCTCCCGTGACGTCACGGCTTGTGATTGGTTGCGTCGCGGTCAACCAATCACAAGCCGGGAGGCTGGACACGCGCCCATTTCAAAATGAGCGCGTCCAGCCTCCCGGCTTGTGATTGGTTGATCGCGGCGCAACCAATCACAAGCCGTGACGTCACGGGAGGCTGGACACGCGCCCATTTCAAAATGAGCGCGTGTCCAGCCTTCCGTGACGTCCCGGCTTGTGATTGGTCAGGGCGGCCATATTGCCGGGACGCGGACCAATCACAGCAAGCCGTGACGTAATTTCGTCACGGCTTGCTGTGATTGGTCCGCGTCCCGGCAACATGGCCGACCTGACCAATCACAAGCCGGGAATTCACGTAACCAAGTAATAGCGCGATTTTTAAACAAACAACGCTGCCGGTTCCCTCGCTGAAGTCCCGGCTGCGTCGGACAGGTGAGTATAGCGATATTTTTTATTTTAATTCTTTCTTTTACACATTTATATGGTTCCCAGGGCCTGAAGGAGAGTTTCCTCTCCTTCAGACCCTGGGAACCATCAGGGATACCGTCCGATACCTGAGTCCCATTGACTTGTATTGGTATCGGGTATCGGTATCGGATTGGATTCCGATACTGTGACGGTATCGGCCGATACTTTCCGATACCGATACTTTCAAGTATCGGACGGTATCGCTCAACACTACCCCTTAGTCTTCATTTTTCCAAACTAAATAGCCCCAAGTAGGCAATTAATTAAATGGAAGCAGATGTAGGGAACTGGATAACATGGTGAAAGTTGTCCGGAACTAGAAAACATACGTATATCCTGACACAGGTGTAAATGATGACATTAATGCAAGTAGGCAATTAGTTAAATAAGTCCACAGGATACTTAATAGCGGAACTAAGTCCAAGTTCATAGGCATTTCTTCTTTAGTCCTTTTCAAGCATAAGCAGGTGGCGAGGTGTTCGTGGAGATAATAAGGGCAGATGTTAACCATAGGAGGATGTATACTGGACATATAAATGATGACAATAATAGTCACTGCAGAAAGGGAGAGAGACATATAGTTAAAAACAATAAAAGTCACGACATTTAAAACCATCAGGTGGCAATACGGTGCAGGGACATCTGAAGCAGAGGCACAAAAAGGTAGTGGTAGTAATAATAGTAATAATAGAGGCACTTCCAATATATCAAAGAAAGGATGCAAATCCTTGAGACTCGTTAAGGCCAGAGGGGGACATCGTGTCCAAAATAGTGATCCACCTACATTCTTTCTGGGCCAACAGCCGCTTTATGTCCCCCCCACGGATTCCCCCCTGTATGTGGTGTATACCTCTAACCATGAATGACTTAGGGTCACTTTGATGGAATAATTTGTAATGTTTTGGTATCGTTTTCAAAGTCATAAGGTCTGTGGCTGTTGCTGCCGCAAGGATATCCCGCACATGTTCCCGTGTCCGTATACGTAATTGGCGCGATGTAAGGCCTATGTATATTTTCTGACAACCACAGGTGGCATAATAGATTACTTGGGTCGTAGCACAGGTTATGTGTTGCCTTATTGTAAATTGACGTGTACCATTAGAAGACATAAAGGTAGAAATGCGCGAGATATTTTTACACGCTATACAGGTACCACATGGGAAGCATCCCTGTGGGGGGCCCCGAGAATTAAAGAACCTTTTTTCTATTTTCGGAACGTAATGACTCCGAACCAGAGTGTCTGACAGATTTTGTCCTCTCCTGGCTGTCATCAAAGGTTCTCTAGATAGAAATCCTGATAGCACTGGATCAGTCTGTAAGACATTCCAGTGACGTCTGAGACATTGTCTCATTTGTGTCCATTGGCCGTTAAATGTGGATATAAATCTGACCAGTTGGTCTTTTTGTGTTGTTATTTCTTGTCCTTTTTTAATTTGAGGATGTAAAAGGGCAGTACGATTACTCCTCTTAGCCTGAATATATCCCTTTCTGATGTTTCTGTCGCTGTACCCACGCATCCGAAATCTCTCTTTGAGGTCATTAGCCTGTCATTCAAAATTTGCCTCAGAGGAACACAGTCGCCTCATCCTCAGAAACTGGCCAACTGGGATGGCTCTGATGGTGGATGCAGGGTGACTGGAACTAGCATGTAGTAAAGAGTTGACCGAGGTGGACTTCCGGTATACATCAGTTTGTAGTTGGAAAAATTCATCGACCGATATTTTAATATCCAGGAAGTCCACCTCGGCCCTACTACATTTGTATGTTAACTTAATATTAAATAAATTGCAGTTCAAGTCATCCATGAATTGTTTAAGTTGTTGTTCACTATCTTGCTACACGATAAATAAATCGTCGATGTATCGCAGCCAGCACTGCACATGGTCCGCGGCCTGGGCGCCCTCCCCCCAAAAAACTCCCCTCTCCCAAAAACCCAGGAAGAGGTTAGCAAAAGAGGGCGCACAGGCCGCCCCCATGGCAGTGCCGCACTGCTGCAAATAAAAAACATCGCAAAAGACAAAGAAGTTATGGGTTAAGATGTAATGGAGCAACTCCAAAACCAAATCACATAGTGGGCCATCCCAGTTGCTATTAGTGAGGAAGAAGCGACAGGCCTCAAGTCCATCATGATGTCGGATGCATGTGTACAGCGATTCAACATCAGCCGTAACGAGTAATGTATCCTGATCCAATATCATACCGTCTATCCTAGCCAGGACGTCCATCGTGTCACGTGCAACGGAGGGCAAGGCCTCAACCAGAGGTTTTAAATAATAATCTATAAACTTACAGATAGGTTCGCACAGTCCCCTAATGCCGGACACGATGGGCCGTCCTGGCGGATTCAATGGATCTTTATGGATCTTGGGTATGAAATATATTGTTGGGATTCTTGGATATTTAGTTAGTAAACCCTCCACGATCTTTTTGGGGATAATCCCTTTATCAAAGGCCTGATTTAAGATCAATTCCAATTCGGCTGTAAACGCCACCAGAGGGCTACAGTCAAGGCGACGATATGTTTTTTTGTCCCTGAACTGTCTCAGGGCTTCCCTCTCATATTGATCCTGCGGCCAAATAACTATACTCGACCCGAGCAACGAGACCAATGTAAGTCTATGGGAAACCCGAGTATTTTTACTGCGATCCCCCCGGGGGTCCTTTTAAGGTCTAAAACATCTTAAAATGATGGAAACACTGCTCATATGACATGGGAAGATCATGAGGATCACCCCTGGAAGTATTTCTAACTCCTAGGTCACAGCTGTAAGCAATGTTGTCAGAGTTTCACGCCATTTTTTCAAGTGCACCAAAAAACATACAAAAACTAAAGTAAAATGGATTTTGCTGGGAAATATGTTAAGGTACATCCTTTCCAGGGTAATGACTTGTATATAAGTCAAAATAATGAACCCCAAACCAAAATGTTCCTCCACCACTTTTGCTATGTTCACACGCAGCATTTTTGATGCGTTTTTCAACTTTAACATTGCTTTCAACCAATACAAA
Organism: Ranitomeya variabilis; assembly: GCF_051348905.1. Taxonomy (NCBI): domain Eukaryota; kingdom Metazoa; phylum Chordata; class Amphibia; order Anura; family Dendrobatidae; genus Ranitomeya; species Ranitomeya variabilis. Next base: position 127,613,460 of record NC_135239.1, read on the forward strand.
TGTATTCACTGGGAATTGTCATTGTAACATTTAACAACCCTAGCTGGCGATGTGGTGTATGACACAAAAGGAGACACATCTTGTTTCATTTCTGAAGGAGGGACTCTTAAAGTCACAGCCTATTTTTAGAGGGGCATCAGGCGGCATTAATATTCTTAAAGGGCCATTATTAAAGAGTGGGTCTCCTATGCTGTTATTGCCTATGCAGTGTTTGGCTAGGATGCTAAGAATTACAACGCACCCCAATACCCCTTTCACGAGAGGTACAGGAGGGCGTCCTGAAAAAATGTTGCATTGAATGCAAGGCGTGCCCTGCTATCAAGTCATATGCACACCAATAAGCCTTTGAATGCAGATACTGGAAGGCCACAGGAAAACCCACTTCACAGTCTTCAGTTGCTCCTGCCATACAGTTTCCTTATGAATTGAATGCAAGGGCCGCCTTGACCCAAATTTGCACACACCCCAATCTTCCCTTGGAAGAAACATGGAGGAGGGCCTCCTAAAAAAACTGTCCCATTTCAAAGGAACCTAGACTCATAATGTCCATACACTAAGTGCATGGGCTGACAAACATTTCCCCATAGGGGGTACATATTTTAAACAATTTTTTATGGGGATCATAGACACTCTTGCCAAAAAAATGACTGGCAGTAGCAGCACGGAACACGTTAACCCTAGTGATCTAGGGGACAGTGGATGATGCACTGTGGAGGAAGGCCTCATTAAAAACTAGGCCCAATTTAAAGGAGCAGGTCTCCTAGACTTTAATTGCCCATATACAAACTGTATGGGCTGACAAACATTTCCCCATGGGGGGTACATTTAAAAAAAAAAAAATCATCACAAAATAGTGTTTACTGTTTAGAGCTAGGGTAACACACAGACAAAAAAGGAGAATGGAAGCCTCAAAAGCACACTTTGTAGCCCACAGATAGATGAGGTGTGTTAGGGTTGGCGGAAAGCACTGAATATATATATATATATGAGACAGTTGGTGCGTTTGCAACCCGGGGTCCACCGTTCAGGAGAGAAACCTGCTGCTAGTAATAGGCAGTACTATATGGCGGTATTGGCTGTTACTGAACCCCCCAGCACCCAGAATATGTTAGCCCATGTGCACACGTTCAGTATTTTTCGCGTTTTTTTCGCGTTTTTTCGCTATAAAAACGTGATAAAAACGCGAAAAAAACGCTAACATATGCCTCCCATTATTTTCAGTGTATTCCGCATTTTTTGTGCAAATGTAGCCTTTTTTAACCGCAAAAAAATCGCATCGCGGAAAAAAAAGCAACATGTTCATTAAAATGCGGAATTGTAGGGGATTCCGCACACCTAGGAGTCCATTGATCTGCTTACTTCCCGCACGGGGCTGTGCACACCATGCGGGAAGTAAGCAGATTGTGTGCGGTTGGTACCCAGGGTGGAGGAGAGGAGACTCTCCTCCACGCACTGGGCACCATATAATTGGTCAAAAAATAAAAATAAAAATAAAAAATAATCCTATACTCACCCTCGATGTCTTCCCGCCTCTCCGCTACATGCTGCCGCTTCGGTTTCTGTAGCTGGTGTGCGGTGAAGGACCTGTGATGACGTCACTGTCTTGTGATTGGTCGTGAGCGGTCATGTGACCGCTCACGTGACCGCGACGTCATGGAAGGTCCTGCGCGCACACACCAGCTATAGGAAGAGGAACGGACGTCGCTGAGGAGATCGTCTGGGTGAGTATAAACATTTTTTTATTTTTTTTATTTTTTTTAAAAATTCTCTCTTTTACTATAGATGCTGCATAAGCTGCATCTATAGTAAAAAGATGGTCACACTTGTCAAACGCTATGTTTGACAAGTGTGACCAACCTGTCAGTCAGTTTTCCAAGCGATGCTACAGATCGCTTGGAAAACTTTAGCATTCTGCAAGCTAATTATGCTTGCAGAATGCTAAAAAAAAGCGAAAAAAACGCAAAAAAAACGCAAAAAAAAAAATGCGGATTTCTTGCAGAAAATTTCCGGTTTTCTTCAGGAAATTTCTGCAAGAAATCCGGACGTGTGCACATACCCTTATGCAGTTATTTGTATATATAATAGGTTCCATGTGAGATATATGTCCCTAATGCATCAGCCCACAGGCTGCGCCCCTGGGCAGAGGAGACAAGATATTCTCCTTCTGACCTCCCCCACCTTTGTAATTCCCACAGTAAATATCGGCAGGCTCCGGCCACCTGCGGCTATTGTAATGTATGTCTGGCCTGCTGCTTTTGAATGGGCCTGCCCTCTGTATCTGTTGTGATATATATTCTGTGTTCTGTGAGTAAAGAGTTGTCACACTGGAAATACCTGGAGAAGCAGTGATATTTTATATGTGCCCATGTAATCAAGGAATTCCAGTCAGCGTCCTTCATTCAGAATCCAGCCAAAGCAGAGTGGACCTCCTGAAACACGGGGTGGTAGTAAAGAGGTACTCCAGCACAGAAGACCCGTTACACTATATACAAACTGTATGGGCTGACAAACATTTCCCCATGGGGGGTACATTTAAAAAAAAAAAATCATCACAAAATAGTGTTTACTGTTTAGAGCTAGGGTAACACACAGACAAAAAAGGAGAATGGAAGCCTCAAAAGCACACTTTGTAGCCCACAGATAGATGAGGTGTGTTAGGGTTGGCGGAAAGCACTGAATATATATATATGAGACAGTTGGTGCGTTCGCAACCCGGGGTCCACCGTGCAGGAGAAAAACCTGCTGCTAGTAATAGGCAGTACTATATGGCGGTATTAGCGAACTCTTTTACTTCGCAGATTCGCTAGAATAACAAGATGCTGTGCCCTGTTAACCTCACAAAGGAACACAGCTACCAAACAGAGCAAAACTGTGGTCATGCAGTTAGAATAGCAGACAAACATCTCCTCACCGGAGGTGCCGGTATTCTAGGGGCTTATTTCAGCCAAGGCCCTGAATCCAAACATGCAAACTCCTCACCAGAGGTGCCGGTATTCTAGGGACTTATTTTAGCCAAACTCTGACCACATACAAGCATGACCACACTGGCGATGAGCTCTTTAACATTGGATTGATACTAGCGCATGGCCACGCGGCCATGCGAACCTTTTATAGCTTTAGCACTCAAGGACCTTCCTAGTGGTCCAACAGGAACCGCTTCAGGACCTGCGCATGTGACCCCCGACCTCCAATGGGAGGTCATCCCGTGGGCATGCCCAGTATGGGAAAAGCAGGACTTAGTCCCAGAAAGATCTGCTCGCTGCTGATCAGCACTGGTTACAAAAGCAGAGCCTGGAAGAAAAGTAGTGACCAGTCACCCAGTATCAGCCTGAGTCAGATGCTGGGACCGACATCTCTCCACTTAGCAGGCTCCACTGCAGCTGGAGAAGAATGGGAGACCGCAGCAGAGATGGTTCGAGATTCCCCCTGTGCAGAGGCGGGAACTGGACACCTAACAAGGTGTGTCACGGAACTACCACACTGTAATATATATATATATATATATATATATATATTTTTACCAAGATAGTGTGTAGACCTAGGGTATTAGACAGACAAAAAAATTGGAATGTACTGTATGCATGAAAAACAACTATTTTTAGACCACACATAAAACGGCCATCTAACAGAGATAACAGACTGTTTCAATATGTGGCCTGTATTTTTAAAAATTTTAAAAACCACAAAATACTTTATACACCAAGGGTATCAGACCAAAAACTGGAAAGCTGAAAAGCCAAGATTTGAAGACCATAGATAGACCAGACGGGTGAGTGAGATAACAGACTGTTTCAATATGTGGGATGTATTTTTTAAAATTTTAAAAGCCACAAAATACTGTATACACCAAGGGCTGCAGTCTTGCAGACCAAAAAATGCAATGTATGCCTGAAAAGCAAGGATTTGGACACCACAGATACACCATGCGTCTGACGGAGATAACAGAGTGATCAAAATGTCTTTTTTTGGACCACCAAAATTGTGTCCATAAGTAGGCTATGACACTAAAAGAAAACATTTGGACTACTAAAATTGTACAAACATTTCCCCATGGGGGGTATATTTTTTAAAAATATTTTATGGGTCTCATAGACACCTTTTCCAAAAATTGGACTGGCTGTAGCAGCACAGAACCCGTTAACCCTGGTGATCTAGTGGCGGAGAATGAGGAGACATAATGAATGATCAATCATACTAAATTAAAAAAAAATGAATAAAGGATGTGAATCCACTTATGAAAGAAAATAACAAAAGGGAGGGGCGAACACAGGTTCATAGATATGAAGCCAGAATGTGTCCAACGAGATATGTTGGTCTCTAGCAACAGTTCAGAGACAGGGATATAATATAAATAAAAATATAATATAATAGTATTTCACTTTTTTTTATATTGGAGAGGTATACACTAGGTCATTAGAGGATGGTCCAGAGATATGAAAAATGGAAAATATAAGAATAAATGGGAAGAATATACGTACATCTCATTTTTATGACATTTCCCCCAGAGGGAATAACATTTTTTGTGGCTTCAAATTATTAATGGGCATCTTAAAAACACCCTTGCACAAAAATTTAATTGCTGTAGCAGCATACAACACGTTCACCATGGTGTTCTAGTGGCGGAGAATGATGATATGTGGAGGAAGTCATTATTAAAACTAGGCTCAATGTTAAGGAGTGGGTCTCCTAGACTTGTAATGCCCATACACTAAGTGCATGGGCTGACAAACATTTCCCCATGGGGGGACATTTTTAAAAAATATTTTATGGGCATCATAGACACCCTTGCCAAAAACTGCACTGGCTGTAGCAGCACAGACCCGCGAACCCTGGTGATCTAGTGGCAGAGAATGATGACACGTTGAGTAAGGCCTCATTAAAAACTAGGCCCTATGTAAAGAAGCATGTCTCCTAGACTTGTAATGCCCATACACTAAGTGCATGGGCTGACAAACATTTCCCCATGGGGATATGTTTTTAAAAATATTTTATTGGCATCATAGACACCCTTGCCAAAAATTGCCTGTAGCAGCACAGAATATGTTAACCCTGGTGATCTTGTGGCGAAGAATGAGGAGACATAATGAATGATGAATCATACTGAAATAAAACAAATAAAGGATGTGAATCCACCTATGAAAGAAAATAACAAAAGGGAGGGGCAAACACAGGTTCATAGATATATGAGATATGTTGGTCCCTATCAACAGCTCAGAGACAGGGATATAAATAAAAATATAATATAGTATTTCAATATTTTCAGATTGGAGAGGTATAAACTAGGTCATAAGAGGATGGTCCAGAGATAGGAAAAATGGAAAGACCGTGTGGAATACATGGTGATGGTGGTGGTGACTAAGTGACTGGAAGCATTATCCGCTATCCAATTAATAACCGTTTCACACTGCTCTGGCTTCAATAGCGGTGTGCTGTGGTCCCCTAGAAACTGGGACTGGAATGATGAGTGTGAAGATGTGGGTCTTTGTTTGTGGCCCATTTTCAGTTTGGCCACGGCCTTGTCCTTTGCATGAACCATCAACATCACGTTCACTTCCCCGTTCCTTGCCCCTTGCCTTGCCCATTTTAAATGGACAACTGAAACATTTGAAAAGCTTAATAGAAATGGATTTATTTGGAGAAAAATTATATGTGATCAGTATGCCTTTAAAGCAAGTATTTGGAGACCACCGATACACCGGGCGTCTGACGGAGACAACAAGACAGTTAAAATATTTATTTTATTTTTAAATATTTTTTAAACAAAATATAATGAGTAGACTAAGGCTAGCAGACCAAAAAATACAACGTATGCCTGCGAACCGAAGATTTTGACACCACAGATACACCAGCGTCTGACGGAGAAAACCGACTGTATAATTTTTTTTTTTCAATTTTTGAAAACAATAAATACTGAGTAGACCAAATCTAGCAGACATAACAATGCAACATATGCCTGAAAAGCACATATTTTGACACCACTGATACACCAAGCGTCAGCCAGAGATAACAGACTGATCAAAATGTGGCCTTGATTTTTTGGGCACACCAAAATTGTGTCAATAAGTTGGCTATGACACCCCCCCAAAAAAATTGGAGTACCAAAATTTTAAGATATATGGCGCAATGATATGCGATTGCGTGTGGCGTACAACTCACAGTGATAAATATAAGAACTGTAGCTAAATATTTTTGGGCCAGCTACAGATTTTTGGGGCAGCAAAATGGTGTCCAAAAATGTTGTCATACACTACAAAATATTAGATAGTACAAAAAAAAAAGGACAGAATTTTTGGCGCACTTACATCTGATGCCTGGGACAAAAAAAAAAAGTAAAAAAAATTAGATTTTCATGCTCTTGTATTGTAATGACCTGGCTGTTGTCTGCAGCATGACCAAGCGAATAAATGTAGAAAAAAGGGGGCTATGGATTGCTTTAGAATAAAATGAGAATGTATAAGCTGCAAAAATAAAAAATAAAAATTGCCACGGATAACTGCAGCTAGATATATATAAAATCTGCAGCAGCAGACAGAAATGGAGCCTTTTGATGTATGCAGGGAGAACTATAGGCTCACATAGAGTTCCTGCATGCGTTGCAGTGATATGCATATGTGCACATAGACTCCCCTGCCTAACTAGCACAATTAAAAACTAGTCCCAATGTTAAGGAGCGGGTCTCCTAGACTTGTAATGCCCATACACGAAGTGCATGGGCTGACCAACATTCCCCCATGGGGGGTACATTTTTGAAAACTATTTTATGGGCATCATAGACACCATTGCCAAAAATTGGACTAGCTGTAGCAGCACTGGTGATCTAGTGGCGGAGAATGAGGAGACATAATGATAAATCATACAGAAATCAAACAAATAAATAAAGGATGTGAATCCACCTATGTAAGAAAATAACAAAAGAGAGGGGCGAACACAGGTTCTTAGATATGAAGCCAGAGTGTGTCCAACGAGATGTGTTGGTTCTTAGCAACAGCTCAGAGACAGGGATATAAATAAAAATGTAATATAATAGTATTTCAATATTTTTATATTGGAGAGGTATACACTAGCTCATTAGAGGATGGTCCAGAGATCTGAAAAATGGAAAATATAAGAATAAATGGGAAGAATATACGTACATCTAATTTTTATGACATTTCCCCCTGGGGAGTAACATTTGTTTTGGTTTCAAATTAGTAATGGGCATCATAAAAACACCCTTGCACAAAAGTTGGACTGGCTGCAGCAGCACAGAACACGTTAACCCTGGTGATCTAGTGGTTGTGGATGACAAGGATGAGGATAGGGAGGAGGATAACACCAAACAAACCATATCAGGAAGTGTATACCCATGTGTGGTTGTGAAGAGTTGATGATACTACACCTCCACAAAAAATATAATGTATTAGAGGTTATATTTCGCTGTTTTCACTTGGTGGTGTACAGAAGTCTTGCCCAATCCAGCCCTTCTTCATTTTTATAAGAGTCAGCCTGTCAGCATTTGCAGTTGACAGGCGGATGCGCTTATCTGTTGTTATGCTGTAAGAATCAGGCTGCACTCAGATGTCACCCGAGTGCAGTCCTATTTAAGTGTGACGATTCAAAGAGGGAAAATGGAGAGTGGACCCTCTAGACCACGACGACGAACCCCTCACGGACGAGCTGACCAGATAGACCGCCCCCTATACAGGGAGAGTTAGGGGCAGGCCCGTGATGTGATCCCCATCTGCGCACGTGCGGCATCCCGTGGCCATTTTCCTGAAGCCCCGGGCAGCAGAGCGCTCCATCTGCGCACGCGTGGCCTCAGAAAGATGGCCGCCGCCAGCGAAAAAGCGGAGAATAGCGCAGATTGCGCTCTTTTTCTTCAGCTGCGCAGTGCATTCCCCTGTTGGGCATGCGCAAACCACTATGCCACCAACGGAAAGATAAGCAAGATCTGGGGGAGAAGAAGCGATTTCACCAGGCCCATTTGACCAGACCACCTTGATTGACAGGCGAAAACGACGACTTTGGTAAGGTATTTCGGCAGCATAGGTGGGCAATCAGGGTACACAAAATACACTATTGTCCAGCACAGCTCAGGCCCTATTTAATGGTATTTTTATCTCATACTGAAAAAACGGGGTGACAGGTTCCCTTTAAGTTTGTAAGAAACGTTGTTAATACGTGCCAAAACCTCAAAAGGACCAATATAACGGGGACCCAGTTTATGTGAAGGGATTTTAAGGCGAATAAATCTAGAAGAAAGCCAGACCTTATCCCCAGGATGGAACACAGGAGAATCGAGATGCCTTTTATCTGCATGCCTCTTCATCCTATGCTGAGCTAGTTCGAGAGCAGACTTGGTCTCCTGCCAAACTCTGGAGAATTCTCTAGACAGAAGATCTGCCGCCGGCACAGTAGAGACAGGAGGAACTGGTAGAGGAAGATCAGGGTGTTGCCCGAAGACGACCAAAAATGGAGATTTGGTAGAAGCTTCGCTGGTGTGGTTATTATAAGAAAACTCGGCCCATGGTAGTAAGTCAGACCAATCATTTTGATGAGCGTTGGAGAAATGCCAGAGATAAGTAACCAGGATCTGATTGGTACGCTCCACTTGGCCGTTGGACTTTGGATAGGCCGAAGAAAAATCAAGTGAAATGTTCAATGACTTACAGAGAGATCTCCAGAAACGAGCGGTGAACTGAACTCCCTGGTCAGAAACAATGTGCTGTGGAAGACCATGAATGCGAAAAATATGTTGAACAAAAATCTTCGCCAGTTCAGGAGCCGAAGGCAGACCAGAAAGAGCAATAAAATGTGCCATTTTAGAAAAACGGTCCACAACCACGAGGATGACGGTACAACCACAGGAACGAGGCAGATCAGTTAAGAAATCCATTGCGATATGTTGCCATGGAGCGGTAGGCACTGGAAGAGGAAGAAGAAGCCCGTAAGGAAGCCGCCTGGGTACTTTGTTCTTGGCACAGGAAGGACAAGAGACCGCAAAAGCTTGGACATCCTTCAAAAGAGTCGGCCACCAGTAGTAACGAGATATTAGATCAAGAGTTTTCTTGAAACCGACATGTCCCGCTAGCTTGGAAACATGTCCCCAGAGTAACACACGTCTCCTGTTCCTCTCAGAAACGAAAGTCTTACCCGGAGGTAAAGAGGTCATAGATACTGGAGCAAGTGTGATGATTTTAGTGGGGTCAATGATGTGCGAGGACTCCTCCTCAGTGTCCACCGACAAGAAGGACCTGGATAGAGCGTCAGCTTTAAAGTTCTTTTCTCCAGGCAGGAAGCGAAGTTCAAAGTCAAATCGGGCAAAGAACAAGGCCCACCTGGCCTGTCGGGGATTCAGCCGGTGCGCGGAACGGATGTATGCCAAATTCTTATGATCCGTAAAGATGACAAAGGGATGTAAGGCTCCTTCCAACAGATATCTCCACTCCTCTAAAGCCAATTTAATGGCCAAAAGTTCTCTGTTGCCAATGGAATAATTTCTTGCAGAAGAAGAGAAAGTCTTGGAGAAGAAACCACAGGGCACAAGACGACCAGTAGAAGACTTCTGAGAAAGCACAGCTCCGGCACCGACAGCAGAGGCGTCAACCTCTAGGAAGAAGGGTTTATTAGCTTCAGGGCGATGGAGTAAAGGAGCGGAGGCGAATGATTCTTTGAGAGAATGAAAAGCCTTTTCAGCCTCTGCTGGCCAAAGACGAGGATTGGCACCCTTCTTTATCAAAGAAGAGATGGAAGCCGACAAGGAGGAGAAATGAGGAATAAATTGCCGATAGTAATTCGCGAATCCTAGAAAACGCTGAATCGCCTTAACCCCAAGCGGACGTGGCCAGTTGAGTACGGCAGAAACTTTAGCCGGATCCATACACAGACCAGAATCAGAGATGATGAAGCCCAGGAATGGCAGGGACAACTGTTCGAAGGCACACTTCTCAAGTTTAGCATACAGACGATTCTCCCTCAGACGGAGAAGAACTTGCCGCACATGTCTCCTATGAGAAAGCAGATCCAGTGAAAACACAAGGATGTCGTCCAAGTATACCACTACACAGGTGTAAAGTAGGTCCCGAAAAACATCATTCACCAACTCTTGAAAAACTGCAGGTGCATTACATAAGCCGAAAGGCATCGCCAAATACTCATAATGACCGTCTCTGGTGTTAAACGCAGTCTTCCATTCATCTCCCGAACGAATTCGGATCAAGTTGTAGGCTCCTCTGAGATCCAATTTAGTGAAGATTCGTGCTCCACGCAGACGATCAAAAAGTTCTGGGATGAGAGGAAGTGGATACTTGTTTTTAATGGTGATGTTATTGAGGCCACGGTAATCAATGCAGGGACGAAGGGAACCGTCCTTCTTCTTGACAAAGAAAAAACCAGCGCCTGCAGGAGAGGAGGACTTCCGTGTAAAGCCTCTGGCCAGATTCTCTTGAACGTATTCAGACATGGCTTGAGTCTCGGAGGGTGACAGAGGATAAATACGACCTCTAGGAGGAGTAGAGCCGGATACAAGATCTATCGGACAGTCGTATGGGCGAAGCGGAGGTAAGACCTCTGCTTCCTTTTTGTTGAAAACGTCCGAAAAAGAGTGATAAGCTGCGGGTAGATTCGCTAGTTCCGGAGCCGAGGGAGGGAGACTAGCAGGCTTGACGGGAAGCAGGCATCTGTTTTGACAAAACTGTCCCCAGGATAGGACATCCCCAGTACGCCAATTCAGAGTAGGTTCATGGTTTCTTAGCCAGGGGAGTCCTAAAAGAAATGCATGGGATAAAGACGGTAAAACATAAAATGCCAACTTTTCTCGATGTAAAGCTCCAATTTGAATCTCAATCTCCTCTGTGACAGAAGAAATGACCTCCCGCAAAGGCTGACCGTCGACAGAAGCTATTTGCCTAGGAACCTCCAAGGATCTGACAGGAATCCCAAGCCTCTCGACCAGCTCAAGTTGAACAAAATTCCCAGCCGCACCAGAATCTACATAAGCCTCAAGAGAGAAGCGACTGGAACCCATGTGTAAAATGACAGGCAAAATCAAAGGTGGAGAGGAATCATGGCTACATAGGGAGGCCTCTCTTACCTGACCTAGGCGGAGGCGTTTCCCGGCTTCTGGGGACAAGAACGCAGAAGATGAGAAGCGCTGCCACAATAAAAGCATATGCCCTGTGCGAGTCTCTCCTTTCGGCGTTGTTCGGCAGGCTTGAGGCGATCAACCTGCATAGGCTCAGGGGAAGAAGAGGAAGAAACTGCAGTGGTTTGGGAAAGAGAAGTACCACGTGTAACAAAGGATAAACGAGGAGGTCTCCTCTCTCTGACAACCTCACAAGAACGCTCCTGGAACCGCAAATCAATGCGAGTCGCCAAAGAGATAAGGTCATCTAAAGCAGAAGGAGTATCCCGCCCTGCCAGCTCATCCTTAATGCGGGAAGACAAACCTCGACAAAATGCTCCCACCAAAGCCTCATTATTCCAACCTAAATCAGAGGACAGCGTCCGGAAACGGATGGCATATTGAGCTACAGAAAGGGTCCCCTGACTAAGGTTGAAAAGGGACTCAGTAGTCGATACCAGACGACCAGGTTTATCAAACACCTTGCGGAAGGTGTCTAAAAAAAAAGCAAGTTGAGAAACCACTGGATCATCTCGCTCCCAAAGAGGGTTCACTCAAGCCAAAGCCTCGCCCTCCAAATGGGACACCACAAAAGCCACCTTAGCTCGGTCAGTTGGGTACAGTAGCGGGGATAATTCAAAGTGTAGTTGACACTGGTTGAGAAACCCGCGACATAATTTAGGATCCCCACCATACCGAGGTGGCCTGGCAAGACGGGGCGAGGGCTGTGGAGCGGACGCCTGTACAGGAGCAGAAGCGGCAGTCTGAAGAGAGAGAAGTCGATTATCGACTGAGGCCATAAAATTCAAAATATGGGACTGAGTGTCCCGTTGTTGACTTAACTCTTGCTGAAGAGACGCCAACTGAGTAGCGTTACCAGGGTCGGTAGACTGTAACTTCGCGAGACGAGACTCCATGTTCTTAAGAAAGGACATGATTCTAGTCTGGTTTTCCCGCAAAAAAAGAAACTCCTTTTGAGTGGCAGAGACACCAGCGGGGTCCATGGCCTGGTTATACTGTTATGCTGTAAGAATCAGGCTGCACTCAGATGTCACCCGAGTGCAGTCCTATTTAAGTGTGACGATTCAAAGAGGGAAAACGGAGAGTGGACCCTCTTGACCGCGACGACGAACCCCTCACGGACGAGCTGACCAGATAGACCGCCCCCTATACAGGGAGATTTAGGGGCAGGCCCGTGAGGGACTATCGCCACGGAAGCTGGAGGACCAGGACGGGAGAAGACCAAGAAGAGGCAGAGATAGTAGGACCACAGGATAGGTGAGTACTGCAGAGAAACAGGACTGATGGGTAAAACAGGACTGATGGGTAAACTGCAGCAGTACAGGGACTGGTGGAGGAACTGAGGAAACGCAGAGGCTAGCAGGATACAGGAAAGACAGGATAAACCCAAAGTCAGAGGGAAAACGAACTTCACAGAGACTAAGAGTGGCCAGGAACACCTGAAGGAACAAATGATAACCAGGCACAGAGGGACGGCAGGAAGCAGTTTAAATACCTAAAGGCAGGGTAGCACTTCCGGGTAACAGACCTCCAGAACCATAGAGAGGACAATAAGGAGGACCGACTTCCAGGTACTAGTCCTCCAGGACCATAGAGGAGACGAAGAGGAGCGCCAACAGAAGATCAGAAGTGCACACGCACAGCACTGAACCTGGTATGCACGCGCGCACGAGAAGCAGAGGCCGGGAGCGAGCGAGGAGGCGGCAGCAGCGGTATGATATCTGTTATAATTCCACCAGCAGCACTAAAAACCCTCTTTGTCAGAATGCTAGCAGCAGGGCAAGCCAAGACCTCCAAGGCATAGAGAGGCAGTTCATGCCATGTGTCCAGCTTGGATACCCAATAATTAAAAGGTACAGAAGAATCACGGAGGACGTTGGTAAAATCAGCAAGGTACTCCCTCAGCATCTTCCCAAACATTGCACTTCTTGTGACAACACCCCTTGCCTCTGTGCCAGCACGATGGGAGGGTCTGAGAAAACTGTCCCAGAACGTTGCCATTGTTCCCCTGCCTGAGCTGGATTGTACTTCTGTCTCTCTCGCTTGGACGCCTTGGTTGTACAACAAACTCTGCCGTTTTCTGCCAGCACTCTCACATGGTAATTTTTTAATTAATTCATTTTTGTACACCTGTCTGCCTCTGGAAGAAAAGATTGAAAGTTCTCCTTGTAGAGTGGGTTTAGAAGTGTAACCAACCAGTAATAAGTGTCCCTGAAAATTTTGATAATGTGAGGGTCACGGGAAATGCAGCGCAACATAAAGTCAGCCATGTGTGCCAGACTGCTAACAGGCAAGACTTCTGTGTCCTCACCAACAGGATGACTAACCATGCTGTCCTCCTTCTTCTCCCTGTCCTCAGGCCATCCCCACTGAACAGATGGTATAAACAGCTGTGCTTGTAGTACCATCTCTAGCGCATGAAAGTAGCTGCTTTTCTTCTTCCTTCTCCTCATTGTCTACCAATCCACGTTGGGACGACATGAGGCCGGGCTGACTGTAATCACCCTGTATGGTTCCTTGCTCCATGTCCTTGTGCTCTCCCTGCAATGCATCCTCTTTAGTTGTAAGCAGAGAGGTTTTCAGAATGCAGAGAAGTGCGATGGTGACGCTAATTATGGCATCATCGCCGCTCACCATCTTGGTGCAGTCCTCAAAGTTTTGGAGGATGGTACATATATCTGACATCCATGTCCACTCCTGAGGTCTTATGTGTGGAGTCTGAAATGAATATCGACTGCCTTGTTCATGCTGGTAGTCAACAACTGCCCTCTTCTGCTCACAAATCCTTTCCAACATATGCAGTGTAGAGTTCCAACACTTGGGTGTCATCGTCTGCTGAGTTTCTGGGATTAGGTGGTTTTAGGGTTAACCTGGATGGCCTCACTCTGGGATTCTGGAAGGCTTCTTATAGCCTCATCATGGGGCCATTCATTGACGCTTATGCTCTGACCCTTGGCCGCGTGTGTTTGACCCTGTTATGCTTTGTGCCTGTGCTACGTTATGTCTGTCTGGTTCTGATTTGGCTGTGTCCCTGTTATGAGTTTTGCCTGCCCCTTTTGTACTGTGCTGCCCTCTCTGTGTATGACCCCTTGGCTACTTCCTGACTACCCTCTGCCTGCTTCTCTTGTACTGCGCTGCCCTCTTTGTGTATGAACCCTTGGCCAGGTCCTGACTATCCATTCTGTCTAATCCCTTGGTAACTTTGTCCCATAGTTATCTTTCTAGGAGTTTTCATTCAGCTCCTAGCTCTCTGGAGCTTAGGCCACGACCCCAGCAGTTACATGCTTAATGTCCTGTTTGTCTGAAGCACACATCTTCACCACTGCTGCCCCACTCCACAGGTATCTTTGGGCAGTTTGTTTTTCTCAGGACACACTCATTGGCTCAATGAGCAAGTGCAGTGCAGTGATCCTGATAGTGGGGACATCACACAGCAGTCGTTGAGCCGGAGACTGCAAACGCTGCTTAAGCACGGCAAGGGAGGCTGATGCTGTAGCTGACTTTCTAAAATGAGCAGACAAACAGCATACTTTCACTAGCAGATCCAGCAGCTCCGAGTAGCTTTTTAGAAAATGTTGAACCACGATGTTAAGAACATGGGCCAGGCAAGGTACAAGTGTGAGCTCTCACCTTGCCTCAGAGCCGCCACCAGGTTCCGGCCATTGTCACACATGACCATGCCTGGCTGTAGGTTCAGCGGTGTCATCCAAATATCAGACTGATCTTTCAATGCTGTCCACAACTCTTCAGCATCGTGCGGTTTGTCACCTAAGCAGATTAGCTTCAGCACAGCCTGTTGCCACTTGGCTGAGGCAGTGCTGCAGTGCTTCCAGCTTCTGACTGATGTGTTCAATTCAGAGACGGAGGCTGAAGAGGAGGAGGAGGAGGTGCCGGAGGTGTAGACTGTGGTGGCAAACCTGATTGACGTAGGGTCCGCAATCCTCAGGGAGGATGTGTTCCATCCCAAAGTCCGTCTGAGTCCCGGCTTCCACTATGTTAACCCAGTGTGCTGTCAGTGAGATGTACCGGCCCTGCCCACAAGCACTTGTCCACGTGTCCGTGGTTAGGTGGACTTTCCCAGTAATAGCTTTGTTTAGGGCACGAGTAATGTTGTGGGACACATGCTGGTGTAATGCCAATTCGGCACATCGGGAGAAATAGTGGCGCCTGGGGACCGAGTACCTTGGGACGGCCGCCGCCATCAGGTTGTGGAAAGCTTCTATCTCAACGAGCCTAAAAGGTAACATTTCTAGTGCAAGCAGACGAGAAATGTGAGAATTTAGTACTGTGGCCTGTGGGGCGTTGGCTGGTTATTTCCACTTGCGTTCCAATGACTGGGGTATAGACAACTGAAAGCTGTGCTGGGACAAGGACGTGGACGGGCTTGATGATGGTACTGCTTGAATGTGGGCAACAACAGGTGCAGGGCCAGAGGCATCTTCACATGCACGGTGGACTGGGGATTGTCTTCTACTTGAAACAGTGGAGGAAGCAGTGGTGTCACCTGCAGACAGTGTTCCTGAAGCCTGGGGCTCAGCCCACAAAGTCGGGTGCTTTGCTGCCATGTGCATGATCATGCTGATGGTGGTCGGGCTGGTAGTTTTGCTACCACTGCTGATGCGGGCATGGCAGGTGCTGCAAATAGCCTGTTTGGGGTTATCGGCAGAGTCTTTAAAAAATAACCAGACTCGGGAAGAGCTAACAGTTGGAATGGCAACTTCCCTCATGTTGGTGTTACGAAGAATGGATACACACCTTCTGTCTGTGGCCACCACACTGCTTCTTCCTGCCTGTTGGGGTGATATGCCTCCTTTCCCATGTGTGCTGCTGTCCTCGCTCTGCGTGTCCTCGCTCTGCATGTCCTCCTGCCAGGTTGGGTCAGTCACTATGTCATCCACCACCTCGTCTTCCACATCCGCACCGTGCTCCTCCTCCTGACATTTTGGAAATTGTGTCTCATCATCGTCCACCTCTTGTGACACTTTCCCACCATCGCCTTCGTGTGACCGTGGCTGTTCAAATCTTTGGGCATCGCTACATGCGATCTCATCTGGCCCCACTTCAAGCTGACCAGCCAAGAGACTGAAATCTTTAAAGGGAAAACTTAACAGCTCTTCGGAGTGTCCAAGTGTGGGATCAGTTGTCTCAGGGCACTCGGCATGGTGGGAGGAAGGAGGATCAGGGTGAGTAATATCCGGTCCACACTCTCGAAAACTCAGACTTGACCGTGTGGAAGACCGTGGTGGTCTGGAAGCATTATCCGCTATCCAACCAAAAACTGTTTCACACTGCTCTGGCTTCAATAGTGGTGTGCTGCGGTCCCCTAGAATCTGGGACAGGAAGGTTGAGCGCAAAGATGTGGGTCTTTGTTGTGGCCTTCTTTCAGCTTGGCCATGGCCTCATCATCTGCATGCACCATCAGTATCACATCCACTTCCCCGTCCCTTGCCTTGCCCATTTTAAATGGACTGCTGAAATATTTGAAAAGCTCAATACAATGGATTTATTTGGAGAAACATTATATGTGATCAGTATGCCTGCAAAGCCAAGATTTTTACACCACAGATACATCAGGCATCTGACGGCGATAACAGACAGTTAATTTTTTTTTATATATATATTTTTGTAAACAAAAAATAATGAGTAGAACAAGGCTAGCAGACAGAACTATGCCACGTATGCCTGCAAAGCAAAGATTTTTCCACCACAGATACACCAGGCGTCTGACGGAGATAACAGACTGATCAAAATGTGGCCTTGATTTTTTTGGGCACACCAAAATTGTGTCAATAAGTAGGCTATGACAGCAACAAAAAAACTGGAGTACTAAAATTTTAAGATATTTAGCACGATAATATGCGATGCGTGTGGCGTATAACTCATAGTGATAAATATAAGAATTGTAGCTAATTAATTTTGGGTCGGCTACAGATTTCTGGAGAAGCAAAATGGTGTCCAAAAATGTTGGAAGACACTACAAAATATTAGATAGTACTAAAAAAAAAGGACAGATTTTTTGGCGCACTCACGTCTAATGCCTGGGACAAAAAAAAAATGTTAAATTCTTAGATTTGCACGCTTTTCTATTGCAGTGACCTGGCTGTAGTCTGCAGCGTGACCAAGCAAGTACATATAGAAAAAAGGGGGCAAAGGATTGCTTTGGAACAAAATGAGCAGGTATAACGTTCAAAAAAAAATTGCCACAGATCACTGCAGTAAGGTAGATATTAAATAAGCAGCAGCAGACAGTAAAGAAGCTTTGTTAGGTTTGCTGTGAGATCTATATACTCACATACAGTACCTGCAGGCCTTGCACTGATGTGGATATATGCATATAGACTCCCCTGCCTACCTAGCGCTGCAATCTCTGTACCCCCGAATTACCCCTAAAAAGGACTGTTGGTTTCTCAGGATTTGTGGAATGAACACTAGTAGACCCACACTAACTATTAATAGAATGATTCTGACCCTATCTCAGCAGTAGCTCTCACTACACTAGCTACTGTAAGTCCGGAGCAGAATGCCGACCTGATGTTGCTGTGCAGCCAGCCAATCACTGCAAGACCACAACAAAGATGGCTGCAGTGTTACAGTGCCTGTCAGACAACCCCTGCATGTTGATTGAGTCTATAAGGTCTGCCAAAAATGCAGGGTGGAGACCCGAGCTCCCGCCGAATAATCACGGAAATACTCGCCGCTCGCCGAGTACACCGAGCATAGCGATACTCGGGCAAGTACCAAGTAATGGCGAGCACGGTCGCTCATCACTAGTAAAGTGCTGTTGCTTTGATTATAGAGTTGTAACCTAAAGCATTTCTTTGCACACTTCCCCTTTGACTTTTAGCAGGGAAATATCCCTGTAAATCACACTGTCACATCTGTTCTTGCTCTACTTCCCATTTTGTATTCTGAGATAACTTCTAGCTGTAGCGTAGAAACTTTGAGGAACTGAAACTGAGCCGTATATGTGACTGTGCTGTGGGATACCTGTTTTTAGATACGTGACCTTAGATACACCAGGAGACAAAATGGGAAGTGAGTGTCTGAGTGCGTCCGAGCACAGACAAAGTGTTAGAAGCGGTATCAACTTTTTGAAGTTTTTGGAATGGGGAATAAAGTGGGCAAACAGGAGGGTCTTTTACTTCCTGATGAGAAAACTACCCCCAGATAGTAGCTGAGCAAGAAGGTGTTAAGTATGTGAAGAATTTTAGAGGGCTCATGAAAGTATGTGGGATTCACAAGGAAGGCAAACTCCAGACTGCGGAATGGCATGACGTATTGAAAAGGAAAAAAGGAAAGTTAGATGATGTTAAATTGCTGAATGCTGCTAATACATGGTATAAAGTAGCAGCAAACTTACATTGTTTAGGAGGTACAGAAAGATATGTGAACAAACCAGGAAATGATATTTATGTGTATAAGATAGGGAAAAGTGTTAAGCCATCAGCGCCTCCCCCATATGGGGACTGATGATCTTGGACATGTGCAGTCTTCTCCCAACAGAATCCATGGGATAGAGAAAATTGCACAGAGTGTGGCGCTCCCCGGCCCTCACTACAGGGGAGGTTCCAACCATATCCTCTCAGGCTGCCACAAAAGGAGGAATTTTCTTATCCTCCCCTTTGTCACTCCCCTCTCTCCTCTTCCACACCTCTCCTTTTTCTCTGCCACACCTCTCTCCTCCTCCTTCTCTGCCACACCTCTCTCCTCTTCCACAGCTCTATCCTCCTCCTCCTTCTCTGCTACATCTCTCTCTTTCTCTGCAAGACCTTCCTCCTCCACCTCCTCCTTCATTACCGGCTGTGTCAATGCCCAATCTAACCAGCATGGTGTCCCTGTATACAGTGCTTACAGCACAAAGCACTTTCTATGTCCCAAGTACTGTTAGAATCTGTTTAGTTTGTGACTATCCACCATTTTCATGTGGTGTTCTGGCTGCTGGTCTTTTTTCTCTTGTGCTGGGTTTGTCTTAGGTCAGGTGTTTGTATTACTCTTTATTAAAGGGAACCTGTCACCTGAATTTGGCGGGACCGGTTTTGGGTCATATGGGCGGGGTTTTCGGGTGTTTGATTCACCCTTTCCTTACCCGCTGGCTGCATGCTGGCCGCAATATTGGATTGAAGTTCATTCTCTGTCCTCCGGAGTACACGCCAGCGCAAGGCAATATTGCCTTGCGCAGGGGTGTACTCCGGAGGACAGAGAATGAACTTCAATCCAATATTGCGGCCAGCATGCAGCCAGCGGGTAAGGAAAGGGTGAATCAAACACCCGAAAACCCTGCCCATATGACCCAAAAGCGGTCCCGCCAAATTCGGGTGACAGGTTCCCTTTAACCAGCACCTGCCTCCCAGTCCTTGCTGGACAACAGTGTTAATCTGATTAAGTTCTGGCTTGGTGCTTTCCTTTGTCTTCTGTGTGTATAATTTGTGCAGTGCTGGGACCTCTGGTTCTGCTAGACTTAGTTTCTGTTTTCAGTTGGTTTCTGCAGCCTTCTCTGTGTTTCTATTAGGAGGTGACCCATTTTTGGACCCAGTCCTTATATCTTCTAGGGACCCCCTTCCTCCTATCTATAGGTCTTCGCTTGAGATTAACCTAGGATCATCGGTGGGTCTATTCGTAAGGAATGGGTCACTCACTCCATCGTAGGGTTTCAGTCTAGTCATAGTGCAGGGTCAGTTTCCCCCTTCTACCCTAGTCCTGTGTTGCAGATCCGGTAATAGCAAAAAGAGGGCCAGGGAGCACTACTAACGGGCATAAGGTCAACCAGTGACATATAGAGGTGCAGCTTATTGCATAGGGGGGAACAATGCATTAAGAAAAGTGGAGCGCCCCCACTGCCACAGGGCCGAGGGGTACCCTGTTGTGAATTTGGATTCTGGGCTCCCCCGGTGGCTACTGGTGGAATTGAACTGGTGTTTTCATCTTCTCTGTTCACCTGTTCCCATCAAGATGTGGGAGTCGCTATATAACCTTGCTGCTCTGTTAGTTGCTTGCCGGTCAACAATGTTATCAGAAGCCTCTCTGTGCTTGTTCCTGCTCCTAGACAACTACTAGATAAGTTGGACTCTTGACCATGTTTGTTTTTGCATTTTTGTTCCAGTTCACAGCTGTAGTTTCGTTACTGTGTCTGGAAAGCTCTTGTGAACAGGAATTGCCACTCTGGTGTTATGAGTTAATGCCAGAGTTTTAAAGTAATTTCTGGATGGTGTTTTGATAGGGTTTTCAGCTGACCATGAAAGTGTCCTTTCTGTCTTCTGCTATGTAGTAAGTGGACCTCAAATTTGCTAAACCTATTTTCATACTACGTTTGTTATTTCATCTTAATTCACCGCCAATACATGTGGGGGGCCTCTGTCTCCTTTCGGGGTATTTCTCTAGAGGTGAGCTAGGACTAATATTTTCCTCTGCTAGCATTATTTAGTCCTCCGGCTGGTGCTGGGCATCTAGAATCAACGTAGGCATGCTACCCGGCCACTGCTAGTTGTGCGTTAGGTTTAGTTCATGGTCAGCTCAGTTCCCATCTTCCAAGAGCTAGTTCCTATATATGCTGATGCTATGTTCTCTTGCCATTGAGAACATGACAGTTTGACCGGCCCACTAAAGGGTTAAAATCCTTGGCTGAGAAAGGAGAGAAATAAGTAGTCTGCTGAGAATTTTTTTTTTTTTTTTTTTTTTTCTCCTTCTAATCTTTGAATGGCTCTGTGTCCACCTGTTTGTAATGGATCTTCAGAGTGTAACTGCAGGTTTGAATAATCTCGCCACGAAGGTACAAAATTTGCAAGACTTTGTTTGTCATGCACCTGTATCTGAGCCGAGAATTCCTTTGCCGGAATTTTTCTCGGGGAATAGATCTGGGTTTCAGAATTTTCGAAATAATTGCAAATTATTTTTGTCCCTGAAATTTCGCTCTGCCGGAGACCCTGCACAGCAGGTCAGGATTGTGATTTCCTTGCTCCGGGGCGACCCTCAAGACTGGGCTTTTTCATTGACACCAGGGGATCCTGCGTTGCTCAATGTGGATGCGTTTTTTCTGGCCTTGGGGTTGCTTTATGACGAACCTCATTTGGAGCTTCAGGCAGAAAAAACTTTGATGTCCCTATCTCAGGGGCAAGATGAAACGGAAATTTACTGTCAAAGATTCCGTAAATGGTCTGTGCTTACTCAGTGGAATGAGTGCGCCCTGGCGGCGACTTTCAGAGAGGGTCTCTCTGATGCCATTAAGGATGTTATGGTGGGGTTCCCTGTGCCTGCGGGTCTGAATGAGTCCATGACAATGGCTATTCAGATCGATAGGCGTTTGCGGGAGCGCAAACCAGTGCACCATCTGGCGGTGTCCACTGAGAAGTCGCCAGAGAGTATGCAGTGTGATAGAATTCTGTCCCGAAGCGAGCGGCAGAATTTTAGACGGAAAAATGGGTTGTGTTTCTATTGTGGTGATTCTACTCATGTTATATCAGCATGCTCTAAGCGTACTAAAAAGCTTGATAAATCTGTTTCCATTTGCACCTTACCGTCTAAGTTTATTCTATCTGTGACCCTGATTTGCTCTTTGTCATCTATTACCACGGACGCCTATGTCGACTCTGGCGCCGCTTTGAGTCTTATGGATTGGTCCTTTGCCAAACGCTGTGGGTATGATTTAGAGCCTTTGGAGACTCTTATTCCTCTGAAGGGGATTGACTCCACCCCATTGGCTAATAATAAACCACAATACTGGACACAAGTAACTATGCGTATTAATCCGGATCACCAGGAGATTATTCGCTTTCTGGTGCTGTATAATCTACATGATGATTTGGTGCTAGGATTGCCTTGGCTGCAATCTCACAACCCAGTCCTCGACTGGAGAGCTATGTCTGTGTTGAGCTGGGGATGTAAGGGGGCTCATGGGGATGTACCTGTGGTTTCCATTTCATCATCTATTCCCTCTGAAATTCCTGAGTTCCTGTCTGACTATCGTGACGTCTTTGAAGAATCCAAGCTTGGTTCATTACCTCCGCACCGAGAGTGCGATTGTGCCATAGATTTAATCCCGGGTAGTAAATACCCAAAGGGTCGTTTATTTAATCTGTCTGTGCCTGAACATGCTGCTATGCGAGAATATATAAAGGAGTCCTTGGAAAAGGGACATATTCGTCCATCGTCATCTCCCTTAGGAGCCGGTTTTTTCTTTGTGTCAAAAAAAGACGGCTCTTTGAGACCATGTATCGATTATCGGCTTTTGAATAAAATCACTGTAAAATATCAATACCCATTGCCGTTGCTGACTGATTTGTTTGCTCGCATAAAGGGGGCCAAGTGGTTCTCTAAGATTGACCTTCGTGGGGCGTATAATTTGGTGCGAATCAGGCAGGGGGATGAGTGGAAAACCGCATTTAATACGCCCGAGGGCCACTTTGAGTATTTAGTGATGCCTTTTGGTCTTTCAAATGCTCCGTCAGTTTTCCAGTCCTTTATGCATGATATTTTTCGCGATTATTTGGATAAATTTATGATTGTGTATCTGGATGATATTCTGATTTTTTCGGATGACTGGGACTCTCATGTCCAGCAAGTCAGGAGGGTTTTCCAGGTTTTGCGGTCTAATTCTTTGTGTGTGAAGGGTTCTAAGTGTGTTTTTGGGGTACAGAGGATTTCCTTTTTGGGATATATTTTTTCTCCCTCTTCCATTGAAATGGATCCTGTCAAGGTTCAAGCTATTTGTGATTGGACGCAGCCCTCTTCTCTTAAGAGTCTTCAGAAATTTTTGGGCTTTGCTAACTTTTATCGTCGATTTATTGCTGGTTTTTCGGATATTGCTAAGCCATTGACCGATTTGACTAAGAAGGGTGCTGATGTTGCTGATTGGTCCCCTGACGCTGTGGAGGCCTTTCGGGAGCTTAAGCGCCGTTTTTCCTCTGCCCCTGTGTTGCGTCAGCCTGATGTTGCTCTACCTTTTCAGGTTGAGGTCGACGCTTCTGAGATCGGAGCTGGGGCAGTGTTGTCGCAGAAAAGTTCTGACTGCTCCGTGATGAGGCCTTGTGCCTTCTTTTCCCGTAAATTTTCGCCCGCTGAGCGGAATTATGATGTTGGGAATCGGGAGCTTTTGGCCATGAAGTGGGCTTTTGAGGAGTGGCGCCATTGGCTTGAGGGGGCCAGACATCAGGTGGTGGTATTGACTGACCACAAAAACTTGATTTATCTTGAGACCGCCAGGCGCCTGAATCCTAGACAGGCGCGCTGGTCATTATTTTTCTCTCGGTTTAATTTTGTGGTGTCATACCTACCGGGTTCTAAGAATGTTAAGGCGGATGCCCTTTCTAGGAGTTTTGAGCCTGACTCGCCTGGTAACTCTGAGCCCACAGGTATCCTTAAGGATGGAGTGGTATTGTCAGCCGTTTCTCCAGACCTGCGGCGGGCCTTGCAGGAGTTTCAGGCGGATAGACCGGATCGTTGCCCACCTGATAAACTGTTTGTTCCTGATGATTGGACCAGTAGAGTCATCTCTGAGGTTCATTCTTCTGCGTTGGCAGGTCATCCTGGCATTTTTGGTACCAGGGATTTGGTGGCAAGGTCCTTTTGGTGGCCTTCCCTGTCACGAGATGTGCGAGGCTTTGTGCAGTCTTGTGACGTTTGTGCTCGGGCCAAGCCTTGTTGCTCTCGGGCTAGTGGATTATTGTTGCCCTTGCCTATTCCTAAGAGGCCTTGGACGCACATCTCGATGGATTTTATTTCAGATCTGCCTGTTTCTCAGAAGATGTCTGTCATCTGGGTGGTGTGTGACCGTTTCTCTAAGATGGTCCATTTGGTTCCTCTGCCCAAGTTGCCTTCTTCTTCCGAGTTGGTTCCTCTGTTTTTTCAAAATGTTGTTCGTTTGCATGGTATTCCTGAGAATATCATTTCTGACAGAGGGACCCAATTCGTGTCTAGATTTTGGCGGGCATTCTGTGCTAGGATGGGCATAGATTTAGCTTTTTCGTCCGCTTTCCATCCTCAGACGAATGGCCAGACCGAGCGGACTAATCAGACCCTGGAGACATATCTGAGGTGTTTTGTGTCTGCTGACCAGGATGATTGGGTTGCTTTTTTGCCATTGGCAGAGTTCGCTCTCAATAATCGGGCCAGCTCTGCCACTTTGGTGTCCCCGTTTTTCTGTAATTCGGGGTTTCATCCTCGATTTTCCTCTGGTCAGGTGGAATCTTCGGATTGTCCTGGAGTGGATGCTGTGGTGGAGAGATTGCATCAGATCTGGGGGCAGGTGGTGGACAATTTGAGGTTGTCCCAGGAGAAGACTCAGCTTTTTGCCAACCGCCACCGTCGTGTTGGTCCTCGGCTTTGTGTTGGGGATTTGGTGTGGTTGTCTTCTCGTTTTGTCCCTATGAGGGTCTCTTCTCCTAAGTTTAAGCCTCGGTTCATCGGCCCGTATAAGATATTGGAGATTCTTAACCCTGTTTCCTTCCGTTTGGACCTCCCTGCATCCTTTTCTATTCATAACGTTTTTCATCGGTCATTATTGCGCAGGTATGAGGTACCGGTTGTGCCTTCCGTTGAGCCTCCTGCTCCGGTGTTGGTTGAGGGTGAGTTGGAGTACGTTGTGGAGAAAATCTTAGACTCTCGTGTTTCCAGACGGAGACTCCAGTATCTGGTCAAGTGGAAGGGATACGGCCAGGAGGATAATTCTTGGGTGAATGCATCTGATGTTCATGCCTCTGATCTGGTTCGTGCCTTTCATAGGGCCCATCCTGATCGCCCTGGTGGTTCTGGTGAGGGTTCGGTGCCCCCTCCTTGAGGGGGGGGTACTGTTGTGAATTTGGATTCTGGGCTCCCCCGGTGGCTACTGGTGGAATTGAACTGGTGTTTTCATCTTCTCTGTTCACCTGTTCCCATCAAGATGTGGGAGTCGCTATATAACCTTGCTGCTCTGTTAGTTGCTTGCCGGTCAACAATGTTATCAGAAGCCTCTCTGTGCTTGTTCCTGCTCCTAGACAACTACTAGATAAGTTGGACTCTTGTCCATGTTTGTTTTTGCATTTTTGTTCCAGTTCACAGCTGTAGTTTCGTTACTGTGTCTGGAAAGCTCTTGTGAACAGGAATTGCTACTCTGGTGTTATGAGTTAATGCCAGAGTTTTAAAGTAATTTCTGGATGGTGTTTTGATAGGGTTTTCAGCTGACCATGAAAGTGTCCTTTCTGTCTTCTGCTATGTAGTAAGTGGACCTCAAATTTGCTAAACCTATTTTCATACTACGTTTGTTATTTCATCTTAATTCACCGCCAATACATGTGGGGGGCCTCTGTCTCCTTTCGGGGTATTTCTCTAGAGGTGAGCTAGGACTAATATTTTCCTCTGCTAGCATTATTTAGTCCTCCGGCTGGTGCTGGGCATCTAGAATCAACGTAGGCATGCTACCCGGCCACTGCTAGTTGTGCGTTAGGTTTAGTTCATGGTCAGCTCAGTTCCCATCTTCCAAGAGCTAGTTCCTATATATGCTGATGCTATGTTCTCTTGCCATTGAGAACATGACAGTACCCGGTACCGGGCCTCTCTGTCTCGGTTCTGGGGTTGTCATGGTGGCTAGACCCGGCCCGTGACCCTGCTGAGGGGCGTCCAATAAAGGTGGAGAGTGATGCTGTTGTGGTGTGGTGCCGGTCGCAGTAAATAACAAGGACACCAGGTTGCAGTCTCTTTACCTCTTTACTGAAGGCTTCAGGATCCTCAGTCCGGAATACGGTTAACCGGGCTGAGTGAGTCCGGCCGGTCCGATGGCACCTCCAGAGTTCCCTTTGCAGGTGGAAATCGGTGCCTACCTTCTTGCGCTTGTGTGTTGTAGTCCTTCCCTGCTGCGCTTACGGGATAGTCCTCACAACTGTTGTGTCTGTTTCTGAAGTTCCCTCACAACTCGATTATGATGTTCTGTTTCGTCCCCCAGATGATATGGCTAGGATGCACCTGTATGACGGGTAGGCTCAGAGGTCTTCCGGGACCCTAGAGTCGCCCCTCTCCAGATGTTGCCCCCTGTGTCTGCTTAGGTGATTTTGGGTGAGACAGCCCGCCTATAACTGACTGTCCTGCCGTAGGTTTGAAGTAAGGCCTGGAGCTCAATACTTCCTCGGCATTCCGGCCACGCGCCTCAGTAGGATGTTGCCTCGTCTTACAGCACGACACCTACTGGTGTTTCTCCTTGTTGCGTTGATCTCGTTTCTCACTCAGCACAATAAACCTCGCTTCTTGTCCTTTCTTGGGGTACCGCCGCGATGAAGTGCAGGCGCGGTCCCGTAACTCTCTTTCTGTTCGCTAGGCCTCTGTCAGGATCCCACCCCTGACAGGGACCCCCCTGAATCTTCCCCTGCAACACCCTCTGCCACAGGATGTTGCCTGGTTCCAACCCAGTCAGCTTTCTGTCTAACTTCCTATCAAACCCCCAGTTTTACCAGATTGTGAGGAGTGGCCTAATACATAGCACCCTTAGCTCCCCCTGGAGGCCAGACTGTGAAGTGTATTGGTGTCTGTGATACCTGGTCAGGTGAACTCCTTCAGTGCCATCAGACGTACCATAGCCCCCCTTAGCAGCGGAGCATCAGTACTGCAACGACCAGGACTCTGGGGCACTGCAAAAGGAACCATGCATATAAAGCGCACACCCAAATCATGGAAAAATTGTATATGTTTAATAAGTACAAAATTTATTAATTGACAAAAATCCACAATAAAAACGTATTAAAAGAACAAACCACATCACCGCTAGTCCCATGACATTATAATATGCACAAAAAAGTCACAGAGGCGCTATAAGTGCCTGAAATGACACTACACATAATCACAATAAATTGCTGATGACATGCAAATAAACACAATAAATTGCTGATGACATGCAAATAGGCAAGGCAAAAAAGAAAAATAAACTCCACATAAATTCTGGGCGTCCCCAGACTTAATGGAAGATATGTATATGCCTATATGAGTGTAGGTGCTGATGTTCCCAAGAGAGCTCCAATAAGCCCCATAGAGATTGCAAAGAAGCTAGTAAAGGCATTCCATTATAATGGAAAGCAGTATGGAGGGAAATCAGAGCCAGAAGGTAGAACTAAAAGGCGACCAAGAGTGGTAATATCACCGTATGGGGCAGCCCAGCATGTAGCGTCAGCAGTCATAGCGTCAGGGGGAGAATAGTCCCGGGACCAGAGGAGTGTGGGGGAAGCCCCACGCGTATCGCTGCTCAGCGCAGCTTCGTCATGGGAACTGAATGGGGAAAGGTCAGGGGATCTTAAATAGCAATCAGTTAATCAAACACAATAGCTGAAAGGTGTGTAATAACAAGAGAGAAAAAAAAAAACATATAGAGGAGTACCTTCAGCAAGGATGAGGAAGCCGGACGAATAGTGCACATACTCGCGCATGCGCAGGACATTAGCCGCTCATATCAGAGTGAAATGCTGAGCATACAGACTGCGCCGGTCAAAAGCAGAAAGCAGAAACTCGCGCATGCGTGGGACGCGACCCTGCTGGGGACACAATGGATCTAACGCAAGCGCGGAGGGCGGAGATAGCCAACGTGATTGCGCAGTTCCAACAATAAATGGACCAAGCGTGTGTACTTGCAATAAAGTATATGGAAAGTATAAGGGTGCATTGAACATGATGAATTGTGTACCCCAGCCCAAAAAGAGAGGGGTATAAATCTATGTTCTCTCCCTCTTTTTCCCTGGTCCCTGCCATTAAGATTTTTTTTTTAACTTACCAAGAGGGACATTTTACAGCTACCTCCATCCTCTGGGTTTCCTAGCAATCTCACTTCTAGTGAGAAAAGAGCGCTCACTATCCTTAAAAAAAACAAGGATTTTATTATCAAGGAGGTGGATAAAGGTGGAAATGTGGTCCTGTGGCCTGTCCTCCTTTATACCGAAGAAGTGCAGAGACAATTGAATAACACAAAATTTTATACCAGACTACCCTCTGATCCTACTGAAACGTTCTCGGACAAATACGAATCCCTGTTGTGCCCAGCTTTCTACTATGGCATTATTAATAAGAGTACCAAACAGTACCTCCAGGTAGAATTCCTGGTCATACCCACTTTTTATTTGCTTCCCAAAGTGCACAAGAGTCTAACTGCACCTCCTGGACGCCCCATTGTGTCTAGTATAGGGAGCCTTGGCGAAAAGGCTAACGTCTATGTTGCCTTCTTCCTGCAACCAATCGCTACTGCTCTGCCATCTTACATTAGGGATTCGGCTCACTTCATCAGTGCATGCCGTAACATAGTCTGTCCCGAACAAATGTTATTGGTCACCTGCGACGTCGAGTCGCTTTATTCAAATATCACCCACCAGGACGGATTACAGGCTGTGGGCTATTTCCTTAGCAAACAAAGCAGCTCAGACCGTTTCCATGATTCATTCTTAATCGATCTTCTTAAGTTCATCTTACATCACAATTACTTTCTATTTGATCAAACTTTTTTTTCGGCAGGCATCCGGAGTGGAGATGGGTGCGCGGTGTGCACCAGCCTATGCCAACATCTTTTTAGGCTGGTGGGAAGATACCATCGTCTATGGCTCCGACTCCTCTAAAAGGCACGTTCAGCATTGGCATCGCTTCATTGACGATGTCTTTTTTCTGTGGTCAGGTACTGAGCAGGAATGCCTTGACTTTCTTGGTGAACTGAATCACAACAACTTAGGCTACTTTCACACTAGCGTCATGCACTGCACGTCGCTATGCGTCGTTTTGTAGAAAAAACGCATCCCGCAAAAGTGCTTGCAGGATGCGTTTTTTCTCCATAGACTTGCATTAGCGACGCAGTGCGACGCATTGCGACGCATTGCCACATGTCGTAACCATCGTGCGACGGTTGCGTCGTGTTGCTTTGGACCGTCGCCCCCTAAAAATGTTGCATGTAACGTTTTTTGGTGAGTCGTGTCTGCCATTTCCGACCGCGCATGCGCGGCCGGAACTCCACCCCCTCCTCCCCGCACCTCACAATGGGGCAGCGGATGCGTTGAAAAACAGCATCCGCTGCCCCCGTGTCATGTCGGACGCTATTCACGCTAGGGCGTCCGACAGACAGCGGTAATTCCACATTCGTCCACTATACGCTCAGTGGCGCCGGCTAGATTTTATCCAGGTTGTCCGGGGTTAATCTAGCTGGTAATCTGGTTGGAGGCTGGGTCACGCCCGTGGCCTTTAAATAGTCAGTCTGGACTTTGGGCGTCGCTGATTATACTTTGTGTCTTGTGCCTGGTGATCTCGGTCTGGAGTGGTGGTCTAGGAGAAGAAATATCGTATCTGGTGGTGTATTATCCTTTGTCATATTTCTCCTTCCTATATTTGTGTTTGTTTTGCCCTGTGCACATTATAGTGTTTTCCTGTGTGTCTGCGGCGTGGTGTGTTTTTAGTTTTCCCTGTCTGTGCGTTCTGTGGAGGTTGGTGTGTGGTCTAATCACTGGGTGGCGGGTGGAGGTTTCAGCAAAAGGCTGAAACAGGAGTCAGGGTCAGGCCTGGCGGCCCAGACAAGCACACCATCAGTGTAAATTCTGGGAGAGGGACAGACAGGGTTTTCCCAAGTCTGAGGGATATCGCAGGGGCCTGGGTAATCAGCTGTAGTCTACCCAGTACCCCCTGTGACACCCCGTTGTGCGGCGCTTTCACTGCTTGCGTCGGTACGTCGCAACGACGCAATTTGTAGTGCGTCGAACGACGCTAGTGTGAAAGTAGCCTTAAACATTGTTTTGATACGTTCTCTTTCCCTCTATTCAGTCACTTACCTGGATTTGAAGGACTCCACTCAGGATAATGGCCTTGTTACGGATCTATTCCGCAAGTCTTCTGCAACCAATAGCTTGCTCAGGTATGATAGCTTTCATCCTTTCCATACCAAAAGGGGTATCCCGACAGGCCAATTCTTGAGAGTTCGCCGTAACTGTACCTGGGATGAGGACTTTCTTTTTCAATCCAGGGCCCTCACAACGAGATTCAGGCAACGGGGTTATCCTAAGAAAACAATCTCCCAAGCCTTTGAGAGGGCTAAGGGACTTAATCAGGATTCTTTAATTTCTCCCAGGATTCGCCATCAGGAAGGAGATGTCCGGTTCATCATCGATTACAATGATCAATGGAGTCGGGTAAGGAGAATTCTAGCCAGTGGCGTATCTGGGGGGGGGGGGGCAGCCGGGGCATTTGCCCCGGGCGCAGCCGGCAGGGGGCGCAGTCAGGCCGCCTAAAGTGGCGGTCCGCAGAGTCTACCCCGGCGGCTGCATTCTGCCGCCCCCCGCACTGGGAGTCAGCTGTTCTCTGTGCCGACTGTCAAGCTGACAGCCGGCACAGAGAAGCTGCGGCGCGCCGGCTCCCAGTGTTCAATTGTACTCGTATCTGTGATGCGAGTACAATTGAAGCTCTGACTGCCGGGTCAGAGCGACGCCAGCAGCGTGATCAGGTCATGTGATCACGCTGCTGACGTCACTCACCTGCGCAGCAGAGCAGGAGCTGCAGATCGACCAGGAGACACAGAGCGGTGGTAAGTGCTCCAGTGGAGCTGAAGACACCGAAGGTGCAGGGGGGGGGGATTTACTGTGAGTGGGGATGGGGGGCATATAATATTGTGGGGGGGATTTACTGTGAGTGGTAATGGGGGGGGCATATATTTTGGGGAGGTTGATTTACCGTGAGTGGGGATGGGGGCATATATTGTGGGGGGGATTTACTGAGAGTGGGAATGGGGGGCATATATTGGGGGATTTACTGTGAGTGGGGATGGGGGCATATATTGTGGGGGGGATTTACTGTGAGTGGGGATGGGGACATATATTGTGGGGGGGATTTACTGTGAGTGGGGATGGGGACATATATTGTGGGGGGGATTTACTGTGAGTGGGGATGGGGGGCACATATTGTGGGGGGGGATTTACTGTGAGTGGGGATGGGGGCATATATTGTGGGGGGAATTACTGTGAGTGGGAATGGGGGGCATATATTGTGGGGGGGATTTACTGTGAGTGGGGATGGGGGCATATATTGTGGGGGGGATTTACTGTGAGTGGGGATGGGGGCATATATTGTGGGGGGGGGATTTACTGTGAGTGGGGATGGGGACATATATTGTGGGGGGGATTTACTGTGAGTGGGGATGGGGACATATATTGTGGGGGGGATTTACTGTGAGTGGGGATGGGGGGCATATATTGTGGGGGGGATTTACTATGAGTGGGGAGGGGGCATATATTGTGGGGGGATTTACTGTGAGTGGGGATGGGGGGATATATTGTGGGGGGATTTACTGTGAGTGGGGATGGGGGCATATATTGTGGGGGGGATTTACTGTGAGTGGGGATGGGGGCATATATTGTGGGGGGGGATTTACTGTGAGTGGGGATGGGGGCATATATTGTGGGGGGGATTTACTGTGAGTGGGAATGGGGGGATTGTGGGGGGATTTAATGTGAGTGGGGATGGGGGCATATATTGTGGGGGGGATTTACTGTGAGTGGGAATGGGGGGCATATATTGTGGGGGGAATTTAATGTGAGTGGGGATGGGGGGATATATTGTGGGGGGATTTAATGTGAGTTGGGATGGGGGATATATTGTGGGGAGATTTAATGTGAGTGGGGATGGGGGATATATTGTGGGGGGATTTAATGTGAGTGGGGATGGTGGGATATATTATTGGATGGGGGATATTTAATATGAGTGGAGATGGGGGATTTATTGTGGGGGGAGGTTTAATGTGAGTAGGGAGGGGGGATTTATTGTGGGGGGAGATTTAATATGAGTGGGGATGGGGGGATTTATTGTGGGGAAGGGATTTAATGTGAGTGGAGATGGGGGATTGAATGTGTGTGGGGGGAGATTTGTCATGGGGATGGGGGGATTTAATGTGTGGGGGAGATCTAAGGACACAAAATGAAGAGCAAAGGGGGAGATGGGGGGGCATATATGAGGAAACAGTATGGGGGATGGGTGCAGACAGTTTGGGGTCAAACGGGGGAATGTATGCGGACACAGTATGAGTAGCGATGTGAAAAACGTATGTGGACAGAGTACGGGGAGTGAGGGTGTTGGGATGTGTGCATGCATAGCATGGGGGACAGTGTAAGGGCACAGACAGGAGGGGATAGTATACAAAGGAGGGGGAGTGTGATGAGAGGGTACAGTATTAATACTGGGCCCTATAGGGACACAGTGTGAGAGGACAGTATGAAGAGGGGGCCAGTATGGAAAGGGGAGGTCCGTGTAAAGAGCGTGTACCATAAGAGGGACAGTGTGGGGGTCATATTTTATGCAGACAATATAGTGAGGGGCAATTTTTTTATTCAGGAGCATTATAATGACACTTGTATCTTTAAGGGCGTCATGTGGAGATTTTCTGCAAAAGAGCGAAGAAGATGGAAGTCTGCAGAGACGGCTGTGGATGAGAAAACTCATCATGGGGATCTGGACAAGATGAAGAAATGAAGGAGAACAACTCCAGAGACGACGTCATCTATAAGGTACCTGGATGTAAATGTTATTTGTGATACTGACTAACTCTCATGTTTTTATTTATGTTAGGAGCATTAAAGGGGATGTCCAGGTTTGTGATGAGTCTGCAGTCATTCTTTGTGACTGCAGACTTCTGAGTTCTCACAGTGCGCACTGCACGCTGTCAGGATTCTCTCGTGCTGGCGATTTACATATATGCGGTCACGTGCTGACTAGACATGTGTGGCCTCACTCACTGATAATGAACTGAGAGAGGCCAGGCACGTCTAGTCGGAATGTGGTCAGAAGTATATAAATCACATGCTTGTGCTGACATGACTGTCCACTGGCAAGGGAGAATCCTAAAAGTGTGCAGTGCATTAGTTGTGAGAATTCAGAAGCTGCGATGTCAGGATTCAGCTCTGCAGTTTCCAGTAGTCGTCACATGGACACTTCACTCATATGCGACTTTCAAACTCCATGGTCCTGTAACAACGAGCTTCTCTTCTGCTTCTCTCAGTTTTTCACTGAACATTGGGAGCTTAAGGGAGAGGAGCTCATTGGTACATGACTAAGTGTGCAAATCGCATATGTTCTGGGGGGGCAAACTGAATTCTTGCCCCGGGTGCCAGAAACCCTAGATACACCCCTGATTCTAGCATCCCACTACATGTGTTTTTTTTTATCTCTTGTCATTACACACCTTTCAGCTATTGGGTTTGATTAACCGACCGCTATTTAAGATTCCCTGACCTTTCCCCATTCACTTCCCATGACGAAGCTGCGCTGAGCAGCGATACGCGTGGGGCTTCCCCCACACTCCTCTGGTCCCGGGACTATTCTCCCCCTGACACCTTGACTGCTGACGCTACATGCTGGGCTGCCCCATACGGTGATATTACCACTCTTGGTCGCCTTTTAGTTCTACCTTCTGGCTCTGATTTCCCTCCATACTGCTTTCCATTATAATGGAATGCCTTTACTAGCTTCTTTGCAATCTCTATGGGGCTTATTGGAGCTCTCTTGGGAACATCAGCACCTACACTCATATAGGCATATACATATCTTCCATTAAGTCTGGGGACGCCCAGAATTTATGTGGAGTTTTTTTTTTTTTTTTGCCTTGCCTATTTGCATGTCATCAGCAATTTATTGTGTTTATTTGCATGTCATCAGCAATTTATTGTGATTATGTGTAGTGTCATTTCAGGCACCTATAGCGCCACTGTGACTTTTTTGTGCATATTATAATGTCATGGGACTAGCGGTGATGTGGTTTGTTCTTTTAATACGTTTTTATTGTGCATTTTTGTCAATTAATAAATTTTGTACTTATACATATACAATTTTTCTATGATTTGGGTGTGCGCTTTATTTGCATGGTTCCTTTTTTCTTTTCTTGATGCTGTGTTGCAGATCCGTAACAAGTACAGCACAGCCATTGCCAGTTTTGATATCGGGAGAAGAGGGTGAGAACCTCCTAGCCCACAATACTGAAGGCAGCCCCCAGACACATCAGGCAGCAGACAGCTCAGCCCAGGGTGCAGAGGGGGAGGACAGACATCACCATCTGCTGATAATGTACAACTTCAGTGCCGGTCAAAGCTGCCAACATTCACACCATCATGGAACTATAATCCACCGCACCTCCTGTCAGCAGAGGGGACATCCTCACACAAAAAAAGCAACTTCTAAGTCCAAATATCAGCCAGTGCATGACCCTAGTACACAATATCATAACTAATCCATTGATGAGGATGAAGAGGGAACATTATACATGCTCCCCAGTTCTAGGGAAAGAAACCCACAGGCAACAAGAAGGCAGGGGCAGATAGAGGCACCACCCTTACACTATGTACACTTCAGCCCAATTCAAGTGACCAGTATTCTGAATAATCTGCCAGACCCAGAGATGCATCCTGTGCCATTTTCCTGAAGAATGCTGCAAAACCAGCGAACATATGCAGCTTCCTGGAATGATCTCTGTGCCGTAATGGAAAAAAAGCAGGTGATGCATTCTGGCCAATCATGAAGGAACACTTCAAACTCCCAGCAGAATTAGATGTACATGCTTGGGAGTCAGGGCCACAGCTAATTGAACAGCTCAGAGAGTGGGCCAAAGGCAGATTGACAGGACAAGCCTTCAGCTTACATGACATGAGCCAAGACATGACAGAGTCTGTGGAGAAGTATCATGGCAGAGTAATGCAAGTTTTTCAAGACTTGGGCTTCACCATTCAGGACCAAATACACAGGCAAATGTTGGCTCAGGCCTTTGTGCATGAACTAAGGGAGCCAAACAGGAAACCACTGATAGTGGCCAGACCCGAGTACAGGTCAATAGCAATGGACACCCTGCTCACAGTAGCCAAAGGGATTGAGTTTCCACCAGGAGTGCGGAAGACAGCCCCTCTTATAGTGACAACTGACCTGGAAGAGCAACCACTCTACAAAGACAGAAGAAGTGTCAAGTGTTACAACTGTGGCAAGTTTGGCAATTTCCACAACCAGTGCAGAGCACCCACACAAACCAAGAGTTGGCCCAGAGAAGCAGGTCAAGGAAGAAGCACAGAAAGCAGTGAAGAGCCCTGCCCATAGAACAAGGGCAAGTCAGGTCCACAAAACACAACGTTCCTAACACGCAAAACCGGTGGGACCAAAACCTCAAATTACCCTGAAAGTGGATGGGTGTGTCAGATATTTTCTTGTGGACACTGGTGCGGCCAGAAGTGTGATGAGACATGTGGATCTCCCCGACTCCACCTGCCTATCAGTAGCCTCTGTGTCTTGTGTGGGGATTGATGGTCTAGTCAGATATTCCCAGCTTACAAAACCCCTGAGCATGTGGATTCAGCCAGGACACTCTATTCTGTCCCAGTTTGTGGTGTCAAGGACCTGTCCACTCAACCTGCTGTGAGCGGACCTACTGCAAAAGCTGTAGACGATCATAGTGTTCCAGGAAGATGGGGCCGTGACACTTTCTTCACCCTGACCCAAGAAGAATCAATCATGTTGACGGCCCTACAAGAACCTCAAACAACCGATGAAGGCCTACCCAAGGAGGTACTGGACATAGTACCAGAAAGTCTATGGTCCAAGGGACCCCAAGAAGTGGGAAAACTTCAAGTTGCCTCAGTACGGGTGTCACTCAAGCCAGGTCCCCTGTACCCTCATAAGGCCCAGTATCCCCTCTCCATCGCCCAGAGTCAAGCTGTCTCTGACCATCTGACCTGATGCTAGCAGACATTTCATTTCATATATATTTAGCTCTGGAGGGATAGCATGCGTGCGGGGTCACTCGTGCAACAGATATTAAGTGCAACAGGATAAAGTGCTTGGAAGTTAGACAATGGCATTGAAGCTGATGTTCCTCTCTTCTCTTCTTCACACAGGTATTTAACCCATCATCTGTTTGTGTGCAGTCTGACAAGTGTGAACAGAACCATATCTAGCAAGCTTTTTTCATGGTATTTAACCCATCATCCGTTTGTGTGCAGTCTGACAAGTGTGAACAGGACCATATCTAGCAAGCTTTTTTCATGGTATTTAACCCATCATTCATTTGTGTGCAGTCTGACAAGTGTGAACAGAACCATATCTACCAAGCTTTTTTCATGGTATTTAATCCATCACTCCTGTGGTAGTTCTTTTTTTTTTCTCTTTTTAGTTTCTGCTTTAGAGTGTTCAAAGCTATTTTTTATCCCCACTGTTTTATGGCCTTGTTCAGCATTGGTTGTTTACCCTGCATAGTAAGGGTATGTGCACATGTCCGGATTTCTTGCAGAAATTTCCTGAAGAAAACCGGAAATTTTCTGCAAGAAATCCGCATTTTTTTTTTTGCGTTTTTTTTCCGTTTTTTTCGCGTTTTTTTTTTAGCATTCTGCAAGCGTAATTAGCTTGCAGAATGCTAAAGTTTTCCAAGCGATCTGTAGCATCGCTTGGAAAACTGACTGACAGGTCGGTCACACTTGTCAAACATACTGTTTGACAAGTGTGACCAACTTTTTACTATAGATGCGGCTTATGCAGCATCTACAGTAAAAGATAGAATGTTTAAAAATAATTAAAAAAATAAAAAAATGGTTATACTCACCCTCTGCAGCCTCCGTTCCTATAGATGCCGGTGTGGTTCAGGACCTTCCATGACGTCGCGGTCACGTGAGCGGTCACATGACCGGTCTCGACCAATCACAAGACAGTGACGTCACCGCAGGTCCTGAACCACACCATCTATAGGAACCGAAGCGGCAGCATGCAGCGGTGAGAGGCGGGAACACTCCGGGGGACATCGAAGGTGAGTATAGGACTATTTTTTATTTTAATTCTTTTTTTTCGACCAATTATATGGTGCCCAGTGCGTGGAGGAGAGTCTCCTCTCCTCCACCCTGGGTACCAACCGCACATAATCTGCTTACTTCCCGCATGGTGTGCACAGCCCCGTGCGGGAAGTAAGCAGATCAATGGACTCCTAGGTGTGCGGAATCCCCGCAATTCCGCATTTTTAATGAACATGTTGCTTTTTTTTCCGCAATGTGATTTTTTCGCGGAAAAAATTGCAACATTTGCACAAAAAATGCGGAATACACTGTAAATAATAGGAGGCATAGGTTAGCGTTTTTTTCGCATTTTTATCACGTTTTTATAGCGAAAAAACGCGAAAAATCCTGAACGTGTGCACATGGCCTCATGCAGGCCTTGTGCTAATTGGTTAATTACTGATTGTGGCCATTTGGTGCCTGATGCTAGCAGACATTTAATTTCATATATATTTAGCTCTGGCTGGGATAGCACACGTGCAACAGAGATTAAGTGCAACAGGATAAAGTGCTTGGCAGTTAGACAATGGCAGTTGGACAGGGCAGGAGACAGGTAAGGTGCATAAGTTTTTCATACAAACATTCTTCTTGGTCAGTCATACTACATTATGCATTGATCATATCAATCTGCTTCCTATTTATTTTTACTTCTGCTTTCTCACAACTCGCCCGCCCTTTAATACATTCTATGCATTCTCTCCATATCCAACCCTCCCTTCTCCCCTCTCCCATGTATAACTCTGAGGCTCTGCTGACATTTCTTACCCACTCCAAACCATCCACTACCTCCATGCAGCACTCAAAACGTTCATACAAATCATCCCACCACCTGCTCTTCCTGTTTTTTCTCCTTTTACTAGTTGCAGGCGACATCTCCCCCAACCCTGGGCCTCCCTCCACCAGCATACATTACTCTCCTCCAGCTGCATATAGGAACCCTGCTAATCTTATTAACATTCAGTGTATGCCTTCTCCTATCGCTTTCCACTGTGCTCTCTGGAATGCAAGGTCTGTGTGTAACAAACTAATTTACATTCGCGATTTTTACCTCTCTAACTCCCTTAACCTTCTGGCTATTACAGAAACCTGGATCCAGCATTCAGACACCACTGCCGCTGCCGCTCTCTCATTTGGTGGGCTGAAATTTTCACATACCGCCAGACCTGAGAAAAGAGAGGGTGGATGTGTTGGTTTGCTCCTTTCATCACAATGTGCTTTCCAGGACATCTCCCCAGTTCCCTCACTTACATTTCCTTCCTTGAAGTCCACGACGTCAGACTCTTTAAGCCCTTCTCCTTGCGAGTAGCGGTTGTTTATCACCCTCCAGGCTCCTCCCGCCAGTTTCTAGACCACTTTGCCACCTGGCTTACTCACTTCCTATCCTGTGACATCCCCGCCCTCATCATGGGAGACTTTAACATCCCCATCAATGATCCCCTCTCCCAATCTGCCTTTCATCTTCTTTCTTGAAGTTCTTCATTCGGCCTCTCACAGTTTACTAATTCTCCTATGCATGTGGATGGGAATACTCTGGACCTGGTTTTCTCCCGTCCCGGCTTGCTGGACAACTACCCTCTCCCGCTCTCGGACCACAACCTTCTTTCTTTCTCTGTCAAGAATTGTCTCCTCACCTGGGACACCCCCACTTACCACACTTATCAGAATACACATACCATTAATACCCAGCAGCTTATGGACAATCTCCACACATCTTTAGCCCCATCTCCTCCCTCTTCTGTCCAGACTTAGCATTATCACACTTCAATAATACACTGAAGAATGCCCTAGATGAAGCAGCACCTTCTACACGCAGAAAGACCCGACACAGACAATGGCAGCCCTGGCACTCAATGCAAGCATGCTTTTTTCAGCCCTGCTCAAGGTGTGCAGAGCGGCAGTGGAGAAAATCACTCTTAGCAGAAGACTTCATCCACTATAAGTTTGTCAGGGAGAGACTAGGTGAGCGAGAGCTAATAACCCGGGCCCCTGCAGTTTCCCTCAGACTAGGGAAAGCCTGACTGACCCTCTACCTGGAGTTTACACTGAAGGTGTGCATGTCCAGGCCTCGAACCTCACCCTGTCTCCTGAGCTCAGCCCTAGGCTGAAACCTCCGCCCACCACCCAGTGAAGATGTTATTCCCCAATACCCACAGTTAGCACAGACAAGGATAAAGGAAAATATACACCACGCCGCAGTCACTCAGGAATACACTATAAATGTGCAGGGCAAAATAAATACAAATATAGGAAGGAGTAAATAAGACAAAGGAAAATACACCACCAGCAACGAATCTCCAACCACCAGCTCTCCTCACCAGACCGAGATAACAACGCACAAGACAGAAGCTATAATCGGTGACGCCCAAAGATCAGTAGAACTATTTAAAGACTGTGGGCATGGCCCAGCTTCCAATCCAAGGATTAGGTAAATTAACCCCGGAACAGCTAGATAAAATCTAGCAGACGCCAATGAGCAAATAGTGGTCAAAAGCGGAATTACCGCTGTCTGTCGGACGACCTGGTCTGAACAGCGTCCGACATGACAGTACCCCGCCTTCTACGAGGGACCCCAGGGCCCTCACGGCTAATAGGACCCGGCTTGTCCGGATGACGGCGGTGAAACAACCTAACCAGCCGGTCAGCATGAACGTCCGAGGCTGGTACCCAGGACCTCTCCTCAGGCCCATAACCACGCCAATGTACCAAGTACTGTAAAGTGCGATGCACTACACGAGAGTCAACCACCTTGGAGACTTCAAACTCCAAATTACCATCCACCAAGACTGGAGGTGGCATAGGTGCCGCGTCCACAGAACCCACCACCTTCTTTAGAAGAGACCTGTGGAATACGTTGTGTATCTTATACACCGTAGGGAGCTCTGTCATGATCTCAATGGCAAGAGAACATAGCATAAGCATATATAGGAACTAGCTCTTGGAAGATGGGAACTGAGCTGACAATGAACTAAACCTAACGCACAACTAGCAGTGGCCGGGTAGCATGCCTACGTTGATTCTAGATGCCCAGCACCAGCCGGAGGACTAAATAAAGCTAGCAGAGGAAAATATTAGTCCTAGCTCACCTCTAGAGAAATACCCCGAAAGGAGACAGAGGCCCCCCACATGTATTGGTGGTGAGTTGAGATGAAATAACAAACGTAGTATGAAAATAGGTTTAGCAAATTTGAGGTCCACTTACTACATAGCAGAAGACAGAAAGGACACTTTCATGGTCAGCTGAAAACCCTATCAAAAACACCATCCAGAAATTACTTTAAAACTCTGGTATTAACTCATAACACCAGAGTGGCAATTCCTGTTCACAAGAGCTTTCCAGACACAGTAACGAAACTACAGCTGTGAACTGGAACAAAAATGCAAAAACAAACATGGACAAGAGTCCAACTTATCTAGTAGTTGTCTAGGAGCAGGAACAAGCACAGAGAGGCTTCTGATAACATTGTTGACCGGCAAGCAACTAACAGAGCAGCAAGGTTATATAGCGACTCCCACATCTTGATGGGAACAGGTGAACAGAGAAGATGAAGACACCAGTTCAATTCCACCAGTAGCCACCGGGGGAGCCCAGAATCCAAATTCACAACAGTACCCCCCCCTCAAGGAGGGGGCACCGAACCCTCACCAGAACCACCAGGGCGATCAGGATGGGCCCTATGAAAGGCACGAACCAGATCGGAGGCATGAACATCAGATGCATTCACCCAAGAATTATCCTCCTGGCCGTATCCCTTCCACTTGACCAGATACTGGAGTCTCCGTCTGGAAACACGAGAGTCTAAGATTTTCTCCACAACGTACTCCAACTCACCCTCAACCAACACCGGAGCAGGAGGCTCAACGGAAGGCACAACCGGTACCTCATACCTGCGCAATAATGACCGATGAAAAACGTTATGAATAGAAAAGGATGCAGGGAGGTCCAAACGGAAGGAAACAGGGTTAAGAATCTCCAATATCTTATACGGGCCGATAAACCGAGGCTTAAACTTAGGAGAAGAGACCCTCATAGGGACAAAACGAGAAGACAACCACACCAAATCCCCAACAGAAAGCCGAGGACCAACACGACGGTGGCGGTTGGCAAAAAGCTGAGTCTTCTCCTGGGACAACCTCAAATTGTCCACCACCTGCCCCCAGATCCGATGCAATCTCTCCACCACAGCATCCACTCCAGGACAATCCGAAGATTCCACCTGACCAGAGGAAAATCGAGGATGAAACCCCGAATTACAGAAAAACGGGGACACCAAAGTGGCAGAGCTGGCCCGATTATTGAGAGCGAACTCCGCCAATGGCAAAAAAGCAACCCAATCATCCTGGTCAGCAGACACAAAACACCTCAGATATGTCTCCAGGGTCTGATTAATCCGCTCGGTCTGGCCATTCGTCTGAGGATGGAAAGCGGACGAAAAAGATA
The DNA here is from genome assembly GCF_051348905.1 of Ranitomeya variabilis. NCBI lineage: Eukaryota > Metazoa > Chordata > Amphibia > Anura > Dendrobatidae > Ranitomeya > Ranitomeya variabilis. Next base: position 127,654,771 of record NC_135239.1, read on the forward strand.
AATCTATGCCCATCCTAGCACAGAATGCCCGCCAAAATCTAGACACGAATTGGGTCCCTCTGTCAGAAACGATATTCTCAGGAATACCATGCAAACGAACAACATTTTGAAAAAACAGAGGAACCAACTCGGAAGAAGAAGGTAACTTGGGCAGAGGAACCAAATGGACCATCTTAGAAAAACGGTCACACACCACCCAGATGACAGACATCTTCTGAGAAACAGGCAGATCTGAAATAAAATCCATCGAGATGTGCGTCCAAGGCCTCTTAGGAATAGGCAAGGGCAACAATAATCCACTAGCCCGAGAACAACAAGGCTTGGCCCGAGCACAAACGTCACAAGACTGCACAAAGCCTCGCACATCTCGTGACAGGGAAGGCCACCAGAAGGACCTTGCCACCAAATCCCTGGTACCAAAAATGCCAGGATGACCTGCCAACGCAGAAGAATGAACCTCAGAGATGACTCTACTGGTCCAATCATCAGGAACAAACAGTTTATCAGGTGGGCAACGATCAGGTCTATCCGCCTGAAACTCCTGCAAGGCCCGCCGCAGGTCTGGAGAAACGGCTGACAATACCACTCCATCCTTAAGGATACCTGTGGGCTCAGAGTTACCAGGCGAGTCAGGCTCAAAACTCCTAGAAAGGGCATCCGCCTTAACATTCTTAGAACCCGGTAGGTATGACACCACAAAATTAAACCGAGAGAAAAATAATGACCAGCGCGCCTGTCTAGGATTCAGGCGCCTGGCGGTCTCAAGATAAATCAAATTTTTGTGGTCAGTCAATACCACCACCTGATGTCTGGCCCCCTCAAGCCAATGGCGCCACTCCTCAAAAGCCCACTTCATGGCCAAAAGCTCCCGATTCCCAACATCATAATTCCGCTCAGCGGGCGAAAATTTACGGGAAAAGAAGGCACAAGGCCTCATCACGGAGCAGTCAGAACTTTTCTGCGACAACACTGCCCCAGCTCCGATCTCAGAAGCGTCGACCTCAACCTGAAAAGGTAGAGCAACATCAGGCTGACGCAACACAGGGGCAGAGGAAAAACGGCGCTTAAGCTCCCGAAAGGCCTCCACAGCATCAGGGGACCAATCAGCAACATCAGCACCCTTCTTAGTCAAATCGGTCAATGGCTTAGCAATATCCGAAAAACCAGCAATAAATCGACGATAAAAGTTAGCAAAGCCCAAAAATTTCTGAAGACTCTTAAGAGAAGAGGGCTGCGTCCAATCACAAATAGCTTGAACCTTGACAGGATCCATTTCAATGGAAGAGGGGGAAAAAATATATCCCAAAAAGGAAATCCTCTGTACCCCAAAAACACACTTAGAACCCTTCACACACAAAGAATTAGACCGCAAAACCTGAAAAACCCTCCTGACTTGCTGGACATGAGAGTCCCAGTCATCCGAAAAAATCAGAATATCATCCAGATACACAATCATAAATTTATCCAAATAATCGCGAAAAATATCATGCATAAAGGACTGGAAAACTGACGGAGCATTAGAAAGACCAAAAGGCATCACTAAATACTCAAAGTGGCCCTCGGGCGTATTAAATGCGGTTTTCCACTCATCCCCCTGCCTGATTCGCACCAAATTATACGCCCCACGAAGGTCAATCTTAGAGAACCACTTGGCCCCCTTTATGCGAGCAAACAAATCAGTCAGCAACGGCAATGGGTATTGATATTTAACAGTGATTTTATTCAAAAGCCGATAATCAATACATGGTCTCAAAGAGCCGTCTTTTTTTGACACAAAGAAAAAACCGGCTCCTAAGGGAGATGACGATGGACGAATATGTCCCTTTTCCAAGGACTCCTTTATATATTCTCGCATAGCAGCATGTTCAGGCACAGACAGATTAAATAAACGACCCTTTGGGTATTTACTACCCGGGATTAAATCTATGGCACAATCGCACTCTCGGTGCGGAGGTAACGAACCAAGCTTGGATTCTTCAAAGACGTCACGATAGTCAGAAAGGAACTCAGGAATTTCAGAGGGAATGGATGATGAAATGGAAACCACAGGTACATCCCCATGAGCCCCCTTACATCCCCAGCTCAACACAGACATAGCTCTCCAGTCGAGGACTGGGTTGTGAGATTGTAGCCAAGGCAATCCTAGCACCAAATCATCATGTAGATTATACAGCACCAGAAAGCGAATAATCTCCTGGTGATCCGGATTAATACGCATAGTTACTTGTGTCCAGTATTGTGGTTTATTATTAGCCAATGGGGTGGAGTCAATCCCCTTCAGAGGAATAGGAGTCTCCAAAGGCTCTAAATCATACCCACAGCGTTTGGCAAAGGACCAATCCATAAGACTCAAAGCGGCGCCAGAGTCGACATAGGCGTCCGTGGTAATAGATGACAAAGAGCAAATCAGGGTCACAGATAGAATAAACTTAGACGGTAAGGTGCAAATGGAAACAGATTTACCAAGCTTTTTAGTGCGCTTAGAGCATGCTGATATAACATGAGTAGAATCACCACAATAGAAACACAACCCATTTTTCCGTCTAAAATTCTGCCGCTCGCTTCGGGACAGAATTCTATCACACTGCATACTCTCTGGCGACTTCTCAGTGGACACCGCCAGATGGTGCACTGGTTTGCGCTCCCGCAAACGCCTATCGATCTGAATAGCCATTGTCATTGACTCATTCAGACCCGCAGGCACAGGGAACCCCACCATAACATCCTTAATGGCATCAGAGAGACCCTCTCTGAAAGTCGCCGCCAGGGCGCACTCATTCCACTGAGTAAGCACAGACCATTTACGGAATCTTTGGCAGTAAATTTCCGCTTCATCTTGCCCCTGAGATAGGGACATCAAAGTTTTTTCTGCCTGAAGCTCCAAATGAGGTTCGTCATAAAGCAACCCCAAGGCCAGAAAAAACGCATCCACATTGAGCAACGCAGGATCCCCTGGTGTCAATGAAAAAGCCCAGTCTTGAGGGTCGCCCCGGAGCAAGGAAATCACAATCCTGACCTGCTGTGCAGGGTCTCCGGCAGAGCGAGATTTCAGGGACAAAAATAATTTGCAATTATTTCGAAAATTCTGAAACCCGGATCTATTCCCCGAGAAAAATTCCGGCAAAGGAATTCTCGGCTCAGATACAGGTGCATGACAAACAAAATCTTGCAAATTTTGTACCTTCGTGGCGAGATTATTCAAACCTGCAGTTACACTCTGAAGATCCATTACAAACAGGTGGACACAGAGCCATTCAAGGGTTAAGAGGAGGTAAGAAGCAGCTAGACAGCAATTAAGGGCTAGGCAGCAAAACTCTGAGGGGAAAAAAAAAAAAATTTCCCTTCAACACTTCTTTTTCTCCTGCTTCAGCCCAAACAATTAACACTTTGATGTCCGGTCAAACTGTCATGATCTCAATGGCAAGAGAACATAGCATAAGCATATATAGGAACTAGTTCTTGGAAGATGGGAACTGAGCTGACAATGAACTAAACCTAACGCACAACTAGCAGTGGCCGGGTAGCATGCCTACGTTGATTCTAGATGCCCAGCACCAGCCGGAGGACTAAATAAAGCTAGCAGAGGAAAATATTAGTCCTAGCTCACCTCTAGAGAAATACCCCGAAAGGAGACAGAGGCCCCCCACATGTATTGGCGGTGAGTTGAGATGAAATAACAAACGTAGTATGAAAATAGGTTTAGCAAATTTGAGGTCCACTTACTACATAGCAGAAGACAGAAAGGACACTTTCATGGTCAGCTGAAAACCCTATCAAAAACACCATCCAGAAATTACTTTAAAACTCTGGTATTAACTCATAACACCAGAGTGGCAATTCCTGTTCACAAGAGCTTTCCAGACACAGTAACGAAACTACAGCTGTGAACTGGAACAAAAATGCAAAAACAAACATGGACAAGAGTCCAACTTATCTAGTAGTTGTCTAGGAGCAGGAACAAGCACAGAGAGGCTTCTGATAACATTGTTGACCGGCAAGCAACTAACAGAGCAGCAAGGTTATATAGCGACTCCCACATCTTGATGGGAACAGGTGAACAGAGAAGATGAAGACACCAGTTCAATTCCACCAGTAGCCACCGGGGGAGCCCAGAATCCAAATTCACAACAGAGCTCCAATCGGTACGCTACTGGGTTAATGACGGCGGTGACCCTAAATGGACCAATAAACCGTGGACCCAATTTAAGGGATGGTATCTTGAGTCTTATGTTTTTTGTGGATAACCACACCCAGTCATCCACACTCAGGTCCAGACCTGGCACATGCCCACTGTCAGCCATACGTTTGTACCTAGCACCCACACTCAACAGGCGCTGTTTAACTCTCCTCCAGACTGATGACAATTGTGTTCCTAACTGGTCCTCCTCCGGAACGCCGGAAGAGCCCCTCTGACTCAAGGTACAAAATTGAGGATGTAGCCCGTAAACACAAAAAAACGGAGACTCCCCAGACGACTCCTGGCAGTGATTATTGATGGCAAACTCAGCCAAAGGAAGAAAGGTAGACCACTCCTCCTGGTTATCAGAGACAAAGCAGCGTAAGTACTGTTCCAAATTTTGGTTCATACGCTCAGTCTGACCATTTGACTGAGGATGAAACGCCGAAGAATGAGATAACTTGATTCCCAGCTGTGAGCAAAACGCTCTCCAAAATTTTGCCACAAACTGAGACTCCCTATCAGACACGATGTCAGATGGAACCCCATGAAGTCTGACCACCTCCTGCACAAATACTTGGGCCAGAGTCTTAGCGTTAGGCAACGCAGGGAAAGACACAAAGTGCGACATTTTAGAAAACCGATCAACAATCACCAAGATGACCGTGTTTCCAGCTGATGAGGGCAAATCAGTGATGAAATCCATGGAGATTTCCATCCATGGCTTACTAGGTACCTCAAGAGGAAGTAGTGAGCCAACAGGACGGGAGCGAGGCGTCTTATCCCTAGCGCACGTGGTACAAGCTGACACGTATGAGACCACGTCCTGTTGGATCTTGGGCCACCAAAACCGATGTGACACCAACTCCAAGGTACCTCTAACCCCTGGGTGACCAGCCAGGACAGCATCATGATGCTCCGCCAAAACCTTTAGACGGAGATGAAGCAGTACAAAAGATTTGTTGATGGGAAGCTCAGATGGTACCTCCTCCTGCTCCTGAGCCTCGGCAATCTCAGCCTCAACCTCGGTAGTGAGAGCCGAAACCACAACACCCTTTTGGAGGATGGGTACTGGATCTTCCCGAGGTTCTCCCCCCGGAAAATACCTGGACAGAGCATCCGCCTTAGTGTTTTTAGACCCTGGTCTAAAGTGCCCACAAAATTGAACCGCGTGAAAAACAATGCCAAGCGAGCCTGCCTGGGGGACAGACGCTTGGCAGACTCCAAATACAGCAGATTCTTATGATCGGTAATAACAGTTACCTGATGTACCGACCCCTCCAAGAAGTGTCGCCATTCCTCAAAGGCCAACTTAATTGCCAACAACTCCCTGTTGCCGATATCGTAGTTACGTTCGGTGGACGACAGTTTCTTGGAGAAATAGGCGCACGGACGTAAACCACTCAAAGATGAGCCTTGAGATAGTACCGCCCCCACACCAACCTCAGACGCATCGACTTCCACAACAAAGGGTTTAGATACGTCTGGCTGCACAAGAATGGGGGCTGAAACAAAACTGTTCTTAAGAAATTCAAATGCGCGCACAGCAGCCTCAGGCCAAACGGAGAAATTGGTACCCTTTTTAGTCATGTCAGTTAGCGGTTTAGCAATGATGGAAAAATCCTTGATAAATTTCCTATAGTAGTTAGAAAACCCAAGGAACCGCTGAAGTGCTTTCAGGTTATCAGGACGTTCCCAAAGCAGCACCGCCTGCACCTTAGCGGTGTCCATTTTAAAACCAGAAGCAGACACAATATAACCCAAGAAAGGCAACTCTCGAACAGAAAATACACATTTTTCAAGTTTAGCATACAGCTTATTCTCTCTGAGAAGCTGTAACACCTGCCTGTCATGATCTAAATGAGTATCATGGTCGCAAGAATATATGAGAATGTCATCTAGGTACACGATAACGAATTTCCCCAAAACATGCGAGAACACATCATTGATGAAATGTTGGAACACTGCAGGTGCGTTAGTCAACCCAAACGGCATCACCAAATTTTCAAAATGACCCTCAGGGGTATTATAAGCCGTCTTCCACTCATCACCTTGACGGACTCTTATGAGGTTGTACGCCCCCCCTGAGGTCAAGCTTGGTAAACCACTTAGCACCTGCCACCTGGTTGAACAAATCGGGTATCAGAGGCATCGGGTATGGATCACGAACCGTAATCTGGTTCAACTCCCTGATATCCAAACACGGGCGTAATCCGCCATCTTTCTTCTTCACGAAGAAGAACCCTGCTGCCACCGGCGAGGGTGACGGCCTGATGTGCCCTTTGCTCAAGCTTTCAGCAATGTAATCTTTTAACGCTTGTCTCTCCGGACAGGAGATGTTAAACATCCTTGCTTTAGGCAATTTGGCCCCTGGTTTAAACCTGATAGAACAGTCATAAGGACGATGTGGCGGCAACTCTGAACAACCCTTCTCAGAGAACACATCCACAAAATCCTGAAGTGACTCCGGAACACTTGAAGTCACTGCAGCCACACAGGTGGCCAGGCAATTCTCCTGGCAGAACTCGCTCCACCTGAGTTTCCAGTCAATTACCGGGTTGTGTATAGACAACCAAGGAAAACCCAAAACCACCTGAGCAGGAAGATTCCTGAGCACCTTACATGTAACCTGCTCGGAATGTAGAACTCCAATGTGGAGTTTCACCTCAGCCACAAATTCAGTAATCTCCCCCTGAGAGAGAGGAGCAGCATTGATGGTGAACACGCGGATAGGATGAGACAGTTTTTCAATCCTAAAACCTGCTGTGCGTGCAAACTCCTCATCAATGAGATTTGTGGCTGAACCACTATCCACAAAAACAGTAATTGGCAGCTCACTGCCAGCAACAAAAACCTTAGCAGGGAGCATGCACTGAGAAACCACCATGGGGGATATACATAAGCTCAGACTGGTCTCCTCCACACCCTCTGAGCTTAGAAGTTTTCCGCCGTTGCGTTTTTCTTAGGCAGCAGAGGACAGATGTTAATAAAATGACCCGTTTTACCACAGTAAAAACAGGCTCCCTGCTTCCTGAGCTCAGGGACTGGACGCTTCACATGTGACACCCCTGCGATTTGCATAGGCTCCGTGGGCTCACCTGCAGCAACCTCATGTGAACCTAAACCCTCTCCCATAGGCGGTGTCACATGCTCCCCCTGACGCAAACGGCGATCAATGCGGACAACCAGACTCATGGCGGAATCTAGAGAAGCAGGAGTCTCGTACATCAGAAGGGCTTTTTTAACCCTTCCAGAAATCCCATGTATAAACTGACTCCACAATGCTGGATCATTCCATTGTGTATTGATCGCCCAGCGACGAAATTCAGAACAGTAATCCTCTGCAACTCGCTCCCCCTGGCGAATAGAGCGTATCTTAGATTCTGCTAGAGCCATTTTGTCAGGTTCTTCGTAGATTTTCCCAAGAAAGGAAAAAAAACTCTCCACAGAGTCAAATGCAGCAGAATCAGATGGCAAAGAAAACGCCCATGCTTGGGGATCCCCACTCAACAATGACAACACCAGGCCCACATGCTGATCCTCATTACCTGAACATATCGGGCGCATACGGAAATATAGTTTGCAAGCTTCACGAAAAGAAACAAATTTACTGCGTTCCCCAGCAAATTTTTCAGGCAAAGGAAATTTCGGCTCAGCAACTCTTCCTGTCGCTCCAGCTTGCACATTAGACACTGCTAGTCCCTGTTGCTGTACTGCCCCCCTTAACTCCGTGACCTGTAGGGACAGCGCCTCCAACTGGTGGGTTATGGAAGTCATGGGATCCATGACAAAACACAAAAAAAAGAAACCCCCTTTTTTTTTTTTGTGTTGTTGGGCCGATTATAATGTCAGGGAGAGACTAGGTGAGCGAGAGCTAATAACCCGGGCCCCTGCAGTTTCCCTCAGACTAGGGAAATCCTGACTGACCCTCTACCTGGAGTTTACACTGAAGGTGTGCATGTCCAGGCCTCGAACCTCACCCTGTCTCCTGAGCTCAGCTCTAGGCTGAAACCTCCGCCCACCACCCAGTGAAGATGTTATTCCCCAATACCCACAGTTAGCACAGACAAGGATAAAGGAAAATATACACCACGCCGCAGTCACTCAGGAATACACTATAAATGTGCAGGGCAAAATAAATACAAATATAGGAAGGAGTAAATAAGACAAAGGAAAATACACCACCAGCAACGAATCTCCAACCACCAGCTCTCCTCACCAGACCGAGATAACAACGCACAAGACAGAAGCTATAATCGGCGATGCCCAAAGATCAGGAGAACTATTTAAAGGCAGTGGGCATGGCCCAGCTTCCAATCCAAGGATTAGGTAAATTAACCCCGGAACAGCTAGATAAAATCTAGCAGACGCCAATGAGCAAATAGTGGTCAAAAGCGGAATTACCGCTGTCTGTCGGACGACCTGGTCTGAACAGCGTCCGACATGACAAAGTTAATGCTCAAAACTTATAACTCTGCCCTTCATCTGGCCAAACGATCCTACTTAACCACCCTCATCACCTCACTATCCAACAACCCAAAACGACATTTTGAAACCTTAAACTTCGTCCTGAAACCTAAAGTACAGGCCCCCATCACCAACCTCAGTGGTGAGGATCTGGCCACTTATTTCCTAGAAAAAATCCACCACATCCATCAGGATATCTCAGCCCAATCTCCTCAGTGCCTGGATACCCTTCTCTGCCACACCTCAAGCTCACTAGACATCTTTGAGCCTGTTTCAGAATAAATTTTCAAGCTCCTCACTTCTGCTCGGCCTACAACCTGCAACAGTGACCCCATTCCTTCACATCTCCTGCAGTCTCTCTCACCAGTGGTCACCGCTCACCAGACTAAAACATTTAACCTCTCTCTTTCTTCAGGTATCTTTCCCTCCTCATTTAAATATTCCGTCATAACCCCTTTACTTAAAAAGCCATCCCTGGACCAGAACTGCACTGCTAACTACAGTCCTGTCTCTAACCATTCCTTCATCTCTAAACTCCTGGAACGTTTGGTCCACTCCCGTCTAATAAGCTAACTCTTGGATAACTCTCTTCTCGACCCCTTACAATATGGTTTCCGCTCTTTACACTCCACTGAAATTGCCCTCACTAAAGTCTCTAATGATCTAATAACAGCTAAATCTAAAGGTCATTGCTCCCTGCGGATTCTCCTGGATCTCTCTACCGCATTTGACACTGTGGATCACCAGCTCCTCCTCACTATGCTCTGCTCTATAGGCCTCAAGGACACAGCCCTCTCCTGGTTCTCCTCCTACCTCTCTGACCACTCTTTCACTGTATCTTTTGCAGGCTCCTCTTCTTCTTCTCGTCCCCTTACTATCGGGGTTCTGCAGGGCCCTCCTCTTCTTTCTATACACTGCACCTATTGGACAAACAATCAGCAGATTTGGGTTCCAGTATCATCTCTATGCTGACGACACCCAATTATACACTTCTTCCCCTAACATCACCCCTACCCTAATTCAAAATACCAGGGATTGTCTGTCTGCTGTCTCTAACATCATGTCCTCCCTCTATCTGAAACGAAATCTCTCCAAAACTGAACTTCTTGTGTTTCTCCCCTCTACTAGCCTCACTCTACCTAACATCAAAATTACCCTGGATGGTTCAACCATAACTCCCAAGAAGCATGCCCGCTATCTTGGGGTCATATTCGACACCAAACTTTCCTTTACTTCCTATATCCGATCACTCACTTGCTCTTGTCATCTACATCTTAAAAACATCTCCAGAATCTGACCTTTTCTCACCTTTGAAACTGCTAAGACTCTTACTGTCGCTCTTATTCATTCTTGTCTGGACTACTGCAACACTCTTCTGATCAGTCTACCTCTTAACAAACTTTCTGCTCTCCAATCCATCTTGAATGCGGCAGCCAGGGTCATATTTCTGTCCAGCCGCTTCACCGATGCCTCCATCTTGTGCCAGTCAGTACACTGGCTACCCATTCGCTACAGGGTCCAGTATAAACTCATCTCTCTCAACCACAAAGCTCTCCACAGTTCTGCACCGCCTTATATCTCCTCTCTCATCTGTCTATCGCCCTAAACATGCCCTCTGTTCTACAAATGACCTAAGATTAACAACCCCTGGAATCTGAACCTCTCACCTCCGTCTCCAAGACTTGTCTCGTGCTGCGCCAGCTCTCTGGAATGCACTTCCCCAGACGATCAGACTGATACCTAGCCCCTACCTATTCAAGTGCGCTTTGAAAACCCATCTCTTCAAACAAGCCTACCACATCAACTACTCAGTAAACTAACTTTGCCCTGTTCCCTCCTTCCAAGTATTATTCTGAATCTGCACCCTACTATTCATCTGTCTCCACACCCTCCATTCACACGATAACTGCACTTAATACTTGACTATTGCACTTAAACACACGGACTGATGACCGGATCATGCAGCTTTATATGAAAATCTCTATTTATTATAATTTTCAGACCTGAAATAACTAGCACTTTTCACCTATTGTGTCCCCCCATTTCCTTGTAGATTGTAAGCTTGCGAGCAGGGACCTCACTCCTAATGTCACTGTTTAAATTGTCTTAACTTGTATTGAATTTGTATGTACATGTCCCCGCCTAATGCCGGCGTCACACTTAGCATATGAAAATGCGGTCCGTTTTTTATGGGCGCAATACGCAGAAATGTTCCGTAAACAGTGCTCCTTACGTAATCGGTTGGCTAGTTGTGGCAGCGTATTTTGCGCATGTAATTCTGCGTATGTAATCCGTATCATGTATTGAGAATTACCGCACACTCAGGATTAGTATGATGCAAAACAGGGGCTGGCTGGCATTTTTCAGCCTGGGGGGCAATCACAAGGCAGTGGCCCTTCAGTTGCGGTGGCCCTCCTTTTCCCTAATAATCTCTGGCCACTGGATAAAAGTAGCAGAGATAACAGGCTTTAAAAACAGGCTGGTTCATAGATATGGGAACAGAATGGAGCTTGCTGCATAGATATGGGAGCAGAACCGAGCTTACTCCGGATATATGGGAGCAGAACGGAGGTTACTGCAGAGATATGGTAGCAGAACCGAGCTTACTCCAGAGATATGGGAGCAGAACAGAGCTTACTACAGAGATATGGGAGCAGAGCGGAGCTTACTGCAGAGATAAGGGAGCAGAACCGAGCTTACTACAGAGATATGGGAGCAGAGTGGAGCTTTCTACAGAGATAAGGGAGCAGAACCGAGCTTACTACAGAGATATGGGAGCAGAACGGAGCTTACTACAGAGATATGGGAGCACAACAGAGCTTACTACAGAGATATGGGAGCAGAACCGAGCTTACTACAGAGATATGGGAGCAGAACAGAGCTTACTACAGAGATATGGGAGCACAACAGAGCTTACTACAGAGATAAGAGAACATAACCGAGCTTAATAAGTGTACTACATGGAACCAAGCCTGCTACATAGAAACTGGAGCAGAACCGAGATTACGGCATACATACGGTACCATAATCTAGATTACTACATTGATACAGTACTAGAACCAAGTTTACTGCTTAGATATGGTGCCATAACGGAGCTTACTTACAAACATACATACAATACGGCTACACAGTGCCTACTACTGTCACCACTACACAGCGAATACATAATATTATAATATCACCATTACCTCTATATGAAACTACATTCTATACAAAAACCAATGATACTACCATACACCCTTTACTATGAATGAATAACATTTAGCTGCTACTAAATTAAAAAAAAATGTTACCTAAAAAGAGCAATATTACAAGCTAACAGTAACCGTATGTTGGTAGATACCAGTTCCGCAGAACAAGTGATTACAGTACAGTTATATACAGTAACTTACACACGACGTTCTTTCTGATTTGGATCATTCACATTTCTATCTGGCCCAGACCGACATGACAACTTCTCCAGCCAGGACTCATCTGCACAGATTACTATAAAGACACATTTGACTTCTCACATTTCTAGCGCCGTCCCCATCTATTCCCAACCTACAAAAACTCCCCACTCTGTGTGCACCTGCAGTGTGGACCACTGACCCCAATATTTAATCAATTGTGTCATTACTAGGATTACTCCCACCCCCCAAAATTAATGTATCCCAAAGAAAGTAGTAATGCTCCTACTGTGCAACGACATGTATGGGCCTTTGAAGGATATAATATCCCAAGTGCCCCCTTCCAGCAACAAATACCCTTGAGTGCTCACGTAAAGTAACACTGTCCCCCCAAAAAAAAAGGATCCTGAGTGCCCCTATCAAAACTAATAATGTGCCCATTCATAACAAATAATGTCCTCTGTCCCACACAGCTCTGTATATACAGAATGATGGTCCTACAGCCCCCAATATCCCTTTATTATACATTGAGGACCCCAAAACTCCCTATATATAGTAAAATGGCTACATAGCCCCCTATACAAAATATGATGTCCCAACTGCCTCCTATATATAGTATGAAGCTTTAAAGTTTCCTATATATACTATAGCTCCCCACAAATAGTATGTCACCAAAAACCCCTATATATAGTATGATGGTCCCCTACAGCTCTCTAATTGCGATATTATGTACTTCACAGCTTCCGATATATAGTATGATGATCCCGCATCCCCTCTATATATAGTATCATGTCCCTACAGCCCCCTATATGGAATATGGTGGCCCCACAGCCCCATATGATGTATGATGATATATATAGTATGAAGGTATCCCACTGCCCCACATATATAGTATGATGGTCCCCACATATATAGTATAGGAAGTGCGATGGCCCCAGTTCCCACCATAAATATAGGACAATGGCACAAGTTGCGTGTGTGTGTGTTCTCCCCAAATATCTAGAATGATGACCCCAATTCTCCCCTTATATATAGTAGGATGGCCCCAGTTCTCCCCCATATTTTTCTCTTCCGGTCCGCAGAGAGGCATGAGGCAATAATGTAATCGCCCCACCTGCGTCAACACACTGAAGTCTCGGGAAGCTGCGGTCGGTCTGCAGCTTATGAGACAGACCAGGGTTTCCACTAGGAATTTCGGGGCCCCATACTGGCAACATTTTCGTGTTCCCTTGAGACTCCGCCCAGGCTCCACCTCAGCTTCACCTCCACCTCCACTGTCCCACTGCTCATTCTTGGAAAAACTCAACTTCTCCACCACATTTTCACCAATCAGATATTAACAGTTCCCATCAAACACCAGATCACATTAATAACCAGCAGCTTTTGTTCTGGCCTAAAGAATTTTTAAGTTGACACCACGACACGGTAGACTCTTTCGGCCGGGCCCTACTCTACTCTAAACTATTAAAAATAAATATATTTTTATGGATTTTTCTTTAAGGGAATGAGTGATATACATTTACATTTTGTTTTAAACAACCATAAATACCACATTACAGTACAAGGGACAAATATCGTCACACCATGACCAGACCACATATTACTAGCACATAGTGACTGAATTATACCACTTGCCAGGGCCGTATTTAGAGTTTCTGCTGCCCTAGGCACTTTTAGTGCTGCCCCCCTCCCCCCCCTTTGGTGAGTATGACACTATCGGCAGTGACTTTAGCAAGAATCGCTGATGTGAAAGTTGCCTTTTGCAGCAAATCCGGCAGTTTTTCTGCATGTGCCGCGTAACGGATCACTTATGGCAACACTGCGTTCGGCCTCATTCATTCCCTATGGGATTTGCGGCACTTATGATCTGGCAAATGGGGTACCATACCTCCCAACTTTTGAAGAAGGGAAGGAGATAGAAAGTGTGCGGCGCGCATAGCGCGTCGCGGCAAATTTTAGGCCACGCCTCTGACCACACCCATTTCACAACTAGTCACACCCATATCCACGTCCCAACCACAGCCATTTAGCACTGCTGATCACACTGTTTTATATACAATAATTATAAATGAAAAAATATGGCCACAGTGCTCCATACTGTATAATGGCCACACATGATGCTCCATACTGTATAACGGCCACACATGATGCTCCATACTGTATAACGGCCACACATGATGCTCCATACTGTATAACGGCCACACATGATGCTCCATATTGTATAATGGCCACACATGATGCTCAATACTGTACAATGGCCACACGTGATGCTCAATACTGTACAATGGCCACACATGATGCTCAATACTGTATAATGGCCACACAGTTCTCCATGATACTGTATAATGACCCCCCCTCCTGTATGCATGGCTCATATTCCCCCCTGTATGCATGGCTCACACTCCCCCCCTGTATGCATGGCTCATATTCACCCCCCCGTATGCATGGCTCATATTCACCCCCCCGTATACATGGCTCATATTCACCCCCCCCTGTATGCATGGCTCATATACACCCACCCCTGTATGCATGGCTCATATACACCCACCCCTGTATGCATGGCTCATATACACCCCCCCTGTATGAATGGCTCATATACACCCCCCCTGTATGCATGGCTCATATACACCCCCCCTGTATGCATGGCTCATATACACCACCCCCTGTATGCATGGCTCATATTCACCCCCCCCTCTGTATGCATGGCTCATATTCACCCCCCCTGTATGCATGGCTCATATTCACCCCCCCCTGTATGCATGGCTCATATTCACCCCCCCCTGTATGCATGGCTCATATTCACCCCCTCTGTGTGCATGGCTCATATACACCCCCCCCCCTGTGTGCATGGCTCATATACACCCCCCCCTGTGTGCATGGCTCATATACACCCCCTGTATGCATGGCTCATATACACCCCCCCTGTATGCATGGCTCATATACACCCCCCCTGTATGCATGGCTCATATACACCCCCCCTGTATGCATGGCTCATATACACCCCCCCTGTATGCATGGCTCATATACACCCCCCCCTGTATGCATGGCTCATATACACCCCCCCCTGTATGCATGGCTCATATACACCCCCCCCTGTATGCATGGCTCATATACACCCCCCCTGTATGCATGGCTCATATACACCCCCCCTGTATGCATGGCTCATATTCACCCCCCCTCTGTATGCATGGCTCATATTCACCCCCCCCTCTGTATGCATGGCTCATATTCACCCCCCCCTGTATGCATGGCTCATATTCACCCCCCCTGTATGCATGGCTCATATTCACCCCCCCCCCCTGTATGCATGGCTCATATTCACCTCCCCCTGTATGAATGGCTCATATTCACCCCCCCCCCTGTATGCATGGCTCATATTCACCCCCCCTGTGTGCATGGTGCTCTGGCTTATCTCCCATCCCCCCCTGTATGTGTGGCTCATCTCCCATCCCCCCCTGTATGCATGCATGCATGCATGGTGGCATTGGTGGCTCTGGCTCGTCATCTCCCATCCCCCATGCGTGGCTCATCGGCAGCCTGCCCCGCCGCTCCCCATCTATCTTGTGGCTGCCGCCTGCCGGGCTCCCCGATCCTCCTCCTTCATCCTCCCCGGCTCCCCCTGTCCCTGCCTGTCATCATGCTCACCTGGCTGTGTCACCTCACACCGCACACGGCGCACAGAAGAACGGGATCCTCCACCTCTGTGCTGTGTCCCGGCGCAGCACCCTCGTCGTCCTGTGCAGTCACTGAGAGCAGACCAGGCGTCGCTGGAGCAGGTGAGGTGAGTATGCATCAATCATAGTGTGTATGGGCAAGGAGGCAGCGGTGGGGGGGCGGCGGTGGCGGCGGGGGGGGGGATCGGGGCGGCGAGGGGGGAGGGGCTTAAGCCTTAAGGGGACCCCGGCCGGACCGGACTTTGCATGAAAAAAAAAAAAAAAAAAAAAAGAGCACACACACCTGCTCAGGTGCCGCCCCCCCGCATGGCCCCGCCCTAGGCACGTGCCCTCAAGTGCCTAGTGGCAAATACGGCCCTGCCACTTGCAAGGAACAAATATAGTGATCAGCGAGCATACTCGTTACTCAAGATTTCCCGAGCACGCTCGGAAGTCCTCCGAGTATTTGTTAGTGCTCGGAGATTTAGTTTTCAGAGCCGCAGCTGAATGATTTACATCTGTTAGCCAGCATAAGTACATGTGGGGATTCCCTACAAACCAGACAACCCCCACATGTACTTATGCTGGCTAAGAGATATAAATCATTCAGCTGCGGCGCTGAAAGCAATCTCCGAGCACTAAAAAATACTCGGACACCCGAGCGTGCTCGGGAAATCTCGAGTAACGAGTATGCTCGCTCATCACTAAACAAATACCAATGCACCATGTCCAGACCACATATTACCACCACATGATGACCAATAATACCACATACAAGGAACAAATACTGCCACATCATGACCAGACCTCATATTAACACCACATAGTGACTGAATACTGCAATACTGATCATTAATTTAAAAAAAACAACACAATACTAAGTGCTATTGTATACAGGAACTCTATATTTACTGTCAGTGTACAGGTAATACAGTGATCACAGGTGACATTATACACAGGAGCTCTGTATATAGTGTCAGGGTACAGATAATACAGTGATCACCAGTGACATTATACATAGGATCTCTGTATATAGTGCCAGTGTACAGGTAATACAGTGATCACCACTGCCAGTGACATTATACACTGGAGCTCTGTATATAGTATACAGTGTATAGTGTCACTGTACAGGTAATACACTGACTCACCAGTGACGTCTGTAGCTGAAGTCCTTCATCTTTGCTTTTCTCATTCATGCAGCACAGACCGCCATCATTTCTTCCAGCCAGGACTCACCTCTGCATAAAATAACACAGTTAGAGCACCGCTTCCAGAAAACATTCCCCACTTTTTCCCTTTCTTCTACACTACACATCTGAATACAGAGGTCCACCCACAATCAATATATAATTGGTTATTATGCAACCTCATAGATTGCAAGCCTACAAGTCCTGTTGTGAACTGTGTTTCTGGGCTCCCTCTGGTGGTCACTAACGGTATTGTGTTAGGTATGTCTTGTTGCAGGCCTGAGCTCCAGCTGTGTCGTTAAGCAGCGGGTGTTTCCTATTTGAGTCTCCTCTGGACTCAGTCTCTTGCCTGGCATCGTTGTATCCAGACCTATTTGGTCTCCTCCGGATTCCTTTCAGTCTGCCTCATGCAAGAAAAGCTAAGTCTGTTTTTTACAATTTGGATCGTTTGCATTATTCAGTGTTCTTGTCCAGCTTGCTTTATATTTGATTTTTGACTCGCTGGAAACTCTAGGGGGCTGATATTCTCCCTCCACACCGTCAGTCGATGTGGGGGTTCTTGAATGTTCAGCGTGGATGTTTTGTAGGGTTTTCTGCTAACCGCATAGTCCACTATCTATTTTCTGCTATCTAGACTATTGGGCCTCACTTTGCTGCATCTAGTTCATCTCTACGTTTGTGTTTTCCTCTTGCCTCACCGTTATTATTTGTTGGGGGCTTTCTATATCTTTGGGGTTCAATTTCTCTGGAGGCAAGCGAGGTCTTATTTTTTCCCTCTAGGGGTAGTCAGTTCTCCGGCTGGCTCGAGACGTCTAGAACCAACGTAGGCACGTTCACCGGCTACTTTTAGTTGTTTGTGTCAGGATCAGGTATGCGGTTAGCCCAGTTTCCACCTCCCTAGAGCAGTATTTATATTTTTGCTATCTTGCCGGAATATCAGAGATCCTCTGCCATTGGGATCATAACAGAATGCGAGGCCAAAAGAAAATGTTTAATGCATCGCAGAAGCGGGATTAAAAATAAGTTCTGAGTTTTTTGGGGGGTTTTTTGTTTTTTTTTTGCTGCAGTTTGCCTAGCTTCTTCCATCCCCTTTTTCTCTGAGTGGCTGAAACTCTGCTGCAGATATGAATGTCCAGACTTTGACTTCTAGTGTGGATCAGCTTGCTGCTAGGGTGCAAAGCATTCAGGATTTTGTTATCCATAGCCCTATGTCTGAACCAAAAATACCTATTCCTGAGCCGTTTTTTGGAGATAGATCTAAATTCCTGAATTTTAGGAATAATTGTAAATTGTTTCTGTCTCTGAAACCTCGTTCCTCTGGTGATTCCGCTCAGCAAGTTAAGATTGTTATTTCCTTCTTGCGCGGCGACCCTCAGGATTGGGCCTTCTCTCTAGCGCCAGGAGATCCTGCATTGGTGAATGTTGATGCGTTTTTTCTGGCACTTGGTTTGCTTTATGAGGAGCCTAATCTTGAAAATCAGGCTGAAAAAATGTTGCTGGTTATCTCTCAGGGTCAGGACGAAGCTGAGGTATATTGTCAAAAATTTCGGAAATGGTCCGTGCTTACTCAATGGAATGAGTGTGCACTGGCCGCAAATTTCAGAAATGGTCTTTCTGAAGCCATTAAAGATGTGATGGTGGGGTTTCCTATCCCTACAGGTCTAAATGATTCAATGGCTCTAGCCATTCAAATTGATCGACGTTTGCGGGAGCGCAAATCTGATAATCCTTTGGCGGTGCTGTCTGAACGGTCACCTGATTCTATGCAATGTGACAGAATTCTGACCAGAGCCGAGCGACAAAATAATAGACGTCAAAATGGGTTGTGTTTCTACTGTGGTGATTCAACACATGTTATCTCAGCATGCTCTAAACGTTTAAAGAAAAAAGTTAATCCTGTCGCCATTGGTACTTTTCAGCCTAAGTTTATTTTGTCTGTGACTTTAATTTGTTCATTATCTTCTTACTCAGTTATGGCTTTTGTGGATTCTGGTGCTGCTTTAAGTCTGATGGATTTGTCGTTTGCCAAGCGCTGCCGTTTTGTCCTGGAGCCTTTGGAAAATCCTATTCCTCTTAGAGGAATTGATTCTACGCCATTGGCAGAGAATAAACCTCAGTATTGGACGCAGGTGACCATGTGCATGACTCCTGTACATCAGGAGGTGATTCGTTTTTTGGTACTGCATAAAATGCATGATGTTGTCGTTTTGGGTCTGCCATGGTTACAGGCCCATAATCCAGTTTTAGATTGGAAAGCTATGACTGTGTCTAGTTGGGGGTGTCAGGGGATTCATGGCGATTCTCCATTGGTGTCTATTGCTTCTTCTACTCCTTCTGAGATCCCTGAGTTTTTGTCAGACTTTCAGGATGTATTTAATGAGGCCAGGTCCAGTGCCCTTCCTCCTCATAGGGACTGTGATTGTGCTATAGATTTGATTCCTGGTAGTAAGTTTCCTAAGGGACGACTCTTTAATTTATCTGTGCCAGAGCATGCCGCGATGCGGAGTTATATAAAGGAGTCTTTGGAGAAGGGACATATTCGCCCATCCTCGTCCCCTCTTGGTGCAGGATTCTTTTTTGTGGGCAAGAAAGACGGGTCTCTGAGACCTTGTATTGATTATCATCTTCTGAATAAGATCA
Source organism: Ranitomeya variabilis (assembly GCF_051348905.1). Lineage (NCBI taxonomy): Eukaryota > Metazoa > Chordata > Amphibia > Anura > Dendrobatidae > Ranitomeya > Ranitomeya variabilis. The sequence goes on from NC_135239.1 coordinate 127,674,284, forward strand.
CTGTTAAATTTCAGTATCCTTTGCCATTGTTGTCTGATTTGTTTGCTCGGATTAAGGGATCCAGTTGGTTCACCAAGATAGATCTTCGTGCTGCGTATAACCTTGTGCGCATAAAGCAGGGAGATGAATGGAAAACGGCATTTAATACGCCTGAGGGTCATTTTGAGTACCTGGTGATGCCTTTCGGATTATCTAATGCTCCTTCTGTGTTTCAGTCCTTCATGCATGACATCTTCCGGAAATATCTGGATAAATTTATGATTATTTATCTGGATGATATTTTGTTTTTTTCTGATGATTGGGAGTCCCATGTGAACCAGGTCAGGATGGTGTTTCAGGTTTTGCGGGAGAATGCTCTATTTGTGAAGGGCTCAAAATGTATCTTTGGGGTACAGAAGGTTTCTTTTTTGGGTTTTATTTTTTCCCCTTCTATTGTGGAGATGGACCCAGTTAAGGTCCGTGCCATTCATGACTGGACTCAGCCCACGTCTGTTAAGAGCCTGCAGAAGTTCTTGGGCTTTGCTAATTTTTACCGTCGTTTTATCGCTAATTTCTCCAGCGTGGTTAAACCTTTGACGGATATGACCAAGAAGGGTTCTGATGTTGCGAATTGGTCTCCTGCGGCTGTGGAGGCCTTTTGGGAGCTGAAGCGTCGGTTTACTTCAGCGCCAGTCTTGTGCCAGCCGGATGTCTCTCTTCCCTTCCAGGTTGAAGTTGATGCTTCTGAAATTGGTGCATGGGCTGTTTTGTCGCAAAAAAGTTCTGATGGCTCCGTGATGAAGCCATGCACCTTCTTTTCAAGGAAATTTTCGCCTGCTGAGCGGAACTACGATGTTGGTAATCGGGAGTTGTTGGCCATGAAGTGGGCATTTGAGGAGTGGCGACATTGGCTCGAGGGAGCTAGACATCGTGTGGTGGTCCTGACTGATCATAAAAATCTGATTTACCTCGAGTCTGCCAAGCGCCTGAATCCTAGACAGGCCCATTGGTCATTGTTTTTCTCCCGTTTTGACTTTGTGGTCTCGTACCTGCCTGGTTCGAAGAACGTGAAGGCTGATGCACTTTCTAGGAGTTTTGTGCCTGATTCTCCGGGAGTCTCTGAGCCGGCTGGTATTCTCAGAGAGGGAGTAATTTTGTCTGCCATTTCCCCAGATTTGCGACGAGGGCTGCAAAAATTTCAGGCTGATAGGCCTGATCGTTGTCCACCAGAGAGATTGTTTGTCCCTGATGGATGGACCAACAGAGTTATTTCTGAGGTTCATTCTTCGGTGTTGGCGGGACATCCTGGGATTTTCGGTACCAGAGATTTGGTGGCCAGGTCCTTTTGGTGGCCTTCCTTGTCGCGGGATGTGCGTTCTTTTGTGCAGTCCTGTGGGATTTGTGCTCGGGCTAAGCCTTGCTGTTCTCGTGCCAGCGGGTTGCTTTTGCCCTTGCCTATCCCAAAGAGGCCTTGGACGCACATTTCCATGGATTTCATTTGGGATCTTCCGGTGTCTCGGAAGATGTCTGTCATCTGGGTGGTGTGCGATCGTTTTTCTAAAATGGTCCATTTGGTGCCCTTGCCTAAGTTGCCTTCCTCCTCTGATTTGGTTCCTTTGTTCTTTCAGAATGTGGTTCGTTTGCATGGCATCCCTGAGAATATTGTATCTGACAGAGGATCCCAGTTTGTGTCCAGATTCTGGCGATCCTTTTGTGCTAAGATGGGTATTGATTTGTCTTTTTCGTCGGCTTTTCATCCTCAGACTAATGGCCAGACCGAGCGAACTAATCAGACGTTAGAGACTTATTTGAGATGTATTGTTTCTGCTGATCAGGACGACTGGGTTACCTTTTTGCCACTGGCCGAGTTTGCCCTTAATAATCGGGCTAGTTCTGCCACCTTGGTTTCACCCTTTTTCTGCAACTCTGGTTTTCATCCTCGTTTCTCCTCGGGTCAGGTTGAACCTTCTGACTGTCCTGGGGTTGATTCTGTGGTGGATAGGTTGCAGCGGATTTGGAACCATGTGGTGGACAATTTGAAATTGTCACAAGACAAGGCCCAGCGGTTTGCCAACCGCCGCCGCGGTGTGGGTCCCCGACTTCGTGTTGGGGATTTGGTTTGGTTGTCTTCTCGGCATGTTCCTTTGAAAGTCTCCTCTCCTAAGTTCAAGCCTCGCTTTATCGGTCCTCATAAGATTTTGGAAATCCTTAACCCGGTGTCTTTTCGCTTGGACCTTCCAGCGTCTTTTGCTATTCATAATGTGTTCCATAGGTCCTTGTTGCGGCGGTACGTGGTGCCTATGGTTCCTGCTGTTGAGCCTCCTGCTCCGGTTTTGGTTGAGGGCGAGTTGGAGTACGTGGTGGAGAAGATTCTGGATTCTCGTATCTCTAGACGGAAACTCCAGTATTTAGTTAAGTGGAAAGGCTATGGTCAGGAGGATAATTCCTGGGTTGTCGCCTCTGATGTTCATGCGGCTGATTTGGATCATGCCTTTCACGCTGCTCATCCTGATCGCCCTGGGGGTCTTGGTGAGGGTTCGGTGACCCCTCCTCAAGGGGGGGTACTGTTGTGAACTGTGTTTCTGGGCTCCCTCTGGTGGTCACTAATGGTATTGTGTTAGGTATGTCTTGTTGCAGGCCTGAGCTCCAGCTGTGTCGTTAAGCAGCGGGTGTTTCCTATTTGAGTCTCCTCTGGACTCAGTCTCTTGCCTGGCATCGTTGTATCCAGACCTATTTGGTTTCCTCCGGATTCCTTTCAGTCTGCCTCATGCAAGAAAAGCTAAGTCTGTTTTGTACAATTTGGATCGTTTGCATTATTCAGTGTTTTTGTCCAGCTTGCTTTATATTTGATTTTTGACTCGCTGGAAGCTCTAGGGGGCTGATATTCTCCCTCCACACCGTCAGTCGATGTGGGGGTTCTTGAATGTTCAGCGTGGATGTCTTGTAGGGTTTTCTGCTAACCGCATAGTCCACTATCTATTTTCTGCTATCTAGACTATTGGGCCTCACTTTGCTGAATCTAGTTCATCTCTACGTTTGTGTTTTCCTCTTGCCTCACCGTTATTATTTGTTGGGGGCTTTCTATATCTTTGGGGTTCAATTTCTCTGGATTCAAGCGAGGTCTTATTTTTTCCCTCTAGGGGTAGTCAGTTCTCCGGCTGGCTCGAGACGTCTAGAACCAACGTAGGCACGTTCACCGGCTACTTTTAGTTGTTTGTGTCAGGATCAGGTATGCGGTTAGCCCAGTTTCCACCTCCCTAGAGCAGTATTTATATTTTTGCTATCTTGCCGGAATATCAGAGATCCTCTGCCATTGGGATCATAACAAAGTCCCCCATCATGTGCAGTCCTCCTTACCTCCCACTTCATGTGCAGTCCCCCTTACCCCCACTTCATCATCTGCAGCCCAACTCCCCCACTTCATCATGTGCAGCCCAATTCTTCCTTCATCATGTGCAGTCTCCATAACCCCCAAACTCCATCATGTGCGGCCCCATTCCCCCTTCATCATGTGCAGCCTCCTTTAACCCTCAAACTCCATCATGTGCGGCCCCACTCCCCTTCATCATGTGCAGCCTCCTTAACCCCCAAATTCCATCATGTTTGGCCCCAATTCCCTTCATCATTTGCAGTCTTCTTAACCCCCAAATTCCATCATGTGCGGTCCCACTCCCCTCATGTGCAGCCTCCTTTAGCCCTCAAATTCCATCATGTGCAGCCTCCTTTAACCCCCAAATTCCATCATGTGCAGCCTCCTTTACCTTCCAAATTCCATCATGTGCAGCCTCCTTTAACCCCCCAAATTCCAACATGTGCAACCTCCTTTAACCCCCCAAATTCCATCATGTGCAGTCCTCCTTTCACCCCCCAAATTCCATTATGTGCAGCCTCCTTTAACCCCCCAATTTCCATCATGTGCAGTCATCCTTTAACCCCCCAAATTCCATCATGTGCAGTCCTCCTTTAACCCCCCAAATTCCATCATGCCATCATGTGCAGCCTCCTTTAACCCCCAAATTCCATCATGTGCAGTCCTCCTTTCACCCCCCAAATTCCATCATGTGCAGCCTCCTTTAACCCCCCAAATTCCATCATCTGCAGCCTCCTTTCACCCCCCAAATTCCATCATGTGCAGCCTCCTTTAACCCCCCAAATTCCATCATGTGCAGTCCTCCTTTCACCCCCCAAATTCCATCATGTGCGGCCTCCTTTAACACCCCAAATTCCATCATGTGTGGCCCCCTTTAACCTCCCAAATTCCATCATGTGCAGCCTCCTTTAACTCCCCAAATTCCATCATGTGCAGCCTCCTTTAACCCCCCAAATTCCATCATGTGCAGTCCTCCTTTCACCCCCCAAATTCCATCATGTGCAGCCTCCTTTAACCCACAAATTCCATCATGTGCGGCCTCCTTTAACCCCCCAAATTCCATCATGTGCAGTCTTCCTTTCACCCCTCCCCACTTCTTCGTTTGCAGTTACCCACCATTTAATTTAAAAAAAAAAAAAAAAAAGTTGTTTTTATACTTACATCACCACTCGCTCCCCTGCAGCGCCTCTCTGCTTCTAGCGTCCTGGTCGGGACATGTCGGCGCGTGCGCGATGACGTCATCGCGCAAGCCCGACACCTGACCCGGAAGCATACAGTAGAGAGATCATGGAGGGAGCAGGCGCTGTGCAGCCGTCAAGGTGACAGCCGCGCACAGCTCCCGGCCCTGGTGTGGACGTGTGCGCTGACTGTGACTGCTGCCGGCAGCGTCACAGTGCAGCGCACACGGCCGCGCACAATTTGATGTGCGGCTGCACACCCACCACCAGGCGGCCGTCCCTGAGCAGCTGCTGGGTGAGCGGCCCGGGGGGCATTTGCATCTTTGCCACCTGTCCCAGCCCGCCCCTGATGCAAAAGTATTAAACAGGTTTATTCAGAATAACAAACAGTTGCCACAGAAAATGCTATTAAAGAATACGTGCAGATAGAAACCCAACTTTTCGACCCTTCGGGGTCTTACTCATGGGGTTACTAAGGAAATAAAGAAACAATATCAGATTTCACATAGCATCATTAGGCAAAGAAAACAATATATAATGAAAACAAAACTCTAAAAAAGACAGTATAATAATCATACAACCAATCAGAACTAAAAAAGTATTAGACATAATCATGCAGCCAGAGATAGTCACAGACTATTACCGTATTTTTTGCACTATAAGACGCACTTTTTCCCCCCAAAAAATGTGAGGAAAATGGGGGGTGCGTCTTATAGTTGGAATGCAGGCTTACCGGCAGTTGTGTGGCGACGGCAGAGGTGAGGGGATGATGAGGCGCAGTGAGCGGTATGGCGTGAGCGGAGTCCCTTCCACAGGTGGGGTGATGCAGCAGCCCAGTATCCAAGGTAAGCAGCAGAGCCGGGTGAATCATGGCTTTATCGGTGGCGGCGGCCACCTTCCTGAGGCGGCGCGTGTGCAGATGGAGTGCTTTGCTTCCCGGGGCTTCAGGAAAATGGCCGCGGGAGGCCACGCATGCGCAGATGGAGATCGCGGCGGCCATTTTCCTGAAGCCGAGATCTAAATCTGTGAACTCATCTTCAGGAAAATGGCCGCCGTGATCTCCATCTGCGCACGTGTGGCCTCCCGCGGCCATTTTCCTGAAGCCCCGGGAAGCAGAGCACTTCATCTGTGCATGCGCGGCCTCGGGAAGATGGCCACCACCACCAACAAAGCCATGATTCACCTGGCTCTGTTGCTTACCTTGGATACCGGGCTGCTGCGTCACCTCACCTTTGGAAGGGAACCTGCTCATGCCAAACCGCTCACTGCGCCTCATCATCCCCGCACCTCTGCCGCGGCCACAGCACTGCTGCAACCCCCCCATGGACACCAGGCTGTGGCGTCGCCCACCTAAACAGGAAGGGACCCTGCTCAGGTGCACGCCATATTGCCCACCGCATCACCGCACCTCTGCCAACACCATGCCTCCTGTGACCCTGCTCTGCCACCGCCAGCCCTCAGGTAAGATACTGTAAATTCGGACAATAAGACGGACCCCCATCTTGTAAAAAATATTTTTTTCTGGAATTTTCACCCAAAATATGGGGTGCGTCTTATGGTCCGGTGCGTCTTATAGTCCAAAAAATACGGTAGTTAGAAGCAATAGTGCTTTGTCAAAGGTGTAATGTTTTTCAAGATAAGGTCGTATAGCATAGGTAATGTAGGTAATAATAGGTGCAACATAAGCTGATTGCCTTGGTTTCAGAATAGATATGTATAAGTGGCAAAAGTAGAAGAAAAGAGGATAGTCTCCTTAGTGCTTTTTCTGTCACTGTGATAAATGATAAAAAATAGCGGCACTATATATGGTATATACAGGCATAGTATATGGGGCATCTAGAGGTGACCTGCACCTTTAAGCCTAATAGTGTTCCCTAAAGTATATTTCCATTATAACAGGGCATAATGCACAAAGTTGCAAGGCAAAATACATAAGTAAAACTCCAGTTGCGGAGCCGCCATGTGACTGGCACTGTTACAAGAAACTTAGAAGTTTAAATACCTCAACAGAGAAAAATGAGGGGGCATCCGTGTTTCTGGCAGGTTCCCTGGTAAACGGTAAGTGTCTGAAAGGATGACGTGAATAACGTCCATAGTGACCAGAAAGCTGTCCGGTGATACAGTATTGAGATGTCTAATCACATTAAGAAAATGCCCAGTATCCATTAAAAAGGATTTGGTGGTCTTAACCAGCGGTGTTAGAATCTTCTCTAGGAAGACGGATAGGGGTGAGAGTATAGAATCTGTGGATGCAACGATTGGACCGCCCAGAGGATTGGTTAAAGATTTGTGGATCTTGGGAAGGACATAAAAAACTGGGGTTATTGGGTGTGAGTTGGAGAGGAACTTACCAGCACCTCCCTCTCTATGACCTGAGTGCGCACTGTTATTCCCTTCTTAAGTAATCCCTATGGCATTCGTACTGCGTATTTTTTTCTGCAACCTTCCAAAATGGACATTTAATTGTTTTGAGGCCTGAAATTAATTTAAATCGTCATCAGCAACCCTATTTAAGGCCTCTACAACAGGTGGCAGCCTCCAATCTGGCCATTGTGTTGCTGTGCTTCTGTTGGTGTGTTGGGGGTTCTTTTGCAACATGTCTGACCTACTGCATTTCAGCCCAACTCAGCTGGTGTTATATAACTGGGTGTTGTCACGTCGCTTTGGCCAGCCATAACCAGTGATAGTGGATCCGCGGAGGAGGAGAAGAACGTGGGTACATCCGCTTTTGAGGCAATGCCTCACTAAAGGCCATTTTCACATATACATCTCTGCGGACTCATCCTGACAAATTTTACCAGTACTGTCGCGTGAGCATATCCACATTTGATATTTTGTTGGAGACAGTACGACCAGGCATTACATATCAAACACCAGGATGCGGAAATGTATATCCACAGAGGAGCGTCTTCTCTTTACTTTATGGTATATATTTACCATCCTCACATACTGTATGTTGATGATGTTTTTGTAATCTAAATGTGCTTTTTTTATGTGACCTAGCAGCTAAATTCAATGGATTAATATTATATTGCAAAATTATAACAAAATATGTAGTTAATGTTAAATTTCTGTAGCCAGTGTATATTTTTGAAGGTACACTGGTTTCCTGCCTTTTTATATCCACACATTACTTATCTTCACTATGATTTTTACTAAGCATTCTAACATTGGTAATAGTTGATATTTTTGTGTGCTTTCAGCTTCCTGCCAACTGGAATATCGTATGCTGGCCTCCATCTTAAATTTTTAATTGGGAGGTCCACTATCTCCGGCATAGTGCGGGCTACGTGTATGGAAATTTGGGCAAGACTACACGAACTGGTGTTGCCTGTGCCCAAAATGGAAGATTGGGTGAAGATAGCATGTGGCTTTCAGGACAATTGTGATTTCCCACATTGTATTAGAGCCCTTGATGGGAAACACATCCGGGTGCGTAAGCCGCCAAACTCGGGGTCCCAATTCTACAATTATAAACAGTTTTCTCTGTAGTACTGTTAGCTGTAGTTGACAGTCACTACAGGTTTATAATTGTAGATATTGGGGCCTATGGGAGAACTGGAGACTCTAGAGTCTTCAATTCTTCCATTATGGGTCGGCGGCTGCACGATAACCAGTTGGACCTACCACCACCAAGTCAACTCCCAGGCTCCAATGTTGAAGCTGTGCCATATGTCCTTGTAGCAGATGAGGCCTTCCAGTTGACAAGGCATGTCATGAGGCCATATCCCTGTCGAAACCTGGACCACCGGCGGCGGATCTTTAATTTGCGCTTATCACGGGCATGGCGACTGGTGGAGTGCACGTTTGGCATGCTTTGTGCCAAATGGCGGGTCCTCCTGTCTGCATGTTATAAACTTAGTGCTAAGTGCAGTGGAGATCAGTATCATGGGTCAGAAAAGAGGCCGAGAGACAACAGGTTAAGAGTTCAAGAATATTTATGATGGTATGCAGGTAAACAGCTATGACACAGCAGGTTAGTAGCAGACAGCTGGATAAGCAGTAAGCACGTGTACAGACCGTGTAAGTCCAAGTATATCAGGTCCCGAGACCTGGAGACCAGGCCAGGCCTCCTAGCAGGGAACAGTCCAGCGGCAGAGATGAGTGCAGAGCAGATCCAGGGAAACAAGTCTTACGATGAAGAGACGTAGATCCGGAGACAGACAGGGTATCCCAAGGTAACAAAGAAACCAGCAAGATAGCAGTTCTTCCAGCTTGATCACAAGTCCAGGAAAAAGATACTCAAGCAATGAGTAATATACAGAGCTCCCTTATATACACCACAGACAGGAACAGGGAAAGTCTGACAGGAAGCAAGATGGCCCCAGTGACTCCATCTTAGGTAAGGGCAAAAGTAACCGAACTGAGGGCAACAGCAGACAGAAACAGATGTACAGTCCAAATCCTTACATTACTCCCTTCTTAAAAGATGTCCTCTGGACGATCTTAAGTCTGGCTTATTGGGGTATCTGCTGTGAAACAGTCTGATCAGATGGGGAGCATGGATGTTCTCCAGAGGTTCCCAAGAATTTTCTTCAACCGAGTATCCCTGCCATTTCACCAGATACTGAAGAAGTCTCCTATGAATCCGTGAATCCAAGATTTTCTCCACGACGAATTCCTCTTGCCCGTCAATGAGGACTGGATCAGGAGGAGCAGAGGTGCGTCCGGGAAAAGAATTAGGCACTGCTGGTTTAAGCAGGGAAACATGGAAAACAGGATGAATTTTTAAAGAGTTAGGCAACTTGAGTCGACAAGCTACAGGATTCACAATACTGCTAATCTTATATGGGCCAACATATTTTTGCCCCAGCTTGGAAGTCGGAATTCTGAGTTAAGTTTTTTGTTGAGAGCCAGACCATGTCTCCTACCTTGTATGTTGGTGCTGGCTTACGGGATCTGTCTGCTGCCTTCTTGAATCTTTCCTGTGCTGAAACTAAGGTGTTTTTTAGAACGTCCAAATTTTGCTGTAAAGATGCAATGCGGTCAGCAACTGCAGGCACAGACATGTCTATGGGGAGTCGAGGGAGAATACTAGGATGATATCCCTTATTAGCAAAGAACGGAGATAATTTGGTGGAAGCATTCTGAGAGTTGTTATACGTGAACTCGGCCAACGGAAGTAGACTCACCCAATCGTCTTGTAGATGACACATGTAGCAATGCAGATACTGCTCCAAGGTTTGATTGGTTCGCTCTGTTTGGCCGTTAGATTGTGGATGAAAGGCAGATGATAATTTTACTTTGATGTCCAGACCAGCACAGAAGCTTTGCCAGAACCGTGAGGTGAATTGAACTCCACAATCAGATATTACTTCATCCGGAGCTCCGTGTAAACGAAAAACATTTTGTACAACAAGATCCGCTGTTTGCTTAGCTGTTGGGACACCAGCACAGGGAATAAAATGAGCAGCTTTAGTCAACCGGTCAACTACTACAAGAATCGTGGTTTTTCCCCTGTGACAAAGGCAACTCCACAATAAAATCCATTGAAATAGACCCCCAGGGACGAGATGGAACAGGCAGAGGTTGCAACAGTCCTGTAGGTGAAGAACGAGGGACTTTTGACCTGGCACATACCTCACACGATGACACGTACCGAAGAACATCTTTCCGAAAAGTCGGCCACCAGAAAAAACGAGACAGAAATTCCTGAGTCTTCTGAACTCCCCTATGACCGGCAAACTTAGAGTCATGCATTAATTTCAACACACTCAGTTTTACTGTTTCTGGGATATATAGACGCTGTCCTTGAAACCAAAGTCCATTCTTGAAAGTCAGATTTACCTGAGTGGGTGGTTGGCTCAAAAGTGAATCCGCAGCATAAGCCTCCTTAATCTCAAATAGAAGATCCTGATTATGCAAGATGCTTACAAAGTTTTTCTCAGATAGAATGGTCCTTGAAGACGAAGCCGAAGTTGCTTCATCTGAATGAATCCTGGATAGTGCATCAGCCTTCTTATTACAAGAGCCCGGCCTATAGCAAATGACAAAATCAAATGGATTAAGAAAAAGATTCCACCGAGCCTGTCTAGGTTTCAGACATCTTGCCGATCTCATGAATTCGAGATTCCGATGATCCGTGAGTATAACAATCTGTTGGTATGCTCCTTGTAACAGATGTCTCCATTCCTTAAATGCGGTTATGATTAGTGTTGAGCGATACCGTCCGATACTTGAAAGTATCGGTATCGTATAGTATCGGCCGATACCCGAAAAGTATCGGATATCGCCGATACCCATACAAGTCAATGGGACACCCAAGTATCGGAAGGTATCCTGATGGTTTCTCAGGTCCTAAATTCCTAGAATGAGGAGTTTAGGGCCTGAGAATGACGTCACGGCTTGTGATTGGTCGCGTGGCGGTCACATGAGCGGCACGCGACCAATCAGAAGCCGTGACGTCATGGAAGGCCCTAAACGCGCTCATTTTAAGCAAAGAAGGCTGCCGGTTACGAGCGGTGATGTCCAGGGGACTCCGGAGAGGCGAGTATATCAATATTTTTTATTTTAATTCTTTATTTTACACAGTAATATGGATCCGATACCGATTCCTGATACCACAAAAGTATCGGATCTCGGTATCGGAATTCCAATGCCGCAAGTATCAGCCGATACCCGATACTTGCGGTATCGGAATGCTCAACACTAGTTATGATGGCTAACAGTTCCTTGTTGCCAATGTCGTAATTCCTTTCTGCGGGTGACAATTTTTGCGAGAGAAAGGCACACGGATGCAAAAGATCTCTCACCTGTTCTTTGCGAGAGTATGGCCCCTATAGCACAGTCCGAGGCATCCACTTCCACTATGAAGGCCTTGTCTGGATCAGGGTGGACAAGAATGGGAGCTGTCATAAATTTAGATTTCAACGTAGAAAATGCTGCTTGAGCTTGGGGAGACCAGACAAATGGCGTCTTCTTCTGGGTTAACTGAGTGATGGGTGCAACAATCGCTGAAAAATTCTTAATAAAGCGTCTGTAAAAATTGGCGAATCCGATGAATCGCTGTACTTCCATCACTGAATTGGGAGTTGGCCATTCCTGAATGGCTTGTGTCTTGCTTGTGTCCATGCTGAGACCCTGGGGAGAAATAACATATCCCAAGAAATGAATTTCTGTTTTGTGAAACTCACATTTCTCCAGTTTGATGTATAAATGATTCTGCCGTAGACGATCCAAAACCATTTTCACGTGTCGCTGATGGTCCTCGATATTGCTGGAAAAAAATCAAAATGTCATCCAAATAAATCACAACAAAAATATCGAGTATATCCATGAAAACATCATTCGCCAAGTGCTGGAATGTAGCTGGTGCATTACGGAGACCTAAAGACATAACGAGGTACTCGAAATGTCCATAACGTGACCGAAAAGCCATTTTCCACTCATCGCCAGGACGAATCCGTACACTCCACGAAGATCCAATTTTGTGAAGATTTTGGCATGTCGCACTCTCTCAAGTAATTCGGGAATTAGTGGGAGTGGATAAGAGTTCCTGATTGTGACTTTGTTGAGCTCCCGGTAGTCAATGCATGGTCGGAGTGAGCCATCTTTTTTTTGACAAAGAAGATTGGAGCACCTGCTGGGGAGGAAGATGGTCGTATAAACCCCTTAGCTAGGTTTTCATCTATGTACTCCTTGAGAGCTTTCAATTCTGGCCCAGACAATGGATAAATACTCCTGAAAGGAATCGCGGCACCAGGCAATAATTCCACGGGACAGTCATATGGCCGATGTGGCAGTAATTTATCCGCATTTTTTTTGTCACACACATCACTAAAGTCCCGATACTCTACCGGCAATGTCGAGTCGACCATGACTGCTGTCTTCACTGGAGCCAGCTCTCTGGACAACGCTGATTAATTTGGAAACTGTAATTCCTTCGTTGTCCAATTGATAGTCGGATTTCGCACCCGCAACCAGGGCAAACCTAAAATAGGAAAATTAGGAGAGGACATATTTTCAGAATGATCCGCGCCCATACAGATCTTTAATGGGACTGTTTTGAGTTTCACAGGCCCAGATATTAGTGGAGACCCGTCCACTGTCTCCATAAACACCGGAGAGTCTCTTTTTCGTGAGCGTATGCCATGTTTTTCAGCAAAGGAGATGTCCATGAGATTGCTGCAAGCTCCAGAGTCTATCATGGCGGAGCAGGTGATCCAGCAGGAACACACCCAAATTTAGATGGAAACGCAGCAGAGCGAATCCCTCCTCGCCGTGGTAGAATTTACGGAAAGTAAGGCTGTGTCCACAGGTGATGATGTTACCGATGAATCATCAGGAAAATCAAAGTTTTCAGCAGATATTTCCTGTCTGTGCGGAAGAGAACACACTGAAGATACATCCGAAAAGTCAAGTCTAGTAACCGCAGCTGCAGACTTGAGATTTTTCCCAGGGTACTCTGAAATATAGTGACCCGATTTACCGCAGTAAAAACATAGATTCTCCTTGAAACGATATTCCTTACGTGCATCGATGGGTTTCCTCCGTACTGCCTCAACCTGCATAGGTTCCAGCTCTGTCTGAGATGAAGTCTTAAGGTACCGTCACATTTAGCGACGCTGCAGCGATCCAGACAACGATCCCGATCGCTGCAGCATCGCTGTTTGGTCGCTGGAGAGCTGTCAACACAGACAGCTCTCCAGCGACTAACGATGCCAAAGGCCCCGGGTAACCAGGGTAAACATCGGGTTACTAAGCGCAGGGCCGCGCTTAGTAACCCGATGTTTACCCTGGTTACCAGCATAAAAGTAAAAAAAACCAAGCACTACATACTTACCTTCCGCTGTCTGTCCCCCGGCGTTCTGCTTCTCTGCACTGTGTAAGCACAGCGGCCGGAAAGCAGAGCGGTGACGTCTGGCTGGCACTTACACAGTGCAGAGAAGCACAGCGCCGGGGGACAGACAGCGGAATGTAAGTATGTAGTGTTTGTTTTTTTAACTTTTACGCTGGTAACCAAGGTAAATATCGGGTTACTAAGCGCGGCCCTGCGCTTAGTAACCCGATGTTTACCCTGGTTACCAGTGAAGACATCGCTGGGTCGGTGTCACACACACCGATCCAGCGATGTCTGCGGGAGATCCAGCGACGAAATAAGGTGCTGGCCTCCTAGCTCCGACCAACTACATCACAGTAGGATCCAGATCGCTGCTGCGTGTCAAACACAACGATATCGCTATCCAGGACGCTGCAACGTCACGGATTGCTAGCGATATCGTTGTTAAGTTGTTCAGTGTGAAGGTACCTTTAGTCAGCGCCTCCTTGGTGGGGGATGGAAAAGGCATAAAGTTATTACGATTAGCATTGGCCCATTTTTCTTGACGATGTTCGGTGAGACGAATATCAATCCGAATACATTGATGTATAAAGTCAGCCAAGTTAGTAGGTGATTCACCTCAAGCTAGTTCATCTTTGATGGAAACAGATAAACCTCTCCTGAACACTGCATATTTCACTGAATCGCACCATGTAGTATCCAGCACCCATTTCCAAAACTCCATTGCGTATAACCACAACAGGACGCTTCCCTTGATGTAGTGTCAGTAGTGCGGTTTCAGCTGTGATACTCCGATTAGGGTCATCAAACATTTGACACATTGCTGCAGTAAAGTCTTTCAGGGAATTCAAGCACACATCATTAGTCTCAATCAGAGGATTAGCCCAGGCTAACGCTTTGTTTGTTGGCAACATAATTATAGTCAACACTTTATCCCTATCAGTTGCAAACTGGGCCGCACGTGCAGAGAAATAAAGCTGACATTGATTCAAAAAAACCCGAAATTTCTCTTTCACCACCAAACCTGAATGGTGGGAGTTTAGGAAAAGCCGGACCAGGAGCTGGGATTGGAGCAGATACCATGGTTGCAGCTGTAGTCTCCACATTTGAAAGTCGAGACGCTAAGGCCTGAATAGACGTATCGGCCACATTCGCATTATGATTAGTTTGCGATTCTAATGTCCCCAGTTTTGTTTTTATAGCCTGCAGCTCCCCATGAAGTCCAGAGACAAAAGAGCAAAGTTTTTTCATTCGCACCTCCATAGAATCTGACCCAGAGATCTCCATTTTTTTGGGCTTGAGTATTCTGTTATAAACTTAGTGCTAAGTGCAGTGGAGATCAGTATCATGGGTCAGAAAAGAGGCCGAGAGACAACAGGTTAAGAGTTCAAGAATATTTATGATGGTATGCAGGTAAACAGCTATGACACAGCAGGTTAGTAGCAGACAGAGCTGGATAAGCAGTAAGCACATGTACAGACCGTGGAAGTCCAAGTATGTCAGGTCCAGAGACCTGGAGACCAGGCCAGGCCTCCTAGCAGGGAACAGTCCAGCAGCAGAGACGAGTGCAGAGCAGATCCAGGGAAACAAGTCTTACGATGAAGAGACGTAGATCCGGAGACAGACGGGGTATCCCAAGGTAACGAAGAAACCAGCAAGATAGCAGTTCTTCCAGCTTGATCACAAGTCCAGGAAAAAGATACTCAAGCAATGAGTAATATACAGAGCTCCCTTATATACACCACAGACAGGAACAGGGAAAGTCTGACAGGAAGCAAGATGGCCCCCGTGAGGCCAGTGACTCCATCTTAGGTAACGGCAAAAGTAACCGAACTGAGGGCAACAGCAGACAGAAACAGATGTACAGTCCAAATCCTTACACTGCAATTCAGTTGAGTGAATCAAAGGTCAATGAAGTTATTAAAGCTTGTGCAGTTTTACATAACTTCACCAGACTACATGAGTGCTCCTCAGCTGATAGTGGTGAAGGCATGTTGGTCAATGTGGGTAGGCCTACACCACATGGCCTTCCTCAGCATCGTCCCCTTTCCGGACTCAAAGTTCGGGATATTTTTACCAATTCTTTCTTTCACCTCAGGGTGCTACTCCCTGGCAAGATAATTCTGTTTCTATGTTGTGATTTGCTCCTTTATATATATTTACATCTGAAAAGATAAAATTATGTTACTTAACTGTGTGTGTTGAATTGACTTATTTAAGAGATGATTAAGAATATAATAATTGTGTATGGTGTATTAATGATTGGGCCAACAAATTTAAATTGGCTTTTGTGTAACTTTTTTAATTTTAGCCAAAGCCAAAGAATTTTTCTAGAACATCATATTACCATCATGTGGCTTTTGTGGCCATTTTAACTTGGCATAACAAACGTAAAAAAAAACAAAACAAAAGAAAAACAAGTGCTATCACAGCAGAATAACAAATCTGTGGTTAGTACACAAAATTTGCAACAAGAAAACAATAATTTTTACAGATTCCGATAAGTTGGTGGAGGTGATGGCGGCAGTTCGGGTTGCTGCTCTTGTGGCCTTTGTTGGGCCAATTGTTCTTCACCCTGTGTGGCCCTGCTCCAAATACTGTGCTTGCTCGTATTGGCCAGTTGTGGATTGGCCATAAGGGTTTAGACTATGGGCCTCAAGAGGATGGTAATATTCACGTGACTCATACCCCCTCCCAATATGGCCATGTCATCCAAACTCAGGTTGGGACCAGCCTCCAGCACTGGGTCTGTACAAGTGGCCATATTGGGAAGGTTGCTGGTAGGATGGCATCTAGTAAGGTGTTGGCCTTGGTGGGTTTTGGGTGAGAACGGGTAGTGGTGTAGGCACACGTGGAGGAGGTGCTTCAGATCCCTCTTGAGCATGCACTTGTTAAGTTGCTTGAAGACAAATGAGGTTACATGGTGACAGCTGCCACCTCTCAATGTATTCAAACAACTCATATGGGCTATTTGAGGGAGGTGCATGCATCAAGAAGGATTTGAATGCACCCTCTCACACGTAGCCTCACCTCATGGGCTAGGGGACGTAGGTACCGGGCTAGGCTCTGCAAATAGGACTCCTCACCCAAATCCTGAGCAGCCCTGGCCAGATAATTTAGGACCCCAGTGTCCACATGCCTCCTACTTTCCATCAGTTCTCTCCTTCTGTGGCCACGGCATGAAGTCACAGCAGGCTGTGTCGAGGTCTCCAGTGGGATAGTAGGGCTACTGGTGTTCCCAGGATCATCCTGGCTTATAGGAGCTGGTGCTGCTGTGGGTGGTGGCGCAGCATCTGGCCCAGTTGTTGCCGGAGCTTGGAGTGCAGCAGAAGATGGACCTTGAGGGATGGAGCTGGAAGGATCCGAAGATGGGCCAGCCACCTCTTCACCTTCCCCCACTAGATCAATGACAACCTCAAAGTCTGAGCCGGTCTCCCTCTCAGTGAGGTTGGACTGAGTTCTGTTACGAAAGTATGAGAATAAGAAAATCACATTTAATATATGACCATTACAAACATATGTGTAATGTGTTGTGAGGTTTGTACTTACGGTCTCAGATCCATACTGGGATCCAGAAAGGACAGCCTATCAAAATATATATATTTTCGTTTTGAAGGAGCTGCTGCTCCACTCCTGGCCCGCTGCTGCCTTTCCCTCCTGTATTGATTGCGAATGCTGCGCCATCATCTCATAACTAGTGTTGAGCCACCCCCCTAGTGTTCGAGTTCGGTTCGTCGAATTGGGGCGTGTTCGATGAATGTTCATCGCACGTTCAACAAACACCGTCGAACCTCATTGAAACCAATGGCAGGCAAACACAAACACTTACAAACACATAGAAAACACATAGAAAACACCTTAAAAGGTGTCCAAAAGCTGACAAACTGCTCAGAAGACACAACAAACACATGGAAAAGTCACAACTACATATAGTCATGGGAAAAGAAAAGAGGTGGAGGAATAAAAGGAGGAGGCGGAGACACAGATATAGGCATGTCATGCCCTTCTAAAATCAAGAAAGGCTGGAGGAAAAATCTAAAATCACCCTACCAACACCCAGACGTCGTGACTAGGGTTGAGCGACTTTCATTTTTTTAAGATCGAGTAGGGTTTTGGGAAACCCGATTTTGTCCAGAGTCGAGTCGAGTGCAGTCGGCCGATTATCGCTAAAAGTCGGGGATCGACCGAAACACGAAACCCAATGCAAGTCAATGGGGAAGCATAGTCGGCAGTGAGTGGAGGCCAGGAAAACACCTACAGTGCCCATTTTAATGCCAAAAACATCCATTCTTGTTTCTGAAGCTTGCCAATCTTAATTAACTGTATAATAATAGTTGGGCATAGGGAATTGGGGGAAAGTTGTGGGGGGAGTAGGGCTGGCTCAAGTTTTTCGTGGGCCCAGGAAATGCGGACTACGTCACGGCGGTGTTGCAGGGAAAGGTAAGTATTTAAAAGTTGCAAGTGCTGTGATCCTGAGCAAGCAGGGGGGGGGCCCACTCGTTCGCATTGCCACTGGCACAGGGCCCCTCAAAGTACGGCGGTGTGTTTGCATGGCGGGGGCGCCTCCCACCAGCAGCGACACTTTTGCGTACTCTGAGGGGCCCTGTGCCAGTGACGTCGCCAACGAGTATGCCCCCCCACCTGATGAAGGAACCTGCACTTTCATCTGCACCTTCCTCTTTGTCCCTGTGTAAGGTGGTATAACATGCGGGAAGGGGAACCTTACTTTCAGCAGGGACAGATTCTGGCTGTGTAGAGTACAAGGGGAATGTAGTGGTCTAGGTCAATGTACCAGCAGACTCATTTAGCAGTGGCTGGGCAATGGGCAGGATGAGGAGGAAACAGATATAGGGCCAAAGAATAAAGTAGGCTACATGCAGTTCAAAATTGGTAACAGGACTAAACAGGCGGCATTGCTTTGTTCAGTGGAGTAGCAAACCCAAGAGCAGCAGACACTGTTTCAAGGGCCTAACCACACTAGTAGGCCAAATGCAGTTTAATATCTGATAGTATAGGGCGAAAGCCAGAATGTGGAAGCTCAGCTTTGTTCAGTTGAGGACAACACCAGGGAGGGGCAGACACCTTTAGTAGGCCGGAAAAGCCTATTGCATTTTTTAAAATGGTAATTTGGAGCAGAAGGTTGAAGCTCAGCTTTATTTAGTTGAGGGCAACACCAGGCAGGGGCACACAGACAGACACCTTTAGTAGGCCGGAAAAGCCTATTGCATTTTTCAAGATGGTAATTTGGAGCAGAAGGTTGAAGCTCAGCTTTATTTAGTTGAGGGCAACACCAGGGAGGGGCAGAAGCCGTTAGTAGGCCCTAACCACCATTTTTTTTTTAAAACCACTTAATGAGAGCCGGAAGGTTGAAGCTCAGCTTTATTTAGTTGAGGACAACACCAGGGAGGGGCAGAAGCCGTTAGTAGGCCCTAACCACCATTTTTTTTTTTAAAACCACTTAATGAGAGCCGGAAGGTTGAAGCTCAGCTTTATTTAGTTGAGGACAACACCAGGGAGGGGCAGAAGCCGTTAGTAGGCCCTAACCACCATTTTTTTTTTTAAAACCACATAATGAGAGCCGGAAGGTTGAAGCTCAGCTTTATTTAGTTGAGGACAACACCAGGGAGGGGCAGAAGCCGTTAGTAGGCCCTAACCACCATTTTTTTTTTTAAAACCACATAATGAGAGCCGGAAGGTTGAAGCTCAGCTTTATTTAGTTGAGGACAACACCAGGGAGGGGCACACAGACAGACACCTTTTGTAGGCCTGAAAAGCCTATTGCATTTTTCAAAATGGTAATTTGGAGCAGAAGGTTGAAGCTCAGCTTTATTTAGTTGAGGGCAACACCAGGGAGGGGCAGAAGCCGTTAGTAGGCCCTAACCACCATTTTTTTTTTAAAACCACATAATGAGAGCCGGAAGGTTGAAGCTCAGCTTTATTTAGTTGAGGACAACACCAGGCAGGGGCACACAGACAGACACCTTTAGTAGGCCTGAAAAGCCTATTGCATTTTTCAAAATGGTAATTTGGAGCAGAAGGTTGAAGCTCAGCTTTATTTAGTTGAGGGCAACACCAGGGAGGGGCAGAAGCCGTTAGTAGGCCCTAACCACCATTTTTTTTTTTTAAAACCACTTAATGAGAGCCGGAAGGTTGAAGCTCAGCTTTATTTAGTTGAGGACAACACCAGGGAGGGGCAGAAGCCGTTAGTAGGCCCTAACCACCATTTTTTTTTTTAAAACCACATAATGAGAGCCGGAAGGTTGAAGCTCAGCTTTATTTAGTTGAGGACAACACCAGGGAGGGGCACACAGACAGACACCTTTAGTAGGCCGGAAAAGCCTATTGCATTTTTCAAAATGGTAATTTGGAGCAGAAGGTTGAAGCTCAGCTTTATTTAGTTGAGGGCAACACCAGGGAGGGGCAGAAGCCGTTAGTAGGCCCTAACCACCATTTTTTTTTTTTAAAACCACTTAATGAGAGCCGGAAGGTTGAAGCTCAGCTTTATTTAGTTGAGGACAACACCAGGCAGGGGCACACAGACAGACACCTTTAGTAGGCCTGAAAAGCCTATTGCATTTTTCAAAATGGTAATTTGGAGCAGAAGGTTGAAGCTCAGCTTTATTTAGTTGAGGGCAACACCAGGGAGGGGCAGAAGCCGTTAGTAGGCCCTAACCACCATTTTTTTTTTTAAAACCACATAATGAGAGCCGGAAGGTTGAAGCTCAGCTTTATTTAGTTGAGGACAACACCAGGGAGGGGCACACAGACAGACACCTTTAGTAGGCCTGAAAAGCCTATTGCATTTTTCAAAATGGTAATTTGGAGCAGAAGGTTGAAGCTCAGCTTTATTTAGTTGAGGGCAACACCAGGGAGGGGCAGAAGCCGTTAGTAGGCCCTAACCACCATTTTTTTTTTTAAAACCACATAATGAGAGCCGGAAGGTTGAAGCTCAGCTTTATTTAGTTGAGGACAACACCAGGGAGGGGCACACAGACAGACACCTTTTGTAGGCCTGAAAAGCCTATTGCATTTTTCAAAATGGTAATTTGGAGCAGAAGGTTGAAGCTCAGCTTTATTTAGTTGAGGGCAACACCAGGGAGGGGCAGAAGCCGTTAGTAGGCCCTAACCACCATTTTTTTTTTTAAAACCACATAATGAGAGCCGGAAGGTTGAAGCTCAGCTTTATTTAGTTGAGGACAACACCAGGGAGGGGCACACAGACAGACACCTTTTGTAGGCCTGAAAAGCCTATTGCATTTTTCAAAATGGTAATTTGGAGCAGAAGGTTGAAGCTCAGCTTTATTTAGTTGAGGGCAACACCAGGGAGGGGCAGAAGCCGTTAGTAGGCCCTAACCACCATTTTTTTTTTTAAAACCACATAATGAGAGCCGGAAGGTTGAAGCTCAGCTTTATTTAGTTGAGGACAACACCAGGGAGGGGCAGAAGCCGTTAGTAGGCCCTAACCACCATTTTTTTTTTTAAAACCACATAATGAGAGCCGGAAGGTTGAAGCTCAGCTTTATTTAGTTGAGGACAACACCAGGGAGGGGCAGAAGCCGTTAGTAGGCCCTAACCACCATTTTTTTTTTTAAAACCACATAATGAGAGCCGGAAGGTTGAAGCTCAGCTTTATTTAGTTGAGGACAACACCAGGGAGGGGCACACAGACAGACACCTTTTGTAGGCCTGAAAAGCCTATTGCATTTTTCAAAATGGTAATTTGGAGCAGAAGGTTGAAGCTCAGCTTTATTTAGTTGAGGGCAACACCAGGGAGGGGCAGAAGCCGTTAGTAGGCCCTAACCACCATTTTTTTTTTTAAAACCACATAATGAGAGCCGGAAGGTTGAAGCTCAGCTTTATTTAGTTGAGGACAACACCAGGGAGGGGCAGAAGCCGTTAGTAGGCCCTAACCACCATTTTTTTTTTTTAAAACCACTTAATGAGAGCCGGAAGGTTGAAGCTCAGCTTTATTTAGTTGAGGACAACACCAGGGAGGGGCAGAAGCCGTTAGTAGGCCCTAACCACCATTTTTTTTTTTAAAACCACATAATGAGAGCCGGAAGGTTGAAGCTCAGCTTTATTTAGTTGAGGACAACACCAGGGAGGGGCACACAGACAGACACCTTTAGTAGGCCGGAAAAGCCTATTGCATTTTTCAAAATGGTAATTTGGAGCAGAAGGTTGAAGCTCAGCTTTATTTAGTTGAGGGCAACACCAGGGAGGGGCAGAAGCCGTTAGTAGGCCCTAACCACCATTTTTTTTTTTTAAAACCACTTAATGAGAGCCGGAAGGTTGAAGCTCAGCTTTATTTAGTTGAGGACAACACCAGGCAGGGGCACACAGACAGACACCTTTAGTAGGCCTGAAAAGCCTATTGCATTTTTCAAAATGGTAATTTGGAGCAGAAGGTTGAAGCTCAGCTTTATTTAGTTGAGGGCAACACCAGGGAGGGGCAGAAGCCGTTAGTAGGCCCTAACCAAAGTTGAAGGCCAAATGCAGTTTAATTTCTGATACTATAGGCCGAAAGCCAGAAGGTGGAAGTTCCGATTTAGACAGTGGAGGACAATTTGAATTAGGGACTGCAGACAGACTTAGTAGGCTGTCCCCTGTGGACCATGCATCCACCACATTAACCCATTGCGCCGTAATGGACACGTAATCTTCCGTGGCCATGCCTACAGGTCCATGCGTCTGTTGTCAGGTGCACCTTTGTACTCACAGATTGCCAGAGTGCATGGACAATGCGGTCTTCTACATGCTGGTGGAGGGTTGGGATGGCTTTTCTCGCAAAAGAAGTGTCGACTGGTTAGCTTGTAGCGTGGTACAGCGTAGTCCATCATGGCCTTATTAATAGTAAATAAAATATATAACTAGGCTCTATGAACTTTTAAATAGGTTCCAGGGGTACACGGGCAGCATTGGTGTGGTCAGTGGAGGAGTATTGCAAGTAGGGGCTGCAGACAGGCTATCAAAGGCCTAAAATAACAAACAGTAGGCAGTCATGGCAGTTTTACATCGGTTACATGGATACACAGGCAGGCACTCCAGGCAGCATTGTGGTCAGTGGAGGAGTATTGCAAGTAGGGGCCGCAGACAGGCTATCAAAGGCCTAAAATAACAAACAATAGGCTCATGGCAGTTTTACAGCGGTTACATGGATACACGGGCAGGCAGCTTGGTGGTCAGTGGAGGAGTATTTAAAGTAGGGACCGCAGACAGGCTATCAAAGGCCTAAAATAACAAACAATAGGCTCATGGCAGTTTTACAGCGGTTACATGGATACACGGGCAGGCAGCTTGGTGGTCAGTGGAGGAGTATTTAAAGTAGGGACCGCAGACAGGCTTCAAAGGCCTAACATAAGAAAATGGGCTGGCTGTAGGCACTTTATAATTGGTTCCAGGGGTACACGGGCAGCAGTGGTCTGGTCAGTGGAGGAGTATTTAAAGTAGGGACCGCAGACAGGCTTCAAAGGCCTAACATAAGAAAATGGGCTGGCTGTAGGCACTTTATAATTGGTTCCAGGGGTACACGGGCAGCAGTGGTCTGGTCAGTGGAGGAGTATTTAAAGTAGGGACCGCAGACAGGCTATCAAAGGCCTAACATAACAAACAATAGGCTCATGGCAGTTTCACAGCGGTTACATGGATACACGGGCAGGCAGCTTGGTGGTCAGTGGAGGAGTATTTAAAGTAGGGACCGCAGACAGGCTATCAAAGGCCTAAAATAACAAACAATAGGCTCATGGCAGTTTTACAGCGGTTACATGGATACACGGGCAGGCAGCTTGGTGGTCAGTGGAGGAGTATTTAAAGTAGGGACCGCAGACAGGCTTCAAAGGCCTAACATAAGAAAATGGGCTGGCTGTAGGCACTTTATAATTGGTTCCAGGGGTACACGGGCAGCAGTGGTCTGGTCAGTGGAGGAGTATTTAAAGTAGGGACCGCAGACAGGCTATCAAAGGCCTAACATAACAAACAATAGGCTCATGGCAGTTTCACAGCGGTTACATGGATACACGGGCAGGCAGCTTGGTGGTGGTGAGTGGAGGAGTATTTAAAGTAGGGACCGCAGACAGGCTTCAAAGGCCTAACATAAGAAAATGGGCTGGCTGTAGGCACTTTATAATTGGTTCCAGGGGTACACGGGCAGCAGTGGTCTGGTCAGTGGAGGAGTATTTAAAGTAGGGACCGCAGACAGGCTTCAAAGGCCTAACATAAGAAAATGGGCTGGCTGTAGGCACTTTATAATTGGTTCCAGGGGTACACGGGCAGCAGTGGTCTGGTCAGTGGAGGAGTATTTAAAGTAGGGACCGCAGACAGGCTATCAAAGGCCTAACATAACAAACAATAGGCTCATGGCAGTTTCACAGCGGTTACATGGATACACGGGCAGGCAGCTTGGTGGTCAGTGGAGGAGTATTTAAAGTAGGGACCGCAGACAGGCTATCAAAGGCCTAAAATAACAAACAATAGGCTCATGGCAGTTTTACAGCGGTTACATGGATACACGGGCAGGCAGCTTGGTGGTCAGTGGAGGAGTATTGCAAGTAGGGGCCGCAGACAGGCTATCAAAGGCCTAAAATAACAAACAATAGGCTCATGGCAGTTTTACAGCGGTTACATGGATACACAGGCAGCTTGGTGGTGAGTGGAGGAGTAGTGCAAGGAGTGTCTGTCCCAGTACTCCCAAAATATAAATAGATGTTAATGTCTCGCAAAACAACCAAAACAAAAAAAAAAGGTGGCATACTTAGGTACAGGGGTGGGCTCATCTACTGAGTTTCTGACATAGTAATTTGGCAGTAACTATTTAATGGTGCCAATATAGGACACAGACACAGACTACTTTAAGTTGCATCATAGATGTCTACAAATTTGTATTGTCAGTGCCAGACATTGAATGATGTCAGCGAATAGACTAAAGATTGGTGGAGCTGTGCGACATAATTTTGCACGTGGTAGAGCACAGTTTGAGCTGGGGTAGGGGGGAACTCTCTTGAGGCCGGCGGGACCGCCCCAGGGCCCCTCATGTTACAACGGTGTGTCTGACGTTGGGTGCGCACCACCACCGCCAGAGACACTACATTGTACTATGAGGGACCCAGTAGCAATGCCGTCAACCAAAAGCGAGCACACCCACCTCTTCAGACAAACAGCAGTCTCACGGGTGCTTGCGCCAAGTCGCGATACCACGGCCCCGTGTGGGGAGTTTTGCCATTTAGGGAGGTGTAAACATGTCGTATGCTGTACAATCAGCTGCAGCAAATTAGACATTAGAAAAGTAATTCACAGGCAAGAGCTTTTCATAGGAAAGCTAGGTGTCGGCCGGGCAAGGTGGGGCAAAAGATTTCGAAATCCAGTTGTGGTTCATTTTAATGAATGTTAGATCGTCAACATTTTGGGTAGCCAGACGAGTCCTTTTTTCGGTTAATATTGAACCTGCAGCACTGAATACTCTTTCTGATAGGACACTTGCTGCCGGGCAAGCAAGCTCCTGCAATGCATATTCTGCCAATTCTGGCCAGGTGTCTAATTTGGAGGCCCAGTAATCAAATGGGAATGACGGTTGAGGGAGAACATCGATAAGGGATGAAAAATAGTTAGTAACCATACTGGACAAATGTTGTCTCCTGTCACTTTCAATTGATGCAGCAGTACCTGTCCTGTCTGCGGTCATAGCAAAATCACTCCACAACCTGGTCAGAAAACCCCTCTGTCCAACGCCACTTCTGATGTGTGCACCCCTAACACTCCTAGTCTGCTGCCCCCTGGAGCTCGTGTGAGAACGATCACGTGCGCTGTGTGCTGGGAATGCCTGAAGCAAACGGTCAACAAGAGTTGATTGTTTGGTTGCTAATATTAGTTCCAAGTTCTCATGTGGCATAATATTTTGCAATTTGCCTTTATAGCGTGGATCAAGGAGGCAGGCCAACCAGTAATCGTCATCGTTCATCATTTTCGTAATGCGTGTGTCCCTTTTTAGGATACGTAAGGCATAATCCGCCATGTGGGCCAAAGTTCCAGTTGTCAAATCTCCGGTTGTGATTGGTTGAGGGGCAGTTGCAGGCAAATCTACGTCACTTGTGTCCCTCAAAAAACCAGAACCCGGCCGTGACACGCAACCAAATTCCTGTGCCCCCGGGAAAGGTTCGGCATTAAAAATATACTCATCCCCATCATCCTCCTCGTCCTCCACCTCCTCTTCGCCCGCTACCTCGTCCTGTACACTGCCCTGACCAGACAATGGCTGACTGTCATCAAGGCTTTCCTCTTCCTCTGGTGCAGACGCCTGCTCCTTTATGTGCGTCAAACTTTGCATCAGCAGACGCATTAGGGGGATGCTCATGCTTATTACGGCGTTGTCTGCACTAACCAGCCGTGTGCATTCCTCAAAGCACTGAAGGACTTGACACATGTCTTGTATCTTAGACCACTGCACACCTGACAACTCCATGTCTGCCATCCTACTGCCTGCCCGTGTATCCTCCCACAAATAAATAACAGCACGCCTCTGTTCGCACAGTCTCTGAAGCATGTGCAGTGTTGAGTTCCACCTTGTTGCAACGTCTATGATTAGGCGATGCTGGGGAAGGTTCAAAGACCGCTGATAGGTCTGCATACGGCTGGCGTGTACAGGCGAACGTCGGATATGTGAGCAAAGTGCACGCACTTTGAGGAGCAGGTCGGAGAACCCAGGATAAGTTTTCAATAAGCACTGCACCACCAGGTTTAAGGTGTGAGCCAGGCAAGGAATGTGTTTCAGTTGGGAAAGGGAGATGGCAGCCATGAAATTCCTTCCGTTATCACTCACTACCTTGCCTGCCTCAAGATCTACTGTGCCCAGCCACGACTGCGTTTCTTGTTGCAAGAACTCGGACAGAACTTCCGCGGTGTGTCTATTGTCGCCCAAGCACTTCATAGCCAATACAGCCTGCTGACGCTTGGCAGTAGCTGGCCCATAATGGGACAACTGGTGTGCAACAGTGTCATCTGCCGATGGAGTGGTTGGCAGACTGCGTTCTGTGGAAGAGCTGTAGCTTCTGCAGGAGGACGAGGAGGAGGAGGAGGAGGGGGTGCGAACGCCTACAGCCAACTGTTTCCTAGACCGTGGGCTAGGCACAACTGTCCCTAAATTGATGTCGCCTGTGGACCCTGCATCCACCACATTCACCCAGTGTGCCGTGATGGACACATAACGTCCCTGGCCATGCCTACTGGTCCATGCATCTGTAGTCAGGTGCACCTTTGTACTCACAGATTGCCTGAGTGCATGGACGATGCGCTGTTTAACATGCTGGTGAAGGGCTGGGATGGCTTTTCTGGAAAAAAAGTGTCGACTGGGTAGCTCGTATCGTGGTTCAGCGTACTCCATCAGGGCTTTGAAAGCTTCGCTTTCAACTAACCGGTAGGGCATCATCTCTAACGAGATTAGTCTAGCTATGTGGGCGTTAAAACCCTGTGTACGCGGATGCGAGGATAAGTACTTCCTTTTTCTAACCAGAGTCTCATGTAGGGTGAGCTGGACTGGAGAGCTGGAGATCGTGGAACTTTCGGGTGTGCCGGTGTACATGGCAGACTGAGAGACGGTTGGAGACGGTATTGTTTCCGCCGGTGCCCTAGATGCAATATTTCCTCCTACAAAACTGGTGATTCCCTGACCCTGACTGCTTTTGGCTGGCAAAGAAACCTGCACAGATACTGCCGGTGGTGCGGAAAATGGTGGCCTTACAGTGACGGAAGGGATGTTGCGTTGCTGACTAGCTTCATTGGCCGAGGGTGCTACAACCTTGAGGGACGTTTGGTAGTTAGTCCAGGCTTGAAAATGCATGGTGGTTAAGTGTCTATGCATGCAACTAGTATTTAGACTTTTCAGATTCTGACCTCTGCTTAAGCTAGTTGAACATTTTTGACAGATGACTTTGCGCTGATCAGTTGGATGTTGTTTAAAAAAATGCCAGACTGCACTCTTCCTAGACTCGGATCCCTTTTCAGGGATTGCAGACTGAGCTTTAACCGGATGGCAACGCTGTGCTCCAACAGGTTTTGGCTTTGACACGCGTTTTGGTCCAGATACGGGCCCGGCAGATGGAACCTGTTGCGATGTTGATGCCTGCTGCGGCCCCTCCTCCACCTCCGCTTCTGAACTACTGCCGCCTGCACCCTGTTCCCCCAATGGCTGCCAATCGGGGTCAATAACTGGGTCATCTATTACCTCCTCTTCGAGCTCGTGTGCAACTTCGTCTGTGTCACTGTGTCGGTCGGTGGTATAGCGTTCGTGGCGGGGCAACATAGTCTCATCAGGGTCTGATTGTGGATCTGTACCCTGAGAGGGCAATGTGGTGGTCTGAGTCAAAGGAGCAGCATAGTACTCTGGCTGTGGCTGTGCATCAGTGCACTCCATGTCAGAATATACTTGTAATGGGCATGGCCTGTTAAATGTTTCACTTTCTAAGCCAGGGACGGTATGTGTAAAGAGCTCCATGGAGTGACCCGTTGTGTCGCCTGCTGCATCCTTCTCTCTTGTTGTAGTTTTTGCTGAGGAGGACAAGGAAGCGACTTGTCCCTGACCGTGAACATCCACAAGCGACGCGCTGCTTTTACATTTACCAGTTTCGGAAGAGGAGGCAAAAGAGCTAGAGGCTGAGTCTGCAATGTAAGCCAAAACTTGCTGTTGCTGCTCCGCCTTTAAAAGCGGTTTTCCTACTCCCAGAAAAGAGAGCGTTCGAGGCCTTGTGTAGCCTGACGACGAAACTGGCTCCACAGCTCCAGACTTAGGTGGAATATTTTTATCCCCACGACCACCTGATGCTCCACTACCACTACCATCATTACCAGCTGACAATGAACGCCCACGACGACCTCTTGCACCAGACTTCCTCATTGTTTTAAAATCTTAACCAAAGTAACTTTATTTGTTGCTGTCAAACAACTTACACGGTGAGCTATAACTTCAGTATGATTTCAATATCCCTTAACAGGTTGGTGAGACCACAAGGAAAATCAGGCACAATGTTACACACTCTGTTTTCTGTGGCACAAAATCACAGAGATGACACACACGCAGGACTGTCACTCAAGCACTAATGTCAATATTAATCTCGCACCTAATTTATTTATTTTTTTTTCTCAGGGAGACTTTAGAAACCAAATAATATTAAAAAAAAAAAAAAAAAAAGGCTTTCTATGGCCCACAATTAGAGAGAGAGAGGTGGCACAACCAGGAGTCAAGACTGGCGCACAAGCTGAAAGGGCAATATTACTCTCCCACTGTTTTTTATGTTTTTTTTGTTTTTTTCAGGGAGACTTTAGAAACCAAATAATATTAAAAAAACCAAAAAAAAAAAAGGCTTTCTATGGCCCACTGAATGAGAGGGAGAGAGGTGGCACACCCAGGAGTCAAGACTGGCACACAAGCTGAAAGGGCAATATTACTCTCCCACTGTTTTTTTAGGTTTTTTTTTTTTTTTCAGGGAGACTTTAGAAACCAAATAATATTAAAAAAAAAAAAAAAAATAGGCTTGCTATAGCCCACTGAATGAGAGATAGCACACACAGCAGTGGCACACAAGCCCTGACTGAGGCCAATATTTTTCTCCCACTGATTGATGTAGTGTTTTTGTGTTGAGGTAGAATTTAGAACACAAATCACGGAAAAAATAAATAGGCTTTCTATGGCCCACTGAATGAAAGGGAGAGAGGTGGCACACCCAGGAGTCAAGACTGGCACACAAGCTGAAAGGGCAATATTACTCTCCCACTGTTTTTTTATGTATTTTTTGTTTTTTCAGGGAGACTTTAGAAACCCAATAATATTTAAAAAAAAAAATAAATAGGCTTTCTATGGCCCACTGAATGAGAGGGAGAGAGGTGGCACACCCAGGAGTCAAGACTGGCACACAAGCTGAAAGGGCAATATTATTCTCCCACTGTTTTTTTAGGTTTTTTTTTTTTTTTTCAGGGAGAATTAGAAACCAAATAATATTAAAAAAAATAAATAAATAGGCTTTCTATGGCCCACTGAATGAGAGGGAGAGAGGTGGCACACCCAGGAGTCAAGACTGGCACACAAGCTGAAAGGGCAATATTACTCTCCCACTGTTTTTTTAGGTTTTTTTTTTTTTTTCAGGGAGACTTTAGAAACCAAATAATATTAAAAAAAAAAAAATAGGCTTGCTATAGCCCACTGAATGAGAGATAGCACACACAGCAGTGGCACACAAGCCCTGACTGAGGCCAATATTTTTCTCCCACTGATTGATGTAGTGTTTTTGTGTTGAAGTAGAATTTAGAACACAAATCACGGAAAAAATAAATAGGCTTTCTATGGCCCACTGAATGAAAGGGAGAGAGGTGGCACACCCAGGAGTCAAGACTGGCACACAAGCTGAAAGGGCAATATTACTCTCCCACTGTTTTTTTATGTATTTTTTGTTTTTTCAGGGAGACTTTAGAAACCCAATAATATTTAAAAAAAAAAATAAATAGGCTTTCTATGGCCCACTGAATGAGAGGGAGAGAGGTGGCACACCCAGGAGTCAAGACTGGCACACAAGCTGAAAGGGCAATATTACTCTCCCACTGTTTTTTTAGGTTTTTTTTTTTTTTCAGGGAGACTTTAGAAACCAAATAATATTAAAAAAAAAAAAAAAAAATAGGCTTGCTATAGCCCACTGAATGAGAGATAGCACACACAGCAGTGGCACACAAGCCCTGACTGAGGCCAATATTTTTCTCCCACTGATTGATGTAGTGTTTTTGTGTTGAGGTAGATTTTAGAACACAAATCACGGAAAAAATAAATAGGCTTTCTATGGCCCACTCAGTGAGAGATGGCACACACAGGGATGGCACTGTAGCAGAAATGCCAATCTTAATCTCCCACAAAAAAAAAACAAAAAAAAAAAAAAAACTGTCCTACAATTACTATCTCCCTGCAGTAATGTAAGCCAGGTATGGCAGGCAGCAATAGGAGTGGACTGATGCACAAATTAAATAAAAAGTGTGGACAAACAAAAAAGATAGCTGTGCAGAAAGGAAGGAACAAGAGGATATGTGCTTTGAAAAAAGCAGTTGGTTTCCACAGTGGCGTACACACAGCAATACAGCTATCACGGAGCCTTCTAGGGCAGCCCAATGAGCTACAGCGCTGAGGGGAAAAAAAAAAAAAATAGCTTCCACAGTCCCTGCACACCGAAGGTGGTGTTGGACAGTGGAAATCGCTGCAGCACAAGCGGTTTGGTGGTTAGTGGACCCTGCCTAACGCTCTCCCTGCTTCTGACGAAGCGGCAGCAACCTGTCCCTAAGCTCAGATCAGCAGCAGTAAGATGGCGGTCGGCGGGAACGCCCCTTTATAGCCCCTGTGACGCCGCAGACAGCAAGCCAATCACTGCAATGCCCTTCTCTAAGATGGTGGGGACCAGGATCTATGTCATCACGCTGCCCACACTCTGCGTTCACCTTCATTGGCTGAGAAATGGCGCTTTTCGCGTCATTGAAACGCGACTTTGGCGCGAAAGTCGCGTACCGCATGGCCGACAAGCACAGGGGTCGGATCGGGTTTCATGAGACGCCGACTTAGCCAAAAGTCGGCGACTTTTGAAAATGATCGACCCGTTTCGCTCAACCCTAGTCGTGACAAAAAAATGTAAACTAAATACTTTAGGTAGAATGGCGGCGGGTCCATTCAGAACACTTTGCTTAGAAGATGTAGTGGTATCCCCTTTGGGAGTTGTGCCAAAAAAAGAACCCAATACATTCAGACTAATCCACCATTTGTCATATCCAAGGGGCAGGTCAGTAAACGACAACATCGACGTGGAACCAAGTACAGTACTATGTCCTGTACCTCTTTTGACGAGGCAATCATGTGGGTCAAGAAGTTGGGAAGGGGCACCCTAATGGCCAAAACAGACATTGAGGGGGCGTTCCGGTTACTACCTGTGCCTCCTAATAGTGTCCTCCCATTGGGCTGCTTCTGTGGGTGGTGTACTCTGCTGAGTAGCAGAAATTGCTACTAGGCCCAAAGTATTACCTGGGCTAGATGCAGTTAAAAATTAGTCATTAGATAAACAGGCGGTGTAGCTTGCTTCATGGGTGAGGTACTCTGCTGAGTAGCACAAAATTCTACTAGGCCCAAAAGGATTTCCTGGGCTAGATACAGTAAAAAATTAGTAATTAGATAAACAGGTGGTGTAGCTTGCTTCATGGTTGGGGTACTCTGCTGAGTAGCAGAAATTGCTACTAGGCCCAAAGTATTGCCTGGAGTAGATGCAGTTAAAAATTAGTCATTAGATAAACAGGCGTTGTAGCTTGCTTCATGGGGGGAGTACTCTGCTGAGTAGCACAAAATTCTACTAGGCCCAAAAGAATTTCCTGGGCTAGATGCCGTTAAAAAATAGTACTTAGGTAAACAGGCGGTGTAGTTTGCTTCATGGGTGGGGTACTCTGCTGAGTAGCACAAACTGCTACTAGGCCCAAAAGGATTTCCTGGGCTAAATGCAGTTAAAAAGTAGTACTTAGATAAACAGGCGGTGTAGCTTGCTTCATGGGTGGAAAACTCTGCTGAGTAGCACAAAATGCTACTAGGCCCAAAAGGATTTCCTGGGCTAGATGCCGTTAAAAAGTAGTACTTAGATAAACAGGCGGTGTAGCTTGCTTCATGGGTGGGGTACTCTGCTGAGTAGCACAAAATGCTACTAGGCCCAAAAGGATTTCCTGGGCTAAATGCAGTTAAAAAGTAGTACTTAGGTAAACAGGCGGTGTAGCTTGTTCATGGGTGGGGTACTCTGCTGAGCAGCACAAAATGCTACTAGGCCCAAAAGGATTTCCTGGGCTAGATGCCGTTAAAAAATAGTACTTAGGTAAACAGGCGGTGTAGCTTGCTTCATGGGAGGGGTACTCTGCTGAGTAGCACAAAATGCTACTAGGCCCAAAAGGATTTCCTGGGCTAGATGCCGTTAACAAATAGTACTTAGGTAAACAGGTGGTGTAGCTTGCTTCATGGGAGGGGTACTCTGCTGAGTAGCACAAAATGCTACTAGGCCCAAAAGGATTTCCTGGGCTAGATGTCATTAAAAAATAGTACTTAGGTAAACAGGCGGTGTAGCTTGCTTTATGGGTGGGCTACTCTGCTGACTAGCAGACACTGAAGCTTTGGAGAAGACCTCTGAATCCCAGGCCATAATATGAGTAAACAACTCTGCAGATGACCCCACCCACCTGGAATTGACGATGGCAACGTCAAGCCCAAAATGAGCAAGGGTCCAGTTCCACAGTCATGACATCGATGTTAACTTGGAGATACTCCTGTACCATCCTCTCTAGGCGTTGGCTATCCAACAGACTTCTTGTCTCCTGTGGCCTTGCAAAGGATGGTCTAAAAAAATCTTGAAATGATTGGAAAAAATTGCTGTTACCACGGTTTGAGTGATGACTCAATAGTCCCATGGTTGGCAAGTTAGAACTCAGAGATTCACTACGTGCACCACTGGTGTTTTGTGGAAAAACAGATGAAAGATTCTGTAACAGTCTCTGCTGATACTCCTGCATGCGTGAATCCTTTTCTAAGAGAGTGGCAACCCATTAGTCGGCATTACTTTGGATTCTGACAATCCGAGGGTCATGTTGCAGGTAATGCAGCAAGAAGGCACTTATGTGTTTTGCGCATCCAGGAGGACCAAGTCCTTGTTGTCTTGGTGGCGGCGAGGTGAGAATCATGCTTCCTTCCTCTGCCCTATCCCCCCAACCTCGCACAACAGAAATTTGATCAAGGTCTCCCTCATCTGATGAGTCTTCCATGCCCAGCGCCAGTTCGTCCTCCACTTCTTCCTCGCCTCCTGCACCTTCCTCAACAGTTTGGCTGCTACCATGCGCCCTCGGTAATCCCTCTCCCCCATCCTCCAATACCAGCCGCCATGGTGCTGCCGACCGTCTGGACCTTGGAGATATTATCCCTTCCACATAAGACTCCTCCTGTTCCTCCTCCTCCTCCTCTTGTTCCACCACCTGACTCCGAATACTGTTTAAGGTGTGCTCCAGCATGTAAATCACCGGAATAGTCATGCTGATAATGGCATCATCAGCACTAAACATCTTCATCGCTATTTCAAAACTGTGCAGAAGGGTGCATAGGTCCCTGATCTGAGACCACTCCTGCAGCGTGATTTGCCCCACCTCTGGATCTTGTTGGCCCAGGCTATATGTCATAACGTATTGCACCAGGGCTCGTCGGTGCTGCCACAGTCGCTGCAACATGTGCAGAGTTGAATTCCACCATGTGGGCACATCGCATTTCAGCCGGTGAAATGGCAGGCCCAACAACTTCTGTATAGATGTAAGTCGCTAAGCTGCAGGATGCGAATGGCAGAAGTGAGCACACAGCGACCGTGCCCTCTGCAGAAGCCCATCTAGTCCGGGATAGATGGATAAAAAAAGCTGGACAACCGGCGAAGGGCTGCTCCCAGGTTTGTAGCATTGTCGCACACGGCCTTCCCTGGCTGCAGGTTGAGTGGAGACAACCATTGATGGAACTTGGTCTCCAGAGCTGACCACAACTCCTCAGCTGTGTGACTCACATTTCCCAGACATTTCAATGTAAACACCGCCTGATGCCGTTGAGCCCTGGTCACAGCATAGAAAGGAGGTGTGCAGGATTCCTTCTGTGCAGTTAGAACGTGGGTGGCATTACCAGACAGGCTTTGGGTGCAGGTGGAGGACCGAGAGGAGGTTGAGGAGGCAGAAGCAGTGGAGGAACTTCTAGATACAGAGGATCGACGAGCAACTTGTGGGGATGGCAAGACTTGGACAGCAGCCCCTTCTCCTGGTGTCACCATAGTTACCCAGTGCCCAGTCACTGACATGTAACGCCCCTGTCAATGTCTACTCGTCCAAGTGTCTGTGGTGAAATGCACCCTGTCACACACAGAGTTTCTCAAGGAAGCGGTGATGTTGTGTGCGACATGCTGGTGTAGCACAGGCACAGATTTCTTTGAGAAGTAGTGGCGACTGGGCCTCTAGTACTAGGGCACTGAGACGGACATAAGGTCTCGAAAATCCTCTGTGTCCACCAGGCAGAAAGGCAGAATTTTTGTAGCCAACAGCTTGCAGATGGTGAAATTCAACCTCTTAGCTTTGTCATGGCTAGGAGGAAATGGTCTTTTACCTGTCCACATCTGAGGGACTGAGGGCTGGCTGCCATGCTTAGACGGGGTTGAGTAGGGTGTCCCCGGAAAACTGCTGGTCTGTGAGGAAGGTGCAGGCAGAGATGTTATGTTGCCTTGATCAAAATGTGGTCTCGATGTCAGAGAGCGCTCAACACTAGCAGGTGTTTCCACTTGCAAATGTCCTGACGACCTGCCAATCACTCTGGCTGTTGAGGGTAAAGAGGTGGAAGGTCTGTGTCCAAAACCATGTGCGACTGCTGTCCCTACAGTCACAGAGCATGAAGAGGGCGCGGATGCACTTGATGGGGCAGACGGTGATTGACCCGGCCCACTAGGCCGCATTGTAGCACAGTGAGCTTTCCACTGCAACTTATGCCTCATATCCATGTGACGGTTCATGCATGAAGTACTCAAACTAGTCATTTTTTGGCCTCTACTGAGACTTTGGTGACAAATCTTACAGACAACATGAGTTGGGACATCCTTTACGATCTCAAAAAATGCCCAGGCTATGCAAGGCTTAGAGCCCGTGCGACCTGAAGAGCCACCATGACTTCTGCTCAGAGGCACAGTTGGGGTTGAGGATGCAGTTGTTGACGTGCTTCCAGTACTCCGTCTCTGTCCAGGAAGGCGCAACCTAGCCTCATCGTCAGACTCATCACTAGCATCCTCCTCCACCTCCTCTGCTGACCTCATGGACTGGCAGACTGTGGGTTGACAGTAAGTGGGGTCTCCAACCTCGTCATCATCATCCTGTGTGTTCTCACACCCATCGTCCTCAGAGCCAACCTCTTCCTGCCCTGACTGAAAAGTCGTTTTCGTTCCAATCAGGTATCTCAATCTCATCATCATCTTCCTCATTGTCTCCACCAACAGGAGTTACAGTTTGGGAATGAGGGTCTACATTATGCTCAGAACCTTCTTTATCTGGGCCTGGATCTGACTCACAAAGATTCTGGGCATCAGTGCAGATCATTTCCTCGTCTGGATTCACAGAAACTCTGGAGCAGACCTCTGATTCCCAGGCCATAGTATGAGTAAACAGCTCTGCAGACTCAACCATCTGTGTTACCCAATACTGAGACGGGCAGCTGGAGACTAGGGAGCTGTGAGGAAGCAAGTGTGATTGGGGTGACACCTCTGAGGACTGGAGTAGTTGTGATGTTGAAGTTGACATGGAGGAGAGCTCACTTGAACGAGCACTTGATATTCATTCAAGCACCTGCTGTTTTTGTGCCTCATCTGGAATTTTTAGCGATGCTCGTAGCGATGGTTGTAAGAAAGGGATCATATCAGATTGTCCACAAAAAGAAGTAGACATTTTACTTTGGCTGGAAGATGGTCTTTCTTCTGCAGATGTTACTGTTGCTTTATCACCTACCTCATGGACACAACCTTTGTTTCCCTTTCCAACATGCCTATTGCGCTTTCCACCAGCAGCAGGCCTTTTGCCATTCATTTTGGTGCTTAACTAATTAGCAACTCTGTATCTGTAGTTGGCACAAAAACCGATGGATGAAAACCGAGCAAAACTGAGTGGCCAAACTGTGGTACAAGGCCCAAAAGGATTTACTGGGTTAGGTGCAGTAAAAATTTAGATACACAGGCGGTATAGTTAGCTTCACAGGCGGGCTACTCCACTGACGTGCAGACACTGCTCCTAGGCCCAAAACAATTTACTGGGTTAGATGAAGTAAAAAATTTAGATACACAGGCGGTATAGCTAGCTTCACAGGCGGGCTACTCCGCTGACGTGCAGACACTGCTCCTAGGCCCAAAACTATTTACTGGGTTAGATGCAGTAAAAAATTAGATACACAGGCAGTGTAGTTAGCTTCACAGGCGGGCTACTCCGCTGACGTGCAGACACTGCTCCTAGGCCCAAAACAATTTACTGGGTTAGATGTAGTATAAATTTAGATACACAGGCAGTGTAGTTAGCTTCACAGGCGGGCTACTCCACTGACGTGCAGACACTGCTCTTAGGCCCAAAACAATTTACTGGGTTAGATGTAGTATAAATTTAGATACACAGGTAGTGTAGTTAGCTTCACAGGCGGGCTACTCCGCTGATGTGCAGACACTGCTCCTAGGCCCAAAACAATTTACTGAGTTAGATGCAGTAAAAATTTAGATACACAGGCGGTGTAGTTAGCTTCACAGGCGGGCTACTCCGCTGGCGTGCAGACACTGCTCCTAGGCCCAAAACTATTTACTGGGTTAGATGCAGTAAAAATTTAGATACACAGATGGTGTAGATAGCTTCACAGGCTGGCTACTCCGCTGACATGCAGACACTGCTCCTAGGCCCAAAACTATTTACTGGGTTAGATGCAGTAAAAATTTAGATACACAGGCTGTGTAGTTAGCTTCGCAGGCGGGCTACTCCGCTGACGCGCTGACACTGCTATTAAGCCCAAAAAGATTTATTGGGTTAGATGCAGTAAAAATTTAGATACAAAGGCGGTGTAGCTAGTCTCACAGGCGGGTTACTCTGCTGACGTGCAGACACTGCTACTAAGCCCAAAACGATTTCCTGGGTTAGATACAGTAAAAATTTAGATACACAGGCGGTGTAGCTAGCTTCACAGGCGGGCTACTCAGATGACTACCAGACAATGCTACTATAACAACTCTGCTGGCATCGCGGCATGGCCTCTCATCTCTCACACTATCTTACCCACTGCTCCAGGTCATAACGTGGTTTCTGTTTCTTGCCAGCTCCATATTCTGTGCCTCTGCTCTCTGCATGCTTCCTGGCTGTATGCATAGGGGGGCGGCACCTGAACTCTCTGGTTCTTATAGGAATCAGGTGCACCTGACTAATCTATTCCTGACCAATTACCAAGAGACCTCTAGTATTTACTGCAGCTCCACCCAATGGACTGGGCCTGTGCAATGTGTTAGCTCAGTTTGTGTTTAGCTTCTGAGTTTGCCAGGCCTTGCTCTGTGTTACTCCCTCTCTAGAGGCTTTTCTCAGTGTTCTTGCCTTTATCTTGTTGTCCGCCCTCCAGGAGGCAGAATATCCTGGTCCCTGTGTCTTTGTTCTTGTTCCTTTTCTTGTTCCATTACCTTGTCTGAACTTAGTCCTATCTCTGTCTCCTTGTGTGTGGCTTCCTTCCCTGCTGTGTCTTTCCTTGTGTTCTCAGTCTGCTTATGCTCCGCACTCTTGCGGCTCTGCCTGCCCTGAACCTTTGTGACTTTGCCTGGGCTCCGCTCTCTTACAGCTTTGCCTCTGCCCCGCACTCCTGCGGTTCTGCTCCATCCTACTCTGGTTCCGCTCTGCTTAGCTTCTGCTGCTGTAGTAGTCTCTTGCTGCGTCGGGGCGCGTGTCTGCCTATATTCACCAAACCACTCAGGTAACCATGTTTCAGGCCATTTACCTTGTAGTACTTTTTCAGGTGTGCTATTCAGCGGCCATACCAGCATGAGCGCATATGTTTGCTACCTTTACTGGACATATAGGCTATGTTTGGCAATGTGTAGGGCCGTCTATAGCACTATATATTGCTGATATTTGCAATACTTCTGTCCTCTCATACTACATATACACTATCACATTACCTTGTCCCCATACTATATCATTACTATATTGGTTGCCTGCTCTTTCACCTTCATGCACATGTCTCTTTATTTTGCCTGTCACAGATGTATATATATATTGTAGGGATATTGTATATATATTGTAGGGATTCACTCGCTCAGGTGCATAGGAGGAAACAGGAGGCACATTCTCTTCAGCGTTCATGTAGGTTTATTCACTCCATAAACCAGCAAGGCAGCAACAAAAAGGAAAACAGTCTGTATATCAGGCCGACATAGCATAAAAGTCCATAGAAGAGCTCTGCTCTTCTCAGGTCTGTAGGCACGCAGGCCCAGTCCTGGAGCCTTAACACACTGTGGAGGCTTTCTCCTCCACACACACAGACTCCTGTCTGTAGTGTCCTGCCTGGACATAGGGATCTCTGTCCACACTCACAGATTCAAAAACACTCACTAGCATGTGCCAAACACACCTCCATTATGTAGCCTGAAACCACACCCAGGTACCTGTCACATGATTAGACATGTGGTTCTGACATCACCACAGGTCCTGAAACAAACATAGATAGGCATGGTTATGCCCCTTACCCAGGGGTGAGGTATATGGGTAGCCAGACCCTCCCATCTCTCATAGCTACCCGTAACCCGGACCCAAATATACCAAACAATGCCTTATTACTTTATGTGCATTAAAGAAAACACTCCGGGTTACATCACAGCGACAAGCCTTCTCTGTGATACATACCTCCCGTCGACTATCCAACCTTTAGCCACGCTACATACCTTCCCCCTCTGCCTAAAGCCGTGAGGATTGGCACTTGTCCTAAACCAAATAGAGACCCCTCTCAGTCGTCCCTGACAGCCAAACCGTCTGTCTAAGTCAGGGCCTGTTATTGAACCCTTTCTTCGGCATTCGTCATCCCTTTCTGTCACATCCTTTGATAACGATGACCCCTTGTCAACTCGTCCATTACAGGATCTCCCGCTTAAGTCACTGAGCCCTGAGCTAACTGAGGAGTCACTATTTCTAGCTCTTCCATCTGACCACCTTCGGTTCTCTCTCAGTCGTTGATCTCTCCTATTGCCTTTCTTCGGAGAGCAGATCTTCTCTTTACGTCTATATCCTCTGTTAACTTCAGTTTGAGGAGTTCCAGGCTTTAGAGCACCTCTTCGCCTCTCTGGCAGCTGTTTATTAACTTGCAGTCTCTCAAGTCTCAGCTGTTCTACCTCCCTTAGGTATGCCATGCGATATTCCAGGAGCATGCGGATATTCCTAAGACTCTCTCTGGATCCGACAACCAGGAACGGAACCATCCCATCTTCACCCATGACCTGGACCTCTTCATCAGCCGGTATCCTCAGTCTCTTCAGACCAGATTTATCCACCATCTCCTGCATCACTCTCCCAAGTTTCCCAATGACTTTCGCCACCAGACCTTTGGGTACTTGGACTGTGTCTTCCACTAAGCCCAGCCTACTAAGAGCTTTCCTTTCACGCTCCAAACGTCGAACGGCTTCACACTCACAGATTCCCAAACACTCACTAGCATGTGCCAAACACACCTCCATTATGTAGCCTGAAACCACACCAAGGTACCTGTCACATGATTAGACATGTGGTTCTGACATCACCACAGGTCCTGAAACAAACATAGATAGGCATGGTTATGCCCCTTACCCAGGGGTGAGGTATATGGGTAGCCAGACCCTCCCATCTCTCATAGCTACCTGTAACCTGGACCCAAATATACCAAACAATGCCTTATTACTTTATGTGCATTAAAGAAAACACTCTGGGTTACATCACAGCGACAAGCCTTCTCTGTGATACATACCTCCCGTCAACTATCCAACCTTTAGCCACGCTACAATATATATATATATATATATATATATATATATATATATATATATATATATATATATATATATATCTCCACTATAGGTATTAGCCATTTGTAATATACATGTAACTTGCTTGCCAGTACACTAGTACTGGTCATTGATATATGTGTCATTGAGTGCACCTTTTTATCGTTATTTTTATTGTTACTTCTATTTATATCTACACCAAGGTGCCTTTTGCCATTTTTTGACGTTATTTATACTTGCATGTATAGTTACTTATTTATTTGCCATATAGTGCAAGGACACTTGAATATTGCTATATTTTGCACAGTCATTGTAATACCTGCCATATAGTGCACTTTTATGGCATATCCTATTCTTTGATATATGCATTGCCTATATATTACTGTGTTCAGTTGTGTATACTTTTGGTTTGTGTTTCATGGGCGGATACACACTGTGTGTGACCAGTACCGCATTGCCAATTTTTCTTCTTTTTGTTTTGTCCTTATTATTAACTAGATTGTGGCCCGATTCTAACACATCGGGTATTCTAGAATATGCATGTCCCCGTAGTATATGGACAATGATGATTCCAGAATTCGCGGCAGACTGTGCCCGTCGCTGATTGGTCGAGGCAACCTTTATGACATCATCGTCGCCATGGCAACCATTATGACATCTACGTCGATACTGTGCCTGTCGCTGATTGGTCAAGGCGAATTCGCGGCACACTGTGCCCGTCGCTGATTGGTCGAGGCAACCTTTATGACATCATCGTCGCCATGGCAACCATTATGACATCTACATCGATACTGTGCCCGTCGCTGATTGGTCGAGGCCTGGCGGCCTCAACCAATCAGAGACACGGGATTTCCATTATGACATCATCGTCGCCAAGCTGTGCCCGCCGCCTGGCGGCCTCGACCAATCAGAGACGCGGGATTTCCAGGACAGACAGACAGACAGACAGAAAGACAGACAGACAGACAGACAGACGGAAAAACCCTTAGACAATTATATATAGAGATAAACAATATTTGTATTATACATCTGTACCATTGTGTATTTATACTTTTTTGACCTCACAGTTCGGTGTTTCCTCCTCTTTTGGTTCTTCAATTTTGCCGAATGGTCTGCCATTCCTTTTCATAACAAACATTGCAGTATCTACCACCATATACCTACACGGGATTCCTAACATCTTTTGTTTTTTGCATTGTTTATGAAGTGTGTCTTTTTCTTACGTTCATTTGCTGTGTTCTGCACAGGCCTACCACACTTTGGATATGGATTTTAAAGCCAAGGAACTCTCTTGGAAGGGACAAATCAAGGAAGTTTTTGGTAATGAAGGTGCTACAACACCAGTGTCAACTGGTCTACAGATGGAAACTGTATCTAACACTATTAAAAATATTTTATTTAAGAGAACGAAGCTTTGGTGGAACAAGGCTTTCTTAGAGAATTATATTCTCAAACATTTGATACCCAGAGGCCTACGTGTACGGGTGATACCATCGTTTACCATTGATGATGAGAAATTCATTAAAGATTGGAAGGGTGTATGCATCGAAGCTTCCAACAAATTCATGGAATTATTGATCCAGTTCAATCAGAAATCGATAACTATGATAGATAAGAATCTTGAGGTGACATATAGTAATGCTAAAACTGAGCTGACCATTGAATAAATACGAGTAATCGATGAATCAATGAACAAAAACATTGATGCATGGGTTAAAGACATTCAAGATAACCAAATGACTAAACTTAATAGGGATCAACGGGATTTCTCAATGGGTCAAGTATATAGATGGCGGACCTCAGCC
This sequence comes from Ranitomeya variabilis, assembly GCF_051348905.1. Lineage (NCBI taxonomy): Eukaryota > Metazoa > Chordata > Amphibia > Anura > Dendrobatidae > Ranitomeya > Ranitomeya variabilis. The sequence continues at coordinate 127,715,971 of NC_135239.1, forward strand.
ATACCACCACAGGACAGAAAACGTACTCCCTCCATCTCCTCCAATCCTTCAGTCAGCGATCGATCTGAAGCCTCCTCTTCCGTCTCTGTGTCTACTATTCATACTTCTAAACGGAAACATAATCTATGTTACCTTCCTAACAAACGCTATTATGGCCACTCACCTGAAAATAACCATAATTTGAAGGTAATCAATTTAAGTTCTCACATTTTCTCACCTATTGAAATTGCATTGCTCACTAAAGGCCTTTTGTTCTGTCCGACATCCAACTTTGATAGATTTAATGCCATAAAGGATTTACATTTGTTTGCCAGAAAAATTCTATTCAAGCGTTACTTTCATAATGACCAAATTGCACAATTGTTTCCCACAAAGACGGAACAAGAGGCGTTAGCAGCATTGGAGGAATTAGCAGATGAACACAACAGTTCACAAGGGGGTAAGATACCAACTTCCCTTAAACAAAAATCTCATAAATTCCCTCCACTATCGTCTTGTCCACCTATTGACATTTTTGTCAGGATGGTTAGTAATGATTTTTTGAACATCCCCAAATATTCCACATTCAACAATCTTACATGTGAAGAAAGGATGAGTCTTAAGAGGCTTCAGAATTTACAAGATGTGGTCTTCAAAAAAGCGGATAAGGGTGGGAATGTGGTGGTTTGGCCTAAAATAATGTATGAAGCAGAAGCCTTCTGCCAGCTGAGGGACACAAGATGACCTTTAATCCTCTGACTACATTTCAATTGGAACTAAAATCTATTCTTCAGTCAGCCAGAGATAATGGGATTATTACGAAAGAGGTCCATACCATCCTTCAAATTAGCGAACCATCCATTCCCACCCTATATCTTCTGCCAAACATTCACAAAAACAGCTCCAAACCCCCTGGCAGACCTGTCATCTCAGGGAGGGGGAATTATTTAGAAAATGTGAATAAGTACATTGACTCCTTCTTGCAGCCCCTTGTTGAGGCCTTACCATCCTTTACAAAGGACACCAGCGAATTTCTTAAAAAGATTGATGGGCTCTACATTGATACAGATACACTTCTTGTAACTTGTGATGTGGAATCGCTGTATACATATATCAGACATGTTGACGGTATTCGGGCAACTAGCTTTTTCTTGCGATCCTCACAGGTTACATCTTCTCTGGCCTCTTTTTTGACTGATTTGCTTCAATTTACTTTGTCGCACAATTTCTTTTTATTTAAGGGGTCCTTCTTCCTGCAGCTCCAGGGTACAGCCATGGGGGTGACATTTGCACCATCTTACGCCAACCTGTTCCTGGGGCTGTGGGAGAGGGACCTCTTCTTGTCAGATCGACACGTGTCTATGGACTGCCTCCTTTTCTGGGCGCGGTACATAGATGACATGTTTCTGATCTGGCAGGGGTCGGTGGATTCCCTTCATGATTTTATGTCTACCCTAAATCAAAATGAGCTTAACATTCATCTAACCTATCAGTATGATAGGGAGTCGATCGATTTTCTGGACGTCAAGATTAGACGAGACCATCAGAACGTCTTACAGACAGACGTCTTTCGCAAATCCACTTTGGTCAATTCTCTGCTTTTGGCTTAGTCATCCCATCCTCCTTCTATGATTCGCTTGATTCCTGTGGGCCAATTCTTATGACTACGGCGAATTTGCTCAAGCAACATAGATTTTTTTACACAGGCTGAAGACCTCAAAAAGAGGTTTATGGATAGGGGGTACAGCCGCCGCTGTATTAAAAGGGCCTTCAACAGAGCAAGACACACTCCTAGAAGTGTTGCATTATACTCCCCTACAAAAAAGAAGTCTAATAATGAGATTAGGTTCATCACGCAATATCATGGAAACACTGGCTTGATGCGACAGTTTTTGGAAAAATCATGGACAATTTTGCTCTCGGATCCAATCCTCTCTAAGTGTTTGGGACCTCGACCTCTGATTACTTTCATTAGGTCCAGAAATCTGGGTGACTCTTTGGTTAGGAGCCATTGTGTTAATGTACCATCTACTTTCTTTTCTAACTCTAAACCAATCCATGGTTGTCGACCATGTGGTAATTGTGTGGCCTGCCTTAACATCATTCGGGCCCAAACTTTCTCTAGTTCAGATGGACAGACATCTTACAACATCAAACATACTATTAGGTGTAACACTAGGGCAATTATATGTTATGCCACCTGCCCTTGTTCACTAATTTATGTCGGTCTGACTACCCGCCCCCTTAAAGTTCGGGTGCGGGAGCATGCATTAGTTATCACGGCTGCCAAAGAGGTTAAAGATTGTTCTCTCCTTAAAACGTTACCACGGCACTTACCATAACTGTGATGCTTCTGCACTACAAGTCAGGGGTATTGATATGATTCAATCCAACATCAGAGGTGGTCCTATTACCATCCCTTTAGCACAGCTTGAGACAAGGTGGATTTGGACATTAAGGACAGTACATCCCCTTGGCCTTAATGAACACCTCAGCTTCGTTCCTTTTCTGTAGACCATTTGTGTCCATTGAATTTAATATAACATTATTGTTTTCTATCGGTTCTTGTTTTTAATTGTTTTTATCTATTTTTATTTTTAGTAATTCGTTGATGTGGTCCCTCTCTTTTATTTACCCGATTCCGTTGATCACCATTCCATCCTGGCAGGATGTCAACAATATCTCAACAGATGACTGGGAGCATATTAGTTGCAATTGTCTATTATGCCTTTTTTCTTTTCATGTGTTTATATGTGTATGCAATCACTATTTCATATATATGTATGTGTGCTGGTCCATATACAATTATCAGTGTATGGTGACATCCATATTCTCATGTACATATATATCGATTTTATTCTGATAAAAAATGTCTTTATCTTATTTATTTTTTTATTATTATTATTATTATTATTATTATTATTATTTTTCACTTTATCATTGTATGGTTCATCAGTTCACGTGTCCTTTGCGATATAATTTTATATACACACACCTCTGTACGGTGATATATTTCATGCACTTGTCACCTTTTACTTTGCATCATTAAATTATTCTGTATACATTTTCTTCATATTTATTTATTATTTTTTTCTTTTAGATTTTTTTCTTTCATATTTATGGCACATACAAGTACATATTTAAATAACATTCTTTATATCCACTGTTTAGTATCTGTATGTTCACTTCACTTTGGCTAACCATGTGTATTCTTATATGTATATGTGAGGGTGATCTCTTAAAGGGAAATCAATATGATTGCTTGTACCTGACCAAATATAAGCTGAGTGCTAGCTTAGAGGCTAAGAATGCATCAGATTCACAAAGACGATACACACAGCCTCTCTCAGCGAAAGTTGTTCCCCAACTGCTTTATTCTGAACAAAGGATGATACTAGAAACAGGAAACGGGGGAGGTCGCACAACTTCTGAATAGTTAGTGTCACTCTGATTGGTTCATTCCAACTTCATTTTCAACTTCACTTCCATATATGGTATTCAGTTGATTGTCCAATACCCAGCGATGTCTTCACGTTCCAAAAGTTCCTTCCAGTGTGCTGCTGATCAGGAAACAGACTCCATCTTGCTACACCATATCTGAACTGACTTATATAAGGTTTAATAGTTGATTTCATTAGCCATTTTCTCCTTCACAGTCCCCCCTAAATCAATTATTAACCTGATGTCACAATGTAATACGATGTAAGGTGGTCGGTCAATCAATGGCGCAACACACACAAAAAAGGATGGAAAATGGGGAAAGGAAGGCCTTACCAATAAGGAAATGGGGAATGGTCACCACCTGAATTTAACCTGAACCTGCCCTGCACTGCCCTAATGCCCTAAGTAGGTCCTTCCCCCCACCGCCGCCAGGAACCTTGTCCCTCACTGATACCTAACTCTGCCCTGACTAGTGCACTGGCCGGCAAGGGACTCTAGCCTCACCACTGCAGATAATACACACAGGGGACAGTGAAAAACACAAAAAGACAAGGAGAAAACACAGTACATAGATCGTGACATCTGAGCTGTCCATTAGACGGCAATGTTAAACTTTTACCCCCTTTATGCAATCTTTATTCATGTGGAAATCATATATAATCAATCATATATATATATTTATCTCTGTTTAATAAATCGAATTGGTCTTCAGGGGTTTTATAGTAGAATCATGGCCATCACCATCTTCGTGGAAAACCAGTGTAGGGGTTAGGCTGTCCACGCTCCTGTTGACCATCTGTTTAACACAAGGAAATATACAACAAGAAACCACAGACATGAAAATAAGAATTACCATAATAATTGTACCAATCTGTGCCAACCATTTCTGCCATCCCAACATCCATTCAAACCAAGTATCCTAAAGATCACCAATTCCTGATTTATTCTTAAGTTCCTCAGATAGGATTCAAGCTTTTTTTATAACTAAGGTAACCTTTCCATTCGGACCTGTGTTATTGGGGATAAAGGTACAACAAGTTTCTCCAATCATTTTACGTACCCCTCCTTTCTCTACTAGTAACATATCCAAAGCCATCCGGTTTTGGAAAGCCATAGTGGATGTAGCTTCCAACTGTTCAGCTATCCCCTTTAATGCATGCTTAGTATAATTTATGAATCTTTGTTGGTTATAATATATGTAGTTAATCCAATCTACGTTTTTATTGACAGTTACATTAGGGATTATAGACTCAAATCCTGCTTTAACCTGGTCCTCAGCTTAAAACTCATCAGGGACCCCCCTTGGTACCCCTATAGCATCAATATACACATGAGGGTCAAAGCTTTCTTTTGGGGCAATTCCCCTTTTCATACGTTGGGGCTGTTTCTGATTAGTCAAAGGCGAACCTTCAGGGATAAGATGGAAAGGCATGATGGCCTTGGCCAAAGTACACTGTCCCTTCCAATTACCCTCTAATTTAGACCTTATCTTCATATCCCCACATATCCAGAATATGTCCGCTACTGAGGAGTAATTATGGCAAAAACCCTTACTAAAATTCCCCAAGAAACGGCCCTCTCCTTGTATTTGCATACAGGTGTAATTCCCAGGATAGATAGTAATACTTCGACCAAAAGACGGAGGTTTATCCCACACAGGATATTTATCCCTCCATCTCCCACATTGTGTATAATTAGCGGAGGTGTTGGTAAAGAGGGCAAGGACACACTCTTCCTCCAATTCAGGGACTAATAGGGGAACAGATCCCAAATGGGGCCTGGCTGCCGCACACACATAACAATTGGTTCTATTTTGTTGTTGCGCAGTGTACCTCATCCACTCAACCCAGGCGTTAACATCTGTATACCCAGTCTCTATAGAAAATGTATCCTCCTAAGTGGGGTTCTGAATTGCAGTCATGCCCCTAAAAACACAAACATGTTGAAGAAGTGGAATCCATAGTATTCCAGATTTGTCACTTTCACCCTGCACATTTGCCCATTCCTGAGACTCCAACATACAGTATCTTTAAGTTGAAAATTGCCTGTTGGGGTCTTCCCCCCCTGACTATAATATGCACCAAAAGCATACTCTCCTACATCATTGGGTGATGGATCCTCAATAGTGAGTATCAAATAATGACATTTTGTCATTGGTCACTAGAGTCGGACTTGAGTAGCGTCATCCGCGTAAGTAAGGACTTCCCTTTACTACTCTTTTGTTTGAAGGCAGGGGTCGGTTTATATCCCCACTCTTTATCACTTGTATCCCATCCTACAAATGTCCAAGAACCACAGTTTTTATTTCTTCTTTCCCAATTACCACAAATAAAGAATACAAATTGTTCTGACTTTCCCGAGAGTTGTGACACTCCTGGCTCCCCACACCCACTTCCCTGTATTATATCACAGGCATCAAACCCATAAGTAGCCACCACTGTACTCGAGGAATTGTACCAGAAAGTAATAATTCCCTTTTCTTTAGTTACAGCTACCTGTTACCCATTTCCTATACGTAACAGCATTAGGTAGATGATGGCAAGGATATGTATTACTCAGGTGGTTAGTCCACTTTTTTTAATGTTAGGCATGAATCTATGGTGGTCTCCCTTAGAGTTTCACTGAGGTAGGCGTTGTCAGGAGAACTTGGTATAGCCACTCAAACTGTGGATCTAGACTTCTTCTCACATGTCTGCATATGACCACCAATCACCTGGATTCAGCTGATGCACGTCTGCACTTTCATTAGGCTCTGGAATGGATGAGAACACATGTTTATGCACCACATTAAGTCTTTTTCTGCAAGGCCTGGACATGGGCTGTAGTACTTATGGGAAGTACAGACCAGTCTTTGGCGCACTACCAAGCAGGACTTCAGAAGGAGATAAGCCTGTCTTTCTATTTGGAGTGCGTCTGACTGAAGAGAGTGCAAGAGACAAGTGCTCTACCCAATTCTTTAATTCTTTAATGTTTCTGTCATGGCCTTCTGAATTTTTAAGTTTAAGTGTCATTTTAGCATTAATAAGCACATTTTACTGGATGGGCTTCCGGCCAACCAGAGAAGAGATCTACACATACTAGGAAATATTCATACACTCCTACCTTGGGTAGCTGTATGTACCAGTCTGCAGTCTCTGAAACAGGTAGAGAGGCCAGAGTGTCGCTTTCTTAGGGACTTTTACTGTTTTACCTGGGTTGTGCTGTGCACAGATGAGGCATGAGTGTACGAGTTTCATGGCTACGTAACTGAAACCAGGAGCGATCCAGAAGGCATCTACCATGGACACATGTGACATTTTGAGGCGTGACTGGGGCGATGTGTTACTTGCGCCATAATTAGGAACAGGGACCTTGGTATACACATTTCATCCTTATTCTCCCATACTCCTTTTGAGTTCAGCTCAGCTCCCATTCTCTCCCAGTGTTCCTTCTCTGTTTGGGCAGCTGAAGGGATTTCAGGACATCTAGGCTCAGTGTGGCTGGAATACGCTGACTCCCCTCGCCACCGTCCACTGCTCCCTAGGCCGCCTTGCTGCTACTTTAGCAAACTCGTCTGACCTTCTGTTGCCCTCTACCTCCACAGAGTCACCATTTGTGTGTGCTTTTACCTTGATTATGCCAACCTGGACTGGTAACATCAGTGCCTCCATTAATTGTTCCACCAGCTCTGCATTGTTAATGGACTTACCGGCTGATGTAAGAAGCGCTCTGCTTCTCCAGATAGGGCCAAAATCATGTAAAAATCCCCATGCATAATTTGAATCTGTGTAAATATTAGCGACTTTACCTGCAGCGGCTCTACATGCCTCAGTGAGTGCCTTTAACTCTGCCTCCTGCACCGACATGTGAGGAGCGAGTGGTTCAGCTCAGATTACCTCATGTGAGTATACTACTGCATATCCAGTGTAGAATCGCCCATCCTGGTGGTATCTGGAGCCATCTACAAGAAAAAACTCAAACTCTGCATTAGGATCAGGTTTATCATGGACATGTGCAAAACCCACTGTTTCCTGACTCATCTATGCAGTCTATGCCCACTTCCTGGACCGCCATGTGTGGGCACAGCGGTTCCGCATTTATGGTTTCATGGACCAACAGCATATTCAGCGTAGAACTGGTCATCCACACAATACTGCAATCCATCCACAAAGAGCTCATGGTCCTGTTGTAGTTCAACTAGCAGGTCAGGCAGGTTCCACTACCACCCACTTCCCTCCTCTTCCCCCCAAAGGCAGCAGGATGGCTGAAATCAGTAGTGCGCCATGAATGCTGATGTTATCAGACACAGTGAAACCTGAGATCTCAGCACTGAGAGAAGGGGAGAGAGGGAGGGGGGCTATCACAGCAGCACAGCTTCATGACCCTGACTCACCCTAAGGGTCCTGTCTCACAAAACGATTTACCAACGATCACGACCAGCGATACGACCTGGCCGTGATCGTTGGTAAGTCGTTGTGTGGTCGCTGGGGAGCTGTCGCACAGACAGCTCTCCAGCGACCAACGATGCCGAGGTCTCCGGGTAACCAGGGTAAACATCGGGTTACTAAGCACAGGGCCGCGCTTAGTAACCCGATGTTTACCCTGGTTACCAAAAAAACAAACAGTACATACTCACATTCCGGTGTCCGTCAGGTCCCTTGCCGTCTGCTTCCCGCACTGACTGACTGCCGGCCGTAAAGTGAAAGCAGAGCACAGCGGTGACGTCACCGCTGTGCTGTGCTTTCACTTTACGGCCGGCAGTCAGTCAGTGTGGGAAGCAGACGGCAAGGGACCTGACGGACACCGGAATGTGAGTATGTACTGTTTGGTTTTTTTTACATTTACGATGGTAACCAGGGTAAACATCGGGTTACTAAGCACGGCCCTGAGCTTAGTAACCCGATGTTTACCCTGGTTACAAGCGAACGCATCATTGGATAGGTGTCACACACACCGATCCAACGATGACAGCGGGAGATCCAGCGACGAAAGAAAGTTCCAAACGATCTGCTACGACTTACGATTCTCAGCAGGGTCCCTGATCGCTGCTGCGTGTCAGACACAGCGATATAGTATGGATATCGCTGGAACGTCACGGATCGTACCGTCGCAGCGATCAAAGTGCCAATGTGAGACAGTACCCTAAGAGACTGAGGAGGGGAGAAGGAGGGGGCTATTCCCCTGCGCAGCGTCTGTGTGCATACTTTACACATATAGGAAAAATATATATCAACCACTGAGGACTCTCAGCTCTAAATATTTTTCTACTTTACACATTAAATTTCTTTGCCCTTGCCTGGTCTACGTAACAGGGGATCTGGACCAGGTTTTTATGTTATCAGAGCTGGGAATATGACTTTAATACTCTAAGTGGGACATTATTAGTGGCTCTATAATCACAGACTTTAAACCTTTAACTTTGCTAGAGCCGGGTATAATATTTTCTCCTGATTCAGTAGAATACTGTTGGATATCATGAAGGATGACTTTCTGGAGGCTAATCTGTTCTTCTAAATCTCACCAGCAACAGTAGAAAGCATTACTATTTTTTTCTCTTTTTTTTTCCCCTTATCCTCTGTAACAAATGACATGGGAAATATTCCAGGGTCTTTCATTCTACTCATTATGGCCAGCATTTCACTAAGATCCCAGGGATGCCATACACCCTCCTGGGGCTCCACCATAACTGATCCCCTAGGCTGAGATGTAAGGTCTCGTGGCTATAACCCAGATGAGCACTGCAAGAGAACAGAAGGGGGTTGAGGTGGGCTGCCCACCCTGGGTGAGTAATTGTCCTAGTGAGTCTCAGATGGCAGCAAAAGACAGACGTATTAGTAACTGCTGCATCTATTTGGGCTCTATCAGGAAATGATCTGGAGGGCAGGGCAGATCCTGAAGGGGGTGCTGGTGCCATCCAGTGCAGGCATAATACTCATTGAGGGCATGGACAAGACTTATGGGGGCATAGCCTTTGGGACACTGGACAAGAGGCACACTATGCAAATTAATTGGAGGGGGGGCATAACAAAGGATGCAATCCTAGCTTAGAAATAGGTTTAATAGTTACTATGTGCCAACAGGGGGCACCACATGCAGGACAGGTCTCCACCCAAACTAAATTCTAATTTCTACATACACAATATGTTCATCCTCTAGGGACAATGAAAGGGGTGGAGACTAGGGTTGAGCGACTTTCATTTTTTTAAGATCGAGTTGGGTTTTGCGAAACCCGACTTTGTCCAGAGTCGAGTCGAGTGCAGTCGGCCGATTATCGCTACAAGTCAGGGATCGACCGAAACACGAAACCCAATGCAAGTCAATGGGGAAGCATAGTCGGCAGTGAGTGGAGGCCAGGAAAACACCTACAGTGCCCATTTTAATGCCAAAAACATCCATTCTTGTTTCTGAAGCTTGTCAATCTTAATTAACTTTATAATAATAGTTGGGCATTGGAAATTGGGGGTCATTTGGCAAAAGTTGTGGGGGGTAGGGCTGGTTCAAGGTTTTAGTGGGCCCAGGAAACGTGGACTACGTCACGGCAGTGGAGCAGTGAGAGGTAAGTATGTCAAGTTTGCAAGTGCTGTGATCCTAAGCAAGCAGGGGGGGCCCACTCGTTGGCATTGGCAATGGCACAGGGCCCCTCAAAGTACAGCGGTGTGTTTGCACGGCGGGGGCGCCTCTCACCAGCAGCGACACTTTTGCGTACTCTGAGGGGCCCTGTGCCAGTGATGTCGCCAACGAGTATGCCTCCCCACCTGATGAAGGAACCTGCACTTTCATCTGCACCTTCCTCTTTGTCCCTGTGTAAGGTGGTATAACATGCGGGAAGGGGAACCTTACTTTCAGCAGGGTCAGATTCTGGCTGTGTAGAGTGCAAGGGGAATGTAGTGGTCTAGGTCAATGTACCAGCAGACTCATCTAGCAGTGGCTGGGCAATGGGCAGGATGAGGAGGAAACACAGATATAGGGCCAAAGAATAAAGTAGGCTAAATGCAGTTCAAAATTGGTAACAGGACTAAACAGGCGGCATTGCTTTGTTCAGTGGAGTAGCAAACCCAGGAGCAGCAGACACTGTTTTAAGGGCCCAACCACACTAGTAGGCCAAATGCAGTTTAATATCTGCTACTATAGGCCAAAAGCCTAAAGACTGAAGCTCAGCTTTATACAGTGGAGGACAACACCAGGGAGCGGCAGACACCGTTAGTAGGCCGTAACCACCAATTTTTGGATACAAAAGCACTTAATGAGAGCCAGAAGGTTGAAGCTCAGATTTATACAGTTGAGGACAACACCAGGGAGCGGCAGACACCATTAGTAGGCCATAACCACCAATTTTTTGTTAAAAAAGCACTTAATGACAGCCAGAAGGTTGAAGCTCAGCTTTATACAGTTGAGGACAACACCAGGGAGCGGCAGACACCGTTAGTAGGCCGTAACCAAAGTTGAAGGCCAAATGCAGTTTAATATCTGATACTTTAGGCCGAAAGCCTAAAGACTGAAGCTCAGCTTTATACAGTTGAGGACAACACCAGGGAGCGGCAAACAGAGTTATTAGGCCCCAACCACCAATTTTTTTTAAAAAAAGCACTTAATGAGAGCCAGAAGGTTGAAGCTCAGATTTATTCACTTGAGGACGGACATCAGGGAGCGGCAGACACCGTTAGTAGGCCCTAACCACCATTTAAAAAAAAAAAAACAGTTATTGAGAGCCAGAAGGTTGCAGCTCAGATTTATTCACTTGAGGACGACACCAGGGAGCGGTAGACACCGTTAGTAGGCCCTAACCACCATTTTTAAAAAAAAAAAACACTTAATGAGAGCCAGAAGGTTGAATTAGGCCGTAACCAAAGTTGAAGGCCAAATGCAGTTTAATATCTGATACTATAGGCCGAAACCCTAAAGACTGAAGCTCAGCTTTATACAGTTGAGGACAACACCAGGGAGCGGCAGACACCGTTAGTAGGCCGTAACCACCAAGTTTTTTAAAAAACAGCACTTAATGAGAGCCAGAAGGTTGAAGCTCAGATTTAGACAGTGGAGGACAATTTGAATTAGGGACTGCAGACAGACTTAGTAGGCTGTCCCCTGTGGACCATGCATCCACCACATTAACCCATTGCGCCGTAATGGACACGTAACCTTCCGTGGCCATGCCTACAGGTTCATGCGTCTGTTGTCAGGTGCACCTTTGTACTCACAGATTGCCAGAGTGCATGGACAATGCGGTCTTTTACCTGCTGGTGGAGGGTTGGGATGGCTTTTCTCGCAAAAGAAGTGTCGACTGGTTAGCTTGTAGCGTGGTACAGCGTAGTCCATCATGGCTTTATTAATATTAAATAAAATATATAAATAGGCTCAATGCAGTTTTAAATCGGTTACATGGATACACAGGCAGCATTGTGGTCAGTGGAGGAGGATTGCAAGGAGGGACCGCAGACAGGCTAACGAAGGCCTAAAATAACAAAAAATAGGCTCAAGGCAGTTTTAAATTGGTTACATGGATACACAGGCAGCATTGTGGTCAGTGGAGGAGGATTGCAAGGAGGGACCGCAGACAGGCTAACGAAGGCCTAAAATAACAAAAAATAGGCTCAAGGCAGTTTTAAATCGGTTACATGGATACACAGGCAGCATTGTGGTCAGCGGAGGAGGAGGATTGCAAGGAGGGACCACAGACAGGCTTACTAGGCCTAAAATAACCAAAAATAGGCTCAAGGCAGTTTTAAATCGGTTACATGGATACACAGGCAGCATTGTGGTCAGTGGAGGAGGATTGCAAGGAAGGACCGCAGACAGGCTAACGAAGGCCTAAAATAACAAAAAATAGGCTCAAGGCAGTTTTAAATCGGTTACATGGATACACAGGCAGCATTGTGGTCAGTGGAGGAGGATTGCAAGGAGGGACAGCAGACAGGCTAACGAAGGCCTAAAATAACTAAAAATAGGCTCAAGGCAGTTTTAAATCGGTTACATGGATACACAGGCAGCATTGTGGTCAGCGGAGGAGGAGGATTGCAAGGAGGGACCGCAGAAAGGCTTACTAGGCCTAAAATAACAAAAAATAGGCTCAAGGCAGTTTTAAATCGGTTACATGGATACACAGGCAGCATTGTGGTCAGTGGAGGAGGATTGCAATGAGGGACCGCAGACAGGCTAACGAAGGCCTAAAATAACTAAAAATAGGCTCAAGGCAGTTTTAAATCGGTTACATGGATACACAGGCAGCATTGTGGTCAGTGGAGGAGGATTGCAAGGAGGGACCGCAGACAGGCTAACAAAGGCCTAAAATAACTAAAAATAGGCTCAAGGCAGTTTTAAATCAGTTACATGGATACACAGGCAGCATTGTGGTCAGTGGAGGAGGAGGATTGCAAGGAGTGTCTGACACAGTTAGTACTCACAAAAAATAAATAGATGTTAATGTCTCGCAAAACAACAACAACAAAAAAAGTGTGGCATACTTAGGTACAGGGGTGGGCTCATCTGCTGAGTTTCTGACAAAGTAATTTGGCAGTAAGTATTTACTGGTGTCAATATAGGACACTGACCCAGACTACTTTAAGTAGCATTTATATTCACATGTGCTTGCTCTATGCTAATATACAGAAAAAAACCCCTTCCCAACGAAGGGTATGTGTACCACCAAACCAGACTATCACATGTAGTGGGACCTATGCAAAAAGCACTCCCACTATGGTACTGATATAGAACAATATTTATTAGACATAATATAAAAACATATATTGGAATAAAATTACTACATGTAAGAAGGTGCAGAGACCACAATTAGGGACTATATTGCCATTGGGAATTGCATAAGTACTAAAGCCAAACACAGCGTATATAAAGTAAATAAACAGATGCCTATGTTCTGATGTTGGTGTTCATGGATTAAGAGCTGCCTGAATCATCAGGACACCGCTCAATAGTAAATGATCCTAAGATAGAACCCCTCAAAATACATGACATATGTACAAAAAGTAAAGGAAGGTATTACCTCGCTGTGTTGCCACTGCAAATATCCCCGGCGTCCCTCTGCCCCGACACGTGTTTCGCAATAGCTTCTTCTGGAGGCCTCCAGAAGAAGCTATTGCGAAACACGTGTCGGGGCAGAGGGACGCCGGGGATATTTGCAGTGGCAACACAGCGAGGTAATACCTTCCTTTACTTTTTGTACATATGTCATGTATTTTGAGGGGTTCTATCTTAGGATCATTTACTATTGAGCGGTGTCCTGATGATTCAGGCAGCTCTTAATCCATGAACACCAACATCAGAACATAGGCATCTGTTTATTTACTTTATATACGCTGTGTTTGGCTTTAGTACTTATGCAATTCCCAATGGCAATATAGTCCCTAATTGTGGTCTCTGCACCTTCTTACATGTAGTAATTTTATTCCAATATATGTTTTTATATTATGTCTAATAAATATTGTTCTATATCAGTACCATAGTGGGAGTGCTTTTTGCATAGGTCCCACTACATGTGATAGTCTACTTTAAGTAGCATCATAGATGTCAACAAATTGGTATTGTCAGTGCCAGGCATTGAATGATGTCAGCGCATAGACTAAACATTGGTGGAGCTGTGCGAGATAATTTTGCACGTGGTAGAGCACAGTTTGAGCTGGGGGGGGAACTCTCTTGTGGCCGGCGGTACCGTCCCAGGGCCCCTCATGTTACAACGGTGTGTCTGACGTTGGGTGTGCGCCACCACCGCCAGAGACACTTTATTGTAATATGAGGGACCCAGTGGCAGTGCCGTCGACCAAAAGCGGGCACACCCACCTCTTCAGACAAACGGCACTCTAATGGGTGCTTGCGCCAAGTGGCGAGACCACGGCCCCGTGGGGGGAGTTTTCCCATTGAGGGAGGTGTAAACATGTCGTATGCTGGACAAACAGCTGCTGCAAATTAAGAGATTGGAACACTCAGTAAGACCAGTCCACAAGCAGGACCTTTTTATAGGAAAGCTAGGTGTCAGCCAGGAAAGGTGGGGCAAAATAATTTGAAATCCAGGAGTGGTTCATTTTAATGAAGGTGAGATCATCCACATTTTGGGTAGCCAGACGAGTCCTTTTTTCGGTTAATATTGAACCAGCAGCACTGAATACTCTTTCTGATAGCCAGGGGCCGGCTGGCAATTTTCAGCCTGGGGGGCAATCACAAGGCAGTGGCCCTCGAGTTGCGGTGGCCCTCCTTTTCCCTGCTTATATCTGGCCACTGCATTAAAGTAAATACAACTGCTACAATAAATCATATATAAATGAAGAATCACCTTTAAGAACTAAGTAAGACCTCCTCAAAGAAAAGGCGAAAAAATAAAGTATACAAAACCAATATAATAAAACTGTATAATGTTTATTAAATATTGTTAAAAAAACACATTAAAAAAGGGGAAAACCAAAAACATCAGAACAATACACATAAAACCCCCCATAGTGCAATATTTGGAGAGGGCTAAAAGGACATAATTAATAAAGGGTACACTCAGTAATAGATCCTCTAGTACATAGCCAATATTTCTTTTGCACACATGCATTCAATAAAGATTAAGATATGGCAGCAAGAGATAAGGAGAAAATAACATAAGTACCCTATAACATCAAATAGTCCATACCCAGTAATATCCTGTTAGCTCCAACGCACGTTTCACCTGGACATGGCTTTTTCAAGGACTCCTTGAAAAAGCCACGTCCAGGTGAAACGTGCGTTGGAGCTAACAGGATATTACTGGGTATGGACTATTTGATGTTATAGGGTACTTATGTTATTTTCTCCTTATCTCTTGCTGCCATATCTTAATCTTTATTGAATGCATGTGTGCAAAAGAAATATTGGCTATGTACTAGAGGATCTATTACTGAGTGTACCCTTTATTAATTATGTCCTTTTAGCCCTCTCCAAATATTGCACTATGGGGGGTTTTATTTGTATTGTTCTGATGTTTTTGGTTTTCCCCTTTTTTAATGTGTTTTTTAACAACATTTAATAAACATTATACAGTTTTATTATATTGGTTTTGTATACTTTATTTTTTCACCTTTTCATTGAGGAGGTCTTACTGCATTAAAGTAGCAGAGATAACAGGCTTTAAAAACAGGCTGGTACACAGATATGGGAACTGAACGGAGCTTGCTGCAGAGATATGTGAGCAGAACAGAGCTTACTACAGAGATATGGGAGCAGAACAGAGCTTATTATAGAGATATGGGAGCAGAACCGAACTTACTGCAAAGATATGGGAGCAGAACCGTGCTTACTACAGAGATATGTGAGCAGAACCGAGCTAACAGCAAGGATATGGGAGCAGAACCAAGCTTACTGCAGAGATATGGCAGCAGAACGGGGCTTACTACAGAGATATGGCAGCAGAAACGAGCTTACTACAGAGATAAGGGAGCAGAACCAAGCTTACTACAGGGACAGGGGAACAGAACCGAGCTTACTACAGAGATATGGGAGCAGAAACAAGCTTACTACAAAGATATGGGAGCAGAACCAAGCTTACTGCAGAGATATGGGAGCAGAACGGGGCTTACTACAGAGATATGGCAGCAGAAACGAGCATACTACAGAGATAAGGGAGCAGAACCAAGCTTACTACAAAGATATGGGAGCAGAACCAAGCTTACTACAGAGATATGGGAGCAGAACCGAGCTTAGTGCAGAGAAATGGGAGCAGAACTGAGCTTACTGCAGAGATATGGGAACAGAATCGACCTTACTACAGAGATATGGGAGCAGAACCAAACTTACTACAGAGATATGGGAGCAGAACCTGGCATACTACAGAGATAAGGGAGCAGAACCAAGCTTACTAGAGAGATAAGGGAGCAGAACCGATCTTACTACAGAGATAAGGGAGCATAACCAAGCTTAATAAGTCTACTACATGGAACCAAGTCTGCTACATAGAAACTGGAGCAGAACTGAGATTACGACATACATACAGTACCATAATCTAGATTACTACATTGATAGAGTACCAGAACCAAGCTTACTGCTTAGATATGGTGCTATAACGGAGCTTACTTACAAACATACACACAACAATACAGCTACACAGTGCCTAGTACTATCACCACTACACAGAGAATACATAATATTATAATATCACCATTACCTCTACATGAAACTACTGTAATAATTATAGGGGATAATTCAGGAGACTCTTTGCGTGGAACAAGACAACAGGACACAGTTTTATAAGTGGTAAAGTTTATATTATCACACGGTGATTCAAGCAGGTGCAGAGAGAAACTCAAGTCCACAACACTTGGTGCAAATAATAAACACAGCTTAGCAGTCAGTAGGAAACTTCAGAGGTAGATGCAAACAAACAGAAAGTCTATGAAGCACAGTTATACTTGAGGAAACTTGACACGAATAGATCCTTGACTTAGTCCAGACACAGATAGATATGCTATTAGGCAGTTCAAATCATATCTTAGCTCAACCAGGGAGGCCTGGTTAATAGTCTCAGGTTTTGCAGAGCAGAAACAGCTTACATGTCCAGTAAATGCAGATGGAAGTAACACGAGCAGCAGATGAAGGAGGATTACTGAACACTGGTGTATGCAGCAGGAACTCAGAGCAGAGTGGCAGGATCTCCAACACAGGTTCACAGGAGCAGGTGCAGGTGCAAGGCCAGGGAGTAATCAGGAGCTGGATGCAAAGCAGAATAATCTAGCGCAGACTGAAGGCTGGGGTGGAGTTTTATAGCAGGAAGACAAGTGCACATGAGACCAAAGACGCCATGTTGGAAAAGGGCAGTAATGCACAAAAGGTAAAAAATGTTCAGAGTCCTGACAACTACATTCTATACAAAAACAAAGATGCCACCATGCACTCCCTGACAGAAGTTATGTCGCTTATCCATGTTATGTAAATAAAAGCTTATAACCTGATGTTAAATTCATCCATTTGTTGTATAAGTTATTCTTTTGAAAGCTGGAACCCTCCAAAATCTGATTTAGGTTAAGAAAATAAATTGTTATCAAAGCAGAAATATTGATCAGTTAATGGACACAGAATGGTCAGATTTTGGCAAGACAAAATTTTTGTTGCCCACAGACAAATAATTAACTTAAAATACAAATATATGTTGCATAACATTGGTGAATGAAGTTGTGGTGCTCATCTAGATTCTTTGGTTTTGTCTTCCAAGCTTCCTCTTTCATCCTTCCCCAACCATTCTCAATGATGTTCATGTCTGGTGACTGGGCTGGCCAGTCCTTGAGCACCGTGATCTTTTTTGCCTGGAGGAACTTTGTTGTAGAGATGGATGTATGAGATGGAGCACCATCCTGCTGCAGAATTTGACCCCTTTTATGATTTGGAATATAAGCGGTAGCTAATACTTCTTGATATTTTAGGCTATTGATATTGCCTTCCACCTTGCAAATGTTTCGCACACCCCCATACTGAATGTAACCCCAGACCATGATCTTTCAACCACCAAATTTAACTTTCTTCTGGGTGTATTTTGGATTCATACGGGCTCCAGTAGATCTCCTGCAGTGTTTGTGGCAGCTGTGGTGTAATTCTACTGAAGAGAAATCCATCTTCTGCCACTTTTCCAGTGTCCATCTATTTAGTAGGCTGTGGGAGTTTGCAAATGCCACACGGTTTTTTATTTGCCTTTTGTTTAGTGCTGGCTTCTGGGCACTGATTCGACCAAGGAGGCCATTTTGAGACAGAATCCTACAAACTGTTCTAGTTGACAAAGGTAAAGGTTTTAGTTGTGCACTCAGCCTTAATATGGCGAGGTGCTGGTGTAACGGACCAGTGGCCCAGAATAACAGTAAAAGATAAATTCACCGCACTCTCTCTAGGTTTCTTATGCAAAGTCTGGTATAAATTTATTATACATAAACTGGGAGCGTAACAGAATATTACAGCATCTGCGATTTTTTTATATACGTTTCGGCTCAACCAGTGCCTTTGTCACGTAATCGCTTGTTCCAGCTAAGATAGTGATACACAGAGAAGGCGGAAAGTCCCAGAGGTGCAATATAAGCTCTATTGTAATCTAAATGTCCGCCTATGGAAGATCCTGTCCAGTAGTGTGGACCTGCAGTGTCTGTTATGACTAGTGGCGCCTTGCTAACGATCGGCGTGTCACGTGCGGTGAATTTAACTTTTACTAGTTGACACAGGGACTTGAGGTGACCAGACCTGTTGGAGCTCTGCTGCTGTGGAAGAGGGGCTTGCTTTGGATTTTCTAATCAACAAACATTCCTCCTGAGCAGTTGTCTTGCGGGGTCTGCCGGACCTGGGCTAGTCAAACACATCTCCAGTCTCTTCAAATCTTTTTTTTAATTCTTTGTACTTGACGCTGAGACACATTAAAGGTGCCCACCACCTCTGCAGTAATCTGGTCTTCAGCCTCTTGATAATCCAGGCTTTGGTCGCAGGGTGGATTTTTGGCATGTTGTCAAGAGCTCAAGTTGCAGTTCAAGTGAAGGTCTGGGGTGCTGGGTTTCTTTTTATACACACACACTAAATAACCAATCATTTACTGAGCACAGGTGAGGATGTAAACTAGGATTGGGTGCATTATATGACCAGGCGACAAAACTTTTGTCTTGCTAAAATCTGACCATTCTGTGTCCATTAACTGATCAATATTTCTGCATTGATGTAAATTTATTTTCTTAACCTAAACCACATTTTGGAAGGTTTCAGGTTTCAAAAGAATAATTTATACAACCAATGGATGAATTTAACATCAGGTTATAAGCTTTTATTTACATAACATGGATAAGTGACATTACTTCTGTCAGGGAGTGTACAACTTTTACTACTTGTATACTACAATACTGATCATTAATTTTAAAAAAGCACAACACTAAGTGCCATTGTATACAGGAACTCTGTATTTACGGTCAGTGTAAAGATACTACAGTGATCACTGGTGACATTATACACAGGAGATCTGTATAAGGTGTCAGTGTACAGGTAATACAGTGATCACCACTGCCAGTGACATTATACATAGGAGCTTTGTATATAGTATACAGTGTATAGTGTCAGTGTACAGGTAATACACTGACTCACTAGTGACGTCTCTAGCTGAAGTCCTTCATCTTTGCTTTTCATTTTCATCCAGCACAGACTGCCATCACTTCTTCCAGCCAGGACTCGTCTCTGCATAAAATAACACAGTTACCTAGAGCACGGCTTCCAGACCACATTCCCCACTTTTGCCCTTTGTTCTACACCATGTTCCAAATTATTATGCAAATTATATTTTTCTCGGATTTTCCTAAATGGTCGGTGCAACTGACAATCAGTCTAATAAAAGTCATCACCTGTTAGAGTATACATCAAATTTTATTGGAGAAACCTCCCAATGATAACAGTATAATCTCCAAAATGAATAAAAACTCAAAATGCACTGTTACAAAATAATTAGGCACAGTAGAATTTCTAAACATTTGATCTGTTTTAAAGAACTGAAAATGCTCATTTGTGGAATCTGCAGCGTTAGGAGGTCACATTCACTGAACAAAAAAGCTATTTAACTCCAAAACATCCTAACAGGCCAAGTCACTGTTACCATAGGAACCCTTCTTTGTTATCACCTTCACAATTCTTGCCTCCATTGAACTTGTGAGTATTTGGAAAGTTTCTGCTTGTATTTCTTTGCATGAAGTCAGAATCGCCTCCCAGAGCTGCTGTTTTGATGTGAACTGCCTCCCACCCTCATAGATCTTTTGCTTGATGATACTCCAAAGGTTCTGTATAGGGTTGAGGTCAGGGGAAGATGCTGGCCACACCATGAGTTTATCTCCTTTTATGCCCATAGCAGCCAATGACTCAGAGGTATTCTTTGCAGCATGAGATGGTGCATTGTCATGCATGAAGATGATTTTGCTCCAGAAGGCACAATTCTGATTTTTATACCATGGAAGAAAGTTGTCAGTCAGAAATTCTATATACTTTGCCGAGGTCATTTTCACACCTTAAGGTACCTTAAAGGGCCCTTCCAGCTGTTTCCCCATGATTCCAGCCCAAAACATTACTCCTCCATCTCCTTGCTGACGTTGCAGCCTTTTTGGGACATGGTGGCCATCCACCAACCATCCACTAC
The DNA here is from genome assembly GCF_051348905.1 of Ranitomeya variabilis. Taxonomy (NCBI): domain Eukaryota; kingdom Metazoa; phylum Chordata; class Amphibia; order Anura; family Dendrobatidae; genus Ranitomeya; species Ranitomeya variabilis. Next base: position 127,736,471 of record NC_135239.1, read on the forward strand.
TCCATCCATCTGGACTACCCAGGGTTGCTCGACACTCATCATAAACAAGACTGTTTGGAAATCAGTCTTCATGTGTGTCTGGGCCCACTGCAACCGTTTCTGCTTGTGAACACTGTTTAGGGGTGGCCGAATAGTAGGTTTATGCACCACAGCAAGCCTTTGAAGGATCCTACACCTTGAGGTTCGAGGGACTCCAGAGGCACCAGCAGCTTCAAATAACTGTTTGCTGCTTTGTAATGGTATTTTGGCAGCTGCTCTCTTTATCCAATGAATTTGTATGGCAGAAACCTTCCTCATTATGCCTTTTTCTGCATGAACTCTGTCTGTGCTCTGTTTCAGTCACAAATCTCTTCACAGTATGATGATCACTCTTAAGTTTTCGTGAAATATCTAATGTTTTCATACTTTGACCAAGGCATTGCACTATTTAATGCTTTTCAGCAGCAGAGAGACCCTTTTTATTTCCCATTTTGCTTGAAACCTGTGGTCTGCTTTATAATGTGGAACATCATTTTTAAGTAATTTTTCTTTAATTAGAATCACCTGGAAAACTAACGATCACATGTGTTTAAGATTGATTTCAGTGATCCATTGAGCCCTGAGACACAATACCATCCACGAGTTTATTTGAAAAACAAAACAATTAAATCTTTATGACACTTAAATCCAATTTGCATAATAATTTGGAACATGGTGTACACTAGACATCTGAATACAGAGGTGCACCCACAAACAATATATAATTGGTTATTATGCAACCTCATAGATTGTAAGCTTGCGAGCAGGGCCCTCATTCCTTTTGGTATCTGTTGATCTATGTGTTTATTGTTATGCTTAATGTCCATTGTCTGTACAAGTCCCCTCTAAAATGTAAAGTGTTGGCACTATAGAAATAAAATTATTATAATTATTATTATTAACCGACCATTCCAAATATAAATTATAATCCACCACTGTGCACCCACTAACTATAAATAGCCACTTTCCCCATTTAATATATAAATTAATTAGCACCTGTACTCTTTCCCCCAATTCATTACCAGTCACTTCATCCTCAACGCCCCCCACTATGTACCTACCACTCTAACCCTAACCCCGATTCATTATAGTTACATGCCCCTCCCGCCCCAATTCATTGTCATGTCTTTCTCTCTCACCTTCTATTCATTATCAACTGCTCTACCCCACATTCAATACATCATTTACTCCCCCAACCTTAAAATTCATTATTTGTTCTTCCCCTAGATCATCATTTGCTCTCCCCACCCCCTCTTCAATTGATCATTTGCTCTCCCCACCCCCACCTTCAATTAAATTGCTGTCCCCTGTCCCTCACACTGAATTTATCATTTTGCAGTCCCCCCACTGTAATTTGAAGTCCCCTTACTTCATTCATTGCAGTCCCCTATCACCCCCTCACTTCATCTTCAGTGCCCCTTCATCATTTGCAGCCCCCTATCCCCCTTCCATTTCATCATGAGCAGTCCCACATCAGACACACTTCATCATGTGCAGTCCTGCAGTCCCCTTCTCCCACTTCATCATGTGCAGTCCCCTTACCCCCCCACTTCATCATGTGCAGTCCCCTTACCCCCCACTTCATCATGTGCAGTCACCCTTACCCCCCACTTCATGTGCAGTCAATCTTACACTCCACTTTATCATGTTCAGTCCCCATTACCCCCACTTCATGTGCAGATCACCTTACCCCCCACTTCATCATGTGCAGTCCCCTTTAACCCCCAATTCATCATGTGCAGTCCCCCTTACCCCCCACTTCATCATGTGCAGTCCCCCTTACCCCCCACTTCATGTGCAGCCCCACTCCCCCTTCATCATGCGCAATCCCCCTTACCCCCACATCATGTGCTGCCCCATTCCATCATGTACAGCCCCACTCTCCCCACTTCATCATGTGCAGTCTCCTTTATCCATTAAACTATCATGTGCAGCCCCACTCCCCCTTCATCATGTACAGCATCACTCCATCATGTACAGCCCCACTCAACATTCATGTGCAGCCCCACTTACCCCCTCACTCCATCATGTGCAGTCTCCTTTAACCCCCAAATTCCATCATGTGCAGCCTCCTTACACCCCCTACTTCATAACTTGCAGTTACCCACCATTAAATTTATTTTATAAAGAAAACAAAAAAGTTCTTCATACTTACCTCACCAGTCGCTCCCCTGCAGTGCCTCTCTGCTTCTAGCATCCGGGTCATGTCGGCGTGTGCGTGAGGACGCCATCGCGCATGCCCAACAGCTAACCTGGAAGTATAGAGAACATGAAGGGAGCAGTCAAGGTGACAGCCAAGCACAGCTCCTGGCCCCAGCGCAGACGTGTGCGCTAACTGTGATGCGGCTGTGTCAGCTGCCAGCCACGTCACAGTACAGCAGACATGGCTGCGCACAATTTGCTGTGTGGCTGTAGCCACCACCAGGCAGCCGGCCCTGAACAGCTGCTGGGGGAGTGGCCCGGGGGGCATTTGCCTCTTTGCCACCTGGGCCAGTCAGCCCCTGCTGATAGCACACTAGCTGCTGGGCAAGCAAGCTCCTGCAATGCATATTCTGCCAATTCAGGCCAGGTGTCTAATTTGGATGCCCAGTAATCAAATGCGAATGACGGTTGAGGGAGAACATCGATAAGGGATGAAAAATCGTTAGTAACCATACTGGACAAATGTTGTCTCCTGTCACTTTGAATAGATGCTGCAGTACCTGTCCTGTCTGCGGTCATTGCGAAATCACTCCACAACCTGGTCAGAAAACCCCTCTGTCCAACGCCACTTCTGATCTGTGTACCTCTAACACCTCTGCCCTGTAGCCCCCTGCAGCTTGTGTGAGAACCATCACCAGCGCTGTGTGCTGGGAATGCCTGAATCAAACGGTCTACAAGAGTAGCTTGTTTGGTTGCTAATATTTGTTCGAGGTTCTCATGTGGCATAATATTTTGCAATTTGCCTTTATAGCGAGGGTCAAGGATGCAGGCCAACCAGTAATCGTCATCGCTCATCATTTTAATAATGCGTGGGTCCCTTTTGAGGATACGTAAGGCATAATCCGCCATGTGGGCCAAAGTTCCAGTTGTCAAATCTGCAGTTGTGCTGGTTTGAGGGGCAGTTACAGGCAAATCTACGTCACTTGTCTCCCTTAAAAAAACAGAACCCGGCCTTGCAACGCCACTAATTTCTGTTGGGCCAGGAGAAGCTTCCTCATTAAAAATGTACTCATCCCCATCATCCTCCTCGTCCTCCTCCTCCTCTTTGCCCGCTACCGCGTCCTCTACACGGCCCTGACCAGACAATGGCTGACTGTCATCAAGGCTTTCCTCTTCCTCGGCTGCAGACGCCTGCTCCTTTATGTGCGTCAAACTTTGCATCAGCAGACGCATTAGGGGGATGCTCATGCTTATTATGGCGTTGTCTGCACTAACCAGCCGTGTGCATTCCTCAAAACACTGAAGGACTTGACACAGGTCTTGTAGCTTCGACCACTGCACACCTGACAACTCCATGTCTGCCATCCAACTGCCTGCCCGTGTATGTGTATCCTCCCACAAATACATAACAGCACGCCTCTGTTCGCATAGTCTCTGAAGCATGTGCAGTGTGGAGTTCCACCTTGTTGCAACGTCGATGATTAGGCGATGCTGGGGAAGGTTCAAAGACCACTGATAGTTCTGCATACGGCTGGAGTGTACGGGCGAACGGCGGATATGCGAGCAAAGTCTGCGCACTTTGAGGAGCAGGTCGGGTAACCCCGGATAACTTTTCAGGAAGCACTGCACCACCAGGTTTAAGGTGTGAGCCAGGCAAGGAATGTGTTTCAGTTGGGAAAGGGCTATGGCAGCCATGAAATTCCTTCCGTTATCACTCACTACCTTGCCTGCCTCAAGATGTACAGTGCCCAGCCATGAATGAGTTTCTTTTTGCAAGAACTCGGACAGAACTTCTGCGGTGTGTCTGTTGTCGCCCAAACACTTCATTGCCAATACAGCCTGCTGACACTTGCCACTAGCTGTCCCATAATGGCACACCTGGTGTGCAACAGTGGCAGCTGCGGATGGAGTGGATGTGCGACTGCGGTCTGTGGACGAGCTCTCGCTTCTGCAGGAGGACGAGGAAGAGGAGGAGGGGGGGCGAACGCCTACAGCCAACTCTTTCCTTGACCGTGGGCTAGGCAGAACTGTCCCAATATTGCTGTCCCCTGTGGACCCTGCATCCACCACATTCACCCAGTGTGCCGTGATGGACACGTAACGTCCCTGGCCATGCCTACTGGTCCATGCATCTGTTGTCAGGTGCACCTTTGTAGTCACAGACTGCCTGAGTGCATGGACGATGCGGTCTTTAACATGCTGTTGGAGGGCTGGGATGGCTTTTCTAGAAAAGAAGTGTCTACTGGGTAGCTCGTAGCGTGGTACAGCGTAGTCCATCAGCGCTTTGAAAGCTTCGCTTTCAACTAACCGGTAGGGCATCATCTCTAATGAGATTAGTCTAGCAATGTGGGCGTTCAAACCCTGTGTACGCGGATGCGAGGATGAGTACTTCCTTTTCCTAACAAGAGTCTCATGTAGGGTGAGCTGGACTGGAGAGCTGGAGATCGTGGAACTAGCGGTGGTGCCGGTGGACATGGCAGACTGAGAGAGGGTTGGAGATGGTATTTTTCCCGGTGCCCTACATGCAGTGTTTCCTACTACGAACCTTGTGATTCCCTGACTGCTTTGGCCTGGAGACAAAAGCTGCACAGATACTGCAGGTGTTGCGGGAAATGGTGGGCTTACAGTGAGGGAAGGGATGTAGCGTTGCTGACTAGCTTCATTGGCCGAGGATGCTGCAACCTTTAGGCACGTTTGGTAGTTAGTCCAGGCTTGCAAATGCATGGTGGATAAATGTCTATGCATGCAACTTGTATTTAGACTTTTAAGATTCTGACCTCTGCTTAAGGTAGTTGAACATTTCTGACAGATGACTTTGAGCTGATCATTTGGATGTTGTTTAAAAAAATGCCAGACTGCACTCTTTCTACTATCGGATACCTTTTCAGGCATGGCAGACTGAGCTTCTTTAACCGGATGGCCACGCTGTCCTCCAACTGGTTTCGGTTTGCCACGTGTTTTTGGCCAGATACGGGCCCGGCAGATGGAACCTGTTGTGATGTTGATGCCTGCTGCGGCTCCTCCTCCTCCTCCTCCACTTCAGAACTACTGCCGCCTGCACCCTGTTCCCCCAATGGCTGCCAATCGGTGTCAACAACTGGGTCATCTATGACCTCCTCTTCTATCTCGTGTGCAACTTCGTCTGTGTCACCGTGTAAGCCGGTGGTATAGCGTTCGTGACGGGGCACCATAGTCTCAGCTGGGTTTGATTCTGGCTCAGTACACTGCGAGGGCAATGTTCTGGTCTGAGTCAAAGGAACAGCATAGTAATCTGGCTGTGGCTGTGCATCAGTGCACTCCATGTCCGATTCAACTTCTAATGGGCATGGCCTGTTAACTGTTTCACTGTCTAACCCAGGAACGGTATGTGTAAAGAGCTCCATGGAGTAACCCGTTGTGTCGCCTGACGCATCCTTCTCTCTTGTTCTGGGTGAAGAAGACAAGGAAGCGACTTGTCCCTGACCATGAACATCCACTAACGACGCGCTGCTTTTACATTTAGCACTTTCAGAAGAGGAGGCAAAAGAGCTAGAGGCTGAGTCAGCAAGGAAAGCCAAAACTTGTTCTTGCTGCTCCGGCTTTAAAAGCGGTTTTCCTACTCCCAGAAAAGGTAGCGTTCGAGGCCCTGTGTAGCCAGACTACGTTTTTGGCTCAACAACTCGAGACTTAGGTGCTGTACTGCTTTTACCACGACCACCTGATGCTCCACCACCACTACCATCATTACCAGCTGACAATGACCGCCCACGGCCACAACCTCTTCCACCAGACTTCCTCATTGTTTGCAAAACGTAACCAAAGTTACGGTATTTGTTACTGCAAAACAACTTATAAGGTGAACTCTAACTTCTGTAGGATTTATATATACCTTTATAGGTGGCTGACACTGAAAGGAAAACCAGGCCCAATGTTACACACTAGGTTTTCTGTGCCACAATAATTTGAGACAGATGGCACACACACGACCGGCACTCAAACAGAAATGCCAATCTTAATCTTCCACTATTTTTTGTTTTCAGGGAGAATTTACAAAAAAAAAATGGCCCAGTATTACACAGTGGTTTTCGGTGGCACACAATGAGAGACAGATGCCACACACAGCAATGGCACAGAGGCAGACTTGCCAATCTTTATCTCCCACTAATTTTTTTTTTTTTTACAGGGAGAATTTACCCCCCCAAAAAAAATGGCCCAGTATTACACACTGGTTTTCGGTGGCACACAATGAGAGACAGATGCCACACACAGCAATAGCACAGAGGCAGACTTGCCAATCTTTATCTCCCACTAATTATTTTTTTTTTTACAGGGAGAATTTAGAAAAAAAAAAAATGGCCCAGTATTACACAGTGGTTTTTGGTGGCACACAATGAGAGACAGATGCCACACACAGCAATGGCACAGAGGCAGACTTGCCAATCTTTATCTCCCAGACTCCCACTATTAATTTTTTTTTTTACAGGGAGAATTTACCCCCCCAAAGAAATGGCCCAGTATTACACAGTGGTTTTCGGTTGCACACAATGAGAGACAGATGCCACACACAGGACTGGCACAGAGGCAGACTTGCCAATCTTTATCTCCCAGACTCCCACTATTGTTTTTTTTTTTACAGGGAGAATTTACCCCCCAAAAAAAGAATGGCCCAGTATTACACCGTGGTTTTCGGTGGCACACAATGAGAGACAGATGCCACACACAGCAATGGCACAGAGGCAGACTTGCCAATCTTTATCTCCCAGACTCCCACTATTATTTTTTTTTTTACAGGGAGAATTTACCCCCCCAAAAAAATGGCCCAGTATTACACACTGGTTTTTGGTGGCACACAATGAGAGACAGATGCCACACACAGCAATGGCACAGAGGCAGACTTGCCAATCTTTATCTCCCACTAATTTTTTTTTTTACAGGGAGAATTTACCCCCCAAAAAAAGAATGGCCCAGTATTACACAGTGGTTTTCGGTGGCACACAATGAGACAGATGCCACACACAGCAATGGCACAGAGGCAGACTTGCCAATCTTTATCTCCCACTAATTATTTTTTTTTTTACAGGGAGAATTTAGAAAAAAAAAAAAAATGGCCCAGTATTACACAGTGGTTTATGGTGGCACACAATGAGAGACAGATGCCACACACAGCAATGGCACAGAGGCAGACTTGCCAATCTTTATCTCCCACTAATAATTTTTTTTTTTTACAGGGAGAATTTAGAAGAAAAAAAAATGGCCCAGTATTACACAGTGGTTTTCGGTGGCACACAATGAGAGACAGATGCCACACACAGCAATGGCACAGAGGCAGACTTGCCAATCTTTATCTCCCACTAATTATTTTTTTTTTACAGGGAGAATTTACCCCCAAAAAAAGAATGGCCCAGTATTACACAGTGGTTTTCGGTGCACACAATGAGACAGATGCCACACACAGCAATGGCACAGAGGCAGACTTGCCAATCTTTATCTCCCACTAATTATTTTTTTTTTTACAGGGAGAATTTAGAAGAAAAAAAAATGGCCCAGTATTACACAGTGGTTTTCGGTGGCACACAATGAGAGACAGATGCCACACACAGCAATGGCACAGAGGCAGACTTGCCAATCTTTATCTCCCACTAATTATTTTTTTTTTTACAGGGAGAATTTACCCCCCAAAAAAAGAATGGCCCAGTATTACACAGTGGTTTTCGGTGCACACAATGAGACAGATGCCACACACAGCAATGGCACAGAGGCAGACTTGCCAATCTTTATCTCCCTGCAGTAATCTCAGAAAAGTATGGCAGGCAGCTATAAAAAGGACTGCTGCACACAAAAGTGTGGACAAACACACAAGATAGCTGTGCAGAAAGGAAGGAACAACAGGATTTGTGCTTTGAAAAAAGCAGTTGGTTTGCACAGCGGCGTACACACACAGCAACGCAGCTATCAGGGTCAGGGAGCCTTCTAGGGCAGCCCAATGAGCTACAGCGCTGAGGAAAAAAAATATAGCTTCCACTGTCACTGCAAACAAAAGGTGGTGTTGGACAGTGGAAATCGCTACAGCACAAGCGGTTTGTGGCTTTATGTACCCTGCCTGACACTATCCCTGCTTCTGACGAAGCGGCACCTCTCCCTACGCTCAGATCAGCAGCAGTAAGATGGCGGTCGGCGGGAACGCCCCTTTATAGCCCCTGTGATGCGGCAGAAAGCAAGCCAATCACTGCAATGCCCTTCTCTAAGATGGTGGGGACTGAGATCTATGTAATCACGCTGCCCACACTCTGCGTCCACCTTCATTGGCTGAGAAATGGCGCTTTTAGCGTCATTGAAACGCGACTTTGGCGCGAAAGTCGCGTACCGCATGGCTGACCCCACACAGGGATCGGATCGGGTTTCATGAGACGCCGACTTAGCCAAAATTCGGCGACTTATGAAAATGACCGATCCGTTTCGCTCAACCCTAGTGGAGACAAACTGGGAGCAGCATGGCGTTCAGCACCATCTTGTTTCATACTTTCTTATACTAAAACTTATCACCATGTTTCTCTTCCTGCACATCACCTCTAATTGCACAGGTTTTTCCATAATATCTCAGCCTGATCTAACAAGCCAGCATCATTTAAAGATCCTCTTTTTTACTTCAATACATTTCCAGAAAACCCTCATTAAGTCAGTCACCCAACTTTCCTTCGACAGACAGATTTTCTGTTGTTCTGCACCATGCTAAACTTACTTGCAGCAATTCCTCATCTTCTGACTTCCTTTCTTTTCTTTAATAACTCCCTGCCATTCTAACTACTGTAATCTGCCTTTCTAGGGGAATACACATATTTTCATTAATCACCTCATATTCTATATTTACTTCTTCTCCCCTCTGGCAAACACTATCATACAGCAGTCTTATCTGCCGTCATCACATTCCCTCCTCTTTTACGGAACTGCAAAAACTTCTCCACTTTCTGCTGGCTTTAGACAAACAAAAAGTTGGAGTTCTAATCCAGTGACCAGAAGTCCCAGCCCAAATCTATGAACTGCACAGAGAATGAGACATGTCTGCTGTATTAACGCCGTGTCTCCCCTCGGACCGCACCGAGTTACCTGGTACCACACAGAATTTGCGCTCACCCCAGCAACAACACTAATCTCGTATCTCACGTGCGGTCACAGATAGGACAGCTAATTCTGGAAGAGGGACAACACTCTCAGACACACATAACCAGACGGACGGACAAACACAAAAACTGACCGTCCTCTGTAACTGGGATTTCTATCTCAGACCTTGTGCACAATGCTAGGGTTCAAAGAGGTCTCTACCATTTTTTGCACTACGTGGTTCGACCAGCGGTAATTCTATCACGCCATGCTCCGCACATGAGACTCTAGGAGCAACTTTGCGCTCACTGTATCATAGACAACCTCCTCTCCCCCTGCCTGCTACACACAGGCAGAAGACTCAATACCCCAGAACAGTGCTGGCACATTCAAGACAAAACATGCAACATGTTAGAAGCAATCAATAACGGTTTGTGCTCCTCACAGCCAGTAGCCGTGGGTTCTTTTAAGGCCACCAGGTGTACGTATCCCACACCCACTGTGTCAGGGCGGCACAGACACTCGGCAAACACGAGTACCGAACACACAGAATGGTTCGAGAAACACAGGCAAGTACTACAGATTCATAAAGGAATCAGCAGACTTTCCGTGTTTTTTATGGAGGTGATCAGTCTCCTAGTTGAACCACTCTGGACGTTTTTCCTCGATCCATTCCGGGTGTCAATGTCTGGGGAGTCTTCAGTGGCCCCACATTGGGCACCAAAAATGTGAGGGTGATCTCTTAAAGGAAGATCAATATGATTGCTTTTACCTGACCAAATATAAGCTGAGTGCTAGCTTAGAGGCTAAGAATGCACCAGATTCACAAAGACGATATACAGCCTCTCTCAGCGAAAGTTGTTCCCCAACTGCTTTATTCTGAACAAAGGATGATACTAGAAACAGGAAATGGGGGAGGTCGCACAACTTCTGAATAGTTAGTGTCACTCTGATTGGTTCATTCCAACTTCATTTTCAACTTCACTTCCATATATGGTATTCAGTTGATTGTCCAATACCCAGCGACGTCTTCACATTTCAAAAGTTCCTTCCAGTGTGCTGCTGATCAGGAAACAGACTCCATCTTGCTACACCATATCTGAACTGACTTATATAAGGTTTAATAATTGATTTCATTAGCCATTTTCTCCTTCACATATAGATCTTATATTCACTTTTATATGGCTAACCATGTATATATATATATTTATTAATATTGTATGGCCATATAATTGATGCACTATCACTTTATCGTTATGAAATGTGGTTGTATATGTACATCATGTTGCCTTTTGTTGTTCACTTTGATATTCATTGTGTTTATTCACATATCCCCTTCTTTTTTAACAATTTACATCTGTTTATCATATATCCACTCATTTTCACGTATATATTCATCCTATATTTGGCATTCTTGCATGTTACTTTCCCCTTTCTGCCCCACATTTATTCACTTATACCTGCATATACACTTCATGTGCTCCCCGCTTACGTCTTTGATTTCTTCCATACACACATATATATGATGGCTGATTTACTTGGCACGCATGCGCCGTCTGTGTTCCGAGTGCCGGCGGGCGCCAGCGTCTTTACATTGCTGCGGTGACTGATCACATGCTTGTGCCCAGTCATCACGTCCGGCATGATGCTGCGGCTCACGGCTCCGGATTTCTCCTGATGGCGCATGCGTCAACTTACATATAGTCCGCCCTCATTGGCCACATCTTCCTTTTAAAACCCCTGCTTTTCATGTGGACACCTCTCCCCCTGACGAAGGACTTCTGATCTAAAATGTGCGTCGGGGCTCGTGTCTGCCTATATTCACCAAAACCATTCAGGTAACCATGTTTCAGGCCATTTACCTTGTAGTACTTTTTCAGGTGTGCTATTCAGCAGCCATACCAGCATGAGCGCATATGTTTGCTACCTTTAATGGACACATAGGCTGTGTTTGGCAATGTGTAGGACAGTCTATAGCACTATATATTGCTGATACTTGAAAAACTTCTGTCCTCTCATACTACATATACACTATCACATTCAGGGGCTGGCTGGCATTTTTCAGCCTGGGGGGCAATCACAAGGCAGTGGCCCTTCAGTTGCGGTGGCCCTCCTTTTCCCTAATAATCTCTGGCCACTGGATAAAAGTAGCAGAGATAACAGGCTTTAAAAACAGGCTGGTTCATAGATATGGGAACAGAACGGAGCTTGCTGCATAGATATGGGAGCAGAACCGAGCTTACTCAGGATATATGGGAGCAGAACGGAGGTTACTGCAGAGATATGGTAGCAGAACCGAGCTTACTCCAGAGATATGGGAGCAGAACGGAGGTTACTGCAGAGATATGGTAGCAGAAACGAGCTTACTCCAGAGATATGGGAGCAGAACAGAGCTTACTACAGAGATATGGGAGCAGAGCGGAGCTTACTGCAGAGATAAGGGAGCAGAACCGAGCTTACTACAGAGATATGGGAGCAGAGTGGAGCTTACTACAGAGATAAGGGAGCAGAACCGAGCTTACTACAGAGATATGGGAGCAGAACGGAGCTTACTACAGAGATATGGGAGCACAACAGAGCTTACTACAGAGATATGGGAGCAGAACCGAGCTTACTACAGAGATATGGGAGCAGAACAGAGCTTACTACAGAGATATGGGAGCACAACAGAGCTTACTACAGAGATAAGAGAACATAACCGAGCTTAATAAGTGTACTACATGGAACCAAGCCTGCTACATAGAAACTGGAGCAAAACCGAGATTACGGCATACATACGGTACCATAATCTAGATTACTGCATTGATACAGTACTAGAACCAAGTTTACTGCTTAGATATGGTGCCATAACGGAGTTTACTTACAAACATACATACAATACGGCTACACAGTGCCTACTACTGTCACCACTACACAGCGAATACATAATATTATAATATCACCATTACCTCTATATGAAACTACATTCTATACAAAGACCAATGATACTACCATACACCCTTTACTATGACTGAATAACATTTAGCTGCTACTAAATTAAAAAAATGTTACCTAAAAAGAGCAATATTACAAGCTAACAGTAACCGTATATTGGTAGATACCAGTTCCGCAGAACAAGTGATTACAGTACAGTTATATACAGTAACTTACACACGACGTTCTTTCTGATTTGGATCGTTCACATTTCTATCTGGCCCAGACCGACATGACAACTTCTTCAGCCAGGACTCATCTGCACAGATTACTATAAAGACACATTTGACTTCTCACATTTCTAGCGCCGTCCCCATCTATTCCCAACCTACAAAAACTCCCCACTCTGTGTGCACCTGCAGTGTGGACCACTGACCCCAATATTTAATCAATTGTGTCATTACTAGGATTACTCCCACCCCCCAAAATTAATGTATCCCAAAGAAAGTAGTAATGCTCCTACTGTGCAACGACATGTATGGGCCTTTGAAGGATATAATATCCCAAGTGCCCCCTTCCAGCAACAAATACCCTTGAGTGCTCACGTAAAGTAACACTGTCCCCCCCCAAAAAAAAGGATCCTGAGTGCCCCTATCAAAACTAATAATGTGCCCATTCATAACAAATAATGTCCTCTGTCCCACACAGCTCTGTATATACAGAATGATGGTCCTACAGCCCCCAATACCCCTTTATTATACATTGAGGACCCCAAAACTCCCTATATATAGTAAAATGGCTACATAGCCCCCTATACAAAATATGATGTCCCAACTGCCTCCTATATATAGTATGAAGCTTTAAAGTTTCCTATATATACTATAGCTCCCCACAAATAGTATGTCACCAAAAACCCCTATATATAGTATGATGGTCCCCTACAGCTCTCTAATTGCGATATTATGTACTTCACAGCTTCCGATATATAGTATGATGATCCCGCATCCCCTCTATATATAGTATCATGTCCCTACAGCCCCCTATATGGAATATGGTGGCCCCACAGCCCCATATGATGTATGATGATATATATAGTATGAAGGTATCCCACTGCCCCACATATATAGTATGATGGTCCCCACATATATAGTATAGGAAGTGCGATGGCCCCAGTTCCCACCATAAATATAGGACAATGGCACAAGTTGCGTGTGTGTGTGTTCTCCCCAAATATCTAGAATGATGACCCCAATTCTCCCCTTATATATAGTAGGATGGCCCCAGTTCTCCCCCATATTTTTCTCTTCCGGTCCGCAGAGAGGCATGAGGCAATAATGTAATCGCCCCACCTGCGTCAGCACACTGAAGTCTCAGGAAGCTGCGGTCGGTCTGCAGCTTATGAGACAGACCAGGGTTTCCACTAGGAATTTCGGGGCCCCATACTGGCAACATTTTCGTGTTCCCTTGAGACTCCGCCCAGGCTCCACCCCAGCTTCACCTCCACCTCCACTGTCCCACTGCTCATTCTTGGAAAAACTCAACTTCTCCACCACATCCTCACCAATCAGATATTAACAGTTCCCATCAAACACCAGATCACATTAATAACCAGCAGCTTTTGTTCTGGCCTAAAGAATTTTTAAGTTGACACCACGACACGGTAGACTCTTTCGGCCGGGCCCTACTCTACTCTAAACTATTAAAAATAAATATATTTTTATGGATTTTTCTTTAAGGGAATGAGTGATATACATTTACATTTTGTTTTAAACAACCATAAATACCACATTACAGTACAAGGGACAAATATCGTCACACCATGACCAGACCACATATTACTAGCACATAGTGACTGAATTATACCACTTGCAAGGAACAAATATAGTGATGAGCGAGCATACTCGTTACTCAAGATTTCCCGAGCACGCTCGGAAGTCCTCCGAGTATTTGTTAGTGCTCGGAGATTTAGTTTTCAGAGCCGCAGCTGAATGATTTACATCTGTTAGCCAGCATAAGTACATGTGGGGATTCCCTACAAACCAGACAACCCCCACATGTACTTATGCTGGCTAAGAGATATAAATCATTCAGCTGCGGCGCTGAAAACAATCTCCGAGCACTAAAAAATACTCGGACACCCGAGCGTGCTCGGGAAACATCGAGTACCGAGTATGCTCGTGTAGCGCCCCCACTGCCACCGGGCCTCTGAGTCTCTGCTCTGGGGTTGTCACGGTGGCTAGGCCCGATCCGTGACCCTGCCGAGGGGCGCACAGTGAATGATGAATATGGATGATGTAACAGATGTAAATGGTGACGCTGTAGTGGTGCAGTGCAGTAAATAACGAGGACACCAGGTTGCAGTCTCTTTACCTCTTTACTGAAGGTCTCTGAGTCCTCAGTCCGGAATACGGTTCACCAGGCTGCGCAAGTCCGGCCGGTCCAGTGGCACCTCCAGAGTTCTCTTCACAGGTGGAAATCGGTGCCTTCCTTCTAGCGCTATGTGTTGTGGTCCTTCCCTGCTGTGCTTACGGAAAGTCCCCCACAACTGTTGTGTCTGTTTCTTAAGTTCCCTCACAACTCGATTAGATGATGTTCTGCTAATCCTCCGTCCCTCCCTGATGTTCTGGTTGGGACGGCACCCGTTTGACGGGTAGGCTCGGAGCTCTTCCGGGACCCTAGAGTCGCCCCTCTCCACAAGTTGCCCCCCAAGACTGCATAGGTGATTTAGGTTAGACAGCCCGCCTTAAACTGACTGTCCTGCCGCTGTTTGGAGTATTGCTTGAAGCTGAATGTTATGATACTCCCTCGGCGTTCCGGCCACCGGTAGTGCGCCTCAGTAGGATGTTGCTTCGGTCTTACAGCATGACTCCTACTGGTATTTCTCCTTTTGCGTGATCTCGTTTCTCACTCAGCACAATCTATCTCTCTTCTAATCATTCCTTGGGCACCGCCGCTACCCGGAGCAGGCACGGTCCCGTTACGTTCATTCAAGTTGCCAAGCCTCTGTCAGGATCCCACCCCTGACAGAGACCCTACTGTATCTTCCCCTACAACACCCTCTGCCACAAGGTGTTGCCTGGTTCCAACCCAGTCAGCTTTCTGATCTAACTTCCTGCCTGACCCCCAGTTTACCCACTATGGTGGGGAGTGGCCTAATGAATAGCACCCTTAGCTCCCCCCGGAGGCCCGGCTATGAAATGTATTGGTGTCTGTGATACCTGATCAGATGAACTCCTTCAGTGCCATCAGACGCACCATAGCTCCCCATAGTGGCGGAGCCACAGTACTGCAGCGACCAGGACTCTGGGGCGCTGCACTCCCCCCTGGTTAAACACAGTACTCCGGGACTGGGAAGAAAACAACAATACAAGTTAGCAAAAAGACATACAGTTTTGTTGAGTGCAATAACAATAAGTATACTTGAACAGGCTTCCCTTTATGGGAGGTAAGGACACTTGAACGTTACAAACATGGTTAAATATCATAGCAACATGCTATAAATAACTCTTCTTACCCAACCGGGTATTCTACTAAGTGCAAAATTGTTGAACAATAATTTAACATTGCCCTTAAGGACATACACTCTGTATCCACTAAAGGCCTTCTTATAATCACATTATAAGGCAATTTAACTTTTTCATTCCCCTTCTTGAAATCTGCAGGACTGCCTGTCCTAACGGCACCAGACCTACTGCCTCTCCTTTCTATGCAGGACCGCCCCGTTCAGCCCGGGCCTACTGCATTTCAACTACTATACACGGTATAGAACATAACATTACTTTCAGTTTAAGAGCACTGAGCCATCTCTACATGACTCCTATGAGGACTCAGGGTTTACCTTCTATCCTAACTATCTATCAACATTATTAAAACATTTTCTATTGAACATTAAGCCTTCTCATTATCTTTCTCTCTATCATGCATGCTGGACACCATGTCTATCCCTACGGGCCCACTGCATCTTTCTTCTATCTTTCACTTTTTCTTTTTCAGAGAACATCATCAGCATTTCTTCACAATTAACTAGTTAATTACATATAACTTTCTCATGTAAACATTATCATCACTTTCTTTTGTCAAGACATTATTGCTTCCAGTCTTAAAGCAATATCACCGTTTAAGCGCAACAAATGAACATCCCCTTTAAGAGGGGACCAAGTCTCTATGAGGTAGCACGCCTTCTCAAGCTACCAGTCCATACTCAGCAAAGGTTCCAGTGTGGTATCTTCACAAAGAGTCCTTCTTTAAGTAAAACCAGTAGGGAGCGCCTTTAATAAGGTGCAAACTATGTACAAGAAGTCCGGATCATGCACTGTTCATGATTTCAGCAGTTCTTTTCAACTAGAAACTTGTGCAAAAACTTTGGAAAAACAAACAAAAACAAACAATAGGGATCCCAAGTCCACAGAAGGATCCCCTTAAGAGTTAACCCTGGATGGGTTCAGCAGCAAAAATCAGGAAACAAACAAACAGTTAAGAAACTATGTACATCTTCAAAATACAGAAACATCTACTTAAACCACCCAGGGGGCAGCACTGGCGGGGGCAACCCTTTTGGGTATTGCGAGCCACCTGGTACTGCATAAGGGGGTCTGTCGTCCCATCTGGGGGTCTGTGTACCCACAGTCTTCAGTCCTTGGGCAGTAGACACGCTGTTCACCTGAGGAGGTGCCTGCGTGGTCACGACAGCGGTGGAGGTCATGACGCGGCAAGTCGTGGTTTTCACAGTTGTGCCTGCTGGGGTGACCACGGTGGTCTCCATTGTAACCGTGGGCCGGTCACAAGGGGGCACTCTGGCCACGGGGGACAACTTTTCGGACACCCTAGGCAAGGAGGTCATGGAACTGTGCCTCTTGTGGACGTTCAGGGCAAACCACCCCTTCTCTCCAAGGTGCCGGGTGTAAATGACATCATCCCCTGGATAAAGGTCCCGGCCCGGGTGGCCCTCTCTAAGATGCGACTCTACATCCCGCCGGTTAACAAAAACTTCGGCATATAGACCCGGCTCCTTTATAAAGCCCCAGCCTCCACGGAGCTTAAAGTCAATGACGGTGCCCTGCCTGCGCAGGGCCTGCTGAGCAATGGGATCCTTGCGGGCCCAGTCCTTGACCGCCAAGTCTTTTTTGTGGTGGGCCTCCAGCCCGGCCTGGTAGGTTTTCTCCTCCTCTTTCCACTGCTGTTCTAGCTGGACCCGGTATTCCTCCCAGCTTAGGGCCTGTACCATCTCCCCCTCTTGGGTCTTCACCCCGGGGAACCCCATAAGGTTAGATCCTGGGTTCACCCAGCGACACACTGTGCGCTCCGCACGGACGTCACACAGCAGGGTGGTTGGATCGATCGGGGCCTTCATGCGGTGTTCCATGCCCGTGGCCTCCTCCCAGGGTAACAGGCGTTGGAGTCTATGGGTTCCGGGGAGACGGGGTGCCGCAACGGGGCCTACTAGTAAGCCCTCGGCCGGTGGGACGGGGTCGGCGGACTCACCAGCCAATGCGGGGGCCTCCTCCGCAGCAGATTCCTCCAGCGGTGTCGACGAGGATCTCAGCGGTTGCTCCAGGTACGGTGCAGGATCCGACGCCTGAGGACCTTCTTCCGGCGCTGCCTGCTGCGGAGCCTGGGCCTTCATGCTCAGTTGGAGGAGTTGGTCGATCAGGCTCTCCATCTCGACCCGCAGAAGTTCAGTGCTGTCCACGGAGAACGGGCTGCTGGGCTCATCCGGGTAGTTGGGGGAGACTTCCACTTCAACCCCACTGTCGGGTTCGGAGCTGCTGGCCATAGCGTCCTCCACATGGGTCACTTCCTGGTCTTTTTCCCGCTCTCTCCTTCGTGGGCGGTGTCATTTTCTCGGTCTCCGCCCTCCATTGAGGATTAGGAGGCGGATCTCTGCTGCTGACGGACACGTCCTCACGGTGCAGAAATATTTAGACTGGGCGGCCATTGCTTTTCGTGCTTTTCAGCTTGCCTACGCCCACTCCACGCCCCTCTTCTTCTCCTGCGCTCTCCTCAGCGCTATAATGGCGGTGGATTTTGGCGGTAAATGGCGCAGCACAGTCTTTGTAATAAAGTACAGTCCAAGCACAGTAAGTCACAGTTCCAAGGCACACATGACCTGATTCTTCAGGCTTAAGTAGATCCTGTTCGTGACGCCAAGTTTGTAGCGCCCCCACTGCCGCAGGGCCGAGGGGTACCCGGTACCGGGCCTCTGAGTCTCTGCTCTGGGGTTGTCACGGTGGCTAGGCCCGATCCGTGACCCTGCCGAGGGGCGCACAGTGAATGATGAATATGAATGATGTAACAGATGTAAATGGTGACGCTGTAGTGGTGCAGTGCAGTAAATAACGAGGACACCAGGTTGCAGTCTCTTTACCTTTTTACTGAAGGTCTCTGAGTCCTCAGTCCGGAATACGGTTCACCAGGCTGCGCAAGTCCGGCCGGTCCAATGGCACCTCCAGAGTTCTCTTCACAGGTGGAAATCGGTGCCTTCCTTCTAGCACTATGTGTTGTGGTCCTTCCCTGCTGTGCTTACGGAAAGTCCCCCACAACTGTTGTGTCTGTTTCTTAAGTTCCCTCACAACTCGATTAGATGATGTTCTGCTAATCCTCCGTCCCTCCCTGATGTTCTGGTTGGGACGGCACCCGTTTGACGGGTAGGCTCGGAGCTCTTCCGGGACCCTAGAGTCGCCCCTCTCCACAAGTTGCCCCCCAAGACTGCATAGGTGATTTAGGTTAGACAGCCCGCCTTAAACTGACTGTCCTGCCGCTGTTTGGAGTATTGCTTGAAGCTGAATGTTATGATACTCCCTCGGCGTTCCGGCCACCGGTAGTGTGCCTCAGTAGGATGTTGCTTCGGTCTTACAGCACGACTCCTACTGGTATTTCTCCTTTTGCGTGATCTCGTTTCTCACTCAGCACAATCTATCTCTCTTCTAATCCTTCCTTGGGCACCGCCGCTACCCGGAGCAGGCACGGTCCCGTTACGTTCGTTCAAGTTGCCAAGCCTCTGTCAGGATCCCACCCCTGACAGAGACCCTACTGTATCTTCCCCTACAACACCCTCTGCCACAAGGTGTTGCCTGGTTCCAACCCAGTCAGCTTTCTGATCTAACTTCCTGCCTGACCCCCAGTTTACCCACTATGGTGGGGAGTGGCCTAATGAATAGCACCCTTAGCTCCCCCCGGAGGCCCGGCTATGAAATGTATTGGTGTCTGTGATACCTGATCAGATGAACTCCTTCAGTGCCATCAGACGCACCATAGCTCCCCATAGTGGCGGAGCCACAGTACTGCAATGACCAGGACTCTGGGGCGCTGCACTCGCTCATCACTAAACAAATACCAATGCACCATGTCCAGACCACATATTACCACCACATGATGACCAATAATACCACATACAAGGAACAAATACTGCCACACCATGACCAGACCTCATATTAACACCACATAGTGACTGAATACTGCAATACTGATCATTAATTTAAAAAAAAACCCACAATACTAAGTGCTATTGTGGTAGGCACGGTACCGCATAGGGAATGTGCCTCTGACTGCGGAGCCCCTTATAGATGAAGATAATAGGAAACAGCGTGCAGTGCCTATTCCCTCCTCACACTACTCCCCCAGGTGATGCAGTAATTGGGGCGCCCAGCGGACCAACGGGAAGAGAGAGGAAGGGGCATCTGGCCACACCCACAAAGGTTAAATCCAGGTGCTGGGGTCAGTTCCTTCCTCTTTCTCCCCGGTTGACCCTCTGGAAGCAATTGTCCCGGATACCCCGTCTGCCATGTCGGACCCCATGATCGAGGCCATACAACGGAGAGCTGCACAGGAAGGTGAGCAATGGTTGCGATCCCTTATTTCTGGCCTGGGTGCTCACCTTCCTGTGCCCTCTCCTCAACCCCTAGCCTCCCCGTCGTCGTCCCCCGGGGCCCCTTCCTCCCATACACTTTCCCCCGGGGCCTCGTCCTCTCTCGCTGCCCCAGGGCTGCTAATCTCCCCTCCCCTGCCGGTGGGATCGGCCCCGTCCATTCAAATGCCGGGGTCAACTCGCCCATATCAGGCCATCCGGTGCTCCTGTCCCCAGCCACCTCGGGTCACGCCGGTGTAGCGGCGCCTCCGGGCAGACGCTCTTCACGTACTCCCGAGCGCCTGTGCGTCAGAGGGGAGCAGGCGCTTCCATCTCGCCATGCTCCGTCCTCTGCCCCACGTGTGGCTTCGGGGGGTGCAGCAGGCGTCGCGACGGCAGTGCCGGGCACCGCTGCCCGCCGGGGTTAGGCGCCATACACAGAATCCGTCCGGACCCCGGTCGCTTCCGGTCCCTGCTCCACAGACCGGGGCCCAGCGCACGTGGCGGAAGCCCTGCCCACTAACACAGATCAGGCCCGCCCTGCCGCCCAGAGTGCAGTGCGGGCCGGGATAGGAACGCCCACTTCCGGCTCCTCCTTCATTCAGGCCCGGAGCGCCGGGCAACTGCCCGCCGCCTCTGTATCTTCTGCGGCACTCCAGCCGCTCATCGGGTCCGGGGGGCGGCGCGGCCAGTCGGCCCAGGCGCGCCGCAGGTGCCCCGCAGCTCCGGAGAGCATCCCCTCCCTGATGCCTGCCTGGCACCGCCAAGCCCCGCCCACTTTCGCCTCTGCTCGCACTGCTAGCACGGCGCTGCCAGTGGGGCCCCAGCCCACCAAGTTGTGCTGAGGGGCGCCTCACAGGCAGCACTGTCTTGCCCCCCAAGCCAGGTCCTGCTGCCACACCCGCCGCCCCAGCACATATCATCCGCCAGCTGCGGCCTGGCCCACAGCGTCCTTCCGGCAGGCATTCCCGCAATGCCTGCACGGGGGGCCATGGGGGCAGGCCTTCCTCCCAGGAACGCGGTCGCAGAGCGCGCCGGTCGGTCCATCTCGACCGACCGGCGCGCTCCGCAGCCGGTACAGTGTAACACAAGCACAGTCGCACGCAACACGAACACACCACTAATTAACGGTGCACTGCCGACACCCCCATACACTCAGACGCAAACCGATCCATTTCATACACCCTCCCCAGTCCTTTCCAGCACACCCCTGGTGGCTAACGGTGTCGCCTTATCGCCAACGCCGTCACCACGCCCCACACCGCCAGCTATGACACACAGCCAGCGCGCCCCAGTCTCATCCCCTAACCATGACAGTGACAGGTGTATACGCTGCAGACCGTCCCCATCCTCCGTAGACTCCCAACATTACGTCCTCGGTCCCCCAAATCCCCGCTATTCCCCCTATAGACGCTGCGCGCATACGTATCGCCGCAGATCCCGGTCCGCTAGGTGGCGCTCGCCATCCACGTCGGGACAGTCTGACAGTTCCGAGCGCAGCGAGAGGCGCTACCGTAGAAGGCGGCGCTCACCCCGAGGATCCATCAGGGCTGGAGCGACGCCAACAGCGGTAACGGCTCAGCCACACGTCGACATGGCGGGAGCAACACCATTAGCGGTAACGGCTCAGCCACACATCAACATGGCGGGAGCGACACCATTAGCGGTAACGGCTCAGCCACACATCAACATGGCGGGAGCGACACCATCAGCGGTAACGGCTCAGCCACACATCAACATGGCGGGAGCGACACCATCAGCGGTAACGGCTCAGCCACACATCAACATGGCGGGAGCGACACCAATTAGCGGTAACAGCTCAGCCACACATCAACATGGCGGGAGCGACACCATCAGCGGTAACGGCTCAGCCACACATCAACATGGCGAGAGCGACACCATTAGCGGTAACGGCTCAGCCACACATCAACATGGCGGGAGCGACACCATTAGCGGTAACGGCTCAGCCACACATCAACATGGCGGGAGCGACACCATTGGCAGTAACGGCTCAGCCACACATCAACATGGCGGGAGCGACACCATTAGCGGTAACGGCTCAGCCACACATCAACATGGCGGGAGCGACACCATCAGCGGTAACGGCTCAGCCACACATCAACATGGCGGGAGCGACACCAATTAGCGGTAACGGCTCAGCCACACATCAACATGGCGGGAGTGACACCATCAGCGGTAACGGCTCAGCCACACATCAACATGGCGAGAGCGACACCATTAGCGGTAACGGCTCAGCCACACATCAACATGGCGGGAGCGACACCATTAGCGGTAACGGCTCAGCCACACATCAACATGGCGGGAGCGACACCATCAGCGGTAACGGCTCAGCCACACATCAACATGGCGGGAGCGACACCATTAGCGGTAACCGCTCAGCCACACGACAAGCCATTGCCATCAACGTCTCTAGCCTCGGCTACCGGCAGGGGATACCTACCCTCATGTCCCCGGGCTACCAATCTACCCCCCCCCCCTGGGCTTACTGTCAACAAGTTATATCTACGACGGGAGTCGGAGTACCTCCACTACCCGGAGACACTCGGCCTGCGTCAGACAACGGTAAGAGCTCTGAATTTGGCGAGCATCACGCCATACATATCACAGGGGAAGGAGAATTGGCATCCACTATCAGGGCGCTGGTCCACCAGCTGACTCGCTCGGCCGGACCAACTGACACAAGGACAGCTCAATCAGCTAGCCTCCACAAAGACGCATTTTTCTGCGGTATTAGTCCCCTAGGTACACACGTGGATCAAGAGATAAAGCAGAAAATATGGGATAACGATTACGTGGATATATGGTCGCTATTGTCAGAAGACCAACAATCCGTAGATAAGGAGCGGAGGGCAGGACTCGAAAGAAACAGACCTAAGATCGCCCAAACCATGAATAACTGGCTTCAGGCCTTTGCAGTCTTAGGCTGCATCATGGATCAAAAACACCCGGAACGCTGTTCCGAGCTCTTCATATGCCAAGACCTAGTATATAACTCGTATAAGTCTCACGGCGGGTCAGCGTGGAGGCGGTATGACGGAGAATTCCGCAGGCGGCTTGCTATGCAACCCGAACTAGGCTGGGGCGTAAAAGCGACGGATGTTTGGCTGCGTCTTATACTATCCCAAAAACAGCCCCCCCTTTTCGTCGTCGGCCACTAATTACCCAGCCACCGCAGGCCAAAATTCAGTGGTCGCACGGAGACCAGGGGCCTGCTTGCTGTACAACGAGGGGTACTGCCGCTTTCACGGTTCCTGTAGATACAAACACGACTGCTCCGCCTGCGGTGGCGGACACCCCGCAGCAAGATGTACGCACCAAGCACCTGCACGGCATAACCCCGGTGAACGTTACCGCAATGGGCCCTTGGCTAAGCCTCTGCCCCAATAAAGAAACCGCGCAGCAACTCGATCTCGGCTTTAAATTCGGTTTCTTTATCCCCTTTAACTTTAGTCGCGAAACGTAATCGGCAAATAATCTAAAATCCACTCGCGAATTTCCTGAGATCTGATGGGAAAAAGTTCAAAAAGAGGTAGAACTAGGCAGGATGGCGGGCCCATTTACGTCACTGCCATTCAGGAATTTTTAGAATCTCACCTCTGGGCATCATCCCTAAAAAGAACCGGGAAAATATCGGTTAATCCATCACCTCACACAGCAAAGAGCTTGAACAGCATGTCATCTGCATCCCCACCTTTTACTCATGCTGCTATGCCGCCTGGCATTACTATGCTTGAAGCACAACATCTGGTGTCGTGCCACAGTTACGTCTGTTGATGATAACCTTGTTAACGCTTTGTTATTCTCCGATTGGCAGGCTTTCAAGCTCTCCTTCCGACCGCGCAACCATCGGGTGTCCAGTGTCCAACACTCCTTTTGGACACAGTAGCCAATCAACGATGCTACTGATCCGCGCATCAGTTACACCGGCTACCTGGCAGGTTTATGGTAAGGCATGGGACGAGTGGTGCTCATTAATTCATGGAAGACCGGTGGATAGGTGCCATCGGGCGAGATGCGAGGTGCTGGTTGATCTTTTGAATTTGCTCAGGTAAAGAGGCACGTTGGGAATATCGGCGCAGCGACATCTCTCGGGAATAGCCTTTTTCTTCCAGCTTTTGGGGTGGGCAGACGTGACGAAATATTTTTTCATCAGACAAGCTGTTAAAGGCTGGAAAAGTCTCCAACCTAGTCAGGAGTGTCGTCGTCCCATTTCTTTGAGTTTACTACACGATATTATCACGATTTCCCCATCGGTGTGCACCTCCCACTACGAGTCAGTCCTAGCGTCAGCCGCGTTGCCATCGCCTTTTTCGGAGCGCTTCGGATCAGCGAGCTGGTACCGCTTTCAAAATCTCACTAGATGGCGGACTAATCAACGAAGACCTCGTCATACGTAACGAGGCACTGCGCATTAGGGCGCACAAATCCAAATGCGACCCCGCCGGGAGAGGGACGTGGGTCCTCGTTAAGTCGTCGGATGGCCCCATATGCCCACTAAACGTAGTAAAAAAGATACACAGAAATGAAACGCGCGGGTAGATTCTTTCTGGCACATGCAGATGGCTCCCCCTTACCAAATACCAGTTCCACACAATTTTTAATCGGTGTCTCGAAGCAGTCAGCGTCGATCCGTCGGAATACGGTACACATTCTTTCCGTATAGGGGCTGCCACCGAGGCGGCTAAGGCCGGCATCCCCGAAGCTGAAGTGCAGCGTTTGGGTCGGTGGAAAGCCGCATGCTTCGCCAGATACATAAGACCCGACCTGCTTAAGTAACATATCTTGTTTTTTCCAGGCGCTAAAAAACCTGCAGTTTGGGTGGTTGGACATTCATACATCTACTGGGCAAAGAAGCGGGCCGAACAGCGGCCGGGGGGCGTGAATCTAGGCTTCAGGAACGTAGTGGTCAACCGGAGAGGGATAAGAGGCTTAAAGTGGCCAAAAATCTTCCCTGAAGTCATCGACATCGCTAAAAGGGCCAAAGGGCCGGTGATACCAGTCTTGCACGCTGGTGGCAACGATCTGGGAAAACGGAGATGTATTGACCTCAGCTCAACGATGACCGCTGATATCGAGCGTTTCTTCCACCTGTTACCCGACATGATATTGGTGTGGTCGGAGATGGTGCCGCGTGCGGTCTGGCACGGGGCTAAGGACCCAAGAGGCTTAGAACGATCAAGAAAAAAGGTCAACCTGAGAATGGCAAGATTCGTAAAATCAAAATTCGGCATTGTGGTTCGCCACAACCAACTGGAAGCCGACCAATCAGGAATGCTGAGGCCCGATGGCATTCATCTCACGAACATTGGTCTCGACATATTTTTGTCAGGTCTACAAGACGGTATCGAACAGGCACTAAGGCTGAAGGGTGGGGGTCGGAGTCACGTGTAGGTAGTACACATGATCCTCCGTGGCGGAAATGGAGGGAGGGGCGAAGCTTCGTAGCCGCTCATTGGCTGGCCGCCGGTCGATCGCAGACTGGGCCCACGGCTGTGAGCCCGCTGCGAAATGTAATTTGCCCCTCCCTGCTTATTAAATTAATAAACTGTGACCGACTAGTTCAACCCATCCGAGCCTGTCTGTGTTGTCTTTTCGGGATTGGTGGTAGGGGGGAAGGCACTATTTACGACACACGGGTCGCCGCAGTCTGGTAGGCACGGTACCGCATAGGGAATGTGCCTCTGACTGCGGAGCCCCTTATAGATGAAGATAATAGGAAACAGCGTGCAGTGCCTATTCCCTCCTCACACTACTCCCCCAGGTGATGCAGTAATTGGGGCGCCCAGCGGACCAACGGGAAGAGAGAGGAAGGGGCATCTGGCCACACCCACAAAGGTTAAATCCAGGTGCTGGGGTCAGTTCCTTCCTCTTTCTCCCCGGTTGACCCTCTGGAAGCAATTGTCCCACCCTCCCTCCCCTACATATTTACTACTGTGTTTATGATTTTAAAATGCTTTATTACTTGAAATTTATAGCTGATGATTATAATACTGTTATTTTTAAGTCACAGCGGAAATGGAGGGAGGGGCGAAGCTTCGTAGCCGCTCATTGGCTGGCCGCCGGTCGATCGCAGACTGGGCCCACGGCTGTGAGCCCGCTGCGAAATGTAATTTGCCCCTCCCTGCTTATTAAATTAATAAACTGTGACCGACTAGTTCAACCCATCCGAGCCTGTCTGTGTTGTCTTTTCGGGATTGGTGGTAGGGGGGAAGGCACTATTTACGACACACGGGTCGCCGCAGTCTATACAGGAACTCTATATTTACTGTCAGTGTACAGGTAATACAATGATCACAGGTGACATTATACACAGGAGCTCTGTATATAGTGTCAGTGTACAGATAATACAGTGATCACCAGTGACATTATACATAGGATCTCTGTATATAGTGTCAGTGTACAGGTAATACAGGGATCACCAGTGACATTATACACAGGAGCTCTGTAAAAAGTGCCAGTGTACAGGTAATACAGTGATCACCACTGCCAGTGACATTATACACAGGAGCTCTGTATATAGTATACAGTGTATAGTGTCCCTGTACAGGTAATACACTGTCTCACCAGTGACGTCTGTAGCTGAAGTCCTTCATCTTTGCTTTTCTCATTTATGCAGCACAGACCGCCATCATTTCTTCCAGCCAGGACTCACCTCTGCATAAAATAACACAGTTAGAGCACCGCTTCCAGAAAACATTCCCCACTTTTTCCCTTTCTTCTACATTACACATCTGAATACAGAGGTCCACACACAATCAATATATAATTGGTTATTATGCAACCTCATAGATTGCAAGCCTACAAGTCCCCCATCATGTGCAGTCCTCCTTACCTCCCACTTCATGTGCAGTCCCCCTTACCCCCACTTCATAATGTGCAGCCCAACTCCCCCACTTCATCATGTGCAGCCCAATTCTTCCTTCATCATGTGCAGTCTCCATAACCCCCAAACTCCATCATGTGCGGCCCCACTCCCCTTCATCATGTGCAGCCTCCTTAACCCCCAAATTCCATCATGTTTGGCCCCAATTCCCTTCATCATTTGCAGTCTTCTTAACCCCCAAATTCCATCATGTGCAGTCCCACTCCCCTCATGTGCAGCCTCTTTTAGCCCTCAAATTCCATCATGTGCAGCCTCCTTTAACCCCCAAATTCCATCATGTGCAGCCTCCTTTACCTTCCAAATTCCATCATGTGCAGCCTCCTTTAACCCCCCAAATTCCAACATGTGCAACCTCCTTTAACCCCCCAAATTCCATCATGTGCAGTCCTCCTTTCACCCCCCAAACTCCATTATGTGCAGCCTCCTTTAACCCCCCAAATTCCATCATGTGCAGTCATCCTTTAACCCCCCAAATTCCATCATGTGCAGTCCTCCTTTAACCCCCCAAATTCCATCATGTGCAGCCTCCTTTAACCCCCAAATTCCATCATGTGCAGTCCTCCTTTCACCCCCCAAATTCCATCATGTGCAGCCTCCTTTCACCCCCCAAATTCCATCATGTGCAGCCTCCTTTAACCCCCCAAATTCCATCATGTGCAGTCCTCCTTTCACCCCCCAAATTCCATCATGTGCGGCCTCCTTTAACACCCCAAATTCCATCATGTGTGGCCCCCTTTAATCTCCCAAATTCCATCATGTGCAGCCTCCTTTAACACCCCAAATTCCATCATGTGTGGCCCCCTTTAACCTCCCAAATTCCATCATGTGCAGCCTCCTTTAACCCCCCAAATTCCATCATGTGCAGCCTCCTTTCACCCCCCAAATTCCATCATGTGCAGCCTCCTTTAACCCACAAATTCCATCATGTGCGGCCTCCTTTAAACTCCCAAATTCCATCATGTGCAGCCTCCTTTAACCTCCCCAAATTCCATCATGTGCAGTCCTCCTTTCACCCCCCAAATTCCATCATGTGCTGCCTCCTTTAACCCCCCAAATTCCATCATGTGCAGCCTCCTTTAACCCCCCATATTCCATCATGTGCAGCCTCCTTTAACCCCCCAAATTCCATCATGTGCAGTCCTCCTTTCACCCCTCAAATTCCATCATGTGCAGTCCTCCTTTTACCCCCCAAATTCCATCATGTGCAGCCTCCTTTAACCCCCCAAATTCCATCATGTGCAGTCCTCCTTTCACCCCCCAAATTCCATCATGTGCAGCCTCCTTTAACCCACAAATTCCATCATGTGCGGACTCCTTTAACCCCCCAAATTCCTTCATGTGCAGCCTCCTTTAACCCCCCCAAATTCCATCATGTGCAGTCCTCCTTTCACCCCCCAAATTCCATCATGTGCGGCCTCCTTTAACCCCCCAAATTCCATCATGTGCAGCCTTCTTTAACCCCCAAATTCCATCATGTGCAGCCTCCTTTACCTTCCAAATTCCATCATGTGCAGCCTCCTTTAACCCCCCAAATTCCAACATGCGCAACCTCCTTTAACCCCCCAAATTCCATCATGTGCAGTCCTCCTTTCACCCCCCAAATTCCATTATGTGCAGCCTCCTTTAACCCCCCAAATTCATTCATGTGCAGTCATCCTTTAACCCCCCAAATTCCATCATGTGCAGTCCTCCTTTAACCCCCCAAATTCTATCATGTGCAGCCTCCTTTAACCCCCAAATTCCATCATGTGCAGTCCTCCTTTCACCCCCCAAATTCCATCATGTGCAGCCTCCTTTCACCCCCCAAATTCCATCATGTGCAGCCTCCTTTAACCCCCCAAATTCCATCATGTGCAGTCCTCCTTTCACCCCCCAAATTCCATCATGTGCAGCCTCCTGTAACACCCCAAATTCCATCATGTGTGGCCCCCTTTAACCTCCCAAATTCCATCATGTGCAGCCTCCTTTAACACCCCAAATTCCATCATGTGTGGCCCCCTTTAACCTCCCAAATTCCATCATGTGCAGCCTCCTTTAACCCCCCAAATTCCATCATGTGCAGCCTCCTTTCACCCCCCAAATTCCATCATGTGCAGCCTCCTTTAACCCACAAATTCCATCATGTGCGGCCTCCTTTAAACTCCCAAATTCCATCATGTGCAGCCTCCTATAACCTCCCCAAATTCCATCATGTGCAGTCCTCCTTTCACCCCCCAAATTCCATCATGTGCTGCCTCCTTTAACCCCCCAAATTCCATCATGTGCAGCCTCCTTTAACCCCCAAATTCCATCATGTGCAGTCCTCCTTTCACCCCCCAAATTCCATCATGTGCAGTCCTCCTTTTACCCCCCAAATTCCATCATGTGCAGCCTCCTTTAACCCCCAAATTCCATCATGTGCAGTCCTCCTTTCGCCCCCCAAATTCCATCATGTGCAGTCCTCCTTTTACCCCCCAAATTCCATCATGTGCAGCCTCCTTTAACCCCCCAAATTCCATCATGTGCAGTCCTCCTTTCACCCCCCAAATTCCATCATGTGCAGCCTCCTTTAACCCACAAATTCCATCATGTGCGGACTCCTTTAACCCCCCAAATTGCTTCATGTGCAGCCTCCTTTAACCCCCCCAAATTCCATCATGTGCAGTCCTCCTTTCACCCCCCAAATTCCATCATGTGCGGCCTCCTTTAACCCCCCAAATTCCATCATGTGCAGCCTCCTTTAACCCCCCAAATTCCATCATGTGCAGCCTCCTTTCACCCCCCAAATTCCATCATGTGCAGTCCTCCTTTAACCCCCCAAATTCCATCATGTGCAGTCCTCCTTTTACCCCCCAAATTCCATCATGTGCAGCCTCCTTTAACCCACAAATTCCATCATCTGCGGCCTCCTTTAACCCCCCAAATTCCATCATGTGCAGTCCTCCTTTAACCCCCCAAATTCCATCATGTGCAGCCTCCTTTAACCCCCCAAATTCCATCATGTGCAGTCCTCCTTACCTTCCACTTCATGTGCAGTCCCCCTTACCCCCACTTCATCATGTGCAGCCCAACTCCCCCACTTCATCATGTGCAGCCCAATTCTTCCTTCATCATGTGCAGTCTCCATAACCCCCAAAACTCCATCATGTGCGGCCCCATTCCCCCTTCATCATGTGCAGCCTCCTTTAACCCTCAAACTCCATCATGTGCGGCCCCACTCCCCTTCATCATGTGCAGCCTCCTTAACCCCCAAATTCCATCATGTTTGGCCACAATTCCCATCATCATTTGCAGTCTTCTTAACCCCCAAATTCCATCATGTGCGGTCCCACTCCCCTCATGTGCAGCCTCCTTTAGCCCTCAAATTCCATCATGTGCAGCCTCCTTTAACCCCCAAATTCCATCATGTGCAGCCTCCTTTACCTTCCAAATTCCATCATGTGCAGCCTCCTTTAACCCCCCAAATTCCAACATGCGCAACCTCCTTTAACCCCCCAAATTCCATCATGTGCAGTCCTCCTTTCACCCCCCAGATTCCATTATGTGCAGCCTCCTTTAACCCCCCAAATTCCATCATGTGCAGTCATCCTTTAACCCCCCAAATTCCATCATGTGCAGTCCTCCTTTAACCCCCCAAATTCCATCATGTGCAGCCTCCTTTATCCCCCCAAATTCCAACATGCGCAACCTCCTTTAACCCCCCAAATTCCATCATGTGCAGTCCTCCTTTCACCCCCCAAATTCCATTATGTGCAGCCTCCTTTAACCCCCCAAATTCCATCATGTGCAGTCATCCTTTAACCCCCCAAATTCCATCATGTGCAGTCCTCCTTTCACCCCCCAAATTCCATCATGTGCAGCCTCCTTTAACCCCCCAAATTCCATCATGTGCAGCCTCCTTTCACCCCCCAAATTCCATCATGTGCAGCCTCCTTTAGCCCTCAAATTCCATCATGTGCAGCCTCCTTTAACCCCCAAATTCCATCATGTGCAGCCTCCTTTACCTTCCAAATTCCATCATGTGCAGCCTCCTTTAACCCCCCAAATTCCAACATGCGCAACCTCCTTTAACCCCCCAAATTCCATCATGTGCAGTCCTCCTTTCACCCCCCAAATTCCATTATGTGCAGCCTCCTTTAACCCCCCAAATTCCATCATGTGCAGTCATCCTTTAACCCCCCAAATTCCATCATGTGCAGTCCTCCTTTAACCCCCCAAATTCCATCATGTGCAGCCTCCTTTAACCCCCAAATTCCATCATGTGCAGTCCTCCTTTCACCCCCCAAATTCCATCATGTGCAGCCTCCTTTAACCCCCCAAATTCCATCATGTGCAGCCTCCTTTCACCCCCCAAATTCCATCATGTGCAGCCTCCTTTAACCCCCCAAATTCCATCATGTGCAGTCCTCCTTTCACCCCCCAAATTCCATCATGTGTGGCCCCCTTTAACCTCCCAAATTCCATCATGTGCAGCCTCCTTTAACCCCCCAAATTCCATCATGTGCAGCCTCCTTTCACCCCCCAAATTCCATCATGTGCAGCCTCCTTTAACCCCCAAATTCCATCATGTGCAGCCTCCTTTAACCCCCCCAAATTCCATCATGTGCGGCCTCCTTTAACCCCCCAAATTCCATCATGTGCAGCCTCCTTTAACCCCCCATATTCCATCATGTGCAGCCTCCTTTAACCCCCAAATTCCATCATGTGCAGCCTCCTTTAACCCCCCCAAATTCCATCATGTGCGGCCTCCTTTAACCCCCCAAATTCCATCATGTGCAGCCTCCTTTAACCCCCAAATTCCATCATGTGCAGCCTCCTTTAACCCCCCCAAATTCCATCATGTGCGGCCTCCTTTAACCCCCCAAATTCCATCATGTACAGCCTCCTTTAACCCCCCATATTCCATCATGTGCAGCCTCCTTTAACCCACCAAATTCCATCATGTGTAGTCCTCCTTTCACCCCCCAAATTCCATCATGTGCAGTCCTCCTTTTACCCCCCAAATTCCATCATGTGCAGCCTCCTTTAACCCCCAAAATTCCATCATGTGCAGTCCTCCTTTCACCCCCCAAATTCCATCATGTGCAGCCTCCTTTAACCCACAAATTCCATCATGTGCGGCCTCCTTTAACCCCCCAAATTCCTTCATGTGCAGCCTCCTTTAACCCCCCCAAATTCCATCATGTGCAGTCCTCCTTTCACCCCCCAAATTCCATCATGTGCGGCCTCCTTTAACACCCCAAATTCCATCATGTGTGGCCCCCTTTAACCTCCCAAATTCCATCATGTGCAGCCTCCTTTAACACCCCAAATTCCATCATGTGTGGCCCCCTTTAACCCCCCAAATTCCATCATGTGCAGTCCTCCTTTCACCCCCCAAATTCCATCATGTGCGGCCTCCTTTAACCCCCCAAATTCCATCATGTGCAGCCTCCTTTAACCCCCAAATTCCATCATGTGCAGCCTCCTTTACCTTCCAAATTCCATCATGTGCAGCCTCCTTTAACCCCCCAAATTCCAACATGCGCAACCTCCTTTAACCCCCCAAATTCCATCATGTGCAGTCCTCCTTTCACCCCCCAAATTCCATTATGTGCAGCCTCCTTTAACCCCCCAAATTCATTCATGTGCAGTCATCCTTTAACCCCCCAAATTCCATCATGTGCAGTCCTCCTTTAACCCCCCAAATTCTATCATGTGCAGCCTCCTTTAACCCCCAAATTCCATCATGTGCAGTCCTCCTTTCACCCCCCAAATTCCATCATGTGCAGCCTCCTTTCACCCCCCAAATTCCATCATGTGCAGCCTCCTTTAACCCCCCAAATTCCATCATGTGCAGTCCTCCTTTCACCCCCCAAATTCCATCATGTGCAGCCTCCTGTAACACCCCAAATTCCATCATGTGTGGCCCCCTTTAACCTCCCAAATTCCATCATGTGCAGCCTCCTTTAACACCCCAAATTCCATCATGTGTGGCCCCCTTTAACCTCCCAAATTCCATCATGTGCAGCCTCCTTTAACCCCCCAAATTCCATCATGTGCAGCCTCCTTTCACCCCCCAAATTCCATCATGTGCAGCCTCCTTTAACCCACAAATTCCATCATGTGCGGCCTCCTTTAAACTCCCAAATTCCATCATGTGCAGCCTCCTATAACCTCCCCAAATTCCATCATGTGCAGTCCTCCTTTCACCCCCCAAATTCCATCATGTGCTGCCTACTTTAACCCCCCAAATTCCATCATGTGCAGCCTCCTTTAACCCCCAAATTCCATCATGTGCAGTCCTCCTTTCACCCCCCAAATTCCATCATGTGCAGTCCTCCTTTTACCCCCCAAATTCCATCATGTGCAGCCTCCTTTAACCCCCAAATTCCATCATGTGCAGTCCTCCTTTCGCCCCCCAAATTCCATCATGTGCAGTCCTCCTTTTACCCCCCAAATTCCATCATGTGCAGCCTCCTTTAACCCCCCAAATTCCATCATGTGCAGTCCTCCTTTCACCCCCCAAATTCCATCATGTGCAGTCCTCCTTTTACCCCCCAAATTCCATCATGTGCAGCCTCCTTTAACCCACAAATTCCATCATGTGCGGCCTCCTTTAACCCCCCAAATTCCATCATGTGCAGTCCTCCTTTAACCCCCAAATTCCATCATGTGCAGCCTCCTTTAACCCCCCAAATTCCATCATGTGCAGTCCTCCTTACCTTCCACTTCATGTGCAGTCCCCCTTACCCCCACTTCATCATGTGCAGCCCAACTCCCCCACTTCATCATGTGCAGCCCAATTCTTCCTTCATCATGTGCAGTCTCCATAACCCCCAAAACTCCATCATGTGCGGCCCCATTCCCCCTTCATCATGTGCAGCCTCCTTTAACCCTCAAACTCCATCATGTGCGGCCCCACTCCCCTTCATCATGTGCAGCCTCCTTAACCCCCAAATTCCATCATGTTTGGCCACAATTCCCATCATCATTTGCAGTCTTCTTAACCCCCAAATTCCATCATGTGCGGTCCCACTCCCCTCATGTGCAGCCTCCTTTAGCCCTCAAATTCCATCATGTGCAGCCTCCTTTAACCCCCAAATTCCATCATGTGCAGCCTCCTTTACCTTCCAAATTCCATCATGTGCAGCCTCCTTTAACCCCCCAAATTCCAACATGCGCAACCTCCTTTAACCCCCCAAATTCCATCATGTGCAGTCCTCCTTTCACCCCCCAAATTCCATTATGTGCAGCCTCCTTTAACCCCCCAAATTCCATCATGTGCAGTCATCCTTTAACCCCCCAAATTCCATCATGTGCAGTCCTCCTTTAACCCCCCAAATTCCATCATGTGCAGCCTCCTTTATCCCCCCAAATTCCAACATGCGCAACCTCCTTTAACCCCCCAAATTCCATCATGTGCAGTCCTCCTTTCACCCCCCAAATTCCATTATGCGCAGCCTCCTTTAACCCCCCAAATTCCATCATGTGCAGTCATCCTTTAACCCCCCAAATTCCATCATGTGCAGTCCTCCTTTCACCCCCCAAATTCCATCATGTGCAGCCTCCTTTAACCCCCCAAATTCCATCATGTGCAGCCTCCTTTCACCCCCCAAATTCCATCATGTGCAGCCTCCTTTAGCCCTCAAATTCCATCATGTGCAGCATCCTTTAACCCCCAAATTCCATCATGTGCAGCCTCCTTTACCTTCCAAATTCCATCATGTGCAGCCTCCTTTAACCCCCCAAATTCCAACATGCGCAACCTCCTTTAACCCCCCAAATTCCATCATGTGCAGTCCTCCTTTCACCCCCCAAATTCCATTATGTGCAGCCTCCTTTAACCCCCCAAATTCCATCATGTGCAGTCATCCTTTAACCCCCCAAATTCCATCATGTGCAGTCCTCCTTTAACCCCCCAAATTCCATCATGTGCAGCCTCCTTTAACCCCCAAATTCCATCATGTGCAGTCCTCCTTTCACCCCCCAAATTCCATCATGTGCAGCCTCCTTTAACCCCCCAAATTCCATCATGTGCAGCCTCCTTTCACCCCCCAAATTCCATCATGTGCAGCCTCCTTTAACCCCCCAAATTCCATCATGTGCAGTCCTCCTTTCACCCCCCAAATTCCATCATGTGTGGCCCCCTTTAACCTCCCAAATTCCATCATGTGCAGCCTCCTTTAACCCCCCAAATTCCATCATGTGCAGCCTCCTTTCACCCCCCAAATTCCATCATGTGCAGCCTCCTTTAACCCCCAAATTCCATCATGTGCAGCCTCCTTTAACCCCCCCAAATTCCATCATGTGCGGCCTCCTTTAACCCCCCAAATTCCATCATGTGCAGCCTCCTTTAACCCCCCATATTCCATCATGTGCAGCCTCCTTTAACCCCCAAATTCCATCATGTGCAGCCTCCTTTAACCCCCCCAAATTCCATCATGTGCGGCCTCCTTTAACCCCCCAAATTCCATCATGTGCAGCCTCCTTTAACCCCCAAATTCCATCATGTGCAGCCTCCTTTAACCCCACCAAATTCCATCATGTGCGGCCTCCTTTAACCCCCCAAATTCCATCATGTGCAGCCTCCTTTAACCCCCCATATTCCATCATGTGCAGCCTCCTTTAACCCACCAAATTCCATCATGTGCAGTCCTCCTTTCACCCCCCAAATTCCATCATGTGCAGTCCTTCTTTTACCCCCCAAATTCCATCATGTGCAGCCTCCTTTAACCCCCCAAATTCCATCATGTGCAGTCCTCCTTTCACCCCCCAAATTCCATCATGTGCGGCCTCCTTTAACACCCCAAATTCCATCATGTGTGGCCCCCTTTAACCTCCCAAATTCCATCATGTGCAGCCTCCTTTAACACCCCAAATTCCATCATGTGTGGCCCCCTTTAACCCCCCAAATTCCATCATGTGCAGTCCTCCTTTAACCCCCCAAATTCCATCATGTGCAGCCTCCTTTAACCCCCAAATTCCATCATGTGCAGTCCTCCTTTCACCCCCCAAATTCCATCATGTGCGGCCTCCTTTAAACTCCCAAATTCCATCATGTGCAGCCTCCTTTAACCTCCCCAAATTCCATCATGTGCAGTCCTCCTTTCACCCCCCAAATTCCATCATGTGCTGCCTCCTTTAACCCCCCAAATTCCATCATGTGCAGCCTCCTTTAACCCCCCATATTCCATCATGTGCAGCCTCCTTTAACCCCCCAAATTCCATCATGTGCAGTCCTCCTTTCACCCCCCAAATTCCATCATGTGCAGTCCTTCTTTTACCCCCCAAATTCCATCATGTGCAGCCTCCTTTAACCCCCCAAATTCCATCATGTGCAGTCCTCCTTTCACCCCCCAAATTCCATCATGTGCAGCCTCCTTTAACCCACAAATTCCATCATGTGCGGCCTCCTTTAACCCCCCAAATTCCTTCATGTGCAGCCTCCTTTAACCCCCCCAAATTCCATCATGTGCAGTCCTCCTTTCACCCCCCAAATTCCATCATGTGCGGCCTCCTTTAACACCCCAAATTCCATCATGTGTGGCCCCCTTTAACCTCCCAAATTCCATCATGTGCAGCCTCCTTTAACACCCCAAATTCCATCATGTGTGGCCCCCTTTAACCTCCCAAATTCCATCATGTGCAGCCTCCTTTAACCCCCCAAATTCCATCATGTGCAGCCTCCTTTCACCCCCCAAATTCCATCATGTGCAGCCTCCTTTAACCCACAAATTCCATCATGTGCGGCCTCCTTTAAACTCCCAAATTCCATCATGTGCAGCCTCCTTTAACCTCCCCAAATTCCATCATGTGCAGTCCTCCTTTAACCCACAAATTCCATCATGTGCGGCCTCCTTTAAACTCCCAAATTCCATCATGTGCAGCCTCCTTTAACCTCCCCAAATTCCATCATGTGCAGTCCTCCTTTCACCCCCCAAATTCCATCATGTGCAGCCTCCTTTAACCCCCCATATTCCTTCATGTGCAGCCTCCTTTAGCCCCCCCAAATTCCATCATGTGCAGTCCTCCTTTCACCCCCCAAATTCCATCATGTGTGGCCTCCTTTAACCCCCCAAATTCCATCATGTGCAGCCTCCTTTAACCCCCAAATTCCATCATGTGCAGTCCTCCTTTCACCCCCCAAATTCCATCATGTGCAGCCTCCTTTCACCCCCCAAATTCCATCATGTTCAGCCTCCTTTAACCCCCCAAATTCCATCATGTGCAGTCCTCCTTTCACCCCCCAAATTCCATCATGTGCGGCCTCCTTTAACACCCCAAATTCCATCATGTGTGGCCCCCTTTAACCTCCCAAATTCCATCATGTGCAGCCTCCTTTAACCCCCCAAATTCCATCATGTGCAGCCTCCTTTCATCCCCCAAATTCCATCATGTGCAGCCTCTTTTAACCCACAAATTCCATCATGTGCGGCCTCCTTTAAACTCCCAAATTCCATCATGTGCAGCCTCCTTTAACCTCCCCAAATTCCATCATGTGCAGTCCTCCTTTCACCCCTCAAATTCCATCATGTGCGGCCTCCTTTAAACTCCCAAATTCCATCATGTGCAGCCTCCTTTAACCTCCCCAAATTCCATCATGTGCAGTCCTCCTTTAACCCACAAATTCCATCATGTGCGGCCTCCTTTAAACTCCCAAATTCCATCATGTGCAGCCTCCTTTAACCTCCCCAAATTCCATCATGTGCAGTCCTCCTTTCACCCCCCAAATTCCATCATGTGCAGCCTCCTTTAACCCCCCATATTCCTTCATGTGCAGCCTCCTTTAGCCCCCCCAAATTCCATCATGTGCAGTCCTCCTTTCACCCCCCAAATTCCATCATGTGTGGCCTCCTTTAACCCCCCAAATTCCATCATGTGCAGCCTCCTTTAACCCCCAAATTCCATCATGTGCAGTCCTCCTTTCACCCCCCAAATTCCATCATGTGCAGCCTCCTTTCACCCCCCAAATTCCATCATGTTCAGCCTCCTTTAACCCCCCAAATTCCATCATGTGCAGTCCTCCTTTCACCCCCCAAATTCCATCATGTGCGGCCTCCTTTAACACCCCAAATTCCATCATGTGTGGCCCCCTTTAACCTCCCAAATTCCATCATGTGCAGCCTCCTTTAACCCCCCAAATTCCATCATGTGCAGCCTCCTTTCATCCCCCAAATTCCATCATGTGCAGCCTCCTTTAACCCACAAATTCCATCATGTGCGGCCTCCTTTAAACTCCCAAATTCCATCATGTGCAGCCTCCTTTAACCTCCCCAAATTCCATCATGTGCAGTCCTCCTTTCACCCCCCAAATTCCATCATGTGCAGCCTCCTTTAACCCCCCATATTCCATCATGTGAAGCCTCCTTTAACCCCCCAAATTCCATCATGTGCAGTCCTCCTTTCACCCCCCAAATTCCATCATGTGCAGTCCTCCTTTTACCCCCCAAATTCCATCATGTGCAGCCTCCTTTAACCCCCCAAATTCCATCATGTGCAGTCCTCCTTTCACCCCCCAAATTCCATCATGTGCAGCCTCCTTTAACCCACAAATTCCATCATGTGCGGACTCCTTTAACCCCCCAAATTCCTTCATGTGCAGCCTCCTTTAACCCCCCCAAATTCCATCATGTGCAGTCCTCCTTTCACCCCCCAAATTCCATCATGTGCGGCCTCCTTTAACCCCCCAAATTCCATCATGTACAGCCTCCTTTAACCCCCAAATTCCATCATGTGCAGCCTCCTTTACCTTCCAAATTCCATCATGTGCAGCCTCCTTTAACCCCCCAAATTCCAACATGCGCAACCTCCTTTAACCCCCCAAATTCCATCATGTGCAGTCCTCCTTTCACCCCCCAAATTCCATTATGTGCAGCCTCCTTTAACCCACCAAATTCATTCATGTGCAGTCATTCTTTAACCCCCCAAATTCCATCATGTGCAGCCTCCTTTAACCACCAAATTCCATCATGTGCAGTCCTCCTTTCACCCCCCAAATTCCATCATGTGCAGCCTCCTTTCACCCCCCAAATTCCATCATGTGCAGCCTCGTTTAACCCCCCAAATTCCATCATGTGCGGCCTCCTGTAACACCCCAAATTCCATCATGTGTGGCCCCCTTTAACCTCCCAAATTCCATCATGTGCAGCCTCCTTTAACACCCCAAATTCCATCATGTGTGGCCCCCTTTAACCTCCCAAATTCCATCATGTGCAGCCTCCTTTAACCCCCCAAATTCCATCATGTGCAGCCTCCTTTCACCCCCCAAATTCCAACATGCGCAACCTCCTTTAAACCCCCAAATTCCATCATGTGCAGTCCTCCTTTCACCCCCCAAATTCCATCATGTGCAGCCTCCTTTCACCCCCCAAATTCCATCATGTGCAGCCTCATTTAACCCCCCAAATTCCATCATGTGCGGCCTCCTGTAACACCCCAAATTCCATCATGTGTGGCCCCCTTTAACCTCCCAAATTCCATCATGTGCAGCCTCCTTTAACACCCCAAATTCCATCATGTGTGGCCCCCTTTAACCTCCCAAATTCCATCATGTGCAGCCTCCTTTAACCCCCCAAATTCCATCATGTGCAGCCTCCTTTCACCCCCCAAATTCCAACATGCGCAACCTCCTTTAACCCCCCAAATTCCATCATGTGCAGTCCTCCTTTCACCCCCCAAATTCCATTATGTGCAGCCTCC
Organism: Ranitomeya variabilis; assembly: GCF_051348905.1. NCBI lineage: Eukaryota > Metazoa > Chordata > Amphibia > Anura > Dendrobatidae > Ranitomeya > Ranitomeya variabilis. The sequence goes on from NC_135239.1 coordinate 127,776,028, forward strand.
TTTAACCCCCCAAATTCCATCATGTGCAGTCATCCTTTAACCCCCCAAATTCCATCATGTGCAGTCCTCCTTTAACCCCCCAAATTCCATCATGTGCAGCCTCCTTTAACCCCCAAATTCCATCATGTGCAGTCCTCCTTTCACCCCCCAAATTCCATCATGTGCAGCCTCCTTTAACCCCCCAAATTCCATCATGTGCAGCCTCCTTTCACCCCCCAAATTCCATCATGTGCGGCCTCCTTTAACCCCCCAAATTCCATCATGTGCAGCCTCCTTTAACCCCCCAAATTCCATCATGTGCAGCCTCCTTTCACCCCCCAAATTCCATCATGTGCAGCCTCCTTTAACCCCCAAATTCCATCATGTGCAGCCTCCTTTAACCCCCCCAAATTCCGTCATGTGCGGCCTCCTTTAACCCCCCAAATTCCATCATGTGCAGCCTCCTTTAACCCCCCATATTCCATCATGTGCAGCCTCCTTTAACCCACCAAATTCCATCATGTGTAGCCTCCTTTAACCCCCCAAATTCCATCATGTGCAGCCTCCTTTCACCCCCCAAATTCCATCATGTGCAGCCTCCTTTAACCCCCAAATTCCATCATGTGCAGCCTCCTTTAACCCCCCCAAATTCCGTCATGTGCGGCCTCCTTTAACCCCCCAAATTCCATCATGTGCAGCCTCCTTTAACCCCCCATATTCCATCATGTGCAGCCTCCTTTAACCCACCAAATTCCATCATGTGTAGTCCTCCTTTCACCCCCCAAATTCCATCATGTGCAGTCCTCCTTTTACCCCCCAAATTCCATCATGTGCAGCCTCCTTTAACCCCCCAAATTCCATCATGTGCAGTCCTCCTTTCACCCCCCAAATTCCATCATGTGCAGCCTCCTTTAACCCACAAATTCCATCATGTGCGGCCTCCTTTAACACCCCAAATTCCATCATGTGTGGCCCCCTTTAACCTCCCAAATTCCATCATGTGCAGCCTCCTTTAACACCCCAAATTCCATCATGTGTGGCCCCCTTTAACCCCCCAAATTCCATCATGTGCAGTCCTCCTTTAACCCCCCAAATTCCATCATGTGCAGCCTCCTTTAACCCCCAAATTCCATCATGTGCAGTCCTCCTTTCACCCCCCAAATTCCATCATGTGCGGCCTCCTTTAAACTCCCAAATTCCATCATGTGCAGCCTCCTTTAACCTCCCCAAATTCCATCATGTGCAGTCCTCCTTTCACCCCCCAAATTCCATCATGTGCTGCCTCCTTTAACCCCCCAAATTCCATCATGTGCAGCCTCCTTTAACCCCCCATATTCCATCATGTGCAGCCTCCTTTAATCCCCCAAATTCCATCATGTGCAGTCCTCCTTTCACCCCCCAAATTCCATCATGTGCAGTCCTCCTTTTACCCCCCAAATTCCATCATGTGCAGCCTCCTTTAACCCCCCAAATTCCATCATGTGCAGTCCTCCTTTCACCCCCCAAATTCCATCATGTGCAGCCTCCTTTAACCCACAAATTCCATCATGTGCGGCCTCCTTTAACCCCCCAAATTCCTTCATGTGCAGCCTCCTTTAACCCCCCCAAATTCCATCATGTGCAGTCCTCCTTTCACCCCCCAAATTCCATCATGTGTGGCCTCCTTTAACCCCCCAAATTCCATCATGTGCAGCCTCCTTTAACCCCCCAAATTCCATCATGTGCAGCCTCCTTTCACCCCCCAAATTCCATCATGTGCAGTCCTCCTTTAACCCCCCAAATTCCATCATGTGCAGTCCTCCTTTTACCCCCCAAACTCCATCATGTGCAGCCTCCTTTAACCCACAAATTCCATCATGTGCGGCCTCCTTTAACCCCCCAAATTCCATCATGTGCAGTCCTCCTTTAACACCCCAAATTCCATCATGTGCAGCCTCCTTTAACCCCCCAAATTCCATCATGTGCAGTCCTCCTTTAACCCACCAAATTCCATCATGTGTAGTCCTCCTTTCACCCCCCAAATTCCATCATGTGCAGTCCTCCTTTTACCCCCCAAATTCCATCATGTGCAGCCTCCTTTAACCCCCCAAATTCCATCATGTGCAGTCCTCCTTTCACCCCCCAAATTCCATCATGTGCAGCCTCCTTTAACCCACAAATTCCATCATGTGCGGCCTCCTTTAACACTCCAAATTCCATCATGTGTGGCCCCCTTTAACCTCCCAAATTCCATCATGTGCAGCCTCCTTTAACACCCCAAATTCCATCATGTGTGGCCCCCTTTAACCCCCCAAATTCCATCATGTGCAGTCCTCCTTTAACCCCCCAAATTCCATCATGTGCAGCCTCCTTTAACCCCCAAATTCCATCATGTGCAGTCCTCCTTTCACCCCCCAAATTCCATCATGTGCGGCCTCCTTTAAACTCCCAAATTCCATCATGTGCAGCCTCCTTTAACCTCCCCAAATTCCATCATGTGCAGTCCTCCTTTCACCCCCCAAATTCCATCATGTGCTGCCTCCTTTAACCCCCCAAATTCCATCATGTGCAGCCTCCTTTAACCCCCCATATTCCATCATGTGCAGCCTCATTTAACCCCCCAAATTCCATCATGTGCAGTCCTCCTTTCACCCCCCAAATTCCATCATGTGCAGTCCTCCTTTTACCCCCCAAATTCCATCATGTGCAGCCTCCTTTAACCCCCCAAATTCCATCATGTGCAGTCCTCCTTTCACCCCCCAAATTCCATCATGTGCAGCCTCCTTTAACCCACAAATTCCATCATGTGCGGCCTCCTTTAACCCCCCAAATTCCTTCATGTGCAGCCTCCTTTAACCCCCCCAAATTCCATCATGTGCAGTCCTCCTTTCACCCCCCAAATTCCATCATGTGTGGCCTCCTTTAACCCCCCAAATTCCATCATGTGCAGCCTCCTTTAACCCCCCAAATTCCATCATGTGCAGCCTCCTTTCACCCCCCAAATTCCATCATGTGCAGTCCTCCTTTAACCCCCCAAATTCCATCATGTGCAGTCCTCCTTTTACCCCCCAAACTCCATCATGTGCAGCCTCCTTTAACCCACAAATTCCATCATGTGCGGCCTCCTTTAACCCCCCAAATTCCATCATGTGCAGTCCTCCTTTAACCCCCCAAATTCCATCATGTGCAGCCTCCTTTAACCCCCCAAATTCCATCATGTGCAGTCCTCCTTACCTCCCACTTCATGTGCAGTCCCCCTTACCCCCACTTCATCATGTGCAGCCCAACTCCCCCACTTCATCATGTGCAGCCCAATTCTTCCTTCATCATGTGCAGTCTCCATAACCCCCAAACTCCATCATGTGCGGCCCCATTCCCCCTTCATCATGTGCAGCCTCCTTTAACCCTCAAAATCCATCATGTGCGGCCCCACTCCCCTTCATCATGTGCAGCCTCCTTAACCCCCAAATTCCATCATGTTTGGCCGCAATTCCCTTCATCATTTGCAGTCTTCTTAACCCCCAAATTCCATCATGTGCGGTCCCACTCCCCTCATGTGCAGCCTCCTTTAGCCCTCAAATTCCATCATGTGCAGCCTCCTTTAACCCCCAAATTCCATCATGTGCAGCCTCCTTTAACCCCCAAATTCCATCATGTGCAGCCTCCTTTACCTTCCAAATTCCATCATGTGCAGCCTCCTTTAACCCCTCTGCACCACCTAGTGAACTGAAAGATCTCTATTCGAAACTGGAGAAGTTTTCTCAGCAAGAAATACGCACCTGGTGGGACCATAATACTCTCAGAAAATACGTTGAAAAAGAAATGATTCCCAGGGGTTTGCGTATGAAAAAATCTCCTACTTATATTTTTTCTGACAAGTTTCTCTCTGAGTGGAATATGATTCTTTCACAATGCTCGTTAAAGCTTATGAGTTTGATTATATCATATGAAGAAATTAAACTTCACCAACTCAAGATGGATATTGATAATACTAACAAAGAACTTTCTAAATATACGGACCAGCCTGATTTTGATATGCTTTCTAAAAAAATGACTGATCATTTGAAGACAATGGAGGATTCCATTATAAAAATGAAAAAATCTAAATTTAATAGAGACTCTTTTGACTACAAAAATGATAAAGTGTACTCATGGAAAAAACGGATTGATCACACACCCAAGCCTATACTTAGAAACCAACCTCAGTGGCATCAATGTGAATATGCACGTAGAAAATCTGTGTCTTTCTCTTCATCAGAGTATAATCCATCGGAGTGTGAAACAGATGTGTCCTTCTCCAGTGCGGATACCAGACATGCTCACAACACTGCTATGTCAAAAAACGCCGGAGGAGGAGGGGGGGCAGGAGAGCCCGCAAGAGACGAATGGAGAAGATATCCCAGGAGGGAAAGAAAACGCAGATATCAGTATTGAACCAGCATCTGGACAGTGTCATAGTTCTGACTCCGACCATTTTATCTTCTACACAAATTGAGGTATTGGCCAAGGGTCTGAACTTCGTTCCATCTGGCAACTTTAACTTATTTGAGACTATCAAAGATGTCAATAAATTTACTCGTCTTCTTACGATTAAAAGACATTTTTTTTCAGAAAATCTAAATGACTTCAATCCTGGTAGCAAAAGATCATATTGCACTAAAGAAAATAATGCGTCTCTTTCATTCATGGAACAATGTATGCTACTTACTTTAACCTCCCTCCAAGAGGAAAATTTTGATGAGGACAAAATAAAGGACAAAGATGTGCAGGTGCTTTCATCTAATCTGGCATATTATCCCCTCCAATCAAGAGTTCCTGCTCTAGACTTGTTTCAGACCCTAGTAGAACAGGATTTGAAAAAACTACATGCTGAAACACGGAATGCTAACCATCGAAGCAACTTGAGTAAAATCCAATCTCAGGCTGTTAGAGACTTACAACATAATTATGATCTGACAATTCGCCAGTCGGACAAAGGGGGTTGCATAGTAGTTATAGATACTGCTTTGTACTGTAAATTGATAACATCTATTATACAGGACACCAGTACATACACTTCTATAAAATCTGACCCCACATTGTCTTTCAAATATGACATGACTGATATACTGAATAATGCACAGAGATTGGGGGTCATTGATAACAAAATTTATAAATGGCTACTTCCGGAACATCCAATCATTCCAATTTTTCATGGGCTCCCAAAAACACATAAAAATGTTTTCCCTCCACCTTTACGACCTATAATCTCTGGGATGGGTTCCCTAAATGAGAATCTTAGTCATTTGATCGATGAATATCTTCAGCCTTTGATCCCAAGAATTCCAGGGTATCTTAAAGACACCTCATCAGTTTTGAAGGTTTTTGATACCTTCCAGTGGTGTCACGATTATTCTTTTGTGACTTGTGATGTCACAAACTTATATTCGTGTATTCCCCACTCTTTGGCTATGACAGCGATTGAATATCATCTAAATAAGTATAGCAGTTACTCAGACTCATTGAAATGGTTTATTCTTGCATCCTTACATTATCTACTAAAACACAATTTTTTTATGTTCCAAAATGACTATTACATCCAAACCATGGGTGCTACTATGGGGTCTAAGTTCTCTCCATCTTTAGCAATTTTATTTATGGCATGGTGGGAAGAAATTTATATATTTACAGATGATAATCCATTTCTCCCATGCCTTAATTGGTATGGGAGATTTGTGGATGATATTTTGTTAATTTGGCAGGGGGATGTGACAAAATTTCTTGATTTTATGTCCTATCTAAATGACAATCAGTGTAATCTGCGTTTCACCAGCGGCATTCCTTCAGATGAAGTCTCATTTTTGGATGTTCTCCTTACAGGCAGTAATACAACACAGAGGGTTAACACCTCACTCTATAGAAAAGATAACTCTGGTAACACGATCCTGATGTCCTCAAGCTCACACCCTCGTCACACCATTCACGCCATTCCCAGGGGTGAGCTTACCAGAGCGAAAAGAATTTGCTCTAGCAATGAAAATTTTCATAAAGAGAGTCGCATTATTTCTGACAGACTGCTGGACAGAGGGTACAAACATTCTAATATAAAGCATGCATTCAGACAGGTTTCCAAAATTCCACGTACCAATTTGTTGCATTCTGAAAATAAAAAAGCAAATGCTGCTTCTGAAACGCAGATCACTTTTTCTACTGCTTATAGCAGTCAATATAACAAAATCAGACAGATTATTCTTAAATACCTTCCTGTAGTCAATCAAGATAGTTCTTTGTGTACAATTCTCCAAAATGGTTGCAGGGTAGTGGCAAAAAGAGGTTGTACACTGGGGAATATTTTATCTCCCAGCATGGTACGCCCGAGAAAAACTCCCACATCATGGCTATCAGTGAAGGGATTCTTTAAATGTTCTGGCAATAGATGTAATGTCTGCCAATTTGCAGACAATAAGAGAACTTCTTTTTCTTCAAATCACAATGTTACTTATAATATAAAATCATTTATCAACTGTGATTCTGATCATGTTATATACTGCATAAAATGCAAAGCCTGCAACATTTGTTATATAGGTTATACCACAAGGAAAATCAAAAAAAGAATTTCTGAACATATAGCCAATATAAAGAGTAAAAATCCAGGTTATTCTGGGGCCACAAAACATTTTATTTCTGTGCACCAGGGAGATCTGTCAGATTTTTCCTTTTTCGGCATTGAAAGGGTTAGTCAGTCACCCAGAGGTGGAGATTGGAGGAAGCAATTAGCTCTGCGGGAAGCCTTTTGGATTCTAACTTTAGACACCAAATATCCACATGGTATGAATTACAAAAATGATCTTTTTTATATATATTGAATCAACAAATGGATTTTGTGGCAATTTAGAACAGATATTTGTGTATTTCTAAGACATTTGAAAAATAAGGTAAAGTTTTGTTATGTGAATTTAGCTGCAGCCTTTTCCAATTAAATTAATTGCTATGTTTGTGATTGGTTCCCTGTCATATATAAACCTGTGTATTCATGTCATATTAGTTCCTATGACTAAGGGCGCCGTGGTGCGCCAGAAACGCGTCAGGCAAAGAGAGTTCTTCTCTCTTTTTTTTAATATTGTTTTTTAAAATGTTCTAATAAATTTTGGTTATTTTACTTATACTGGATGGATGTGCTGGAAATCCCCATTTCTCCTCTCGTCTACATCAGCTGTTAATCACCAGCAGGTACGGCACCCACGGTTATATTCATTTGCAACGGTTCTTAGATGCATGTCTCGGCGTGTCAAGCTTCAACCCTTCCTCTTCCCCCCTCCTCCCCTTTCTGAATTGTTTATGCAGTGATTTGGAGCTCCGCTGAAGTTTTCTTTCAAAAGCTCAAGTGAGTTTATATATTTGTCTGATTATGCGGATGATATTATACAATACTACTATTTATTCCGTTGCAAAATTTTGATGTTTGGGAAACGCAGCAACTAGTACACAAGTGTGGTTTTATTTATACACACTGTGCAGTCTTCTGTTTAATCATGGACTCCCACATGGCTAAATTAGCCTCAGTGTTTGATAATACAGATGGTATCTCTGCACCACCTAGTGAACTGAAAGATCTCTATTCGAAACTGGAGAAGTTTTCTCAGCAAGAAATACGCACCTGGTGGGACCATAATACTCTCAGAAAATACGTTGAAAAAGAAATGATTCCCAGGGGTTTGCGTATGAAAAAATCTCCTACTTATATTTTTTCTGACAAGTTTCTCTCTGAGTGGAATATGATTCTTTCACAATGCTCGTTAAAGCTTATGAGTTTGATTATATCATATGAAGAAATTAAACTTCACCAACTCAAGATGGATATTGATAATACTAACAAAGAACTTTCTAAATATACGGACCAGCCTGATTTTGATATGCTTTCTAAAAAAATGACTGATCATTTGAAGACAATGGAGGATTCCATTATAAAAATGAAAAAATCTAAATTTAATAGAGACTCTTTTGACTACAAAAATGATAAAGTGTACTCATGGAAAAAACGGATTGATCACACACCCAAGCCTATACTTAGAAACCAACCTCAGTGGCATCAATGTGAATATGCACGTAGAAAATCTGTGTCTTTCTCTTCATCAGAGTATAATCCATCGGAGTGTGAAACAGATGTGTCCTTCTCCAGTGCGGATGCCAGACATGCTCACAACACTGCTATGTCAAAAAACGCCGGAGGAGGAGGGGGGGCAGGAGAGCCCGCAAGAGACGAATGGAGAAGATATCCCAGGAGGGAAAGAAAACGCAGATATCAGTATTGAACCAGCATCTGGACAGTGTCATAGTTCTGACTCCGACCATTTTATCTTCTACACAAATTGAGGTATTGGCCAAGGGTCTGAACTTCGTTCCATCTGGCAACTTTAACTTATTTGAGACTATCAAAGATGTCAATAAATTTACTCGTCTTCTTACGATTAAAAGACATTTTTTTTCAGAAAATCTAAATGACTTCAATCCTGGTAGCAAAAGATCATATTACACTAAAGAAAATAATGCGTCTCTTTCATTCATGGAACAATGTATGCTACTTACTTTAACCTCCCTCCAAGAGGAAAATTTTGATGAGGACAAAATAAAGGACAAAGATGTGCAGGTGCTTTCATCTAATCCGGCATATTATCCCCTCCAATCAAGAGTTCCTGCTCTAGACTTGTTTCAGACCCTAGTAGAACAGGATTTGAAAAAACTACATGCTGAAACACGGAATGCTAACCATCGAAGCAACTTGAGTAAAATCCAATCTCAGGCTGTTAGAGACTTACAACATAATTATGATCTGACAATTCGCCAGTCAAAGGGGGTTGCATAGTAGTTATAGATACTGCTTTGTACTGTAAATTGATAACATCTATTATACAGGACACCAGTACATACACTTCTATAAAATCTGACCCCACATTGTCTTTCAAATATGACATGACTGATATACTGAATAATGCACAGAGATTGGGGGTCATTGATAACAAAATTTATAAATGGCTACTTCCGGAACATCCAATCATTCCAATTTTTCATGGGCTCCCAAAAACACATAAAAATGTTTTCCCTCCACCTTTACGACCTATAATCTCTGGGATGGGTTCCCTAAATGAGAATCTTAGTCATTTGATCGATGAATATCTTCAGCCTTTGATCCCAAGAATTCCAGGGTATCTTAAAGACACCTCATCAGTTTTGAAGGTTTTTGATACCTTCCAGTGGTGTCACGATTATTCTTTTGTGACTTGTGATGTCACAAACTTATATTCGTGTATTCCCCACTCTTTGGCTATGACAGCGATTGAATATCATCTAAATAAGTATAGCAGTTACTCAGACTCATTGAAATGGTTTATTCTTGCATCCTTACATTATCTACTAAAACACAATTTTTTTATGTTCCAAAATGACTATTACATCCAAACCATGGGTGCTCCTATGGGGTCTAAGTTCTCTCCATCTTTAGCAATTTTATTTATGGCATGGTGGGAAGAAATTTATATATTTACAGATGATAATCCATTTCTCCCATGCCTTAATTGGTATGGGAGATTTGTGGATGATATTTTGTTAATTTGGCAGGGGGATGTGACAAAATTTCTTGATTTTATGTCCTATCTAAATGACAATCAGTGTAATCTGCGTTTCACCAGCGGCATTCCTTCAGATGAAGTCTCATTTTTGGATGTTCTCCTTACAGGCAGCAATACAACACAGAGGGTTAACACCTCACTCTATAGAAAAGATAACTCTGGTAACACGATCCTGATGTCCTCAAGCTCACACCCTCGTCACACCATTCACGCCATTCCCAGGGGTGAGCTTACCAGAGCGAAAAGAATTTGCTCTAGCAATGAAAATTTTCATAAAGAGAGTCGCATTATTTCTGACAGACTGCTGGACAGAGGGTACAAACATTCTAATATAAAGCATGCATTCAGACAGGTTTCCAAAATTCCACGTACCAATTTGTTGCATTCTGAAAATAAAAAAGCAAATGCTGCTTCTGAAACGCAGATCACTTTTTCTACTGCTTATAGCAGTCAATATAACAAAATCAGACAGATTATTCTTAAATACCTTCCTGTAGTCAATCAAGATAGTTCTTTGTGTACAATTCTCCAAAATGGTTGCAGGGTAGTGGCAAAAAGAGGTTGTACACTGGGGAATATTTTATCTCCCAGCATGGTACGCCCGAGAAAAACTCCCACATCATGGCTATCAGTGAAGGGATTCTTTAAATGTTCTGGCAATAGATGTAATGTCTGCCAATTTGCAGACAATAAGAGAACTTCTTTTTCTTCAAATCACAATGTTAATTATAATATAAAATCATTTATCAACTGTGATTCTGATCATGTTATATACTGCATAAAATGCAAAGCCTGCAACATTTGTTATATAGGTTATACCACAAGGAAAATCAAAAAAAGAATTTCTGAACATATAGCCAATATAAAGAGTAAAAATCCAGGTTATTCTGGGGCCACAAAACATTTTATTTCTGTGCACCAGGGAGATCTGTCAGATTTTTCCTTTTTCGGCATTGAAAGGGTTAGTCAGTCACCCAGAGGTGGAGATTGGAGGAAGCAATTAGCTCTGCGGGAAGCCTTTTGGATTCTAACTTTAGACACCAAATATCCACATGGTATGAATTACAAAAATGATCTTTTTTATATATATTGAATCAACAAATGGATTTTGTGGCAATTTAGAACAGATATTTGTGTATTTCTAAGACAGTTGAAAAATAAGGTAAAGTTTTGTTATGTGAATTTAGCTGCAGCCTTTTCCAATTAAATTAATTGCTATGTTTGTGATTGGTTCCCTGTCATATATAAACCTGTGTATTCATGTCATATTAGTTCCTATGACTAAGGGCGCCGTGGTGCGCCAGAAACGCGTCAGGCAAAGAGAGTTCTTCTCTCTTTTTTTTAATATTGTTTTTTAAAATGTTCTAATAAATTTTGGTTATTTTACTTATATTGGATGGATGTGCTGGAAATCCCCATTTCTCCTCTCGTCTACATCAGCTGTTAATCACCAGCAGGTACGGCACCCACGGTTATATTCATTTGCAACGGTTCTTAGATGCATGTCTCGGCGTGTCAAGCTTCAACCCTTCCTCTTCCCCCCTCCTCCCCTTTCTGAATTGTTTATGCAGTGATTTGGAGCTCCGCTGAAGTTTTCTTTCAAAAGCTCAAGTGAGTTTATATATTTGTCTGATTATGCGGATGATATTATACAATACTACTATTTATTCCGTTGCAAAATTTTGATGTTTGGGAAACGCAGCAACTAGTACACAAGTGTGGTTTTATTTATACACACTGTGCAGTCTTCTGTTTAATCATGGACTCCCACATGGCTAAATTAGCCTCAGTGTTTGATAATACAGATGGTATCTCTGCACCACCTAGTGAACTGAAAGATCTCTATTCGAAACTGGAGAAGTTTTCTCAGCAAGAAATACGCACCTGGTGGGACCATAATACTCTCAGAAAATACGTTGAAAAAGAAATGATTCCCAGGGGTTTGCGTATGAAAAAATCTCCTACTTATATTTTTTCTGACAAGTTTCTCTCTGAGTGGAATATGATTCTTTCACAATGCTCGTTAAAGCTTATGAGTTTGATTATATCATATGAAGAAATTAAACTTCACCAACTCAAGATGGATATTGATAATACTAACAAAGAACTTTCTAAATATACGGACCAGCCTGATTTTGATATGCTTTCTAAAAAAATGACTGATCATTTGAAGACAATGGAGGATTCCATTATAAAAATGAAAAAATCTAAATTTAATAGAGACTCTTTTGACTACAAAAATGATAAAGTGTACTCATGGAAAAAACGGATTGATCACACACCCAAGCCTATACTTAGAAACCAACCTCAGTGGCATCAATGTGAATATGCACGTAGAAAATCTGTGTCTTTCTCTTCATCAGAGTATAATCCATCGGAGTGTGAAACAGATGTGTCCTTCTCCAGTGCGGATGCCAGACATGCTCACAACACTGCTATGTCAAAAAACGCCGGAGGAGGAGGGGGGGCAGGAGAGCCCGCAAGAGACGAATGGAGAAGATATCCCAGGAGGGAAAGAAAACGCAGATATCAGTATTGAACCAGCATCTGGACAGTGTCATAGTTCTGACTCCGACCATTTTATCTTCTACACAAATTGAGGTATTGGCCAAGGGTCTGAACTTCGTTCCATCTGGCAACTTTAACTTATTTGAGACTATCAAAGATGTCAATAAATTTACTCATCTTCTTACGATTAAAAGACATTTTTTTTCAGAAAATCTAAATGACTTCAATCCTGGTAGCAAAAGATCATATTACACTAAAGAAAATAATGCGTCTCTTTCATTCATGGAACAATGTATGCTACTTACTTTAACCTCCCTCCAAGAGGAAAATTTTGATGAGGACAAAATAAAGGACAAAGATGTGCAGGTGCTTTCATCTAATCCGGCATATTATCCCCTCCAATCAAGAGTTCCTGCTCTAGACTTGTTTCAGACCCTAGTAGAACAGGATTTGAAAAAACTACATGCTGAAACACGGAATGCTAACCATCGAAGCAACTTGAGTAAAATCCAATCTCAGGCTGTTAGAGACTTACAACATAATTATGATCTGACAATTCGCCAGTCGGACAAAGGGGGTTGCATAGTAGTTATAGATACTGCTTTGTACTGTAAATTGATAACATCTATTATACAGGACACCAGTACATACACTTCTATAAAATCTGACCCCACATTGTCTTTCAAATATGACATGACTGATATACTGAATAATGCACAGAGATTGGGGGTCATTGATAACAAAATTTATAAATGGCTACTTCCGGAACATCCAATCATTCCAATTTTTCATGGGCTCCCAAAAACACATAAAAATGTTTTCCCTCCACCTTTACGACCTATAATCTCTGGGATGGGTTCCCTAAATGAGAATCTTAGTCATTTGATCGATGAATATCTTCAGCCTTTGATCCCAAGAATTCCAGGGTATCTTAAAGACACCTCATCAGTTTTGAAGGTTTTTGATACCTTCCAGTGGTGTCACGATTATTCTTTTGTGACTTGTGATGTCACAAACTTATATTCGTGTATTCCCCACTCTTTGGCTATGACAGCGATTGAATATCATCTAAATAAGTATAGCAGTTACTCAGACTCATTGAAATGGTTTATTCTTGCATCCTTACATTATCTACTAAAACACAATTTTTTTATGTTCCAAAATGACTATTACATCCAAACCATGGGTGCTCCTATGGGGTCTAAGTTCTCTCCATCTTTAGCAATTTTATTTATGGCATGGTGGGAAGAAATTTATATATTTACAGATGATAATCCATTTCTCCCATGCCTTAATTGGTATGGGAGATTTGTGGATGATATTTTGTTAATTTGGCAGGGGGATGTGACAAAATTTCTTGATTTTATGTCCTATCTAAATGACAATCAGTGTAATCTGCGTTTCACCAGCGGCATTCCTTCAGATGAAGTCTCATTTTTGGATGTTCTCCTTACAGGCAGCAATACAACACAGAGGGTTAACACCTCACTCTATAGAAAAGATAACTCTGGTAACACGATCCTGATGTCCTCAAGCTCACACCCTCGTCACACCATTCACGCCATTCCCAGGGGTGAGCTTACCAGAGCGAAAAGAATTTGCTCTAGCAATGAAAATTTTCATAAAGAGAGTCGCATTATTTCTGACAGACTGCTGGACAGAGGGTACAAACATTCTAATATAAAGCATGCATTCAGACAGGTTTCCAAAATTCCACGTACCAATTTGTTGCATTCTGAAAATAAAAAAGCAAATGCTGCTTCTGAAACGCAGATCACTTTTTCTACTGCTTATAGCAGTCAATATAACAAAATCAGACAGATTATTCTTAAATACCTTCCTGTAGTCAATCAAGATAGTTCTTTGTGTACAATTCTCCAAAATGGTTGCAGGGTAGTGGCAAAAAGAGGTTGTACACTGGGGAATATTTTATCTCCCAGCATGGTACGCCCGAGAAAAACTCCCACATCATGGCTATCAGTGAAGGGATTCTTTAAATGTTCTGGCAATAGATGTAATGTCTGCCAATTTGCAGACAATAAGAGAACTTCTTTTTCTTCAAATCACAATGTTACTTATAATATAAAATCATTTATCAACTGTGATTCTGATCATGTTATATACTGCATAAAATGCAAAGCCTGCAACATTTGTTATATAGGTTATACCACAAGGAAAATCAAAAAAAGAATTTCTGAACATATAGCCAATATAAAGAGTAAAAATCCAGGTTATTCTGGGGCCACAAAACATTTTATTTCTGTGCACCAGGGAGATCTGTCAGATTTTTCCTTTTTCGGCATTGAAAGGGTTAGTCAGTCACCCAGAGGTGGAGATTGGAGGAAGCAATTAGCTCTGCGGGAAGCCTTTTGGATTCTAACTTTAGACACCAAATATCCACATGGTATGAATTACAAAAATGATCTTTTTTATATATATTGAATCAACAAATGGATTTTGTGGCAATTTAGAACAGATATTTGTGTATTTCTAAGACAGTTGAAAAATAAGGTAAAGTTTTGTTATGTGAATTTAGCTGCAGCCTTTTCCAATTAAATTAATTGCTATGTTTGTGATTGGTTCCCTGTCATATATAAACCTGTGTATTCATGTCATATTAGTTCCTATGACTAAGGGCGCCGTGGTGCGCCAGAAACGCGTCAGGCAAAGAGAGTTCTTCTCTCTTTTTTTTAATATTGTTTTTTAAAATGTTCTAATAAATTTTGGTTATTTTACTTATACTGGATGGATGTGCTGGAAATCCCCATTTCTCCTCTCATGTGCAGCCTCCTTTACCTTCCAAATTCCATCATGTGCAGCCTTCTTTAACCCCCCAAATTCCAACATGCGCAACCTCCTTTAACTCCCCAAATTCCATCATGTGCAGTCTTCCTTTCACCCCCCAAATTCCATTATGTGCAGCCTCCTTTAACCCCCCAAATTCCATCATGTGCAGTCATCCTTTAACCCCCCAAATTCCATCATCTGCAGTCCTCCTTTAACCCCCCAAATTCCATCATGTGCAGCCTCCTTTAACCCCCAAATTCCATCATGTGCAGTCCTCCTTTCACCCCCCAAATTCCATCATGTGCAGCCTCCTTTAACCCCCCAAATTCCATCATGTGCAGCCTCCTTTCACCCCCCAAATTCCATCATGTGCAGTCTTCCTTTAACCCCCCAAATTCCATCATGTGCAGTCCTCCTTTTACCCCCCAAATTCCATCATGTGCAGCCTCCTTTAACCCACAAATTCCATCATGTGCGGCCTCCTTTAACCCCCCAAATTCCATCATGTGCAGTCCTCCTTTAACCCCCCAAATTCCATCATGTGCAGCCTCCTTTAACCCCCCAAATTCCATCATGTGCAGTCCTCCTTACCTTCCACTTCATGTGCAGTCCCCCTTACCCCCACTTCATCATGTGCAGCCCAACTCCCCCACTTCATCATGTGCAGCCCAATTCTTCCTTCATCATGTGCAGTCTCCATAACCCCCAAACTCCATCATGTGCGGCCCCATTCCCCCTTCATCATGTGCAGCCACCTTTAACCCTCAAACTCCATCATATGCGGCCCCACTCCCCTTCATCATGTGCAGCCTCCTTAACCCCCAAATTCCATCATGTTTGGCCCCAATTCCCTTCATTTGCAGTCTTCTTAACCCCCAAATTCCATCATGTGCGGTCCCACACCCCTCATGTGCAGCCTCCTTTAGCCCTCAAATTCCATCATGTGCAGCTTCCTTTAACCCCCAAATTCCATCATGTGCAGCCTCCTTTACCTTCCAAATTCCATCATGTGCAGCCTCCTTTAACCCCCCAAATTCCAACATGCGCAACCTCCTTTAACCCCCCAAATTCCTTCATGTGCAGTCCTCCTTTCACCCCCCAAATTCCATTATGTGCAGCCTCCATTAACCCCCCAAATTCCATCATGTGCAGTCATCCTTTAACCCCCCAAATTCCATAATGTGCAGTCCTCCTTTAACCCCCCAAATTCCATCATGCGCAGCCTCCTTTAACCCCCAAATTCCATCATGTGCAGTCCTCCTTTCACCCCCCAAATTCCATCATGTGCAGCCTCCTTTAACCCCCCAAATTCCATCATGTGCAGCCTCCTTTCACCCCCCAAATTCCATCATGTGCAGCCTCCTTTAGCCCTCAAATTCCATCATGTGCAGCCTCCTTTAACCCCCAAATTCCATCATGTGCAGCCTCCTTTACCTTCCAAATTCCATCATGTGCAGCCTCCTTTAACCCCCCAAATTCCAACATGCGCAACCTCCTTTAACCCCCCAAATTCCATCATGTGCAGTCCTCCTTTCACCCCCCAAATTCCATTATGTGCAGCCTCCTTTAACCCCTAAAATTCCATCATGTGCAGTCATCCTTTAACCCCCCAAATTCCATCATGTGCAGCCTCCTTTAACCCCCATATTCCATCATGTGCAGTCCTCCTTTCACCCCCCAAATTCCATCATGTGCAGCCTCCTTTAACCCCCCAAATTCCATCATGTGCAGCCTCCTGTCACCCCCCAAATTCCATCATGTGCAGCCTCCTTTAACCCCCCAAATTCCATCATGTGCAGTCCTCCTTTCACCCCCCAAATTCCATCATGTGTGGCCCCCTTTAACCTCCCAAATTCCATCATGTGCAGCCTCCTTTAACTCCCCAAATTCCATCATGTGCAGCCTCCTTTCAACCCCCAAATTCCATCATGTGCAGCCTCCTTTAACCCCCAAATTCCATCATGTGCAGCCTCCTTTAACCCCCCCAAATTCCATAATGTGCGGCCTCCTTTAACCCCCCAAATTCCATCATGTGCAGCCTCCTTTAACCCCCCCATATTACATCATGTGCAGCCTCCTTTAACCCACCAAATTCCATCATGTGCAGTCCTCCCTTCACCCCCCAAATTCCATCATGTGCAGTCCTCCTTTTACCCCCCAAATTCCATCATGTGCAGCCTCCTTTAACCCCCCAAATTCCATCATGTGCAGTCCTCCTTTCACCCCCCAAATTCCATCATGTGCAGCCTC
The DNA here is from genome assembly GCF_051348905.1 of Ranitomeya variabilis. NCBI lineage: Eukaryota > Metazoa > Chordata > Amphibia > Anura > Dendrobatidae > Ranitomeya > Ranitomeya variabilis. Next base: position 127,793,136 of record NC_135239.1, read on the forward strand.
CTTTAACCCACAAATTCCATCATGTGCGGCCTCCTTTAACCCCCCAAATTCCTTCATGTGCAGCCTCCTTTAACCCCCCCAAATTCCATCATGTGCAGTCCTCCTTTCACCCCCCAAATTCCATCATGTGCGGCCTCCTTTAACACCCCAAATTCCATCATGTGTGGCCCCCTTTAACCTCCCAAATTCCATCATGTGCAGCCTCCTTTAACACCCCAAATTCCATCATGTGTGGCCCCCTTTAACCCCCCAAATTCCATCATGTGCAGTCCTCCTTTAACCCCTCCAAATTCCATCATGTGCAGCCTCCTTTAACCCCCAAATTCCATCATGTGCAGTCCTCCTTTCACCCCCCAAATTCCATCATGTGCAGCCTCCTTTAGCCCTCAAATTCCATCATGTGCAGCCTCCTTTAACCCCCAAATTCCATCATGTGCAGCCTCCTTTACCTTCCAAATTCCATCATGTGCAGCCTCCTTTAACCCCCCAAATTCCAACATGCGCAACCTCCTTTAACCCCCCAAATTCCATCATGTGCAGTGCTCCTTTCACCCCCCAAATTCCATTATGTGCAGCCTCCTTTAACCCCTAAAATTCCATCATGTGCAGTCATCCTTTAACCCCCCAAATTCCATCATGTGCAGCCTCCTTTAACCCCCATATTCCATCATGTGCAGTCCTCCTTTCACCCCCCAAATTCCATCATGTGCAGTCCTCCTTTTACCCCCCAAATTCCATCATGTGCAGCCTCCTTTAACCCCCCAAATTCCATCATGTGCAGTCCTCCTTTCACCCCCCAAATTCCATCATGTGCAGCCTCCTTTAACCCACAAATTCCATCATGTGCGGCCTCCTTTAACCCCCCAAATTCCTTCATGTGCAGCCTCCTTTAACCCCCCCAAATTCCATCATGTGCAGTCCTCCTTTCACCCCCCAAATTCCATCATGTGCGGCCTCCTTTAACACCCCAAATTCCATCATGTGTGGCCCCCTTTAACCTCCCAAATTCCATCATGTGCAGCCTCCTTTAACACCCCAAATTCCATCATGTGTGGCCCCCTTTAACCCCCCAAATTCCATCATGTGCAGTCCTCCTTTAACCCCTCCAAATTCCATCATGTGCAGCCTCCTTTAACCCCCAAATTCCATCATCTGCAGTCCTCCTTTCACCCCCCAAATTCCATCATGTGCGGCCTCCTTTAAACTCCCAAATTCCATCATGTGCAGCCTCCTTTAACCTCCCCAAATTCCATCATGTGCAGTCCTCCTTTCACCCCCCAAATTTCATCATGTGCTGCCTCTTTTAACCCCCCAAATTCCATCATGTGCAGCCTCCTTTAACCCCCCATATTCCATCATGTGCAGCCTCCTTTAACCCCCCAAATTCCATCATGTGCAGTCCTCCTTTCACCCCCCAAATTCCATCATGTGCAGTCCTCCTTTTACCCCCCAAATTCCATCATGTGCAGCCTCCTTTAACCCCCCAAATTCCATCATGTGCAGTCCTCCTTTCACCCCCCAAATTCCATCATGTGCAGCCTCCTTTAACCCACAAATTCCATCATGTTCGGCCTCCTTTAACCCCCCAAATTCCTTCATGTGCAGCCTCCTTTAACCCCCCCAAATTCCATCATGTGCAGTCCTCCTTTCACCCCCCAAATTCCATCATGTGTGGCCTCCTTTAACCCCCCAAATTCCATCATGTGCAGCCTCCTTTAACCCCCCAAATTCCTTCATGTGCAGCCTCCTTTCACCCCCCAAATTCCATCATGTGCAGTCCTCCTTTAACCCCCCAAATTCCATCATGTGCAGTCCTCCTTTTACCCCCCAAATTCCATCATGTGCAGCCTCCTTTAACCCACAAATTCCATCATGTGCGGCCTCCTTTAACCCCCCAAATTCCATCATGTGCAGTCCTCCTTTAACCCCCCAAATTCCATCATGTGCAGCCTCCTTTAACCCCCCAAATTCCATCATGTGCAGTCCTCCTTACCTCCCACTTCATGTGCAGTCCCCCTTACCCCCACTTCATGACGTGCAGCCCAACTCCCCCACTTCATCATGTGCAGCCCAATTCTTCCTTCATCATGTGCAGTCTCCATAACCCCCAAACTCCATCATGTGCGGCCCCATTCCCCCTTCATCATGTGCAGCTTCCTTTAACCCTCAAAATCCATCATGTGCGGCCCCACTCCCCTTCATCATGTGCAGCCTCCTTAACACCCAAATTCCATCATGTTTGGCCCCAATTCCCTTCATCATTTGCAGTCTTCTTAACCCCCAAATTCCATCATGTGCGGTCCCACTCCCCTCATGTGCAGCCTCCTTTAGCCCTCAAATTCCATCATGTGCAGCCTCCTTTAACCCCCAAATTCCATAATGTGCAGCCTCCTTTACCTTCCAAATTCCATCATGTGCAGCCTCCTTTAACCCCCCAAATTCCAACATGCGCAACCTCCTTTAACCCCCCAAATTCCATCATGTGCAGTCCTCCTTTCACCCCCCCAAATTCCATTATGTGCAGCCTCGTTTAACCCCCCAAATTCCATTATGTGCAGTCATCCTTTAACCCCCCAAATTCCATCATGTGCAGCCTCCTTTAACCCCCAAATTCCATCATGTGCAGTCCTCCTTTCACCCCCCAAATTCCATCATGTGCAGCCTCCTTTAACCCCCCAAATTCCATCATGTGCAGCCTCCTTTCACCCCCCAAATTCCATCATGTGCAGTCCTCCTTTAACCCCCCAAATTCCATCATGTGCAGTCCTCCTTTTACCCCCCAAATTCCATCATGTGCAGCCTCCTTTATCCCACAAATTCCATCATGTGCGGCCTCCTTTAACCCCCCAAATTCCATCATGTGCAGTCCTCCTTTAACCCCCCAAATTCCATCATGTGCAGCCTCCTTTAACCCCCCAAATTCCATCCTTTGCAGTCCTCCTTACCTTCCACTTCATGTGCAGTCCCCCTTACCCCCACTTCATCATGTGCAGCCCAACTCCCCCACTTCATCATGTGCAGCCCAATTCTTCCTTCATCATGTGCAGTCTCCATAACCCCCAAACTCCATCATGTGCGGCCCCATTCCCCCTTCATCATGTGCAGCCTCCTTTAACCCTCAAACTCCATCATGTGCGGCCCCACTCCCCTTCATCATGTGCAGCCTCCTTAACCCCCAAATTCCATCATGTTTGGCCCCAATTCCCTTCATCATTTGCAGTCTTCTTAACCCCCAAATTCCATCATGTGCGGTCCCACTCCCCTCATGGGCAGCCTCCTTTAGCCCTCAAATTCCATCATGTGCAGCCTCCTTTAACCCCCAAATTCCATCATGTGCAGCCTCCTTTACCTTCCAAATTCCATCATGTGCAGCCTCCTTTAACCCCCCAAATTCCAACATGCGCAACCTCCTTTAACCCCCCAAATGCCATCATGTGCAGTCCTCCTTTCACCCCCCAAATTCCATTATGTGCAGCCTCCTTTAACCCCCCAAATTCCATCATGTGCAGTCATCCTTTAACCCCCCAAATTCCATCATGTGCAGTCCTCCTTTAACCCCCCAAATTCCATCATGTGCAGCCTCCTTTAACCCCCAAATTCCATCATGTGCAGTCCTCCTTTCACCCCCCAAATTCCATCATGTGCAGCCTCCTTTAACCCTCCAAATTCCATCATGTGCAGCCTCCTTTCACCCCCCAAATTCCATCATGTGCAGCCTCCTTTAACCCCCCAAATTCCATCATGTGCAGTCCTCCTTTCACCCCCCAAATTCCATCATGTGCAGTCCTCCTTTCACCCCCCAAATTCCATCATGTGCAGTCCTCCTTTTACCCCCCAAATTCCATCATGTGCAGCCTCCTTTAACCCCCCAAATTCCATCATGTGCAGTCCTCCTTTCACCCCCCAAATTCCATCATGTGCAGCCGCCTTTAACTCACAATTTCCATCATGTGCGGCCTCCTTTAACCCCCCAAATTCCATCATGTGCAGTCCTCCTTTAACCCCCCAAATTCCATCATGTGCAGCCTCCTTTAACCCCCCAAATTCCATCATGTGCAGTCCTCCTTACCTTCCACTTCATGTGCAGTCCCCCTTACCCCCACTTCATCATGTGCAGCCCAACTCCCCCACTTCATCATGTGCAGCCCAATTTTTCCTTCATCATGTGCAGTCTCCATAACCCCCAAACTCCATCATGTGCGGCCCCATTCCCCCTTCATCATGTGCCGCCTCCTTTAACCCTCAAACTCCATCATGTGCGGCCCCACTCCCCTTCATCATGTGCAGCCTCCTTAACCCCCAAATTCCATCATGTTTGGCCCCAATTCACTTCATCATTTGCAGTCTTCTTAACCCCCAAATTCCATCATGTGCGGTCCCACTCCCCTCATGTGCAGCCTCCTTTAGCCCTCAAATTCCATCATATGCAGCCTCCTTTAACCCCCAAATTCCATCATGTGCAGCCTCCTTTACCTTCCAAATTCCATCATGTGCAGCCTCCTTTAACCCCCCAAATTCCAACATGCGCAACATCCTTTAACCCCCCAAATTCCATCATGTGCAGTCCTCCTTTCACCCCCCAAATTCCATTATGTGCAGCCTCCTTTAACCCCCCAAATTCCATCATGTGCAGTCATCCTTTAACCCCCCAAATTCCATCATGTGCAGTCCTCCTTTAACCCCCCAAATTCCATCATGTGCAGCCTCTTTTAACCCCCAAATTCCATCATGTGCAGTCCTCCTTTCACCCCCCAAATTCCATCATGTGCAGCCTCCTTTAACCCCCCAAATTCCATCATGTGCAGCCTCCTTTCACCCCCCAAATTCCATCATGTGCAGCCTCCTTTAGCCCTCAAATTCCATCATGTGCAGCCTCCTTTAACCCCCAAATTCCATCATGTGCAGCCTCCTTTACCTTCCAAATTCCATCATGTGCAGCCTCCTTTAACCCCCCAAATTCCAACATGCGCAACCTCCTTTAACCCCCCAAATTCCATCATGTGCAGTCCTCCTTTCACCCCCCAAATTCCATTATGTGCAGCCTCCTTTAACCCCCCAAATTCCATCATGTGCAGTCATCCTTTAACCCCCCAAATTCCATCATGTGCAGTCCTCCTTTAACCCCCCAAATTCCATCATGTGCAGCCTCCTTTAACCCCCAAATTCCATCATGTGCAGTCCTCCTTTCACCCCCCAAATTCCATCATGTGCAGCCTCCTTTAACCCCCCAAATTCCATCATGTGCAGCCTCATTTCACCCCCCAAATTCCATCATGTGCAGCCTCCTTTAACCCCCCAAATTCCATCATGTGCAGTCCTCCTTTCACCCCCCAAATTCCATCATGTGTGGCCCCCTTTAACCTCCCAAATTCCAACATGTGCAGCCTCCTTTAACCCCCCAAATTCCATCATGTGCAGTCCTCCTTTCACCCCCCAAATTCCATTATGTGCAGCCTCCTTTAACCCCCCAAATTCCATCATGTGCAGTCATCCTTTAACCCCCCAAATTCCATCATGTGCAGTCCTCCTTTAACCCCCCAAATTCCATCATGTGCAGCCTCCTTTAACCCCCAAATTCCATCATGTGCAGTCCTCCTTTCACCCCCCAAATTCCATCATGTGCAGCCTCCTTTAACCCCCCAAATTCCATCATGTGCAGGCTCATTTCACCCCCCAAATTCCATCATGTGCAGCCTCCTTTAACCCACCAAATTCCATCATGTGCAGTCCTCCTTTCACCCGCCAAATTCCATCATGTGCAGTCCTCCTTTTACCCCTCAAATTCCATCATGTGCAGCCTCCTTTAACCCCCCAAATTCCATCATGTGCAGTCCTCCTTTCACCCCCCAAATTCCATCATGTGCAGCCTCCTTTAACCCACAAATTCCATCATGTGCGGCCTCCTTTAACCCCCCATATTCCTTCATGTGCAGCCTCCTTTAACCCCTCCAAATTCCATCATGTGCAGTCCTCCTTTCACCCCCCAAATTCCATCATGTGCAGCCTCCTTTAACACCCCAAATTCCATCATGTGTGGCCCCCTTTAACCTCCCAAATTCCATCATGTGCAGCCTCCTTTAACACCCCAAATTCCATCATGTGTGGCCCCCTTTAATCCCCCAAATTCCATCATGTGCAGTCCTCCTTTAACCCCCCAAATTCCATCATGTGCAGCCTCCTTTAACCCCCAAATTTCATCATGTGCAGTCCTCCTTTCACCCCCCAAATTCCATCATGTGCGGCCTCCTTTAAACTCCCAAATTCCATCATGTGCAGCCTCCTTTAACCTCCCCAAATTCCATCATGTGCAGTCCTCCTTTCACCCCCCAAATTCCATCATGTGCTGCCTCCTTTAACCCCCAAATTCCAACATGTGCAGTCCTCCTTTCACCCCCAAATTCCATCATGTGCGGCCTCCTTTAAACTCCCAAATTCCATCATGTGCAGCCTCCTTTAACCTCCCCAAATTCCATCATGTGCAGTCCTCCTTTCACCCCCCAAATTCCATCATGTGCTGCCTCCTTTAACCCCCCAAATTCCATCATGTGCAGCCTCCTTTAACCCCCCATATTCCATCATGTGCAGCCTCATTTAACCCCCCAAATTCCATCATGTGCAGTCCTCCTTTTACCCCCCAAATTCCATCATGTGCAGCCTCCTTTAACCCCCCAAATTCCATCATGTGCAGTCCTCGTTTCACCCCCCAAATTCCATCATGTGCAGCCTCCTTTAACCCACAAATTCCATCATGTTCGGCCTCTTTTAACCCCCCAAATTCCTTCATGTGCAGCCTCCTTTAACCCCCCCAAATTCCATCATGTGCAGTCCTCCTTTCACCCCCCAAATTCCATCATGTGTGGCCTCCTTTAACCCCCCAAATTCCATCATGTGCTGCCTCCTTTAACCCCCCAAATTCCATCATGTGCAGCCTCCTTTCACCCCCCAAATTCCATCATGTGCAGTCCTCCTTTAACCCCCCAAATTCCATCATGTGCAGTCCTCCTTTTACCCCCCAAATTCCATCATGTGAAGCCTCCTTTAACCCACAAATTCCATCATGTGCGGCCTCCTTTAACCCCCCAAATTCCATCATGTGCAGTCCTCCTTTAACCCCCCAAATTCCATCATGTGCAGCCTCCTTTAACCCCCCAAATTCCATCATGTGCAGTCCTCCTTACCTCCCATTTCATGTGCAGTCCCCCTTACCCCCACTTCATCATGTGCAGCCCAACTCCCCCACTTCATCATGTGCAGCCCAATTCTTCCTTCATCATGTGCAGTCTCCATAACCCCCAAACTCCATCATGTGCGGCCCCATTCCCCCTTCATCATGTGCAGCCTCCTTTAACCCTCAAAATCCATCATGTGTGGCCCCACTCCCCTTCATCATGTGCAGCCTCCTTAACCCCCAAATTCCATCATGTTTGGCCCCAATTCCCTTCATCATTTGCAGTCTTCTTAACCCCCAAATTCCATCATGTGCGGTCCCACTCCCCTCATGTGCAGCCTCCTTTAGCCCTCAAATTCCATCATGTGCAGCCTCCTTTAACCCCCAAATTCCATCATGTGCAGCCTCCTTTACCTTCCAAATTCCATCATGTGCAGCCTCCTTTAACCCCCCAAATTCCAACATGCGCAACCTCCTTTAACCCCCCAAATTCCAACATGTGCAGTCCTCCTTTCACCCCCCAAATTCCATTATGTGCAGCCTCCTTTAACCCCCCAAATTCCATCATGTGCAGACATCCTTTAACCCCCCAAATTCCATCATGTGCAGTCCTCCTTTAACCCCCCAAATTCCATCATGTGCAGCCTCCTTTAACCCCCAAATTCCATCATGTGCAGTCCTCCTTTCACCCCCCCAAATTCCATCATGTGCAGCCTCCTTCAACCCCCCAAATTCCATCATGTGCAGCCTCCTTTCACCCCCCAAATTCCATCATGTGCAGTCCTCCTTTAACCCCCCAAATTCCATCATGTGCAGTCCTCCTTTTACCCCCCAAATTCCATCATGTGCAGCCTCCTTTAACCCACAAATTCCATCATGTGCGGCCTCCTTTAACCCCCCAAATTCCATCATGTGCAGTCCTCCTTTAACCCCCCAAATTCCATCATGTGCAGCCTCCTTTAACCCCCCAAATTCCATCATGTGCAGTCCACCTTACCTTCCACTTCATGTGCAGTCCCCCTTACCCCCACTTCATCATGTGCAGCCCAACTCCCCCACTTCATCATGTGCAGCCCAATTCTTCCTTCATCATGTGCAGTCTCCATAACCCCCAAACTCAATCATGTGCAGCCCCATTCCCCCTTCATCATGTGCAGCCTCCTTTAACCCTCAAACTCCATCATGTGCGGCCCCACTCCCCTTCATCATGTGCAGCCTCCTTAACCCCCAAATTCCATCATGTTTGGCCCCAATTCCCTTCATCATTTGCAGTCTTCTTAACCCCCAAATTCCATCATGTGCGGTCCCACTCCCCTCATGTGCAGCCTCCTTTAGCCCTCAAATTCCATCATGTGGGCCTCCTTTAACCCCCAAATTCCATCATGTGCAGCCTCCTTTACCTTCCAAATTCCATCATGTGCAGCCTCCTTTAACCCCCCAAATTCCAACATGCGCAACCTCCTTTAACCCCCCAAATTCCATCATGTGCAGTCCTCCTTTCACCCCCCAAATTCCATTATGTGCAGCCTCCTTTAACCCCCAAATTCCATCATGTGCAGTCATCCTTTAACCCCCCAAATTCCATCATGTGCAGTCCTCCTTTAACCCCCCAAATTCCATCATGTGCAGCCTCCTTTAACCCCCAAATTCCATCATGTGCAGTCCTCCTTTCACCCCCCAAATTCCATCATGTGCAGCCTCCTTTAACCCCCCAAATTCCATCATGTGCAGCCTCCTTTCACCCCCCAAATTCCATCATGTGCAGCCTCCTTTAACCCCCCAAATTCCATCATGTGCAGTCCTCCTTTCACCCCCCAAATTCCATCATGTGCGGCCTCCTTTAACACCCCAAATTCCATCATGTGTGGCCCCCTTTAACCTCCCAAATTCCATCATGTGCAGCCTCCTTTAACCCCCCAAATTCCATCATGTGCAGCCTCCTTTCACCCCCCAAATTCCATCATGTGCAGCCTCCTTTCACCCCCCAAATTCCATCATGTGCGGCCTCCTTTAAACTCCCAAATTCCATCATGTGCAGCCTCCTTTAACCCCCCCAAATTCCATCATGTGCAGTCCTCCTTTCACCCCCCAAATTCCATCATGTGCTGCCTCCTTTAACCCCCCATATTCCATCATGTGCAGCCTCCTTTAACCCCCCAAATTCCATCATGTGCAGTCCTCCTTTCACCCCCCAAATTCCATCATGTGCAGTCCTCCTTTTACCCCCCAAATTCCATCATGTGCAGCCTCCTTTAACCCCCCAAATTCCATCATGTGCAGTCCTCCTTTCACCCCCCAAATTCCATCATGTGCAGCCTCCTTTAACCCACAAATTCCATCATGTGTGGCCCCCTTTAACCTCCCAAATTCCATCATGTGCAGCCTCCTTTAACCCCCCAAATTCCATCATGTGCAGCCTCCTTTCACCCCCCAAATTCCATCATGTGCAGCCTCCTTTCACCCCCCAAATTCCATCATGTGCAGTCCTCCTTTAACCCCCCAAATTCCATCATGTGCAGTCCTCCTTTTACCCCCCAAATTCCATCATGTGCAGCCTCCTTTAACCCACAAATTCCATCATGTGCGGCCTCCTTTAACCCCCCAAATTCCATCATGTGCAGTCCTCCTTTAACCCCCCAAATTCCATCATGTGCAGCCTCCTTTTACCCCCCAAATTCCATCATGTGCAGTCCTCCTTACCTTCCACTTCATGTGCAGTCCCCCTTACCCCCACTTCATCATGTGCAGCCCAACTCCCCCACTTCATCATGTGCAGCCCAATTCTTCCTTCATCATGTGCAGTCTCCATAACCCCCAAACTCCATCATGTGCGGCCCCATTCCCCCTTCATCATGTGCAGCCTCCTTTAACCCTCAAACTCCATCATGTGCGGCCCCACTCCCCTTCATCATGTGCAGCCTCCTTAACCCCCAAACTCCATCATGTTTGGCCCCAATTCCCTTCATCATTTGCAGTCTTCTTAACCCCCAAATTCCATCATGTGCGGTCCCACTCCCCTCATGTGCAGCCTCCTTTAGCCCTCAAATTCCATCATGTGCAGCCACCTTTAACCCCCAAATTCCATCATGTGCAGCCTCCTTTACCTTCCAAATTCCATCATGTGCAGCCTCCTTTAACCCCCCAAATTCCAACATACGCAACCTCCTTTAACCCCCCAAATTCTATCATGTGCAGTCCTCCTTTCACCCCCCAAATTCCATTATGTGCAGCCTCCTTTAACCCCCCAAATTCCATCATGTGCAGTCATCCTTTAACCCCCCAAATTCCATCATGTGCAGTCCTCCTTTAACCCCCCAAATTCCATCATGTGCAGCCTCCTTTAACCCCCAAATTCCATCATGTGCAGTCCTCCTTTCACCCCCCAAATTCCATCATGTGCAGCCTCCTTTAACCCCCCAAATTCCATCATGTGCAGCCTCCTTTCACCCCCCAAATTCCATCATGTGCAGCCTCCTTTAGCCCTCAAATTCCATCATGTGCAGCCTCCTTTAACCCCCAAATTCCATCATGTGCAGCCTCCTTTACCTTCCAAATTCCATCATGTGCAGCCTCCTTTAACCCCCCAAATTCCATCATGTGCAGCCTCCTTTAACCCCCCAAATTCCATCATGTGCAGCCTCCTTTAACACCCCAAATTCCATCATGTGTGGCCCCCTTTAACCTCCCAAATTCCATCATGTGCAACCTCCTTTAACCCCCCAAATTCCATCATGTGCAGCCTCCTTTCACCCCCCAAATTCCATCATGTGCAGCCTCCTTTAACCCCCCAAATTCCATCATGTGCGGCCTCCTTTAAACTCCCAAATTCCATCATGTGCAGCCTCCTTTAACCCCCCCAAATTCCATCATGTGCCGTCCTCCTTTCACCCCCCAAATTCCATCATGTGCTGCCTCCTTTAACCCCCCATTTCCATCATGTGCAGCCTCCTTTAACCTCCCATATTCCATCATGTGCAGCCTCCTTTAACCCCCCAAATTCCATCATGTGCAGTCCTCCTTTCACCCCCCCAAATTCCATCATGTGCAGTCCTCCTTTTACCCCCCAAATTCCATCATGTGCAGCCTCCTTTAACCCCCCAAATTCCATCATGTGCAGTCCTCCTTTCACCCCCCAAATTCCATCATGTGCAGCCTCCTTTAACCCACAAATTCCATCATGTGCGGCCTCCTTTAACCCCCCAAATTCCTTCATGTGCAGCCTCCTTTAACCCCCCAAATTCCATCATGTGCAGTCCTCCTTTCACCCCCCAAATTCCATCATGTGCGGCCTCCTTTAACCCCCCAAATTCCTTCATGTGCTGCCTCCTTTAACCCCCCAAATTCCATCATGTGCAGCCTCCTTTAACCCCCCATATTCCATCATGTGCAGCCTCCTTTAACCCCCCAAATTCCATCATGTGCAGTCCTCCTTTCACCCCCCCAAATTCCATCATGTGCAGTCCTCCTTTTACCCCCCAAATTCCATCATGTGCAGCCTCCTTTAACCCCCCAAATTCCATCATGTGCAGCCTCCTTTCACCCCCCAAATTCCATCATGTGCAGTCCTCCTTTAACCCCCCAAATTCCATCATGTGCAGTCCTCCTTTTACCCCCCAAATTCCATCATGTGCAGTCCTCCTTACCTCCCACTTCATGTGCAGTCCCCCTTACCCCCACTTCATCATGTGCAGCCCAACTCCCCCACTTCATCATGTGCAGCCTAATTCTTCCTTTATCATGTGCAGTCTCCATAACCCCCAAACTCCATCATGTGCGGCCCCATTCCCCCTTCATCATGTGCAGCCTCCTTTAACCCTCAAACTCCATCATGTGCGGCCCCACTCCCCTTCATCATGTGCAGCCTCCTTAACCCCTAAATTCCACTATGTTTGGCCCCAATTCCCTTCATCATTTGCAGTCTTCTTAACCCCCAAATTCCATCATGTGCGGTCCCACTCCCCTCATGTGCAGCCTCCTTTAGCCCTCAAATTCCATCATGTGCAGCCTCCTTTACCTTCCAAATTCCATCATGTGCAGCCTCCTTTAACCCCCCAAATTCCAACATGTGCAGCCTCCTTTAACCCCCCAAATTCCATCATGTGCAGTCATCCTTTAACCCCCCAAATTCCATCATGTGCAGTCCTCCTTTAACCCCCCAAATTCCATCATGTGCAGCCTCCTTTAACCCCCAAATTCCATCATGTGCAGTCCTCCTTTCACCCCCCAAATTCCATCATGTGCAGCCTCCTTTCACCCCCCAAATTCCATCATGTGCAGCCTCCTTTAACCCCCCAAATTCCATCATGTGCAGTCCTCCTTTCACATCCCAAATTCCATCATGTGCGGCCTCCTTTAACACCCCAAATTCCATCATGTGTGGCCCCCTTTAACCTCCCAAATTCCATCATGTGCAGCCTCCTTTAACACCCCAAATTCCATCATGTGTGGCCCCCTTTAACCTTCCAAATTCCATCATGTGCAGCCTCCTTTAACCCCGCAAATTCCATCATGTGCAGTCCTCCTTTTACCCCCCAAATTCCATCATGTGCAGTCCTCCTTACCTCCCACTTCATGTGCAGTCCCCCTTACCCCCACTTCATCATGTGCAGCCCAACTCCCCCACTTCATCATGTGCAGCCTAATTCTTCCTTTATCATATGCAGTCTCCATAACCCCCAAACTCCATCATGTGCGGCCCCATTCCCCCTTCATCATGTGCAGCCTCCTTTAACCCTCAAACTCCATCATGTGCGGCCCCACTCCCCTTCATCATGTGCAGCCTCCTTAACCCCTAAATTCCATTATGTTTGGCCCCAATTCCCTTCATCATTTGCAGTCTTCTTAACCCCCAAATTCCATCATGTGCGGTCCCACTCCCCTCATGTGCAGCCTCCTTTAGCCCTCAAATTCCATCATGTGCAGCCTCCTTTACCTTCCAAATTCCATCATGTGCAGCCTCCTTTAACCCCCCAAATTCCAACATGTGCAGCCTCCTTTAACCCCCCAAATTCCATCATGTGCAGTCATCCTTTAACCCCCCAAATTCCATCATGTGCAGTCCTCCTTTAACCCCCCAAATTCCATCATGTGCAGCCTCCTTTAACCCCCAAATTCCATCATGTGCAGTCCTCCTTTCACCCCCCAAATTCCATCATGTGCAGCCTCCTTTCACCCCCCAAATTCCATCATGTGCAGCCTCCTTTAACCCCCCAAATTCCATCATGTGCAGTCCTCCTTTCACCCCCCAAATTCCATCATGTGCGGCCTCCTTTAACACCCCAAATTCCATCATGTGTGGCCCCCTTTAACCTCCCAAATTCCATCATGTGCAGCCTCCTTTAACACCCCAAATTCCATCATGTGTGGCCCCCTTTAACCTTCCAAATTCCATCATGTGCAGCCTCCTTTAACCCCCCAAATTCCATCATATGCAGCCTCCTTTCACCCCCCAAATTCCATCATGTGCAGCCTCCTTTAACCCACAAATTCCATCATGTGCGGCCTCCTTTAAACTCCCAAATTCCATCATGTGCAGCCTCCTTTAACCTCCCCAAATTCCATCATGTGCAGTCCTCCTTTCACCCCCCAAATTCCATCATGTGCTGCCTCCTTTAACCCCCCAAATTCCATCATGTGCAGCCTCCTTTAACCCCCCATATTCCATCATGTGCAGCCTCCTTTAACCTCCCAAATTCCATCATGTGCAGTCCTCCTTTCACCCCCCAAATTCCATCATGTGCAGTCCTCCTTTTACCCCCCAAATTCCATCATGTGCAGCCTCCTTTAACCCCCCAAATTCCATCATGTGCAGTCCTCCTTTCACCCCCCAAATTCCATCATGTGCGGCCTCCTTTAACCCCCCAAATTCCATCATGTGCAGCCTCCTTTAACCCCCCAAATTCCATCATGTGCAGCCTCCTTTCACCCCCCAAATTCCATCATGTGCAGTCCTCCTTTAACCCCCCAAATTCCATCATGTGCAGTCCTCCTTTTACCCCCCAAATTCCATCATGTGCAGCCTCCTTTAACCCACAAATTCCATCATGTGCGGCCTCCTTTAACCCCCCAAATTCCATCATGTGCAGTCCTCCTTTAACCCCCCAAATTCCATCATGTGCAGCCTCCTTTAACCCCCCAAATTCCATCATGTGCAGTCCTCCTTACCTTCCACTTCATGTGCAGTCCCCCTTACCCCCACTTCATCATGTGCAGCCCAACTCCCCCACTTCATCATGTGCAGCCCAATTCTTCCTTCATCATGTGCAGTCTCCATAACCCCCAAACTCCATCATGTGCGGCCCCATTCCCCCTTCATCATGTGCAGCCTCCTTTAACCCTCAAACTCCATCATGTGCGGCCCCACTCCCCTTCATCATGTGCAGCCTCCTTAACCCCCAAATTCCATCATGTTTGGCCCCAATTCCCTTCATCATTTGCAGTCTTCTTAACCCCCAAATTCCATCATGTGCGGTCCCACTCCCCTCATGTGCAGCCTCCTTTAGCCCTCAAATTCCATCATGTGCAGCCTCCTTTAACCCCCAAATTCCATCATGTGTGGCCCCTTTAACCTCCCAAATTCCATCATGTGCAGCCTCCTTTAACACCCCAAATTCCATCATGTGTGGCCCCCTTTAACCCCCCAAATTCCATCATGTGCAGTCCTCCTTTAACCCCCCAAATTCCATCATGTGCAGCCTCCTTTAACCCCCAAATTCCATCATGTGCAGTCCTCCTTTCACCCCCCAAATTCCATCATGTGCGGCCTCCTTTAAACTCCCAAATTCCATCATGTGCAGCCTCCTTTAACCTCCCCAAATTCCATCATGTGCAGTCCTCCTTTCACCCCCCAAATTCCATCATGTGCTGCCTCCTTTAACCCCCCAAATTCCATCATGTGCAGCCTCCTTTAACCCCCCATATTCCATCATGTGCAGCCTCCTTTAACCCCCCAAATTCCATCATGTGCAGTCCTCCTTTCACCCCCCAAATTCCATCATGTGCAGTCCTCCTTTTACCCCCCAAATTCCATCATGTGCAGCCTCCTTTAACCCCCCAAATTCCATCATGTACAGTCCTCCTTTCACCCCCCAATTTCCATCATGTGCAGCCTCCTTTAACCCACAAATTCCATCATGTTCGGCCTCCTTTATCCCCCCAAATTCCTTCATGTGCAGCCTCCTTTAACCCCCCCAAATTCCATCATGTGCAGTCCTCCTTTCACCCCCCAAATTCCATCATGTGTGGCCTCCTTTAACCCCCCAAATTCCATCATGTGCAGCCTCCTTTAACCCCCCAAATTCCATCATGTGCAGCCTCCTTTCACCCCCCAAATTCCATCATGTGCAGTCCTCCTTTTACCCCCCAAATTCCATCATGTGCAGCCTCCTTTAACCCACAAATTCCATCATGTGCGGCCTCCTTTAACCCCCCAAATTACATCATGTGCAGTCCTCCTTTAACCCCCCAAATTCCATCATGTGCAGCCTCCTTTAACCCCCCAAATTCCAACATGTGCAGTCCTCCTTACATCCCACTTCATGTGCAGTCCCCCTTACCCCCACTTCATCATGTGCGGCCCAACTCCCCCACTTCATCATGTGCAGCCCAATTCTTCCTTCATCATGTGCAGTCTCCATAACCCCCAAACTCCATCATGTGCGGCCCCATTCCCCCTTCATCATGTGCAGCCTCCTTTAACCCTCAAAATCCATCATGTGCGGCCCCACTCCCCTTCATCATTTGCAGCCTCCTTAACCCCCAAATTCCATCATGTTTGGCCCCAATTCCCTTCATCATTTGCAGTCTTCTTAACCCCCAAATTCCATCATGTGCGGTCCCACTCCCCTCATGTGCAGCCTCCTTTAGCCCTCAAATTCCATCATGTGCAGCCTCCTTTAACCCCCAAATTCCATCATGTGCAGCATCCTTTACCTTCCAAATTCCATCATGTGCAGCCTCCTTTAACCCCCCAAATTCCAACATGCGCAACCTCCTTTAACCCCCCAAATTCCATCATGTGCAGTCCTCTTTTCACCCCCCAAATTCCATTATGTGCAGCCTCCTTTAACCCCCCAAATTCCATCATGTGCAGTCATCCTTTAACCCCCCAAATTCCATCATGTGCAGTCCTCCTTTAACCCCCCAAATTCCATCATGTGCAGCCTCCTTTAACCCCCAAATTCCATCATGTGCAGTCCTCCTTTCACCCCCCAAATTCCATCATGTGCAGCCTCCTTTAACCCCCCAAATTCCATCATGTGCAGTCATCCTTTAACCCCCCAAATTCCATCATGTGCAGTCCTCCTTTAACCCCCCAAATTCCATCATGTGCAGCCTCCTTTAACCCCCAAATTCCATCATGTGCAGTCCTCCTTTCACCCCCCAAATTCCATCATGTGCAGCCTCCTTTCAACCCCCAAATTCCATCATGTGCAGCGTCCTTTAACCCCCCAAATTCCATCATGTGCAGCCCTCCTTTCACCCCCCAAATTCCATCATGGGCGGCCTCCTTTAACACCCCAAATTCCATCATGTGTGGCCCCCTTTAACCTCCCAAATTCCATCATGTGCAGCCTCCTTTAACCCCCCAAATTCCATCATGTGCAGCCTCCTTTAACCCACAAATTCCATCATGTGCGGCCTCCTTTAAACTCCCAAATTCCATCATGTGCAGCCTCCTTTAACCCCCCCAAATTCCATCATGTGCAGTCCTCCTTTCACCCCCCAAATTCCATCATGTGCTGCCTCCTTTAACCCCCCAAATTCCATCATGTGCAGCCTCCTTTAACCCCCCATATTCCATCATGTGCAGTCCTCCTTTTACCCCCCAAATTCCATCATGTGCAGCCTCCTTTAACCCCCCAAATTCCATCATGTGCAGTCTTCCTTTCACCCCCCAAATTCCATCATGTGCAGCCTCCTTTAACCCACAAATTCCGTCATGTGCGGCCTCCTTTAACCCCCCAAATTCCTTCATGTGCAGCCTCCTTTAACCCCCCCAAAGTCCATCATGTGCAGTCCTCCTTTCACCCCCCAAATTCCATCATGTGCGGCCTCCTTTAATCCCCCAAATTCCAACATGCGTAACCTCCTTTAACCCCCCAAATTCCATCATGTGCAGTCCTCCTTTCACCCCCCAAATTCCATCATGTGCAGTCCTCCTTTAACCCCCCAAATTCCATCATGTGCAGTCCTCCTTTTACCCCCCAAATTCCATCATGTGCAGCCACCTTTAACCCACAAATTCCATTATGTGCGGCCTCCTTTAACCCCCCACATTCCATCATGTGCAGTCCTCCTTTAACCCCCCAAATTCCATCATGTGCAGCCTCCTTTAACCCCCCAAATTCCATCATGTGCAGTCCTCCTTACCTCCCACTTCATGTGCAGTCCCCCTTACCCCCACTTCATCATGTGCAGCCCAACTCCCCCACTTCATCATGTGCAGCCCAATTCTTCCTTCATCATGTGCAGTCTCCATAACCCCCAAACTCCATCATGTGCGGCCGCATTCCCCCTTCATCATGTGCAGCCTCCTTTAACCCTCAAACTGCATCATGTGCGGCCCCACTCCCCTTCATCATGTGCGGCCTCCTTTAACCCCCCAAATTCCATCATGTGCAGCCTCCTTTAACCCCCCAAATTCCATCAT
Source organism: Ranitomeya variabilis (assembly GCF_051348905.1). Taxonomy (NCBI): domain Eukaryota; kingdom Metazoa; phylum Chordata; class Amphibia; order Anura; family Dendrobatidae; genus Ranitomeya; species Ranitomeya variabilis. The sequence goes on from NC_135239.1 coordinate 127,810,955, forward strand.
GTGCAGCCTCCTTTCACCCCCCAAATTCCATCATGTGCAGTCCACCTTTAACCCCCCAAATTCCATCATGTGCAGTCCTCCTTTAAACCCCCAAATTCCATCATGTGCAGCCTCCTTTAACCCCCAAATTCCATCATGTGCAGTCCTTCTTTCACCCCCCAAATTCCATCATGTGCAGCCTAATTTAACCCCCCAAATTCCATCATGTGCAGCCGCCTTTCACCCCCCAAATTCCATCATGTGCAGCCTCCTTTAGCCCTCAAATTCCATCATGTGCAGCCTCCTTTAACCCCCAAATTCCATCATGTGCAGCCTCCTTTACCTTCCAAATTCCATCATGTGCAGCCTCCTTTAACCCCCCAAATTCCAACATGCGCAACCTCCTTTAACCCCCCAAATTCCATCATGTGCAGTCCTCCTTTCACCCCCCAAATTCCATTATGTGCAGCCTCCTTTAACCCCCCAAATTCCATCATGTGCAGTCATCCTTTAACCCCCCAAATTCCATCATGTGCAGTCCTCCTTTAAACCCCCAAATTCCATCATGTGCAGCCTCCTTTAACCCCCAAATTCCATCATGTGCAGTCCTCCTTTCACCCCCCAAATTCCATCATGTGCAGCCTCCTTTAACCCCCCAAATTCCATCATGTGCAGCCTCCTTTCACCCCCCAAATTCCATCATGTGCAGCCTCCTTTAACCCCCCAAATTCCATCATGTGCAGTCCTCCTTTCACCCCCCAAATTCCATCATGTGCGGCCTCCTTTAACACCCCAAATTCCATCATGTGTGGCCCCCTTTAACCTCCCAAATTCCATCATGTGCAGCCTCCTTTAACCCCCCAAATTCCATCATGTGCAGCCTCCTTTCACCCCCCAAATTCCATCATGTGCAGCCTCCTTTAACCCCCAAATTCCATCATGTGCAGCCTCCTTTAACCCCCCAAATTCCATCATGTGCGGCCTCCTTTAACCCCCCAAATTCCATCATGTGCAGCCTCCTTTAACCCCCCATATTCCATCATGTGCAGCCTCTTTTAACCCCCCAAATTCCATCATGTGCAGTCCTCCTTTCACCCCCCAAATTCCATCATGTGCAGTCCTCCTTTTACCCCCCAAATTCCATCATGTGCAGCCTCCTTTAACCCCCCAAATTCCATCATGTGCAGTCCTCCTTTCACCCCCCAAATTCCATCATGTGCAGCCTCCTTTAACCCACAAATTCCATCATGTGCGGCCTCCTTTAACCCTCCAAATTCCTTCATGTGCAGCCTCCTTTAACCCCCCCAAATTCCATCATGTGCAGTCCTCCTTTCACCCCCCAAATTCCATCAGGTGCGGCCTCCTTTAACCCCCCAAATTCCATCATGTGCAGCCTCCTTTAACCCCCCAAATTCCATCATGTGCAGCCTCCTTTCACCCCCCAAATTCCATCATGTGCAGTCCTCCTTTAACCCCCCAAATTCCATCATGTGCAGTCCTCCTTTTACCCCCCAAATTCCATCATGTGCAGCCTCCTTTAACCCACAAATTCCATCATGTGCGGCCTCCTTTAACCCCCCAAATTCCATCATGTGCAGTCCTCCTTTAACCCCCCAAATTCCATCATGTGCAGCCTCCTTTAACTCCCCAAATTCCATCATGTGCAGTCCTTTAACCCCCCAAATTCCATCATGTGCAGTCCTCCATTAACCCCCCAAATTCCATCATGTGCAGTCTTCCTTTCACCCCTCCCCACTTCTTCGTTTGCAGTTACCCACCATTTAATTTAAAAAAAAAAAGAAGTTGTTTTTATACTTACATCACCACTCGCTCCCCTGCAGCGCCTCTCTTCTTCTAGCGTCCTGGTCGGGACATGTCGGCGCGTGCGCGATGACGTCATCGCGCAAGCCCGACACCTGACCCGGAAGCATACAGTAGAGAGATCATGGAGGGAGCAGGCGCTGTGCAGCCGTCAAGGTGACAGCCGCGCACAGCTCCCGGCCCTGGTGTGGACGCGTGCGCTGCCTGTGACTGCTGCCGGCAGCGTCACAGTGCAGCGCACACGGCCACGCACAATTTGATGTGCGGCTGCAGAGCCACCACCAGGCGGCCGTCCCTGAGCAGCTGCTGGGTGAGCGGCCCGGGGGGCATTTGCATCTTTGCCACCTGTCCCAGCCCGCCCCTGATCACATTACCTTGTCCCCATACTATATCATTACTATATTGGTTGCCTGCTCTTTGACCTTCATGCACGTCTCTTTATTTTGCCTAACTGTCACAGATGTATATATATACATATTACTCCACTATAGGTATTAGCCATTTGTAATATACATGCAACTTGCTTGCTAGTACTGGTCATTGATATATTTGTCATTGAGTGCACCTTTTTATCGTTATTATAGTGCTTTGGAACAAAGCACTATATTGTAATCCGAACGTGGATAACTTCTTCTTATTATAGTGCTTTGGAACAAAGCACTATACTGTTATTCCATCGTGGTAAACTTATTCTTATTCTTATTATTATAGTGCTTTGGAACAAAGCACTATACTGTTATTCCATCGTGGTAAACTTCTTCTTATTCTTATTATAGTGCTTTGGAACAAAGCACTATACTGTTATTCCACCGTGGTAAACTTCTTATTCTTATTATTATTATTCAGTCCGCACGTAATGTGGCCCGAACCGCTAAACTCACAGACTCCAGTGAGGTGTCATTTCGAAGCCAGCATTCCTGAGAGGTGTGCTAAGTATTTTTCGTGTCGATCGGATTTGTAGTTTTGGCGCAATTTGCGTTTGAAAAAAGTGTCTCAATGCATTTCAATAGGGAAATTTTCCAATACGTTTATAATGGGCCTGATTTCTGAGGCAATTTCTAAAAATAACTGCCACCTGGCTGATTAGCTCATTGATATGCGCAGTGAGACCAAGTTACTATGCCAACACCTATAAACTCTACCAGCCCACCAGGTCACAAGTTTTGTCAGATAATGTCCACTCTTAAAGTGACAGTAGAGCACAATTCCAAAACACTATCTGTAGTCTTATAATTATTGCCCCGCTCACCACATCGGACCCAGCCCACCAAATCGGACCAGAGTGCCCCCTCTTGCCAAATCAGACCCAGAGTGGCGCCGCCCGCCAAATCGGACCCAGAGTGGCGCCGCCCGCCAAATCGGACCCAGAGTGGCGCTGCCCGCCAAATCGGACCCAGAGTGGCGCCGCCCGCCAAATCGGACCCAGAGTGGCGCCGCCCGCCAAGTCGGACCCAGAGTGGCGCCGCCCGCCAAGTCGGACCCAGAGTGGCGCCGCCCGCCAAATCGGACCCAGTGGCGCCGCCCGCCAAATCGGACCCAGAGTGGCGCCGCCCGCCAAATCGGACCCAGAGTGGCGCCGCCCGCCAAATCGGACCCAGAGTGGCGCCGCCCGCCAAATCGGACCCAGAGTGGCGCCGCCCGCCAAATCGGACCCAGAGTGGCCCGGCCCACCAAATCGGACCCAGAGTGACCCGGCCCACCAAGTCGGACCCAGAGTGACCCGGCCCACCAAATCGGACCCAGAGTGACCCGGCCCACCAAATCGGACCCAGAGTGACCCGGCCCACCAAATCGGACCCAGAGTGACCCGGCCCACCAAATCAGACCCAGAGTGACCCGGGCCACCAAATCGGACCCAGAGTGACCCGGGCCACCAAATCGGACCCAGAGTGACCCGGGCCACCAAATCGGACCCAGAGTGACCCGGCCCACCAAATCGGACCAAGAGTGACCCGGCCCACCAAATCGGACCCAGAGTGACCCGGGCCACCAAATCGGACCCAGAGTGACCCGGGCCACCAAATCGGACCCAGAGTGACCCGGCCACCAAATCGGACCCAGAGTGACCCGGGCCACCAACTCGGACCCAGAGTGACCCGGGCCACCAAATCGGACCCAGAGTGACCCAGGCCACCAAATCGGACCCAGAGTGTCCCGGGCCACCAAATCGGACCCAGAGTGACCCGGGCCACCAAATCGGACCCAGAGTGACCCGGGCCACCAAATCGGACCCAGAGTGACCCGGCCTACCAAATCGGACCCAGAGTGACCCGGGCCACCAAATCGGACCCAGAGTGACCCGGGCCACCAAATCGGACCCAGAGTGACCCGGGCCACCAAGTCGGACCCAGAGTGACCCGGCCCACCAAATCGGACCCAGAGTGACCCGGCCCACCAAATCGGACCCAGAGTGACCCGGCCCACCAAATCGAACCCAGAGTGACCCAACCCACCAAATCGGACCCAGAGTGACCCGGCCCACCAAATCGGACCCAGAGTGACCCGGCCCACAAAATCGGACCCAGAGTGACCCGGCCCACCAAATCGGACCCAGAGTGGCCTCAACCCTGAGGGTCTACAACAACCAAACCAGCGCCTGAGGGGCACCCAAGTGTGAAAGTCTTGCAGGGGCAGCCCGGGCACCATTCCAAAGCACTATCTGTAGTTCCTTCAGGAAATACCCATCTAGTGTTATTATTGTAATCCGAACTTGGTAAGCTTATTCAGTTTATTTCCGCAATTAATGCGGCCCGAACCGCTGCACGCACAGACTCCAGTGAGGCGTGATTTCGAAGCCAGCGTCCACGAGAGGTGTGCTAAGTATTTTTCATGTTGATCCGATTTGTAGTTTTTTTAAAAATTGTATTTAAAAAAAAAAATTTCCCATAGGAAATAATGGCGAACTTTCCATTACCCCCAACTTGACCTTCCAAAGATGGCAGCTATGCAAATGTACGGTGTCCATTTTAGGACATGATCATTTATCAAAGTCAAACATCAGAATAAAGTGACTATGACACCCTCTCGTCCCGTGTGTGAAAAGTAAGTGCACCCCCGGTCCCGTGGGTGAAAAGTAAGTGCACCCCAATCCCGTGTGTGACAAGTGTACCGAGTTGCCCCGCCCCCCAAATCGGACCCTGAGTGGCCCCGCACACCAAATCGGACCCAGAGTGACCCCGCCCACCAAATCGGACCCAGAGTGACCCCGCCCACCAATTGGACCCAGAGTGACCCCGCCGACCAAATCGGACTCTGAGGTGCCCCGCCCACAAAATCGGACCCAGAGTGACTCCGCCCACCTAATCGGTCCCTGTGGTGCCCCGCCCACCAAATCGGAAACTGAGTGGCTCCGCCCACCAAATCGGACCCAGAGTGACCCCGCCCACCAAATCGGACCCAGAGTGACCCCCTCACCAAATCAGACCCCGAGTTGCCCCGCCCACCAAATCGGACCCCGAGTGGCCCAGCCCACCGATTCGGACATCGAGTGACCCCGCCCACCGATTTGGACCCTGAATGGCCCCGCCCACCAAATCGGACCCCAAACACAAATCGGACCCGAGTGGCCCCGCCCACCAAATCGGACCCAGAGTGACCCCGCCCACCAAATTGGACCCAGAGTGACCCCGCCCACCAAATTGGACCAGAGTGACTCCGCCCAACAAATCGGACCCAGAGTGGCTCCGCCCACCAAATCGGACCCAGAGTGACCCCGCCCACCAAATCGGACCCTGAGGTGCCCCGCCCACCAAATCGGACCCAGAGTGACCCCGCCCACCAAATCGGACCCAGAGTGACCCCGCCCACCAAATCGGACCCAGAGTTACCCCGCCCACCAAATCGGACACAGAGTGACCCCGCCCACCAAATCGGACCCAGAGTGACCCCGCCCACCAAATCGGACCCAGAGTGGCTCCGCCCACCAAATCGGACCCAGAGTGGCTCCGCCCACCAAATCGGACCCAGAGTGGCTCCGCCCACCAAATCGGACCCAGAGTGACCCCGCCCACCAAATCGGACCCAGAGTGACCTGGCCCACCAAATCCTCAACCCTGAGGGGCACCCAAGTGTGAAAGTCTTGCAGGGGCAGCCCGGGCACCATTCCAAAGCACTATCTGTAGTTCCTTCAGGAAATACCCATCTAGTTATAGTGCTTTGGAACAAAGCACTATACTGTTATTCCATCGTGGTAAACTTCTTCTTATTCTTATTATTCTTATTATTATTCAGTCCGCACGTAATGCGGCCCGAACCGCTTCACTCACAGACTCCAGTGAGGTATCATTTCGAAGCCAGCGTCCCCAAGAGGTGTGCTAAGTATTTTTCGCGTCGATCGGATTTGTAGTTTTGGCGCAATTTGCGTTTGAAAATGTTTTTTCCCCTCATTGTAATGCATTTCAATAGGGAAATTTTCCCATAGGTTATAATGGCCGGGTTTCTGAGGCAATTTGAAATGTACCTGCCACCTGGCTGATTAGCTCATTGATATGCGCAGTCAGGCCCAGTTACTATGCCAACGCCTGCGAACTGTACATGACCACACCAGCACAGTTTTTTTTGCCAGATAATATCAGCTCTTAAAGTGATAGCACAGCACAATTTCAAAGCACTATCTGTAGTCTTATTATAATTATTGTTCCGCTCACCAAATCGGACCCAGAGTGGCGCCGCCTGCCAAATCGGACCCAGAGTGGCGACGCCCGCAAAATCGGACCCAGAGTGGCGCCACCCGCAAAATCGGACCCAGAGTGGCGCCGCCCGCCAAATCGGACCCAGAGTGGCGCCGCCCGCCAAATCGGACCCAGAGTGGCGCCGCCCGCCAAATCGGACCCAGAGTGGCGCCGCCCGCCAAATCGGACCCAGAGTGGCGCCGCCCGCCAAATCGGACCCAGAGTGGCGCCGCCCGCCAAATCGGACCCAGAGTGGCGCCGCCCGCCAAATCGGACCCAGAGTGGCGCCGCCTGCCAAATCGGACCCAGAGTGGCGCCGCCCGCCAAATCGGACCCAGAGTGGCGCCGCCCGCCAAATCGGACCCAGAGTGGCGCCGCCCGCCAAATCGGACCCAGTGTGGCGCCGCCCGCCAAATCGGACCGAGTGGCGCCGCCCGCCAAATCGGACCCAGAGTGGCGCCGCCCGCCAAATCGGACCCAGAGTGGCGCCGCCCGCCAAATCGGACCCAGAGTGGCGCCGCCCGCCAAATCGGACCCAGAGTGACCCCGCCCACCAAACCTGACCCAGATTGACCCAACCCACCAAATCAGACCCAGAGTGACTCCGCCTACCAAATCAGACCGCCTGAGGGGCACCCAAGTGTGAAAGTCTTGCAGGGGCAGCCCTGGCACCATTCCAAAGCACTATCTGTAGTTCCTTCAGGTAATAGCCATCTAGTTATTATTATTATTCAGTCCGCACGTAATGCGGCCCGAACTGCTTCACTCACAGACTCCAGTGAGGTGTCATTTCGAATCCAGCATCCCCAAGAGGTGTGCTAAGTATTTTTCGTGTCGATCGGATTTGTAGTTTTGGCGCAATTTGCGTTTGAAATTTTTTTTTCCCTTCATTGTAATGCATTTCAATAGGGAAATTTTCTCATAGGTTATAATGGCCGGGTTTCTGAGGCAATTTGAAATGTACCTGCCACCTGGCTGATTACATAGTTACATAGTTACATAGCTCATTGATATGCGCAGTCAGGCCCAGTTACTATGCCAACGCCTGCGAACTGTACATGACCACACCAGCACAGTTTTGCCAGATAATATCAGCTCTCAAAGTGATAGCACAGCACAATTCCAAACTACTATCTAGTCTTATTATAATTATTGCCCCGCTCACCAAATCGGACCCAGAGGTGCCCAGCCCACCAAATCGGACCCCGAGAGGCCCCACCCACCAAGTCAGACCCCGAGTGGCCCCGCCCACCGACCGAATCGGACCCCGAGTACTCCCGCCCACCGAATCGGACCCCGATTTGTAGTTTTGGCGCAATTGGCGTTTGAAAATTTTTTTCCCCTCATTACTCAATGCATTTCAATAGGGAAATTTTCCCATACATTTATAATGGGCCTGATTTCTGAGGCAATTTCTAAAAATAACTGCCAACTGCCATCTGGCTGATTAGCTCAGACCCAGTTACTATGCCAACACCTACGAACGCTAAATGACACCACCAAGACAGTTTTGCCAGGTAATATCAGCTCTTAAAGTGACCTGCCCACCAAATCGGACCCTGAGGTGCGCAGCCCACCAAATCGGACCCCGAGTGGCCCCGCCCACCAAATCAGACCCTGAGGGGCCCCGCCCACCAAATCAGACCCTGAGGGGCCCCGCCCACCAAATCGGACCCTGATGGGCGGCCCCGCCCACCAAAGCGGAGGCAGAGGGACCCCGCCCACCAAAGGGGAGGCCGAGGGGCCCCGCCCACCAAATCGAAGGCCGAGCGGCCCCGCCCACCAAAGCGGAGGCAGAGGGACCCCGCCCACCAAATCGGAGGCCAAGGGCCCCCGCCAACCAAATTGGAGGCCGAGGAGCCCCGCCCACCAAATCGGAGGCCCCGCCCACCAAAGCGGAGGCAGAGGGACCCCGCCCACCAAAGCGGAGGCCGAGGGTCCCCGCCCACCAAATCGGAGGCCGAGCGGCCCCACCCACCAAATCGGAGGCTGAGCGGCCCCGCCCATCGAAGCGGAGGCCGAGGGGCCCCGTCCACCAAATCAGAGCCCGAGGGGCCCCGCCCACCAAATCGGAGGCCGAGGGGCCCAGCCCACCAAATTGGAGGCCGAGCAGCCCCGCCCACCAAAGCGGAGGCAGAGGGACCCCGCCCACCAAAGCGGAGGCCGAGGGTCCGCGCCCACCAAATCGGAGGCCGAGCGGCCCCACCCACCAAATCGGAGGCTGAGCGGCCCCGCCCATCGAAGCGGAGGCCGAGGGGCCCCGTCCACCAAATCAGAGCCCGAGGGTCCCCACCCACCAAATCGGAGGCCGAGGGTCCCCGCCCACCAAATCGGAGGCCGAGCGGCCCCACCCATCAAAGCGGAGGCAGAGGGACCCCGCCCACCAAAGCGGAGGCCGAGCGGGGCCGCCCACCAAAGCAGAGGCCGAGGGGCCCCGCCCACCAAATCGGAGGCCGAGGGACTCCGCCCATCTAAGAGGAGGCCGAGGGGCCCCGCCCACCAAATCGGAGCCCGAGGGGCCCCGCCCACCAAATCAGAGGCCGAGGGTACCCACCCACCAAAGCGGATTCCGAGGGTCCCCGCCCACCAAATCGGAGGCCGAGGGTCCCCGCCCTCCAAATCGGAGGCCGAGGGTCCCCGCCCACCAAATCGGAGGCCGAGCGGCCCCGCCCATCAAAGCGGAGGCAGAGGGACCCCGCTCACCAAAGCGGAGGCCGAGCGGCCCCGCCCACCAAAGCGGAGGCCGAGGGGCCCCACCCACCAAATCGGAGGCCGAAGGGCCCCGCCCACCAAATCGGAGGCCGGGGGTCCCCGCCCACCAAATTGGAGGCCGAGGTGCCCCGCCCACCAAATCGGAGGCCGAGGGTCCCCGCCCACAAAATCGGAGGCCGAGGGTCCCCGCCCACCAAATCGTAGGCCGAGGGTCCCCGCCCACCAAATCGGAGGCCGAGGGGCCCCGCCCACCAAATCAGAGGCCGAGGGGCCCCGCCCACCAAATCGGAGGCCGAGGGGCCCCGCCCACCAAATCGGAGGCCGAGGGGCCCCACCCACTAAATCGGAGGCCGAGGGTCCCCGCCCACCAAATCGGAGGCCGAAGGTCCCCGCCCACCATATCGGAGGCCGAGGGTTCCCGCCCACCAAATCGGAGGCCGAAGGGCCCCACCAACCAAATCGGAGGCCGAGGAGCCCCGCCCACCAAATCAAAGGCCGAGTGGCCCCGCCCACCAAAGCAGAGGCCGAGGGGCCCCACCCACCAAAGCGGAGACAGAGGGACCCCGCCCACCAAATCGGAGGCCGAGGGGCCCCGCCAACCAAATCGGAGTCCGAGGAGCCCCGCCCACCAAATCGGAGGCAGAGGGGCCCTGCCCATCACATCGGAGGCCGAGCGGCCCCGCCCACCAAAGCAGAGGCAGAGGAACCCCGCCCACCAAATCGGAGGCCGAGGGGCCCCGCCAACCAAATCGGAGGCTGAGAGGCCCCGCCCACCAAAGCGGAGGCGGAGGGGCCCCAACCACCAAAGCGGAGGCCGAGGGGCCCCGCCCACCAAAGCAGAGGCCGAGGGGCCCCTCCCACCAAATCGGAGCCTGAGGGGCCCCGCCCACCAAATCGGAGGCCGAGGGACCCCGCCCACCAAATCGGAGGCCGAGGGGCCCCGCCAACCAAATCGGAGGCCGAGGGGCCCCGCCAACCAAATCGGAGGCTGAGGAGCCCTGCCCACCAAATCAGAGGCCGAGTGGCCCCGCCCACCAAAGCGGAGGCAGAGGGGCCCCGCCCACCAAAGTGGAGGCCGAGGGACCCCGCCCACCAAATCGGAGGCCGAGCGGCCCCGCCCACCTAAGCGGAGGCCGAGGGACCGCGCCCACCAAAGCAGAGGCCGAGGGGCCCCGCCCACCAAAGCGGAGGCCGAAGGGCCCCGCCCACCAAAGCGGAGGCCGAGGGGCCCCGCCCACCAAATCGGAGGCCGAGGGGCCCGCCCACCAAATCGGAGGCTGAGGGGCCCCTCCCAACAAATTGGAGGCCGAGGGGCCCCGCCCATCAAATCGGAGGCCGAGGGGCCCCTCCCACCAAATCTGAGGCCGAGGGGCCCCACCCACCAAATCTGAGGACGAGGGGCCCGCCCACCAAATCGAAGGCCGAGGGGCCCCGCCCACCAAATCGGAGGCCGAGGGGCCCCGCCCACCAAATCGGAGGCCGAGGGGCCTCGCCCACCAAATTGGAGGCCGAGCGGCCCCACCCACCAAATCGGACGCCGAGGGGCCCCGCCCACCAAATCGGTCCCAGAGTGACCCCGCCCACCAAATCGGTCCCAGAGTGACCCCGCCCACCAAATCGGTCCCAGAGTGCCCCCTCCCACCAAATCGGTCCCAGAGTGACCCCGCCCACCAAATCGGACCCAGAGTGACCCCGCCCGCCAAATCGGACCCAGAGTGGCCTCAACCCCGAGGGGCTACAACTACCAAACCAGTGCCTGAGGGGCACCCAAGTGTGAAAGTCTTGCAGGGGCAGCCCGCGCACCATTCCAAAGCACTATCTGTAGTTCCTTCAGGAAATACCCATCTAGTTATAGTGCTTTGGCACAAAGCACTATCTTGTAATCCGATCGTGGATAACTTCTTATTATTATTCAGTCCGCAGTTAATGCGGCCCGAACCGCTTCACTCACAGACTCCAGTGAGGTGTCATTTCGAAGCCAGCGTCCCCAAGAGGTGTGCTAAGTATTTTTCGTGTCGATCGGATTTGTAGTTTTGGCGCAATTTGCGTTTGAAAAAAGTGTTTCAATGCATTTCAATAGGGAAATTTTCCCGTAGGTTTATAATGGGCCTGATTTCTGAAGCAATTTCTAAAAATACTTGCCAACTGCCACCTGGCTGATTAGCTCATTGATATGCGCAGTCAGACTCAGTTACTATGCCAACGCCTATGAACTCTACCAAGACACAGTTTTGCCAGATAATATCAACTCTTAAAGTGACCCGCCCACCAAATCGGATCCCGAGGTGCGCAGCCCACCAAATTGGACCCCGAGTGGCCTCGCCCACAAAATCGGACCCAGAGTGGCCCCGCCCACCAAATCGGACCCGGAGTGGCGCCGCCCGCCAAATCTGACCCAGAGTGGCCCCGCCCGCCAAATCGGACCCAGAGTGGCCCCGCCCGCCAAATCGGACCCAGAGTGGCGCCGCCCGCCAAATCGGACCCAGAGTGGCCCCGCCCGCCAAATCAGACCCAGAGTGGCGCCGCCCGCCAAATCGGACCCAGAGTGGCCCCGCCCGCCAAATCGGACCCAGAGTGGCTACAACTACCAAACCAGCGCCTGAGGGGCACCCAAGTGTGAAAGTCTTGCTGGGGCAGCCCGGGCACCATTCCAAAGCACTATCTGTAGTTCCTTCAGGAAATACCCATCTAGTTATTATAGTGCTTTGGAACAAAGCACTATACTGTTATTCCATCGTGGTAAACTTCTTATTATTAGGCTTTTTTCCGCAATTAATGCGGCCCAAACCGTAAAACACACAGACTCCAGTGACGTGTCATTTCGAAGCCAGCGTCCACGAGAGGTGTGCTAAGTATTTTTCGTGTCGATCGGATTTGTAGTTTTGGTGCAATTTGCATTTGAAAATTGTTTTCCCCTCATTGGAAAGCATTGTTTCAATGCATTTCAATAGGGAAATTTTCCTATACGTTTATAATGGGCTGGTTTCTGAGGCAATTTCTAAAAATAACTGCAAACTGCCACCTGGCTGATTAGCTCATTGATATGCGCAGTCAGACACAGTTACTATGCCAACGCCTATCAACTCTACATCAGCCCACCAGGTCACAGTTTTGTCAGATAATATCAGCTCTTAAAGTGACAGCACAGCACAATTCCAAAGCACTATCTGCAGTCTTAGGGTACTGTCACACAGTGCAATTTTGATCGCTACGACGGTACGATTCGTGACGTTCTAGCGATATCGTTACGATATCGCAGTGTCTGACACGCAGCAGCGATCAGGGACCCTGCTGAGAATCGTACATCGTAGCAGATCGTTTGGAACTTTCTTTCGTCGCTTGATCACCCGCTGACATCGCTGGATCGTTGTGTGTGACAGCGATCCAGCGATGTGTTCGCTTGTAACCAGGGTAAACATCGGGTAACTAAGCGCAGGGCCGCGCTTAGTAACCCGATGTTTACCCTGGTTACCAGCGTAAACGTAAAAAAACAAACAGTACATACTCACATTCCGGTGTCGTCCTCCGGCGTCTCAGCTTCTCTGCACTGTGAGCGCCTGCCGGCCGGAAAGCGAGCACGCGTCACCGCTCTGCTTTCCGGCCGCTGTGCTTACACAGTGCAGAGAAGCAGAACGCCGGGGGACAGACACCGGAATGTAAGTATGTACTGTTTGTTTTTTTTACGTTTACGCTGGTAACCAGGGTAAACATCGGGTTACTAAGCGCGGCCCTGCGCTTAGTAACCCGATGTTTACCCTGGTTACTCGGGGACTTCGGCATCGCTCCAGCGCCGTGATTGCACCGTGTGACCGCAGTCTACGACGCTGGAGCGATAATCATACGACGCTGCGACGTCACGAATCGTGCCGTCGTAGCGATCAAAATTGCACTGTGTGACAGTACCCTTATTATTATTACTAGATGGTGGCCCGATTCTAACTCATCAGGCATTCTAGAATATGTATGTCCACGTAGTATATTGCACAGCCACATAGTATGCAGCGCAGAGCCGCGCAGTATACAGCGCGGAGCCGCGCATTATACAGCGTGGAGCCGCGCAGTATACAGCGCGGAGCCGCGCAGTATACAGCGCGGAGCCGCGCAGCATACAGCGCGGAGCCGCACAGCATACAGCGCAGAGCCCCGCAGCATTCAGCGCAGAGGCCCGCAGCATACAGCGCAGAGCCGCGCAGCATACAGCGCAGAGCCGCGCAGCATACAGCCCAGAGCCGCGCAGCATACAGCGCAGAGCCGCGCAGTATACAGCGCAGTCAGACCCAGTTACTATGCCAACGCCTATGAACTCTACATGAGCCCAGCACACAAGTTTTGTCAGATAATATCAGCTCTTAAAGTGATTGCACAACACAATTCAAAAGCACTATCTGTAGTCATATTATAATTATTGCCCCGCTCACCAATTCGGACCCCAAGTGACCACGCCCACCAAATCAGACCCAGAGGTGCCCCGCCCACCAAATAGGATCAAGAGGTGCCCCGCCCACCAAATCGGACCCAGAGGTGCCCCGCCCACCAAATCGGACCCAGAGTGACCCCGCCCACCAAATCGGACCCAGAGTGACTCCGCCCACCAAATCGGTCCCAGAGTGGCCCCGCCCACCAAATCGGACCCAGAGTGGCTCCGCCCACCAAATCGGACCCAGAGTGACCCCGCCCACTTAATCGGTCCCGGAGGTGCCCCGTCCACCAAATCGGACCCAGAGTGGCTCTGCCCACCAAATCGGACCCAGAGTGACTCCGCCCACCAAATCGGACCCAGAGTGACTCCGCCCACCAAATCGGACCCAGAGTGACCCCGCCCACCAAATCGGACCCAGAGTGACCCCACCCACCAAATCGGACCCAGAGGTGCCCCACCCACCAAATCTGACCCTGAGGTGCCCCGCCCACCAAATTGGACCCAGAGTGACCCCGCCCACCAAATCGGTCCAAGTGACCCCACCCACCAAATCAGTCCCAGAGTGACCCCACCCACCAAATCATTCCCAGAGTGACCCCGCCCACCAAATCTGACCCTGAGTGACCCCGTCCACCAAATCGGTCCCTGAGGTGCCCCGCCCACCAAATCGGACCCTGAGTGACCCCGCCCACCAAATCGGACCCTGAGTGACCCCGCCCACCAAATCGGACCCAGAGTGGCTCCGCCTACAAAATCGGACCCAGAGTGACCCTGCCCACCAAATCGGACTCTGAGGTGCCCCGCCCACCAAATCGGACCCAGAGTGGCTCCGCCAACCAAATCAGACCCAGAGTGTCCCCGCCCACCTAATCGGTCCCTGAGGTGCCCCGCCCACCAAATCGGATCCAGAGTGGCTCCGCCCACGAAATCGGACCCAGAGTGACCCCGCCCACAAAATCGGACCCAGAGTGACCCCGCCCACCAAATCGGACCCTGAGTGACCCCGCCCACCAAATAGGTCCCTGATGTGCCCCGCCCACCAAATCAGACCCAGAGTGACCCCGCCCACCAAATTGGACCCAGAGTGACCCCGCCCACCAAATCATACCCAGAGTGACCCCACCCACCAATTCTATCCCTGACTGGCTGCGCCCACCAAATCAGACCCAGAGTGACCCCGCCCACCAAATTGGACCCAGAGTGACTCCGCCCACCAAATCGGTCCTTGAGGTGCCCCACCCACCAAATCAGACTCAGAGTGGCTCCGCCCACCAAATTGGTCCCAGAGTGACCCCGCCCACCAAATTGGCACCTGAGTGATGCAAACACCTCAGAATATCTCATATCCTGAGGTTAAATTCTGAGTGATGCGAACACCTCAAAATATCTCAAAACCTGAGGTAAAATACTTAGTGATGCAAACACCTCAGAATATCTCATATCCTGGGGTAAAATACTGAGTGATGCAAACACCTCAGAATATCTCATGCCCTGAGTAGTCTACTTCTCCGTCGGATTTTTGAGAATCGTGAAGTAAACCTCTGGGACAGGTGAGCACCTCATAACTAGTGTTGAGCGATACCGTCCGATACTTGAAAGTATCGGTATCGGAAAGTATCGGCCGATACCGGCAAAGTATCGGATCCAATCCGATACCGATACCCGATACCAATACAAGTCAATGGGACTCAAGTATCGGACGGTATTCCTGATGGTTCTCAGGGTCTGAAGGAGAGGAAACTCTCCTTCAGGCCCTGGGATCCATATTAATGTGTAAAAGAGAGAATTAAAATAAAAAATATTGCTATACTCACCTCTCCGACGCAGCCTGCACCTTACCGAGGGAAGCGGCAGCATTCTTTGTTTAAAATTCGCGCTTTTCTTTCCTTACGTGAAGTCCCGGCTTTGTGATTGGTTGCGTCGCAGTCACACGGGCGACGCAACCAATCACAGCAAGCCGTGACGTAATTTCAGGTCCTTAAGGATTTTAAAATTACGTCCCGGCTTTGTGATTGGTTGCGTCGCAGTCACATGGGCGACGCAACCAATCACAAGCCGTGACGTCACGGGAGGCTGGACACGCGCGCATTTTAAAATGCGCGCTTGTCCAGCCTCCCGTGACGTCCCGGCTTGTGATTGGTTGCGTCGCGATCAACCAATCACAAGCCGGGAGGCTGGACACGCGCGCATTTTAAAATGCGCGCTTGTCCAACCTCCCGTGACGTCCCGGCTTGTGATTGGTTGCTTCGCGGTCAACCAATCACAAGCCGGGAGGCTGGACACGCGCGCATTTTAAAATGCGCGCTTGTCCAGCCTCCCGTGACGTCACGGCTTGTGATTGGTTGCGTCGCCCATGTGACTGCGACGCAACCAATCACAAAGCCGGGACGTAATTTTAAAATCCTTAAGGACCTGAAATTACGTCACGGCTTGCTGTGATTGGTTGCGTCGCAGATTGTGACTGCGACGCAACCAATCACAAAGCCGGGACTTCACGTAAGGAAAGAAAAGCGCGAATTTTAAACAAAGAACGCTGCCGCTTTCTCGGTAAGGTGCAGGCTGCGTCGGAGAGGTGAGTATAGCAATATTTTTTATTTTAATTCTCTCTTTTACACATTTTTACATTAATGTTGTTTCGATACCGATACCCGATACCACAAAAGTATCGGATCTCGGTATCGGAATTCCGATACAGCAAATATCGGCCGATACCCGATACTTGCGGTATCGGAATGCTCAACACTACTCATAACTGGTTATGTTGCGATGTACAGTAGATCTTTGGATGAGGCAAATGCCTCAGAGTGGGCCATATTGTGAGGTAACGCTCTGGGAGAGGAAAACGCCTCAGAGCTGCTAGTACCGTGAGGTAATTGTCCAGTTATTATTATTGCTTTGAAAAAGCACTATCTTGTAATCTGAATGCTGCTAATTTATTACAGTGCTTTGAAAAAAACACTATTTTGATAATTCCTTGCTCTCAGTTCTACTGTATCGAATTGAGGGGGAAAAGCCTACTGTGTATGTTTTGGCTTTCTAAGGCTGCCGTCACACTAGCAGTATGTGGTCAGTATTTTACATCAGTATTTGTAAGCCAAAACCAGGAGTGGAACAAATAGAGGAAAAGTATAACAGAAACATATGCACCACTTCTGCATTTATCACCCACTCCTGGTTTTGGCTTACAAATACTGAGGTAAAATACTGACCAAATACTGCTAGTGTGACGGCAGCCTAATAGTTATGGATTCGAGCTGAAGGCACATCTTCAAACAGAAAACTTAAATTACACACAAAACATTGATAGGATGCTTATTTTTTTGTCAATCAGCTGTGTGGTCAGCTGAAGTTGATTGATGTGATGCAACCTAGGATTTTTACTTTCACTTTACCTCAGCCTGTATGAGGCCGGTTTCACACGTCAGTGGCTCCGGTACGTGAGGTGACAGTTTCGTCACGTACCGGAGACACTGACTCACGTAGACCCATAAAAATCAATGCATCTGTGCAGATGTCATTGATTTTTTGCGGACCGTGTCTCCGTGTGCCAAACACGGAGACATGTCAGTGTTCGTGGGAGCGCACGTTTTACACGGACCCAATAGAGTCAATGGGTCCGCGTAAAACACGGACCACACACGGACATTCTCCGTCTGGGGTCCGTGTGGCGTGCCGGAGACAGCGCTACAGTAAGCGCTGTCCCCCCCACATGGTGCTGAAGCCGGTATTCATATCTTCCCTGTAGCAGCGTTTGCTATAGAGAAAATATGAAGAATAGTGTTAAAAATAAAGATCCATGTGTCCGCCGCCCCCCCACCCCCTGTGCGCCCCCCCGCTGGTCAGAAAATACTTCCCCGCTCCCTCGCTCCTTCCTGGTCTGGCCGCGCCTCCTACTGTATGCGGTCACGTGGGGCCGATCATTTACAGTCATGAATAGTCGGCTCCGCCCCTATGGGAGGTGGAGCCACATATTCATGACTGTAAATGATCGGGCCCACGTGACCGCATGCAGAAGCCGCGGCCAGACCAGGAAGGAGCGACAGCCGACGGGGGACCCGGGTAAGTATTTTCTGACCAGCGGGGGGGAGCACAGGGGGTGGGGGGGCGGCGGACACATAGATCTTTATTTTAAACACTATTCTTCATATTTTCTCTACAGCAAACGTTGCTGCAGGGATGATATGAATCGCAGCTTCAGCACCATGCAGAGTGGGTACCACACGCTCCGTGTGGTACCCACTCGCCATACGGGCGGCACACGTGTGCCGCAGGTATGGCCTCCGTGAGTTCCCAGGCACACGGACACGGATAACTCCGGTACCGATTTATTCCGGTACCGGAATTATCTGGACGTGTGGGACAGCCCTGAGGGAGCACTTCAATATCTATTCAATTGACATATTACACTGAACAGGTTAGAAAAATTATATGTGTTTAATATATTAGTGATTATACATTTACTTATTGGCTCTTGTTATTGTCTGGTGCATTTTTTTTACATTTGTTGGTAACTTATGGTGACAGACACATTTTGGAGTCGCCAGTTGTTTCATGACAGGATTTTTTCTATTACTCTGTTATTTGGTAGGATTGTTCTGAGAGGATTTTTCTATTTTGCTATATTCCCACTACTGTTATAGGTTTCCTATCACAGAAAAAGCTGCACGGGGAGCATTTTTACCTTCAACTTTGCTACAGCCTGTGTAACCGAACACATCATCATCAATTCAATTAGCATATTACAGTGAACAGGTTAGAACAATTCTATGTAATTAATATATTAGAGATGATGCATTTACTTATTGGCTTTTGTTATTGTCTGGTGCATTCTTGTTTTGTTTTTTTTTCTGTTAACCTATGGTGACAGACCCATTTCTGACCCACCATCTGTTTTATAGAATTTTTAGATTAGGCCTTATTCACACAGGCAATTAATGCTAGCAAAATTGCTTTGAACAGAGGTGAATTTTTTTTTCTATGAGCTTCTATGGTAGAATAATTGCTAGCAATTTAAAATTTAAAAATTTAGGGCAGTGCTTTCCTGTCATAGGACACCATAGTGAAAAAATCGTCTCTGTTCAAAGTGATTTTCACTAGAAAAATCGCTAGCAATAATTGCTAGGGAAAATCGCCTGGGTGAATAAGGTCTTAGGCTTCATGCACATGGCCACTTTTGCCCAGTGCTGCTGGTAATTTTCATTTTGATTTTCTCCACCATTACCATTATAGGTCAGTGACCTACTGTATTATCAGCGATTACCACTGTTCTTTTTGCTGGCCCCATTGAAATACTTAGGGCGCAGTCCTACTATGAATTTTCAGTGGTGATAATCTCAGCCAGAAAAAGCACTTGTGTGAATAGGCTCTTAAGGCCCCATCACACAGTACGAGATTTGTCATAACGAGTCGACAGTCTGTGATGTAGCAGGCTTGTAAGGGTATGTGTCCACGTTCAGGATTGCATCAGGATTTGGTCAGGATTTTACGTCAGTATTTGTAAGCCAAAACCAGCAATGGGTGATAAATGCAGAATTGGTGCATGTGTTTCTATTATACTTTTCCTCTAAGGCTGCATGTCCACGATCAGGATGGCCGGCGGTATCGCCGGAGCGGCGAAGCCGCTCGGCGCTAAGCCCCGCCCCCTTTCTGGGACGCGATGATGCCGGATGTGTACTGTACACATCCGGGATCATCGCACCCCTCGCCATAGGGTCCTGTGATATTACTTGCGGCGACGCAGCGTCGCCGCAGG
Source organism: Ranitomeya variabilis (assembly GCF_051348905.1). Taxonomy (NCBI): domain Eukaryota; kingdom Metazoa; phylum Chordata; class Amphibia; order Anura; family Dendrobatidae; genus Ranitomeya; species Ranitomeya variabilis. The sequence goes on from NC_135239.1 coordinate 127,830,309, forward strand.
TAGAACGGACATGCTGCGATCTGAAAAGACGCGCAAGCATGTCCGGAGTCGCAGGCCCGCCGCGTGCGGGTTTCCACGCATAGTGGACACGGGATTTCAAAAAATCCCCTCCACTATGCTGGAACATCTGGACGCTACGTGTTTGATGCTGCAGCGTCAAACACGCAGCGTCTACTGACCGTGGACACATACCCTAATTGTTCCACTCCTGGTTTTGGCTTACAAATACTGATGGAAAATCCTGACCAAATCCTGATGCAATCCTGAACGTGGACACATACCCTTACTCTGACTTCATACTGTGTGAAATACTGTACATGGTTGGGCCCCTGCTCTTCTTTGTATAAGGTGAAAGTTCAGCCCTTTCTTTGCTCCTAGGAATCCTGCTGTGACCGCGCTATCGCTACATGTGACAGCGGGATATGACATTGTATACATATGTTGCAGAATCACAATTGCAGAGGTTATCTGCCAGTGTGACAGGGCCCTTACTCTGTTATTTTAGAGGATTTTTATATAAAGCTACATTTTCAGTATTGTTACAGGTTTTTGGTCACCTGCTCTGTCATAGAAACAACTGAACGAAAGGCAAGAGGAGAAAATGTATTAATTTTTGTTCTTTTTGATGGTGGGAATGGAATTGATTCATTTTGGCCTCTGTGGTATGCTTTCCGTTTTTAAAAATACAAAAGCAAAGGTTGTAACCCTTTTGTTTCTGTTTAAAAAAACTGAAAAGAATACAAATGAATATAAAATGAATCATATAATTTCCCATTGGCTTCAATGAGAACAAAAACAAATCAATTTTTCTCCATTTTCTTCAATTTATGGATGGAGTACTTGTACAGAAAGGGAGTCAGAACAGTAGAAGTGAGCATTTAGGGCTAAAACACATGGCCGAAAAAAGCATCTGAATTCAGATGCTTTTTTGGGGCATGTGTGAAGCTCTGGCCGCGAGTCAGCAGTGCGGAACTCTGAGGCTCAGGTGAGCCTCCGAGTACAGGCCAGACCGACCATGGCACTCAGAGACTGAACTCTGAGCAATTGTCGGGTGCTCAGAGTTCAGTCCCTGAGTGCCGTGTTCAGGCCGGGCTGTGCTCTGGGGCTCACCTGAGCTCCAGAGTTCAGTTCTGCAGACCAGGCATCCAGGGTGGATATTCCTGTCCAAATTTGGACGGGAATATTCACCTGTGTGTCTTTGCCCTTACTTTGACAGGATTTTTCAGACATAATTTATCTATTAGGTTGCGTTCACACATTCATTTTTTTTCAGTTATGCTGATCAGTTTTTTTTCATTTGGCTGCACCAAAAAAACATCTGTTTGCTTCAGATCCATTTTTAATTCAGTTTTTGAGTAACATAACAGCACAGGCTGCAGCAGAGATGTTTAAGTTTATAAAGCTAAAACAAAATGGATGTAAAGCAAACTGAAGCCATTCCGTTTTTTCAAGCTTCATTGAAATCAATAGCAGAAAAATGGTTTTGTTAAATGCTAAAACATATGTACGAGCACAATTATTGCGTGACTATATAGTGTGGCATCACACAACCCTGTCACACAAAAATGCTATTTATATTTGCTATTCTGAGGTGATTTTTGTTGAAAACAATGCGTCCAGATTTTTGCCATGATTCTCTGGTGCAAGATTTCTGGCAAACACTTGCCCGTGTTTTTTAGCCGCTATACATGTCTTTTAGTTTAGTTGCTCCAAAAACAGATCAGTATGAGAACCCCTTTACACTCTTCATTGTTCATCAATTGTTCGGCAGATCTGTGGTTGTAGTGAAATTGTGGACAATCAATGTCAGATTTGTGGCCATGTGCAAATGGAATATGTCCCCAATTTAATAGCAAGCACTGATGTGATGAACCATCAATAAACAATCATTGAAGTGTATAAATGGGTCCTCAGGGTTCATTCACATCTACATTTTGACAGATCCACCCTACTCTGCTTTTCAGCAGCAAGATGAATTGGTAACACACATAGAAACTATCACTAAAGGGGGTCACATACTGTGATGTTGCTATAAGCGATTGTTGTCAAACATCGCTCATGGCTATATGCTGGTATGTTGGTCGCTTTGGTTAGACCCAGCGATACTCACTAGTAATCATAGCAACTTATTGAACAATTAGCCATGGTTTGCATTTCTTCTAAAATGTGGCAATATAAATACATTGCTGTGGTTTTAGCAGTATTGCTAGAATTGCATTTAAATGCAGTATTTGCCTGTCGCTAGTGACAGGTGAATGACTTGCCATCTCCCAGGCATAAGCAATTAAGTATGATTTATTGCTCAGTACCCAGTTTGTGGCTGCATTCAAAGCTAGTAATATTGCTTGTTAGATGGCTGATGCCAGCCAATATCATTGATACTGATGTTCATGTGTGTAAACCTCCCCTAACACTGACAAGAGGATACCATGTACTAAAATTGCGTTAATTTGCTTGTGCTTTTTATAAGTGGAAAGACAACTCATGTATGCAGTATTTTTATCCTTGTTAATAAAAAGTGCTAGCAGATTAACATTATTTTAGTCTATGGTTCCTCTTGTTAGTGTTATGGGGGGTTTACACACATGAACATCAGTATCAATGACATTGGCTGGCACCAGTGATCTAACGAACAATATCACTATATTAGAAGTGGGCTGCAATTCTGGCATCCAGTTATGAATTAATTGCTTGATGTGTAGCAGATTGTGGTCCATTCTGATGTTCCCTATAGCTAATTGATAGTGCCATTTGAAAGCAGCTCTAGTAATATCACTAGACCTGAGCAATGTATTTTTATTGCCGTGGGTGTAGTGGAATCACAAACCATGGCTTCTCTCTCTGATTAGCAGCCTTGACTGTTTGTGGCTGCCAGGGATCATTCACAGTGATATTCTCATGTGTAAACCTCCACTTAGTGCACGATGTTACAATGCGTTTTACTGAACTATGCAATAATGTAGATGGAAATGTAGCCATAGGACTAAAACACACGGGCAAGACTTTCGCATAACTGTTGTGTGATAAAATTTTCCTAGCAGTTGCAGCTCATAGTTTTTAATGGGCTTAAACAGATGGATGTTTTTCTTGCCACAATGGCGGCAAGTCAAAAAAGTGCTAATGTGTTATTTTGCTGTGAGTATCGCAGCACAGTAGAACAATGTAATCTGATAGTCAAGCGACAAGGTCGTGTGATGTTACAACAGTGCCGTATGACTATCACACAAGCCCATGGGGGTTCACTCTTAGGGGAGCTTTACACACTATAATATATTTGGTAGTGATTGCTAGTAATGGTCGCTAGTGTGATTGCATGACCCAACGTTTGTTGCATTCAATCTTAGAGATGATCACTAGCGTTAAAAACAGCTTGTCTGGTTGGTTGTTTCAACTGCTGCAATGCAAAATCAATTCTATTACATTCCAATACAATTCACTCGATTTGAGATAATGAAAGTTACTGCGATCTAAAATCTGCTGAGCATCTGCAATCAATAAGTGATGGATTGCTCTGTCAGGTTTGTGGCTGCATTTAAATGGAAAAATATTGGCCACATACAGCTGGCACTAGCGATCACCTGCACAATATCATGAGCAATACATTGTGTAAAGCTCTCCTTTGGGTGTGTTTACACGATACAATCATTTTATGTCTGGTTGTTGACGGCAGCGAATTTGTGCAGATACAATATCTTTCCTTTTGTACACAGCCACATATCTGGCAGTGAGCAATTAATTGCTCAAAAGTCTTAGGTCATTTGCAGTCTGCTTTTCAGTGATATTTGCACAACTGTTGCAATGAATTTGTAGTGCGGCCAATGAGGCAAATTAATTTTCACTGACGCAAATGTTTTAGTGAACGACTATTAGAAGTAGGATACACTGTCCTTGAGATTGGACATCCAATGTCAGATCCTATTGAGCTCTATGGGTCCATTGCTTATTAAATTAGCATCCAATTCAACCATCTGACAGTCTGATCTGATTTTTACAGATCAGACCTGTCGGACTTTAAAGGGCACCTGTCACCCCCAAAATGGCTGGTGAGGTAAGCTCACCGGCATCAGGGGCTTATCTACAGCATTTTGTAATGCTGTAGATAAGCCCCCGATGTTACCTGAAAGAGGAGAAAAAGACGTTAGATTATACTCACCCAGGGGCGGTCCCGCTGCGGTCCGGTCGGATGGGTGTCTCCGGTCCGCTCCGGTGCCTCCCATGTTCATTCCATGACGTCCTCTTCGGGTCTTTACGCTGCGGCTCCAGCGCAGGCGTACTTTGTCTGCCCTGTTCAGGGCAGAGCAAAGTACTGCAGTGCGCAGGCGCCGGGCCTCTCTGACCTTTCCGGCACCTGCGCACTGCAGTACTTTGCTCTGCCCTGAACAGGGCAGACAAAGTACGCCTGCGCCGGAGCCGCGGCGTAAAAACCTGAAGAGGACGACATGGAATGAACATGGGAGGCGCCGGAGTGGACCGGAGACACCCATCCGACCGGACCGCAGCGGGACCGCCCCTGGGTGAGTATAATCTAACGTCTTTTTCTCCTCTTTCAGGTAACATCGGGGGCTTATCTACAGCATTACAGAATGCTGTAGGATAAGCCCCTGATGCCAGTGAGCTTACCTCACCAGCCATTTGGGGGGTGACAGGTTCCCTTTAATGTCAGATTGAATGTTAATCCATAGGAATCAATGGCTCCAACATCAAAATTGGATAGGGCACAATTAGATGCCATCAGTAGCATCTGACATTGGATCTGACTTTGGATGTTGGATCTCATGTCAGACAGTGTGTGGTAGGTCTTATTTGGCTGCTAGTGATTGTCGCAGCGCTAAAACTGGACTATTGGTTGTGTGGTCACAACAGCCACTATAGCTAGTGATGGATTTGTCTAAGGCCATGTACACACTTGTCGGATTACAGACTGATTCTTCTGTCGGAATTTTCAGTAGGATTTTTCAGTTCCGTAGGCTTAATCTGAATTAAACCATAGGCAGCAATGTAAAACAGTCAAATCCCTGTGCACACTTGCCAGTGGAATTTTCTGACCGGATTCGTCCGTTTGGACAGATTTTTCACTCCGCTGCATGTTGTTCTCGTCGGATCCGTGTCGGAGCTCCGATGGGGGCAATGCATTGTAAAAAAAAAAAGCAGTGCATCGGATTTATCGGCAGAATTTCACTGCCCAATCCGACGGAAGAATCAGTCTGTAATCCGACAAGTGTGAACATAGCCTAATATCATAGTGTCTAAACCCACCTGTAGGCTGGGCTTACATGCCTAAATAATTGTGCTATCATCATTATAATGATTAAATAATTATTAATTCAGCGCTATGATTGCAGTGAAATCTTGTACATATTATTCCATTTGTACATGGCCACAAATCTGGCACTGAATAATTTTTCAATGAAAATCGTGTGTTGTCCTGCAGTGTATGCATGACTAACAACTTTTGGAGATAAATCGTTCAGTGCCAGGTTTGTGGCCATGTACAAATGGAACAATATGTCCTCGATCTAATGAACAATGATTGCACAATCATTGAAGAGTGTAAACCTAATGTCTGTTATCTGACAGCATTTTGTTTCTGAAAACCTGTTGCTAAAGGGATGCATTATCATTATTACTGTACAGAATGCCACACAAAGGGAAACGATCTGAAGCTCAAAAAAAACGCTTGCAAAGAATCAATATTTCTGCTTGTGAAAAGTCTGGTAAGCTGCCACTTGGTCATAGCATAGAAGAGAAGAAGCAGTTAGAAATTGTGTGTGATGCTGCTGAATTACAAAAAGAACAGGTCAAAAGTGTTACTTCTGTACAAGCGTCTCATAGTCAGTGCGATTACAGGTATACAGAATTTTTCAGAAACAAACAGTGCACATGTAATTCTCTAATTTTTCTCATTGCCCTTAATGAGAACTCAAAGTTATCAAGTAATGATCTTGATTATATTTTGAAAGAGGGTGACTTGTTGTATACAAGCACAAAACAAAAGCTAATTACTGATGGCAAGTTTGTGCATGACTTTTTAGCTCATGATGAGCTTCCAGACACTGTTGTTTACAATATGCATACATACAGTGTTATTAAATCTCCCTCACAGTATGGATATTTAAGGAAGCGGGGACCTGATGGTGCGCCAGACTTTTTGGAACTTTCTGAAAGATTACAGTGTCTGTGTTCAGATATAAAATATGCACTACTCACAATGAGCAGTCTGACTATTGCTGTGTTCTGCAATAGTTTAGGCCACTTTGTTTTTTTTGATCCTCACTGTAGGTCTCCTGAAGGTTTCTTCTCTGACACAGGTACTGCTGTAATGGTGACTTTTGAATATCTGAATGACATGGTTGAAAGACTGCTTTTATTTCATGCATTGCTACAAACACCTGATGAGTCCATTTATGAGTTTATGCCAGTTATGTTTATTTGTACAATGGACAGTCAGCAGGCAAACAGTTCTTCTAATATACAATCTGCAGTGAGCAAAAAGAATGCACCAGTCGACGAATGTGGTACTTCAAATTTAAACACATTAAACATGCTAAAGTGTAACAAAAATAGAAGACGCAGAATAGTAATAGCAAATAAACAAAAGAAAATGTACCATAAAGAGGTCATCAAATTGAGAAAACATATTTACTATGAAAAAAATAAGACAAACATGTTAAAGAACCAGAAAGACAAGTATTTAAATTATTCTCATTTTAGAATGAAACAAAAAGCATTTATTACAGATCGATATTCCCGTGATGCGCACTACAGGATGAGGCAACAATTATATGTCAAGTTGCATTATTCTAGGGATGCAGAGTACAAATTGAGGCAAAAATCATATGTAAATGTACGTTATGCCCATGATCCAGAGTACAGACTGAGGCAAAAATCATATGTAAATGTACGTTATGCCCATGATCCAGATTACAGACTGAGGAAAAAATCATATGTAAATGTACGTTATGCCCATGATCCAGAGTACAGACTGAGCCAAAAATCATATGTAAATGTACATTATGCCCATGATGCAGAGTACAGACTGAGCCAAAAATCATATGTAAATGTACGTTATGCCCATGATCCAGAGTACAGACTGAGGAAAAAATCATATGTAAATGTACGTTATTCTCATGATCCAGAGTACAGACTGAGGCAAAAATCATATGTAAATGTACGTTATGCCTGTGATGCAGACTACAGATTTAAACGGATAGCATACATGAAGAAACGTTATCTCAATTACCCTGAATTTCAAACAAAACGGAAAAACTACATTCAACAGTATGCATCAGACCTTCAAAACAAACAGAATAGGAAGCAATGTTTTGTAGAAAAATACAAAAATGAAACTTATTTCAGAATGTTTCATAAAATGTTATGTGCTTTCAGGGTACAACAAAAATATAAGCAGTCTAAACTTCAACTAATTCGACAACAAATCAAAGCAGTTAAATCAAATTCTGATGACAGAGTTAGTGCTATAATGCAACAAGCCATTGACGCCTTTCATATGGAAATACAGAGTGGACCAACTCACATCTGCACAAGCTGTCACAGAGCCCTGTTCCCCAAACAGGTAAAAGTGTGTAAACGTGAGAAATATATAAAAAACACAGCCATGGTATCACATTGTCTTACAGGGAAATATGTTCATGTTTGTAGTGATGGCTGTCAACATGTAGAACTATGTGCAGTACCTGAAAGGATGACAGAGTGGATTTGCCACAGCTGCCATGAAAACCTAATGACAGGAAATGATCCTCCAATTGCGGTTTTTAATAAGTTAGAACTGGCGCCAATTCCAGCTGAACTTGCTGACTTAAACATACTCGAAAGACACATAATAGCACTATATATACCATTTGCAAAAATAATCACTCTCCCTAAAGGGCAACAGAGAGCGATCCATGGTTCTGTTGTGTGTGTTCCATCAGAAGTGGAGACAACAGTCAATGCATTACCGAGACCCATTAGTCAGTCTCCGTTGTTAAAAGTAAAGCTAAAAAGACGACTTAATTACAAAGGACACTACCAATTCCAAACGTTAAATATGTGCAAAATACTAACTGCACTGCTTAAACTGAAAGAAGTACATTCTGAATACAAAAATATAGATATCATTCAGGATAGCTGTCACTTTGATCAGCTATGTCATGACTTAACAAATGAAGATGATATAATAGAAAACCTTTCTGAAATTAGAGATGATATTCAACAAGCAATTGATTTAATGGAAACAGACAATTGGGGATGACATTACAGTAAATGAAGAAGCAAGACCCAATAACCAACTGCCAGAACCCTCAGAAGAAAACATTGATCAGGAGGACTTGCATGCTTCGGATCAAGAAACTAATGAACAGAATGGCTCTTGCTACTTTGATAGTTGTTTACAGCCATCTGATATTGCCCAAGAGCTTATAGCATTTGGTGAGGGTATCTTTTGTGTTGCACCATCGGAAGGAAAAAAGCCAGTGAGTTTTTTTAGAGTACCAAAACTAGAGGCTATGGCTTTTCCAGCTCAGTTCCCGACTGGTATTAACACCTTAGATCAAATGAACAGAATTAGGAATTTGACTCCGAGCAGGTACTTTAATGCACGTCTCCTTTCTGTCGACAATCGTTTTGCTATTGATTCAAATTATATTTTCTTTGCACAGTTTGTCACTGAAATGCATTTAGCAACATTCAGTATGTCCATTCAGCTCCGGAAAGGAAAACCTGTGACCAGAGATGGATGTAAAATCACAGTTCAAATGCTGAAAGATAAGAACGAAGTAGAAAGACTAGTAAGGAATAAAGATGCAACTAGATTTATGCAGCCATTGAGAGGCACTCCAGCTTATTGGGAGAAAACCTTGAGAGATCTTTTTGCTATGCTTCGTCAGTTGGAAACTCCAACTTTCTTCTGCACATTTAGTGCTGCAGAGATGAGATGGCCAGAAGTCATTCAAATAATAAAGGCGCAGCAAAATGAGCAAGTTAATTTTTCTGAGATGGACTGGGCCTCAAAATGTGAAGTTTTACGTAGTAACCCTGTAACAACTATGCGTATTTTTGAAAAAAGAGTAGAAGCACTACTAAGACATCTACTCTTGTCATCCGCACAGCCTATTGGAGAGGTCATTGACTACTTTTATCGAGTGGAATACCAAGCTAGAGGATCTCCACATATACATCTTTTGGCTTGGTGTAAAGATGCACCTGAATTTGAGAAAGATCCTGATAAAAAAGTGTGTGAGTTTGTGGATAGATACATAACATGTCAGCTACCAGATCCTAATGCAGACCTAGATCTTTACAAAATTGTAACTGAAGTACAAACTCATAGCAAAACACATTCAAAGTCATGTAAGAAAGGAAAAAAACATTGTAGATTCGGATTTCCAAAGCCACCAGTAGAACATACTTATATAACGAGACCTGTTCCAGCACAGACCAGTGAAGAACAAGCAGCTGATTCAGACAGTGATCCATCTGTCATGTCCCTTGAAAAAGCAAAAAGGAGACTTAAACCCCTTTGGGATTTACTGCATAAACCTGAGGCTTCATCTGCAAGCATATCCCAACTACTTGCACAATGCAAATTAAGTCATGAGGAATACAAGTGTTGCATAAGTTTCCTAAACAGTTCTAGTGCGCTAATGATGAAACGACAGCCAAGGGATGCCTGGGTAAATAATTATAACAAGCATTTGTTAAGAGCATGGAATGCAAATATCGATATTCAGTATATATTAAATCCACACTCTTGTATAATGTATATTTTATCGTACATTTCAAAAGGTGAACATGAGATGAGTCATTACCTTAAAAGAATTGTTGCCGACACAAGACAAGCTAACATATCTGATCGTGATAAAATGAAACAGATTATGCAGGCCTATTCTAAAAATCAAGAGGTCAGTATTCAAGAAGCCGTTGCCCGTGTATGCAGTCTGAAACTTAAATCCTGTTCTCGTCTTGTTGTATTCATACCCACTGATGACAATGCCTTAAAATGAGTTTGCCTTTGAGGTCCTTAAATGATAAAAGTCCAGAATCAGAAAATGTTTGGATGTCAGGAATAACAGAAAAATATCAAAACAGGCCAGACATACCAGAGTTTGAAAACATGTGCATGGCAGAATTCGCTTCCACTTATAGAGTAGTCTATGGTAGGCAGAGAAAAAGCAGAAATGTCCTGTCCCTTCTAAATGGTATTGGATCCATTCAAAAACAAACACAAGGAAAACCTGCTGTCATTAGATATGCTCGATTTTCCCAGAAAAATTCTCCTGAGAAATTCTATGCCACAGTACTAAAACTATACCTACCCTACCGCTCACCTACACAGCTCAAACCAAAAGATTTCCCATCATACGGATCTTTCTTAGCTTGTGGAACTGTACAGCTTCCTGGAAGTAACTGTGTTCAGAGCGTGTCTTCAATTGTCAGAAAAAATAGGGCACTGTATGAAAAATACAGTAAAACAGTCGAAAAGGCCATTGAAGAGCTTGAAAAAAATGGACCGATGGAGGATGCATGGGCGACACTTGCTCCAGAGTCTGAACTTATTAGACTGGAGTGTATTTCAGAGCGTGAGGAGATAAACCCAGAGGAACTGAACGAATTAGATGATGTTCCTGAATTCAGTAAAAGTCCAAAAAAGAAATGTACCACAGCAGCAACATTTGAAGGACCTGTTGCAAACCCTGCTGTGATGAGACAGATGTATCAGAATCTGAATCAAAGTCAGGCATCCATTTTCTATACAATACGTAAATGGTGCGTAAGACGTGTGTGCGGAGAAAATCCAGAACAGTTTTTTCTATTTGTGACTGGTGGAGCTGGTACTGGTAAATCACACCTCATTAAATGTATCTACTTAGAGGCATCAAAGATACTTCAGAGGCTTCCCAGGATTTCTGAGGAAACTGATATTTCTATGCCTACTGTCCTACTCTCAGCCTTCACTGGCACAGCAGCCTTTAACATTTCAGGGAAAACTTTACATTCCATTTTGAAATTACCAAGAAGTCTTAAACCACCATACCAGGGGCTGGGAAATTGTCTTGATGAACTGAGAGTAGCGCTGTCAAATGCTGAAATTATTATTATTGATGAGGTGTCCATGGTCTCCAAACCACTGTTTGCTTACATCAACTGGAGGCTACAAGACATTAAAGGTATCAAAAAACCTTTTGGAGGCCTGTCTGTTCTAGCAGTGGGAGACTTCTACCAGTTGCCACCTCCAGGTAAAGCGAAACCTCTCTGTGTTTTTGAAGGCCACGTGCTTGATTTCTGGCAGGACCTCTTTCAGGTAGTTACCCTCACGGAAATAATGCGCCAAAAGGAGGATTTGCCGAACTATTAAACCGAATTAGATTAAAAGGCAAGGGAGAGGCAATATCTGAAGTAGATAGAGCCTTACTTTCTCAGCAGTTTGTGACTCAAATTGAAGATTGTCCAAAGGACGTCCTTCATGTGTTTGCCAGAAATAAAGATGTAGATGAGCATAACGCAGCCATTATATCTGCTTTGCATTCTGTAGTGATAAACATCAATGCACATGACTATAAAAAAGATCTTAAAACAGGGCGGATGGAAAAGCAGAAAATACCTTTTGCAAGTCAAAAAGGGGATCTGCCAGACAGGCTGCAAGTTGCTGAGGGTGCACGTGTGATGCTGATTAGAAACATAGATGTGGAGGATGGACTAGTAAATGGTTCATTTGGAAAAATTGGTGCTATTTTTTCCGAATTAGAAGATGATAAAATAGTTGTAATGAAGCTTGGTGTTGAATTAGATAATCCAAATGCCGGACAGAAGAATCACAACAGGACATGTACACCAACAGGTAACTTGGTGTATATAGAGAGAATAGAAGAGCCCCTGAGCAAAAAAGGAGTAGTTTGTCACCAGTTTCCTATTAAACTTGCTTTTGCCTGCACAGTACATAAGGTGCAAGGCATGACTACAACTTCTGCAGTAGTTTCATTAAAGCATATTTTTGAACCAGGCATGGCATATGTTGCTCTCAGTAGAACAACTTCCCTTTCTGGACTACACATTTTTGACTTCAATGAAAATCAAATCTATGCTGATCCACAAATCACAAAATCTTTGGAAAACATGAAAATAGCAACAGTCAATAATGCTATGCCTTTACTCAATAGTCTTCAATGGCCAAGTTCTCCTTTTCTAACATTTATTCACCACAACGTAGAAGGACTGTCAGTCCACATTGATGATGTGAGGAGTCATCATAAAATGTGTCGTGCAGACATTTTATGTTTCACCGAAACTCATCTTTCAGGCCAATCTGTCAGTAATGACATACAATTACAAAACTATCAAATGTTTAAAAGAAACAGGCAGGTTTCATATTCAACCTATTCTTATCTGTCTAATAAGAATGGCGGTGGAGTAGCCATCTATGTGAAACATGACATTCAAGCAAGTCCAATGCAATATATGCAGAGTGTGACTTACCTTGAGTTCCTGGTTTTGAGAGTTGAGGCACCAATTCCATCTCTAATTTCAGTAATTTACAGGCCTCCAGATTACAGCACTAATCTGTTTTTGCCACAACTCTCTAATTTGTTGAATTCGTTAGAAATTATTCAACATGGTCGACTAATTATTTGTGGTGACTTCAATGAGGATCTATTGTCAGATAGAAAGAAGCCCATATTTGAAATGCTGCAGTCCAGAGGCTACAAACAGCTAATTACAGCAGCTACTACAGAGAAGAATACACTTCTAGATCATTTGTATATTTTCAGCCAGGAGTATTGTGCCGAATCTGGTGTACTCCAGACATATTACAGTTATCATAATCCTGTTTATTGTATTTTAACCTAATTTGCACTCCTGTAATCAATTGATCTCCTGCAGTACTGCTAGACATGTGGTTCTCCTCCCACTCCTTTACCTGTGGAGGGTTAAATGGCAGGAGCTAAACTCAGGGCAGGATGCAGGCAAGCACCTGATGTGTTGTGGATCTTTTCTCTTTTATGAGGGAAGAGCAGAGACTGGGAGTACAAGTATGATTACAGTTTACTAACTAGTTGGCTGGGTTTTGGCTTAAGGTACCTTCACACTAAACGATTTACCAACGATCACGACCAGCGATACGACCTGGCCGTGATCGTTGGTAAGTCGTTGTGTGGTCGCTGGAGAGCTGTCACACAGACAGCTCTCCAGTGACCAACGATGCCGAAGTCCCCGGGTAACCAGGGTAAACATCGGGTTACTAAGCGCAGGTCCGCGCTTAGTAACCCGATGTTTACCCTGGTTACCATTGTAAATGTAAAAAAAAAAACACTACATACTTACATTCCGGTGTCCGTCAGGTCCCTCGCCGTCCGCTTCCCGCACTGACAGTCAGTGCCGGCCGTAAAGCACAGCACAGCGGTGACGTCACCGCTGTGCTCTGCTTTTACTTTACGGCCGGCACTCACAGTCAGTGCGGGAAGCGGACGGCGGGGGACGTGTGACAGACACCGGAATGTGAGTATGTACTGTTTGGTTTTTTTACTTTTACAATGGTAACCAGGGTAAATATCGGGTTACCAAGCGCGGCCCTGTGCTTAGTAAACCAATATTTACCCTGGTTACCATTGTAAAACATCGCTGGCATCGTTGCTTTTGCTGTCAAACACAACGATACACGCCGATCTGACGACCAAATAAAGTTCTGAACTTTCAGCAACGACCAGCGATATCACAGCAGGATCCAGATCGCTGCTGCGTGTCAAACACAACGATATCGCTATCCAGGACGCTGCAACGTCACGGATCGCTATCGTTATCGTTGCAAAGTCGCTTAGTGTGAAGGTACCTTTAACCTCCTCTCTAATCCACATGCCCTCTAGCAATCTTATCTTTACTGAACTCGGCCAGGATGCAGACAAACACCTGTGTTGTGGATCTTTTCTCTTTTATGAGGGAAGAGCAGAGACTGGGAGTACAAGTATGATTACAGTTTACTAAGGGTACGTCACACAGTGCCATTTTCATCGCTACGACGGCACGATCCGTGACGTCGCAGCGTCGTATGATTATCGCTCCAGCGTCGTAGACTGCGGTCACACTTTGCAATCACGGCGCTGGAGCGATGCTGAAGTCCCCGGGTAACCAGGGTAAACATCGGGTTACTAAGCGCAGGGCCGCGCTTAGTAACCCGATGTTTACCCTGGTTACGAGCGTAAACATAAAAAAAACAAACAGTACATACTCACATTCAGGTGTCTGTCCCCCGGCGTTCTGCTTCTCTGCACTGTGTAAGCACCATAGCCGGAAAGCAGAGCGGTGACGTCACCGCTGTGCTCGCTTTCCGGCCCGGCAGGCGCTCACAGTGCAGAGAAGCTGAGACGCCGGAGGACAGACACCGGAATGAAAGTATGTACTGTTTGGTTTTTTTACGTTTACGCTGGTAACCAGGGTAAACATCGGGTTACTAAGCGCGGCCCTGCGCTTAGTAACCCGATGTTTACCCTGGTTACAAGCGAACACATCGCTGGATCGGTGTCACACACAACGATCCAGCGATGTCAGCGGGTGATCAAGCGACGAAAGAAAGTTCCAAACGATCTGCTACGACGTACGATTCTCAGCGTGATGTCTGATCGCAGTAGCGTGTCAGACACAACGATATCGTAACGATATCTGTTGTGAACTATATTTCTTGGCTCCCTCTTGTGGTCACTAGTGGTATTACACTTGGATTATCTTTCTCCAGGTTGGTACCCACCTGGTTCGTTAGGCCTTGGGTGTTCCTATTTAGACTTCCTGGAAGCTCAATCTAGTGCCTGGAATCGATGTAGTCAGTCTATGTCTGTTTGCTCCTGACTCCTGGTCTCCTGTCCTTTGCAAGATAAGCTAAGTCCTGCTTTCTTATTTTTGTTTAGTCGCTTTGCTTCTATTTTGTTCCAGCTTGTTCATAATGTGATTCCTGATTTTTTCTGAAAGCTCTAGGGGGCTGATATTCTCCCCCCACACCGTTAGTTGGTGCGGGGGTTCTTGGATATTCAGCGTGGATATTTTTGTAGGGTTTTTGCTGACCGTATAAGTCTCCTTCCTATTTTCTGCTATTAATTAGTGGGCCTCCCTTTGCTAAATCTAGTTCATTCTTACGTTTGTCTTTTCTTCTTACCTCACCGTTATTATTTGTTGGGGGCTTGTATTTTAACTTTGGGGTCCTTTCTCTTGAGGCAAGTGAGGTCTTATTTTCTCTGAAAGGGTTAGTTAGTTCTCTGGCTGGTGCGAGACGTCTAGAATCAACGTAGGTACGTTCCCCGGCTACTTCTAGTTGTTGTGCTAGGATTAGATATACGGTCAGCCAAGTTACCACCTCCCTATGAGCTGGTTTTTGTGTTTGCGGACTTAGCTGGAACTTCTGAGATCCTCTACCACTACGATCATAACAGTATTCCAGGCCTAAAGTGAATATTTATTGCATTGCAGAAGCGGGATTAAAAGAAAAGAAGTTCTGAGTTTTATTTTATTTTTTTTCTTCTTCCCCTTTTTCCTCTGAGTGGCTTGAAGCTCTGCTGCAGACATGAATGTTCAGACTCTGATTACTAGTGTGGATCAGCTTGCTGCACGAGTGCAGGGCATTCAGGATTTTGTTATTAGTAGTCCTATGTCAGAGCCTAAGTGTTGTGAATTTACCTTTTGGCTCCCTCTAGTGGCTACTAGTGATTTGACTCTGGGTATGTCTGTCATCCCTTGTATGCTCACCTGGGTCGTTAGGTCAGGGGTGTTGCTATATAAGCTCCCTGGACCTTCAGTTCAATGCCTGGCAACGTTGATATCAGAGCTAATCTGTAGTGCTCTTGTCTACTGATCCTGGTTCCTGCTTGATTAAGCTAAGTCTGCTTTCTTGCTTTTTGCTATTTGTTTTTGTTTGCATTTTTATCCAGCTTGTATATAATCTGTATCCTGATCTTGCTGGAAGCTCTAGGGTGGCTGGTGTTCTCCCCCCGGGCCGTTAGACGGTTCGGGGGTTCTTGAATCTCCAGCGTGGATTTTTTATAGGGTTTTTGTTGACCATATAAGTTATCTTACTACATTCTGCTATTAGTAAGTGGGCCTCTCTTTGCTAAACCTAGTTCATCTCTGTGTTTGTCATTTCCTCTTACCTCACCGTTATTATTTGTGGGGGGCTTGTATCCTACTTTTGGGGTCTTTTCTCTGGAGGCAAGAGAGGTCTTTGTTTTCCTCTTCTAGGGGTAGTTAGCTCTCCGGCTGGCGCGAGACATCTAGCGACCAACGTAGGCATGTTCCCCGGCTACTTCTAGTGTTGGCGTTAGGAGTAGATATATGGTCAACCCAGTTACCACTGCCCTATGAGCTGGATTTTTGTACTTCGCAGACTTGCTGATTTCTCTGAGACCCTCGCCATTGGGGTCATAACAGTTTGCCAGGCCAGTATTAAATGTTAAATGCATTGCAGAAGCGGGATTATAAGAAAGAAAGTTCTGAGGTTTGTTTTTTTTCTCTCTCTCATTTTTTTTTTCTTTTCCCCTTTACCTCTGAGTGGCTTGTGATTGCTGCAGACATGAATGTCCAGACCTTGATTACAAGTGTGGACCAGCTTGCTGCTCGTGTGCAGGGCATACAAGATTATGTTACCAGAAATCCTATGTCAGAACCTAAGATACCGATTCCTGAACTGTTTTCCGGAGACCGATTTAAGTTTAGAAATTTCAGGAATAATTGTAAATTGTTTTTGTCCCTGAGACCCTGTTCCTCTGGAGACTCCGCTCAGCAAGTGAAAATTGTTATTTCTTTTTTACGGGGCGACCCTCAGGATTGGGCTTTCTCGCTGGCGCCAGGAGATCCGGCATTGGCTGATATTGATGCGTTTTTTCTGGCGCTCGGTTTGCTTTATGAGGAACCCAATCTTGAGATTCAGGCAGAAAAAGCCTTGCTGGCTATGTCTCAGGGCCAGGACGAGGCTGAAGTGTATTGCCAAAAATTTCGGAAATGGTCCGTGCTGACCCAGTGGAACGAGTGTGCATTGGCTGCAAATTTTAGAAATGGCCTTTCTGAAGCCATTAAGAATGTGATGGTGGGTTTTCCCATTCCCACAGGTCTGAATGATTCCATGGCCCTGGCAATTCAAATTGACCGGCGGTTGCGGGAGCGCAAAACCGCAAATTCCCTCATGGTGTTATCTGAACAGGCACCTGATTTAATGCAATGTGATAGAATCCTGACTAGAAATGAGAGGAAAATTCATAGACGCCAGAATGGCTTGTGTTACTACTGTGGCGATTCTACACATGTTATCTCAGCATGCTCTAAACGTCTTACTAAGGTTGTTAGTCCTGTCGCCATTGGTAATTTGCAACCTAAGTTTATTCTATCTGTAACTTTGATTTGCTCACTGTCATCGTATCCTGTCATGGCGTTTGTAGATTCAGGTGCTGCCCTGAGTCTTATGGATCTGTCATTTGCCAAGCGCTGCAGTTTTGTTCTTGAGCCGTTGGAAAATCCTATCCCTCTTAGGGGTATTGATGCTACACCATTGGCAGAAAATAAACCGCAGTTTTGGACACAGGTTACCATGTGCATGACTCCTGAACATCGGGAGGTGATACGTTTTCTTGTTCTGCATAAGATGCATGATTTGGTTGTTTTGGGTTTGCCATGGTTACAGACCCATAATCCAGTCTTGGACTGGAAGGCAATGTCAGTGTCAAGTTGGGGCTGTCATGGAATTCATGGAGATTCCCTGCCCGTGTCTATTGCTACTTCTACGCCTTCGGAAGTTCCGGCGTATTTGTCTGATTATCAGGATGTCTTCAGCGAGTCTAGGTCAAGTGCATTGCCTCCTCATAGGGAATGTGACTGTTCAATAGATTTGATTCCAGGCAGTAAGTTTCCTAAGGGAAGACTGTTTAATCTGTCGGTACCTGAACATACCGCGATGCGTTCATATATCAAGGAGTCTCTGGAGAAGGGGCATATCTGTCCTTCTTCTTCCCCTCTTGGTGCGGGATTCTTTTTTGTGGCTAAAAAGGACGGATCTTTGAGGCCTTGTATTGACTATCGGCTTTTAAATAAGATCACTGTCAAATTTCAGTATCCTTTGCCGCTGTTGTCAGACTTGTTTGCCCGGATTAAAGGTGCCAAGTGGTTCACCAAGATAGACATTCGTGGTGCGTACAACCTTGTGCGCATTAAGCAAGGAGATGAATGGAAAACCGCATTCAATACGCCCGAAGGTCATTTTGAGTACTTGGTGATGCCATTTGGGCTCTCTAATGCACCTTCAGTTTTTCAGTCCTTTATGCATGACATTTTCCGGAAGTATCTGGATAAATTTTTGATCGTTTATCTGGATGATATTCTGTTTTTTTCTGATGATTGGGACTCGCATGTGGAGCAGGTCAGGATGGTTTTCAAGATTTTGCGTGAAAATTCTTTGTTTGTTAAAGGCTCAAAGTGTCTCTTTGGTGTACAGAAGGTTCCCTGTTGTGAATTTGCTTTTTGCTCCCTCTAGTGGTTACTAGTTTTTTGACTCTGGTTTTTCTGTCATTCCTTTTATCCACACCTGGGTCGTTAGTTAGGGGTGTTGCTATATAAGCTCCCTGGACCTTCAGTTCAATGCCTGGCAACGTAGTTATCAGAGCTAGTCTGCTGTGCTCTTGTCTACTGATCCTGTTTCCAGTTATATCAGCTAAGTCCGCTTTTTGCTTTTTGCTATTTTGTTTTGGTTTTGTATTTTTGTCCAGCTTGTTCCAAATATATATCCTGACCTTTGCTGAAGCTCTAGGGGGCTGGTGTTCTCCCCCCGGACCGTTAGACGGTTCGGGGGTTCTTGAATTTCCAGTGTGGATTTTGATAGGGTTTTTGTTGACCATATAAGTTACCTTTCTTTATTCTGCTATCAGTTAGCGGGCCTCTCTGTGCTAAACCTGGTTCATTTCTGTGTTTGTCATTTCCTCTTACCTCACCGTTATTATTTGTGGGGGGCTTCTATCCAGCTTTGGGGTCCCCTTCTCTGGAGGCAAGAAAGGTCTTTTGTTTTCCTCTACTAGGGGTAGCTAGATTCTCCGGCTGGAGCGTGTCATCTAGAATCACCGTAGGAATGATCCCCGGCTACTTCTAGTGTTGGCGTTAGGAGTAGATATATGGTCAACCCAGCTACCACTGCCCTATGAGCTGGATTTTTGTATTCTGCAGACTTCCACGTTCCTCTGAGACCCTCGCCATTGGGGTCATAACAGTTTGCCAGGCCAGTATTAAATGTTTAATGCATTGCAGAAGAGGGATTATAAGAAAGAAGATTCTGAGTTTTTTTTTTCTTCTTCCCCTTTACCTCAGAGTGGCTATGCTTGCTGCAGACATGAATGTCCAGACCTTGATTACAAGTGTGGACCAGCTGGCTACTCGTGTGCAGGGCATACAAGACTATGTTATCAGAAATCCTAGGTCAGAACCTAAAATACCGATTCCTGAACTGTTTTCCGGAGACAGGTTTAAGTTTAGGAATTTTGTGAATAATTGTAAATTGTTTTTGTCCCTGAGACCCTGTTCATCTGGAGACTCTGCTCAGCAAGTAAAAATTGTTATTTCGTTCTTACGGGGCGACCCTCAGGATTGGGCTTTTTCGCTGGCGCCAGGAGATCCGGCATTGGCTGATATTAATGCGTTTTTTCTGGCGCTCGGTTTACTTTATGAGGAACCCAATCTTGAGATTCAGGCAGAAAAGGCCTTGCTGGCTATGTCTCAGGGGCAGGACGAGGCTGAAGTGTACTGCCAAAAATTTCGGAAATGGTCCGTGCTGACACATTGGAACGAGTGTGCACTGGCCGCTAATTTTAGAAATGGCCTTTCTGAAGCCATTAAGAATGTTATGGTGGGTTTTCCCATTCCCACAGGTCTGAATGATACTATGGCACTGGCTATTCAAATTGACCGGCGGTTGCGGGAGCGCAAAACCGCAAATTCCCTCATGGTGTTGTCTGAACAGACACCTAATTCGGTGCAATGTGATAGAAAAATCGCAAATTCCCTCATGGTGTTGTCTGAACAGACACCTGATTTAATGCAATGTGATAGAATCCTGACTAGAAATGAGCGGAAAATTCATAGACGCCGGAATGGCTTGTGCTACTACTGTGGTGATTCTACACATATTATCTCAGCATGCTCTAAACGTATAGCTAAGGTTGTTAGTCCTGTCACCGTTGGTAATTTGCAACCTAAATTTATTCTGTCTGTAACTTTGATTTGCTCACTGTCGTCTTTTCCTGTCATGGCGTTTGTAGATTCAGGTGCTGCCCTGAGTCTTATGGATCTGTCATTTGCTAAGCACTGTGGTTTTACTCTTGAACCATTAGAAAATCCTATTCCTCTTAGGGGTATTGATGCTACGCCATTGGCAGCAAATAAACCGCAGTATTGGACACAGGTTACCATGTGCATGACTCCTGAACACCGCGAGGTGATACGTTTCCTGGTTTTACATAAAATGCATGATTTGGTTGTTTTAGGGCTGCCATGGTTACAGACCCATAATCCAGTCCTGGACTGGAAGGCTATGTCAGTCTCAAGTTGGGGCTGTCGGGGTATTCATGGGGATTCCCTGCCTATGTCTATTGCTTCTTCTACGCCTTCGGAAGTTCCGGAGTATTTGTCTGATTATCAGGATGTCTTCAGTGAGTCTGAGTCCAGTGCACTGCCTCCTCATAGGGACTGTGACTGTGCTATAGATTTGATCCCAGGCAGTAAATTTCCTAAGGGAAGACTGTTTAACCTGTCGGTACCTGAACATACCGCTATGCGTTCATATATCAAGGAGTCTCTAGAGAAAGGACATATTCGTCCGTCTTCTTCCCCTCTTGGTGCGGGATTCTTTTTTGTGGCAAAAAAGGACGGATCTTTGAGACCTTGTATTGATTATCGGCTTTTAAATAAGATCACTGTCAAATTTCAGTATCCTTTACCGCTGTTGTCTGACTTGTTTGCCCGGATTAAAGGTGCCAAGTGGTTCACCAAGATAGATCTTCGTGGTGCGTACAACCTTGTGCGCATTAAGCAAGGTGATGAATGGAAAACCGCATTCAATACGCCCGAAGGTCATTTTGAGTACTTGGTGATGCCTTTTGGGCTCTCCAATGCGCCTTCAGTTTTTCAGTCCTTTATGCATGACATTTTCCGGAAGTATCTGGATAAATTTTTGATTGTTTATCTGGATGATATTTTGGTTTTTTCTGATAATTGGGATTCGCATGTGGAGCAGGTCAGGTTGGTCTTTAAAATTTTGCGTGAAAATTCTTTGTTTGTCAAGGGCTCAAAGTGTCTCTTTGGTGTACAGAAGGTTCCCTTTTTGGGGTTCATTTTTTCCCCTTCTGCTGTGGAGATGGACCCAGTCAAGGTCCGAGCTATTCTTGATTGGACTCAGCCCTCGTCACTTAAGAGTCTACAGAAGTTCTTGGGTTTCGCTAACTTCTACCGTCGTTTTATCGCTAATTTTTCTAGCATTGTGAAACCTTTGACGGATATGACCAAGAAGGGCTCCGACGTAGCTAACTGGGCTCCTGCTGCCGTGGAGGCTTTCCAGGAGTTGAAACGCCGGTTTACTTCGGCGCCTGTTTTGTGCCAGCCCGATGTCTCACTTCCCTTTCAGGTTGAGGTGGATGCTTCAGAGATTGGAGCAGGGGCCGTTTTGTCGCAGAGAGGCCCTGGTTGCTCTGTTATGAAACCTTGTGCCTTTTTCTCTAGGAAGTTTTCGCCTGCCGAGCGAAATTATGATGTGGGCAATCGGGAGTTGTTGGCCATGAAATGGGCATTTGAGGAGTGGCGTCTGGCTCGAGGGTGCTAAGCATCGTGTGGTGGTCTTGACTGATCACAAAAATCTGATGTATCTCGAGTCTGCTAAACGCCTTAATCCGAGACAGGCCCGCTGGTCATTGTTTTTCTCCCGCTTTGATTTTGTTGTCTCGTATTTACCAGGTTCAAAGAATGTGAAGGCCGATGCTCTTTCTAGGAGCTTTGTGCCTGATGCTCCTGGAGTCGCTGAACCTGTTGGTATTCTTAAAGATGGAGTTATCTTGTCAGCTATTTCTCCGGATCTGCGACGTGTGTTGCAGAGATTTCAGGCTGATAGGCCTGAGTCTTGTCCACCTGACAGACTGTTTGTCCCGGATAAGTGGACCAGCAGAGTCATTTCCGAGGTTCATTCCTCGGTGTTGGCAGGTCACCCGGGAATTTTTGGCACCAGAGATCTGGTGGCCAGGTCCTTTTGGTGGCCTTCCTTGTCAAGGGATGTGCGGTCATTTGTGCAGTCCTGTGGGACTTGTGCTCGAGCTAAGCCTTGCTGTTCTCGTGCCAGCGGTTTGCTCTTGCCCTTGCCTGTCCCGAAGAGACCTTGGACACATATCTCCATGGATTTCATTTCTGATCTTCCGCTATCCCAGGGCATGTCCGTTATCTGGGTGATATGTGATCGCTTCTCTAAGATGGTCCATTTGGTTCCTTTGCCTAAGCTGCCTTCCTCTTCCGATCTGGTTCCTGTGTTTTTCCAGAACGTGGTTCGTTTGCACGGCATCCCTGAGAATATTGTGTCAGACAGAGGATCCCAGTTCGTTTCCAGATTCTGGCGATCCTTTTGTAGTAGGATGGGCATTGATTTGTCGTTTTCGTCTGCTTTCCATCCTCAGACTAATGGACAGACGGAGCGAACCAATCAGACTTTGGAGGCTTATTTGAGGTGTTTTGTCTCTGCTGATCAGGACGATTGGGTGACATTCTTGCCGTTGGCTGAGTTTGCCCTTAATAATCGGGCTAGTTCCGCCACCTTGGTTTCGCCTTTTTTCTGCAACTCTGGTTTCCATCCTCGCTTTTCTTCGGGTCATGTGGAGCCTTCTGACTGTCCTGGGGTGGATTCTGTGGTGGATAGGTTGCAGCGGATCTGGAATCATGTGGTGGACAACTTGAAGTTGTCACAGGAGAAGGCTCAGCGCTTTGCCAACCGCCGCCGCGGTGTGGGTCCCCGATTACGCGTTGGGGATTTGGTATGGCTTTCTTCCCGCTTTGTTCCTATGAAGGTCTCCTCTCCCAAATTTAAACCTCGTTTTATTGGGCCTTACAAGATATTGGAAATCCTTAATCCTGTATCTTTTCGTCTGGATCTTCCTGTGTCGTTTGCTATTCACAATGTATTTCATAGGTCCTTGTTGCGGCGGTACATTGTGCCTGTAGTTCCTTCTGCTGAGCCTCCTGCTCCGGTGTTGGTTGAGGGCGAGTTGGAGTACGTGGTGGAGAAGATCTTGGATTCTCGCCTCTCCAGGCGGAGGCTTCAGTACCTGGTCAAGTGGAAGGGCTATGGTCAGGAGGATAATTCCTGGGTGGTCGCCTCTGATGTTCATGCGGCCGATTTAGTTCGTGCCTTTCATGCCGCTCATCCTGATCGCCCTGGTGGTCGTGGTGAGGGTTCGGTGACCCCTCACTAAGGGGGGGGTACTGTTGTGAATTTGCTTTTTGCTCCCTCTAGTGGTTACTAGTTTTTTGACTCTGGTTTTTCTGTCATTCCTTTTATCCACACCTGGGTCGTTAGTTAGGGGTGTTGCTATATAAGCTCCCTGGACCTTCAGTTCAATGCCTGGCAACGTAGTTATCAGAGCTAGTCTGCTGTGCTCTTGTCTACTGATCCTGTTTCCAGTTATATCAGCTAAGTCCGCTTTTTGCTTTTTGCTATTTTGTTTTGGTTTTGTATTTTTGTCCAGCTTGTTCCAAATATATATCCTGACCTTTGCTGAAGCTCTAGGGGGCTGGTGTTCTCCCCCCGGACCGTTAGACGGTTCGGGGGTTCTTGAATTTCCAGTGTGGATTTTGATAGGGTTTTTGTTGACCATATAAGTTACCTTTCTTTATTCTGCTATCAGTTAGCGGGCCTCTCTGTGCTAAACCTGGTTCATTTCTGTGTTTGTCATTTCCTCTTACCTCACCGTTATTATTTGTGGGGGGCTTCTATCCAGCTTTGGGGTCCCCTTCTCTGGAGGCAAGAAAGGTCTTTTGTTTTCCTCTACTAGGGGTAGCTAGATTCTCCGGCTGGAGCGTGTCATCTAGAATCACCGTAGGAATGATCCCCGGCTACTTCTAGTGTTGGCGTTAGGAGTAGATATATGGTCAACCCAGCTACCACTGCCCTATGAGCTGGATTTTTGTATTCTGCAGACTTCCACGTTCCTCTGAGACCCTCGCCATTGGGGTCATAACAGTTCCCTTTTTAGGGTTCATTTTTTCCCCTTCTGCTGTAGAGATGGACCCAGTCAAGGTCCGAGCTATTCATGATTGAAC
This sequence comes from Ranitomeya variabilis, assembly GCF_051348905.1. Taxonomy (NCBI): domain Eukaryota; kingdom Metazoa; phylum Chordata; class Amphibia; order Anura; family Dendrobatidae; genus Ranitomeya; species Ranitomeya variabilis. The sequence goes on from NC_135239.1 coordinate 127,854,606, forward strand.
TCAACCCTCGTCAGTTAAGAGTCTTCAGAAGTTCTTGGGTTTTGCTAACTTCTACCGTCGTTTTATCGCTAATTTTTCTAGCGTTGTTAAACCATTGACGGATATGACCAAGAAAGGCTCTGATGTGGCTAACTGGGCTCCTGCTGCCGTGGAGGCTTTCCAGGAGTTGAAACGCTGGTTTACTTCGGTGCCTGTTTTGTGCCAGCCTGACATCTCACTTCCCTTTCAGGTTGAGGTGGATACTTCGGAGATTGGGGCAGGGGCCGTTTTGTCGCAGAGAGGCCCTGGTTGCTCTACTATGAGACCTTGTGCCTTTTTCTCTAGGAAGTTTTCGCCGGCAGAGCGAAATTATGATGTGGGCAATCGGGAGTTGTTGGCCATGAAGTGGGCATTTGAGGAGTGGCGTCATTGGCTCGAGGGTGCTAAGCATCGTGTGGTGGTCTTGACTGATCACAAAAATCTGATGTACCTCGAGTCTGCTAAACGCCTGAATCCTAGACAGGCCCGCTGGTCATTGTTTTTCTCCCGTTTTGACTTTGTGGTCTCGTATTTACCAGGTTCTAAGAATGTGAAGGCCGATGCTCTGTCTAGGAGCTTTGTGCCTGATGCTCCTGGAGTCGCTGAACCTGTGGGTATTCTTAAGGAAGGAGTTATCTTGTCAGCTATTTCTCCAGATCTGCGTCGTGTGTTGCAGAGATTTCAGGCTGGTAGGCCTGACTCTTGTCCACCTGACAGATTGTTTGTGCCTGCTAAATGGACCAGCAGAGTCATTTCCGAGGTTCATTCCTCAGTGTTGGCAGGGCACCCGGGAATTTTTGGCACCAGAGATCTGGTGGCCAGGTCCTTTTGGTGGCCTTCCTTGTCAAGGGATGTGCGGTCATTTGTGCAGTCCTGTGGTACTTGTGCTCGAGCTAAGCCTTGCTGTTCTCGTGCCAGCGGGTTGCTCTTGCCCTTGCCTGTCCCGAAGAGACCTTGGACACACATCTCTATGGATTTCATTTCGGATCTTCCGGTGTCTCAGGGTATGTCTGTCATCTGGGTGATATGTGATCGTTTCTCCAAGATGGTCCATCTGGTTCCTTTGCCTAAGCTGCCTTCCTCTTCTGATCTGGTTCCTGTGTTCTTCCAGAACGTGGTTCGTTTGCACGGCATTCCTGAGAATATTGTGTCGGACAGAGGATCCCAGTTTGTTTCCAGGTTCTGGCGATCCTTTTGTGGTAGGATGGGCATTGATTTGTCGTTTTCGTCCGCTTTTCATCCACAGACTAACGGACAAACGGAACGAACTAATCAGACTCTGGAGGCGTATTTGAGGTGTTTTGTCTCTTCTGATCAGGATGATTGGGTGACCTTCTTGCCGTTGGCTGAATTTGCCCTTAATAATCGGGCTAGTTCTGCCACCTTGGTTTCGCCATTTTTCTGCAACTCTGGTTTCCATCCTCGTTTTTCCTCGGGACATGTGGAGCCTTCTGACTGTCCTGGGGTGGATTCTGTGGTGGATAGGTTGCAGCGGATCTGGAGTCATGTGGTGGACAACTTGAAGTTGTCACAGGAGAAGGCTCAGCGTTTTGCCAACCGCCGCCGCGGTGTGGGTCCCCGACTTCGCGTTGGGGATTTGGTATGGCTGTCTTCTCGATTTGTTCCTATGAAGGTCTCCTCTCCCAAATTTAAGCCTCGATTCATTGGTCCTTACAAGATATTGGAGATCCTTAATCCTGTATCCTTTCGCCTGGATCTTCCGGTGTCGTTTGCCATTCACAACGTATTTCATAGGTCCTTGTTGCGGCGGTACGTTGTGCCTGTGGTTCCTTCTGCTGAGCCTCCTGCTCCGGTGTTGGTTGAGGGCGAGTTGGAGTACGTGGTGGAGAAGATCTTAGATTCTCGTCTCTCCAGGCGGAGGCTTTAGTACCTGGTCAAGTGGAAGGGCTATGGTCAGGAGGATAATTCCTGGGTGGTCGCCTCTGATGTGCATGCGACCGATTTAGTTCGTGCCTTTCACGCCGCTCATCCTGATCGCCCTGGTGGTCTTGGTGAGGGTTCGGTGACCCCTCACTAAGGGGGGGGTACTGTTGTGAATTTACCTTTTGGCTCCCTCTAGTGGCTACTAGTGATTTGACTCTGGGTATGTCTGTCATCCCTTGTATGCTCACCTGGGTCGTTAGGTCAGGGGTGTTGCTATATAAGCTCCCTGGACCTTCAGTTCAATGCCTGGCAACGTTGATATCAGAGCTAATCTGTAGTGCTCTTGTCTACTGATCCTGGTTCCTGCTTGATTAAGCTAAGTCTGCTTTCTTGCTTTTTGCTATTTGTTTTTGTTTGCATTTTTATCCAGCTTGTATATAATCTGTATCCTGATCTTGCTGGAAGCTCTAGGGTGGCTGGTGTTCTCCCCCCGGGCCGTTAGACGGTTCGGGGGTTCTTGAATCTCCAGCGTGGATTTTTGATAGGGTTTTTGTTGACCATATAAGTTATCTTACTACATTCTGCTATTAGTAAGTGGGCCTCTCTTTGCTAAACCTAGTTCATCTCTGTGTTTGTCATTTCCTCTTACCTCACCGTTATTATTTGTGGGGGCTTGTATCCTACTTTTGGGGTCTTTTCTCTGGAGGCAAGAGAGGTCTTTGTTTTCCTCTTCTAGGGGTAGTTAGCTCTCCGGCTGGCGCGAGACATCTAGCGACCAACGTAGGCATGTTCCCCGGCTACTTCTAGTGTTGGCGTTAGGAGTAGATATATGGTCAACCCAGTTACCACTGCCCTATGAGCTGGATTTTTGTACTTCGCAGACTTGCTGATTTCTCTGAGACCCTCGCCATTGGGGTCATAACACTAAGATACCTATTCCTGAGCTTTTCTCTGGTGATCGATTTAAATTTGGGAATTTTAGGAATAATTGTAAATTGTTTCTATCTTTGAGACCGCGTTCGTCTGGAGACTCAGCTCAGCAAGTTAAAATTGTTATCTCTTTCTTGCGTGGCGACCCTCAGGATTGGGCTTTTTCATTGGCGCCAGGAGATCCGGCATTGGCAAATATTGATGCGTTTTTTCTGGCGCTCGGATTGCTTTATGAGGAGCCCAATCTTGAAATTCAGGCAGAAAAAGTGTTGCTGGCTATCTCTCAGGGCCAAGATGAGGCTGAAGTGTATTGCCAAAAATTTCGGAAATGGTCCGTGCTTACTCAATGGAATGAGTGTGCTCTGGCCGCAAATTTCAGAAATGGCCTTTCTGAAGCCATTAAGAATGTGATGGTGGGTTTTCCCATTCCTACAAGTCTGAGTGATTCTATGGCTCTGGCCATTCAGATAGATCGTCGTTTGCGGGAGCGTAAATCTGCTAATCCTCTGGCAGTGTTGTCTGAACGGACACCTGACTCAATGCTATGTGATAGAATTCAGACTAGAACTGAACGACAAAATCATAGACGTCAGAATGGGTTGTGTTTTTACTGTGGTGATTCTATACATGTTATCTCAGCATGCTCTAAATGCCTAACAAAGATGGTTAGTCCTGTCGCCATTCGTAATTTGCATCCTAAGTTTATTTTGTCTGTAACTCTAATTTGCTCATTGTCTTCCTACCCTGTTATGGCATTTGTGGATTCAGGTGCTGCCCTGAGTCTTATGGACTTGTCGTTTGCCAAGCGCTGTGGTTTTGTCCTGGAGCCTTTGAAAAATCCTATTCCTCTTAGAGGAATTGATGCTACGCCATTGGCGGAGAATAAACCGCAGTATTGGACACAAGTGACCATGTGTATGACTCCTGAACATCGGGAGGTGATTCGTTTTCTTGTTCTGCATAAAATGCATGATTTGGTCGTTTTGGGTCTGCCATGGTTGCAGACCCATAATCCAGTTTTGGATTGGAAGGCAATGTCTGTGTCAAGTTGGGGTTGTCAGGGAATTCATTGCGATTCCACGTCGGTGTCTATTGCTTCTTCTACTCCTTCTGAAGTTCCGGAGTATTTGTTGGACTATCAGGATGTATTCAGTGAGTCCAGGTCCAGTGCCCTTCCTCCTCATAGGGACTGTGACTGCGCTATAGATTTGATTCCTGGTAGTAAATTTCCTAAGGGACGATTATTTAATTTATCTGTACCTGAGCATGCCGCAATGCGTTCTTATATAAAGGAGTCTTTGGAGAAGGGACATATTCGTCCATCCTCTTCCCCTCTTGGTGCGGGATTCTTTTTTGTAGCCAAGAAAGACGGGTCTTTGAGACCTTGTATAGACTATCGGCTTCTGAATAAAATCACGGTCAAATTTCAGTATCCTTTGCCACTATTATCGGACTTGTTTGCTCGGATTAAGGGTGCCAAGTGGTTCACCAAGATAGATCTTCGTGGTGCGTACAACCTTGTGCGCATTAAGCAGGGAGATGAATGGAAAACTGCGTTTAATACGCCCGAAGGTCATTTTGAGTACTTGGTGATGCCTTTTGGGCTTTCTAATGCTCCTTCAGTTTTTCAGTCTTTTATGCATGACATCTTCCGGAAGTATCTAGATAAATTTATGATTGTTTATCTGGATGATATTCTGTTTTTTTCTGATGATTGGGATTCTCATGTAAAGCAGGTCAGGATGGTGTTTCAGGTTTTGCGTGATAATGCTTTGTTTGTGAAGGGCTCAAAGTGTCTCTTTGGAGTGCAGAAGGTTTCCTTTCTGGGTTTCATTTTCTCCCCTTCTACAGTAGAGATGGACCCAGTCAAGGTCCGAGCTATTCATGATTGGACTCAACCCACGTCTGTTAAGAGTCTTCAGAAGTTCTTGGGTTTTGCTAATTTCTACCGTCGTTTTATTGCTAATTTCTCTAGCGTTGTTAAACCTTTGACGGATATGACCAAGAAAGGTTCTGATGTGGCTAATTGGGCTCCGGCAGCCGTGGAGGCTTTCCGGGAGCTGAAGCGCCGGTTTACTTCGGCGCCTGTTTTGTGCCAGCCTGATGTCTCACTTCCCTTTCAGGTTGAAGTGGACGCTTCTGAGATCGGTGCAGGGGCTGTTTTGTCGCAGAAAGGCTCTGGTTGCTCTGTGATGAGACCTTGTGCTTTTTTTTCTAGGAAATTTTCGCCTGCGGAGCGGAACTATGATGTTGGTAATCGGGAGTTGTTGGCCATGAAGTGGGCATTTGAGGAGTGGCGTCATTGGCTCGAGGGAGCTAAGCATCGTGTGGTGGTCTTGACGGATCACAAAAATTTGATGTATCTCGAGTCTGCTAAGCGCCTGAATCCTAGACAGGCTCGCTGGTCGTTGTTTTTCTCCCGTTTTGACTTTGTGGTCTCGTACCTGCCTGGTTCGAAGAATTTGAAGGCTGATGCTCTTTCTAGGAGTTTTGTGCCTGACTCTCCGGGAGTCTCAGAGCCAGCTGGTATTCTTAAAGAGGGAGTAATCTTGTCGGCCATTTCTCCTGATTTGCGTCGTGTGTTGCAGAGATTTCAGGCTGGTAGACCTGACCCTTGCCCACCTGATAGACTGTTTGTTCCTGATAAATGGACCAGCAGAGTTATCTCCGAGGTTCATTCCTCAGTGTTGGCGGGGCATCCTGGGATTTTTGGTACCAGAGATTTGGTGGCTAGGTCCTTTTGGTGGCCTTCCTTGTCGCGGGATGTGCGTTCTTTTGTGCAGTCCTGTGGGATTTGTGCTCGGGCTAAGCCTTGCTGTTCTCGTGCCAGCGGGTTGCTTTTGCCCTTGCCCGTCCCGAAGAGGCCCTGGACACACATTTCCATGGATTTCATTTCAGATCTTCCTGTGTCTCAAGGTATGTCTGTCATCTGGGTGGTGTGTGATCGCTTTTCCAAGATGGTCCATTTGGTGCCCTTGCCTAAGTTGCCTTCCTCTTCTGATCTGGTTCCTTTGTTCTTTCAGAATGTGGTTCGCTTGCATGGCATTCCTGAAAATATCGTGTCTGACAGAGGATCCCAGTTTGTGTCCAGATTCTGGCGATCTTTTTGTGCTAAGATGGGCATTGATTTGTCGTTTTCATCTGCCTTTCATCCTCAGACTAATGGCCAAACGGAGCGAACCAATCAGACGCTGGAGGCTTATTTGAGATGTTTTGTTTCTGCGGATCAGGATGATTGGGTGACCTTCTTGCCATTGGCTGAGTTTGCCCTCAATAATCGGGCTAGTTCCGCTACTTTGGTTTCGCCATTTTTCTGCAACTCTGGTTTTCATCCTCGTTTTTCCTCGGGTCATGTTGAACCTTCTGACTGTCCTGGGGTGGATTCCGTGGTGGATGGGTTGCAGCGGATTTGGAATCATGTGGTGGACAACTTGAAGTTGTCACAGGAGAAGGCTCAGCGTTTTGCCAACCGCCGCCGCGGTGTGGGTCCCCGACTTCGTGTTGGGGGTTTGGTTATCTTCTCGGTATGTCCCTCTGAAGGTTTCCTCTCCTAAGTTTAAGCCTCGCTTTATTGGTCCCTATAAAATTTTGGAAGTCCTTAATCCGGTGTCTTTTCGTTTGGATCTTCCGGTGTCATTTGCCATTCACAATGTGTTCCATAGGTCTTTGTTACGGCGGTACGTTGTGCCTGTGGTTCCTGCTGTTGACCCTCCGGCTCCGGTCTTGGTTGAGGGCGAGTTGGAGTACGTGGTGGAGAAGATCTTGGATTCTCGTCTCTCTAGACGGAGGCTTCAGTATCTGGTCAAATGGAAGGGCTATGGTCAGGAGGATAATTCCTGGGTGGTCGCCTCTGATGTTCATGCGGCCGATTTGGTGCGTGCCTTTCACGCTGCTCATCCTGATCGCCCTGGTGGTCTTGGTGAGGGTTCGGTGACCCCTCCTTAAAGGGGGGGTACTGTTGTGAACTATATTTCTTGGCTCCCTCTTGTGGTCACTAGTGGTATTACACTTGGATTATCTTTCTCCAGGTTGGTACCCACCTGGTTCGTTAGGCCTTGGGTGTTCCTATTTAGACTTCCTGGAAACTCAGTCTAGTGCCTGGAATCGATGTAGTCAGTCTATGTCTGTTTGCTCCTGACTCCTGGTCTCCTGTTCTTTGCAAAATAAGCTAAGTCCTGCTTTCTTATTTTTGTTTAGTCGCTTTGCTTCTATTTTGTTCCAGCTTGTTCATAATGTGATTCCTGATTTTTGCTGGAAGCTCTAGGGGGCTGATATTCTCCCCCCACACCGTTAGTCGGTGCGGGGGTTCTTGGATATTCAGCATGGATATTTTTGTAGGGTTTTTGCTGACCGTATAAGTCTCCTTCCTATTTTCTGCTATTAATTAGTGGGCCTCCCTTTGCTAAATCTAGTTCATTCTTACGTTTGTCTTTTCTTCTTACCTCACCGTTATTATTTGTCGGGGGCTTGTATTTTAACTTTGGGGTCCTTTCTCTTGAGGCAAGTGAGGTCTTCTTTTCTCTGAAAGGGTTAGTTAGTTCTCCGGCTGGTGCGAGACGTCTAGAATCAACGTAGGTACGTTCCCCGGCTACTTCTAGTTGTTGTGCTAGGATTAGATATACGGTCAGCCAAGTTACCACCTCCCTATGAGCTGGTTTTTGTGTTTGCGGACTTAGCTGGAACTTCTGAGATCCTCTACCACTAGGATCATAACAGATATCGCTAGAACGTCACGAATCGTGCCTTCGTAGCGATGAAAATGGCACTGTGTGACGGTACCCTAACTAGTTGGCTGGGTTTTGGCTTAATCTCCTCTCTATTCCACATGCCTTCTAGCAATCTTATCTTTGCTGAACTCAGGGCCAGGATGTAGACAAACACCTGATGTGTTGTGATCCATGTCATGTCAGATCCATCACGGATCACCTTCCGATGGAGAGGGGTGCAAGTGGAAACGAAGCCTAACCCTGTACTGCTGAGTGGGGTATCTTGCCTCAGCAGTCCTTTTAAGTTTACTTATACTGCTGTAGTTTATTTTGTCTTTACTAGTTCTCTATTTACCTGAGACTATATCAGGTATACAGCAGTCCTTTTAAGTTTACTTATACTGCTGTAGTTTATTTTGTCTTTACTAGTTCTCTATTAACCTGAGACTATATCAGGTATACAGCAGTCCTTTTAAGTTTACTTATACTGCTGTAGTTTATTTTGTCTTTACTAGTTCTCTATTTACCTGAGACTATATCAGGTATACATCAGTCCTTTTAAGTTTACTTATACTGCTGTAGTTTATTTTGTCTTTACTAGTTCTCTATTTATCTGAGACTATATCAGGTATACAGCAGTCCTTTTAAGTTTACTTATACTGCTGTAGTTTATTTTGTCTTTACTAGTTCTCTATTTACCTAAGACTATATCAGGTATACAGCAGTCCTTTTAAGTTTACTTATACTGCTGTAGTTTATTTTGTCTTTACTAGTTCTCTATTTACCTGAGACTATATCAGGTATACAGCAGTCCTTTTTAAGTTTACTTATACTGCTGTAGTTTATTTTGTCTTTACTAGTTCTCTATTTACCTGAAACTATATTAGGTATACAGCAGTCCTTTTTTCGTGTATTTGAATCAGGACCCAGTGGATTACGGGTTTTATTATTATTTTTTTAGTTTTACAAGCAAGGTATGGATGCCTTTCTTTGAGTAACAATATTATGTTATAAATAACTAGATTTTACAGAAAAGTTGTTGATCCAGGGATTTAATCTGACTGCCATATTTGGAGTCGGGAAGGAATTTTTTCCCTATGTGGAAAATTGGCTGCTACCTCATGGGGTTTTTTGCCTTCCTTTGGATCAACACTGCAGGATAGGTACACTAAAATAGGCTGAACTGGATGGACACAGGGCATTCTTCAGCACAAGGCTACTTTCACACTAGCGTTAACTGCATTCCGTCACAATGCGTCGTTTTGCCGAAAAAACGCATCCTGCAAAAGTGTTTGCAGGATGCGTTTTTTCGCCATTGATTAACATGAAGCAACGCATTGTGACGGATTGCCACACGTCGCACCCGTCGTGCGACGAATGCGTCGTGCAGTGGCGGACCGTCGGGAGCAAAAAACGCTACATGTAACGTTTTTTGCTCACGACGGTCCGCTTTTTCCGACCGCGCATGCGCGGCCGGAACTCCGCCGGAACTCCGCCCCCACCTCCCCGCACTTCCCCGCACCTCACAATGGGGCAGCGGATGCGTTGGAAAAATGCATCCGCTGCCCCCGTTGTGCGGCGGAGACCACGCTAGCGTCGGGAACGTCGGGCCGACGCACAGCGACGGGTTGTTCCCGACGCTAGTGTGAAAGTAGCCTAAGGGGTCAAAATAAGAGTGTGTGCAAATTTGTAGGTAAAAATCGAATGCAGGGAGGCGATCTGTGGGGACCTAGCCAAGATTGGGAGAAGATTTATCCCCGGTATGTGACATCTAGGGAGACGCGGTATCCCTGGTATGGAACATATAATATACATATGTATGAAGCTGAGTTATGGCTCCTACACACGTGTTTTATTAGTGCGAATTTGCACTAAAAAAACGCACCCCATTGATTTCAATGGGTTTACACACACTAGAGATGGGGGGGCTAGAGAGGAAACAGAGCAGACATATTTTGGTCAGTCAACTGGGGAACATGTTAACAATCTTTCACCCATCTCTATTACACGTCTATCACCCACATTTATTATACATGCCATTGCCCACCTGTCACACATATCTCTCAAGTCTTCTCGTGTCAATTGTCTGCATGCCTGAAGAAATGCTTCACACTTCTATCAGACACATATCGCAAGCATGCATCGCAGGCGTGCCTCACAAGCATGCACATGATATATGCAGCGCAAGCATGCTCAGGATATATGCAGAGCAAACATGTACTGAAGGCATGGGGTGCAAGTGTTTGGACAGAAGGCAGGAAAGTCCGAGCACCCTCACATTAAGTGTATACCGCGACATGCACAGAAGGCAGGAAAGTGTGAGTTGCGTGCACCCCATACACCTCATGTGTGAAGCACAAACATGCACTTGCATGCAAGCACAAGTATGTATCTAATGCATGTAATAGCGGCACCTATATCACACTGTACTTTTATGATGTAGTGTAGGCATTTACTGAAGGCATGCATGCCACTTGCATGAGATAGTTTTATTGCAAGCGGACGGCTTGCATCCCCACTAGTTGGGTTCTCTGGCTAGCATGGGGAACTGACTCTTCTTTCAAACAACCTGCACCTATCATCACCACACTTGGGGAAGGGGTTATAACGGATTTGCTTTGCAGGATCATGTGTGGCATATGTGGGCATGCATCAGCACTGGTCGTGTTCTCTGGCTAGCATGGGCTACTACTGACACTTCTTTCATAAAGTTTTCGATTCTGTCGGCTCCATTTCGGGGTCCGTCTCTTTGCAGTTTTCTGTATAGAAGACAGACACCCAAGAGGACAACCGAGATGGCCCCTACACATGGCGGAAGACAAAATGTGTAAGAACCTGAACTGATCATCACTTTAGATTGTAAGCTTTTAGAAGCGGGGTTAGCGCTAGGTAGGTGGATAGATATGATGCAGGGTGATGAAGGCTCCCTTATGTTTCGTTTTTCTGTTAGCTTCCTCTCAATGTTCGTCTCTTTGTAGTTTCCTGTAGCTGGACACCCACAGGGTAGAAAAACGAAACATGACAGACCCTGAACCGACCGCCATATTTGGGGTCAGGAAGGAATTTTCTTTCCCCCCTGAGACTCGGATCTCCGGGGGTTTTCTTCGCCTTTCTCTGTATCATCGAGTTGTGTCTCTTCTGTCTTACAATAGGAGGACGATTTGTCTCCCGGAGCTCAGGCTCCACCATGGTCATGATACTAGAGACGCAGCTCCTGTTCTATAATACACACCGTTATTAATGGCTCCTCTGCTAAATGCAAATAAAAGGAGTAAAATGTAAAATAAAAAAAAAGAATTTTTTGCAATCAAACTTTTTTTTTTTATTCGCAAAGCCAAATGTACATTGGCTACTCTAAATTTTGACCACCCTAGCTTAGATAGTCTCCACTTTTATTTTTTTTAGTTAGTTAGGACTCGCAAGAAGATGAGGAGCCTTGACGTGGCTTGCGAGCTTACGTATTGCTGCACAAATTTTCAGCTACTTTTTTTTTTAAGAGTTGCATTTTGCATAAATTACGTTTTTAAAAACTGAAATTTGGGCAGAATACTAACCAAGACCTCATATACAATTATTGTGGTACAAAAAAGCAGACAAACAAATGAATGTGAGAATTTTGCATTGTGGGCTTTACACAATACAATATTGTAACACCACAACCCCTTTTGTATATTAATCACATGAGGTAAAGAGTTTTTTCTTCCAAATATTTATTTATACAAAACAATTGTTTACATAAAAATTAGAGTACCACAAACCAAGCAGGTTTCAAGGAGACATATAACCAGGTGTATTTATAAATAACATTTCCAAAAATATATAGATCTAAGGACTACCATAGTAGATGTCATATATACCCTTATATTATATTGTATTTTTTTCACTGAGTACTATATATAATAAACAAAAGGGTATCAGACTCTCCAGGTAAAAAGCAAGCAACACTGACTAGGGCCAACTCAGATATAGAATACCAATTTGTCCTGTATAGTCATTAGGACCGGTATAAAGATTCAAAATAGAACGGCAAGTGCCATAACCAACAGTCCTACCAGAAACAAAGATAGTATATTTAGACCAAAATTAGAGGACCTAAGTCAGCGAAAACTTACTTAGTGAATGAATAAAGCCTGGTATCTCCACCTGCCGCCCCGACGCGCGTTTCGCTTTCTTCTCTTCTTCAGGAGGCGTGGCTAAACCCTGAGCTCATATCCGTATATATATGGGGACTATCCAACAGAATAGGAGCAATGAGAGTGACATCAGCCAATATTCGGCGCATGCGCCGGCACTATCCCACCCCATATGAGGATACTTCCTCCTGCGCTCCTGAGACGCAAGCTATCCACCGCTGCCTAGCAGCGGGGGACGCTCGCGCATCACGTGAGCGCATTGAGAAGATCCGGGCACGGAAGTATCCGGGCATGCGCACTGGCTGCATGAATATGAGAAGACGAAAGACTCTGACCATATGTGGTTAAGGAGACTATTAACAGCCGCATGCGGGCAGAACAGTGAATAAGTGCCCTTAAATGCCAACTAATATATATAGAGGGACAAACCTGTAATAACAGCCAAAAACTATTAAAGGCCATCATATTATAATAATAGTAACTGGCCAAACCCATAATAAAAATGGGCACAATGAATACAATTCAACTATAATCAATAACATTATTCTAAAACTATAAAACTATACTTATGCATATGTGACACATACAATACATCTATACCAAGATCCATAATAAATATATATCATAGTGCCAGTGTATCTGAAAATTTTTTTATATAAAAAGATATAGAAACTTATAAATGTTATAAGTATTACTATTGTAGTGTATATTATAGTGCAATATATGATATAATATATAAATGCTATAAATATTACTAATGTAGTATATATTATAGTGTAATATGTGATATAATATAATATATTTATATGGAATATATATATAAAAAATAAAAAATAAAATGTCATGTGTCAATGATATAAATACTGAATATACTAATGTGAAAATGTATGAATAAATGAATAATAATATAAACAATATAATACTATATAAAAAATATAAATATGTGCCTTAATATCAAATGAAAAAGACTATATCACCTAGTATAATAACATAGTGCATTGTGCATACAACCTGCAATAATAAAATAGCATAAGTATAAATATATATCAATATCCAATATATATCATATCAAAAAATATTAATAATAAATATATATAGATAAATAAATAATTTTCTTCCATCTTGTGCTCAATAGCTTTTCATAGAATCCTTCAAAGTCCATCTTCCTCCCCAAAGAGTTGGGCTCCTGATCTTCATAATAACATAATAGTCCCCAAAGCATATATATAGACATATCTAAAAAATACATACAATAAAAATATATCAATATACACATTTAAAAACAGATAAAACAAAACTCAGGACAACGTAAATTAAGATAAATTTACCCATAATCAACAATTCAAAGGTAGGATCCAAACCCATGACTCTCATTTAGTCCAAATGGGACCAATGTATTCAGCCTAAAAATCCAACGGCTTTCTATTTGTGAAAGAACACTAAATAAATTCCCTCCCCTAATACCCAATGTTACCTGATCAATTGCCATGAATCGAAGGTTACTGGCATCAGAGTTGTGTATGGCATGGAAATGTCTGGCGAGCGTTTTTAAATGTTTATTATCCTTGGCTTCTTTTGACTTTTCTATATCGCGTATATGTTCGCGTATCCTGATGCGGAGCTCACGTGTGGTCATGCCCACATAAAGTTTATTACAGGGGCAGGATGCCACATAAATTACTCCCTCTGATGTACAAGTGAGGTATTTCCTAATAGAAAAAGTACGTGTGTTATCAAAATTATTAAATTCCTTACTTTTGACTGTATTTGCGCAGGCTTTGCATCTTTTGCACGGAAAGAAACCTTGGACTTCACCAAACATATTCATCTGAATAGATCTCTTTGGAGCATAATGGCTCCTTACAAGTAGATCAGATACATTTTTTGACCTTTTAGCCGTTATGAGGGGTTTGGATGTCAAAGTTCTCTTCAGGATTGGATCAGCCAATAGAATGGCCCAACGATTATGTATGATTTTTGTCAGTTCATTCCATTGGCCATTATACGTAGTAATCAGCCGTACTTGGTTTGATTTTAAACTCTTATCCTTATTGGTATAGAGAAGTTGATTTCTTGTGACCTTCTGTGCTCTATTATAGGCGTGACGAATGGGCCGATGTCCATATCCCCTTTCTCGAAACCTAGAATAGAGATCAGCTGCTTGAGTTTGGAATGCCTGTTCGGTAGAGCAGATCCTTTTAGCTCTCAAGTATTGACCCACTGGAATGGATCTGATAGTAGAGGGCAAGTGAGATGATTCTGCATGCAGCAAAGAATTGGTAGATGTAGGTTTTCTAAAGATAGTGGTAAAAATAGTACCATCATCATTAACGGATATATCAATATCCAAAAATGTAACTTTGAGACCAAAAGAATATGTTAAATGTATATTTAGGTCGTTGTTATTGATATATCTCATCAGATTGTTTAATTCTTCCTCAGTGCCCTCCCAGACAAACATAATGTCGTCAATATATCTTATCCAGTTATGGATTTTCTCCATACCTGGAATGGAAGAGCACTGGAAGATGTCCCTCTCCCAAAGGCCTAAAAATAAATTAGCATATGAGGGGGCACAAGCCGTCCCCATAGCAGTCCCCTGTAATTGGAGGAACACCTGTTCTTTAAAAGTAAAACAATTGTGTGTAAGCACAAATTCTAGAAGTACCAAAATAAATTTGACCAATTCATTATCTAGATTGCTGTTATGCAGAAACCAAGACACTGCCTCTAATCCTTGAGAATGCCTAATCGACGTATACAACGCCTCGACGTCAGCTGTGACTAGAATTATATGGTCATCCAAATGGAGTTGATCCAGTCTCCTTAAAGCAGCTGTCGTATCCAGAATATGCGAGGGTAGGCATGAAACTAAAGGCTTCAAATAATAATCAATAATCTTACAGGCTAACTCATTAAGACCTTCATTACCGGACACTATAGGTCGACCGGGTGGATCACTCGAGTTCTTGTGCAATTTCGGGAGGAGGTAGAAGGTCGGTAATTTTGGTTTTAATGTTTCAATTGATTCCAACAGCACAAGATGGAAGAAAATTATTTATTTATCTATATATATTTATTATTAATATTTTTTGATATGATATATATTGGATATTGATATATATTTATACTTATGCTATTTTATTATTGCAGGTTGTATGCACAATGCACTATGTTATTATACTAGGTGATATAGTCTTTTTCATTTGATATTAAGGCACATATTTATATTTTTTATATCGTATTATATTGTTTATATTATTATTCATTTATTCATACATTTTCACATTAGTATATTAAGTATTTATATCATTGACACATGACATTTTATTTTTTATTTTTTATATATATATTCCATATAAATATATTATATTATATCACATATTACACTATAATATATACTACATTAGTAATATTTATAGCATTTATATATTATATCATATATTGCACTATAATATACACTACAGTAGTAATACTTATAACATTTATAAGTTTCTATATCTTTTTATATACAAAATTTTTCACATACACTGGCACTATGATATATATTTATTATGGATCTTGGTATAGATGTATTGTATGTGTCACATATGCATAAGTATAGTTTTATAGTTTTAGAATAATGTTATTGATTATAGTTGAATTGTATTCATTGTGCCCATTTTTATTATGGGTTTGGCCAGTTACTATTATTATAATATGATGGCCTTTAATAGTTTTTGGCTGTTATTACAGGTTTGTCCATCTATATATATTAGTTGGCATTTAAGGGCACTTATTCACTGTTCTGCCCGCATGTGGCTGTTAATAGTCTCCTTAACCACATATGGTCAGAGTCTTTCGTCTTCTCATATTCATGCAGCCAGTGCGCATGCCCGGATACTTCCGTGCCCGGATCTTCTCAATGCACTCACGTGATGCGCGAGCGTCCCCCGCTGCTAGGCAGCGGTGGATAGCTTGCGTCTCAGGAGCGCAGGAGGAAGTATCCTCATATGGGGCGGGATAGTGCCGGCGCATGCGCCGAATATTGGCTGATGTCACTCTCATTGCTCCTATTCTATTGGATAGTCCCCATATATATACGGATATGAGCTCAGGGTTTAGCCACGCCTCCTGAAGAAGAGAAGAAAGCGAAACGCGCGTCGGGGCGGCAGGTGGAGATACCAGGCTTTATTCATTCACTAAGTAAGTTTTCGCTGACTTAGGTCCTCTAATTTTGGTCTAAATATACTATCTTTGTTTCTGGTAGGACTGTTGGTTATGGCACTTGCCGTTCTATTTTGAATCTTTATACCGGTCCTAATGACTATACAGGACAAATTGGTATTCTATATCTGAGTTGGCCCTAGTCAGTGTTGCTTGCTTTTTACCTGGAGAGTCTGATACCCTTTTGTTTATTATATATAGTACTCAGTGAAAAAAATACAATATAATATAAGGGTATATATGACATCTACTATGGTAGTCCTTAGATCTATATATTTTTGGAAATGTTATTTATAAATATACCTGGTTATATGTCTCCTTGAAACCTGCTTGGTTTGTGGTACTCTAATTTTTATGTAAACAATTGTTTTGTATAAATAAATATTTGGAAGAAAAAACTCTTTACCTCATGTGATTAATATACAAAAGGGGTTGTGGTGTTATGATTAGTATAGAGTTGTACTATAATTGATCGGGTGGTGTTTACAATACAATATTGGTTGCAATATCATCTGCTAGCAGATAGAGATGAGCAAATGATTGCTCGGTGCCCGGTTTTCGACCAAGTTTAAGCTTAGAGAAATCTGATTGCTAGATCTTTGGTATCCGCTTTTGGCAGACGATATTGCTAGTGATCTTGACTAGGGATGAGACGAACCCGTCTTTTGCCATTAGTTTGAACCATTTCTGAATACTAACTTTTTTTATACGAATCTGAATACTAATACACACGAATACGAACATACGCAATAGGGGAAAAAGTGCGTATATACTGTACGTACGCATATTCGCTAATATGCGTACACATATTCTCTCATATACGTACGCATATTCTCTTATGTGTACGCATATGCATATGTATAGCGGCATAGGCGGTGGAGTCAATGGGTTACGAGCAGGGCCTCCAGAGCTCCGGAGGAGTCCCTGCTCTTAACCCATTGACTCCACTGATGCCGGGACCTGCTCTTTCGCTGTCATCTCACATGCTGCTGATGCCGGGACCTGCTTCTCCGATGCTGTGGGACCTGCCGATGGTGCTGATGCCGGGACCTGCCAATGGTGCTGATGCCGGGACCTGCCGATGATGCTGATGCCGGGACCTGCCGATGATGCTGATGCCGGGACCTGCCGATGGTGATGATGCCGGGACCTGCCGATGGTGATGATGCCGGGACCTGCCGATGGTGCTGATGCCGGGACCTGCCGATGGTGCTGATGCCGGGACCTGCCGATGGTGCTGATGCTGGAAACCTGCTCCGCTGACCCCACGCCGCCGACAGGTAAGATGACAGCAAAAAAAAATTTTGGGAACGAACTTTCAGCGTGTGTTCATACGCACCTAAAGTGAATACAAACACACAAGATTCATTACTAATAACGAACCTCAGTGAACAGTTCAGCTCAACCCTAATCTTGACAAATTTAAACTTCACCTTATATGTTCTGGGGATCTTCCACATGTTGGCCGGTGTCAGATCTGCAATTTCCATTTTTAATTTGCTCTTACATTTTCTGAAGATCAAAATAAAATAGGCCCTAGGAGAGGCGCAAGTGGCCTCAGCAGGTCCCCAGGGGTTAAGCTCAACCCTGAGGGGCTACAACTACCAAACCAGCGCCTGAGGGGCACCCAAGTGTGAAAGTCTTGCAGGGGCAGCCCAGGCACGATTCCAAAGCACTATCTGTAGTTCCTTCAGGAAATACCCATCTAGTTATAGTGCTTTGGAACAAAGCACTATATTGTTATTCCATCGTGGTAAACTTCTTATTATTATAGTGCTTTGGAACAAAGCACTATATTGTAATCCGATCGTGGATAACTTCTTATTCTTATTATAGTGCTTTGGAACAAAGCACTATATTGTAATCCGATCGTGGATAACTTCTTATTATAGTGCTTTGGAACAAAGCACTATACTGTTATTCCACCGTGGTAAACTTCTTCTTATTCTTATTATTCAGTCCGCACGTAATGCGGCCCGAACCGCTAAACTCACAGACTCCAGTGAGGTGTCATTTCGAAGCCAGCGTTCCTGAGAGGTGTGCTAAGTATTTTTCGTGTCGATCGGATTTGTAGTTTTTGCGCAATTTGTGTTTGAAAAAAGTCTTTCAATGCGTTTCAATGGAGAAATTTTCCTATACGTTTATAATGGGCTGGTTTCTGAGGCAATTTCTAAAAATAACTGCCACCTGGCTGATTAGCTCATTGATATGCGCAGTCAGACACAGTTACTATGCCAACTCCTATGAAATCTACATCAGCTCACCAGGTCACAAGTTTTGTCAGATAATATCAGCTCTTAAAGTGACAGTACAGCACAATTCCAAACCACTATCCGTAGTCTTATGATTATTAGACTGTGGCCCGATTCTAACTCATCGGGTATTCTAGAATATGCATGTCCACGTAGTATATTGCACAGCCACGCAGTATACAGTGCAGAGCCGTGCAGTACACAGCGCAGAGCCGCGCAGTACACAGCGCAGAGCCGCGCAGTACACAGCGCAGAGCCGCGCAGTACACAGCGCAGAGCCGCGCAGTATAAAGCGCAGAGCCGCGCAGTACACAGCGCAGAGCCGCGCAGTCACAGCGCAGAGCCGTGCAGTACACAGCGCAGAGCCGCGCAGTATAAAGCGCAGAGCCGTGCAGTACACAGCGCAGAGCCGCGCAGTACACAGCGCAGAGCCGTGCAGTACACAGCGCAGAGCCGCGCAGTATAAAGCGCAGAGCCGTGCAGTACACAGCGCAGAGCCGCGCAGTATAAAGCGCAGAGCCGCGCAGTACACAGCGCAGAGCCGCGCAGTACACAGCGCAGAGCCGTGCAGTACACAGCGCAGAGCCGCGCAGTTTAAAGCGCAGAGCCGTGCAGTACACAGCGCAGAGCCGCGCAGTACACAGCGCAGAGCCGTGCAGTACACAGCGCAGAGCCGCGCAGTATAAAGCGCAGAGCCGTGCAGTACACAGCGCAGAGCCGCGCAGTACACAGCGCAGAGCCGCGCAGTACACAGCGCAGAGCCGCGCAGTATAAAGCGCAGAGCCGCGCAGTATAAAGGGCAGAGCCGCGCAGTACACAGCGCAGAGCCGCGCAGTACACAGCGCAGAGCCGTGCAGTACACAGCGCAGAGCCGCGCAGTATAAAGCGCAGAGCCGTGCAGTACACAGCGCAGAGCCGCGCAGTACACAGCGCAGAGCCATGCAGTACACAGCGCAGAGCCGCGCAGTATAAAGCGCAGAGCCGTGCAGTACACAGCGCAGAGCCGTGCAGTACACAGCGCAGAGCCGCGCAGTACACAGCGCAGAGCCATGCAGTACACAGCGCAAAGCCGCGCAGTATAAAGCGCAGAGCCGCGCAGTATAAAGCAGAGAGCCGCGCAGTACACAGCGCAGAGCCGAGCAGTACACAGCGCAGAGCCGCGCAGTAGACAGCGCAGAGCCGTGCAGTACAGAGCACAGAGCCGCACAGTATAAAGCGCAGAGCCGCGCAGTATACCGCGCAGTATACCGCGCAGAGCCGTGCAGTACACAGCGCAGAGCCGCGCAGTACACAGCGCAGAGCCGCGCAGTACACAGCGCAGAGCCGCGCAGTACACAGCGCAGAGCCGCGCAGTACACAGCGCAGAGCCGAGCAGTACACAGCGCAGAGCCGCGCAGTACACAGCGCAGAGCCGCGCAGTACACAGCGCAGAGCCGCGCAGTATACAGCGCAGAGCTGCGCAGTACACAGCGCAGAGCCGCGCAGTACACAGCGCAGAGCCGCACAGTATAAAGCGCAGAGCCGCGCAGTACACAGCGCAGAGCCGCGCAGTACACAGCGCAGAGCCGCGCAGTACACAGCGCAGAGCCACGCAGTATACAGCGCAGAGCCGCGTAGTATACAGCGCAGAGCCGCGTAGTATACAGCGCAGAGCCACGCAGTATACAGCTCAGAGCCACGCAGTATACAGCGCAGAGCCACGTAGTTATACTGCCCAGTCACGTAGTATATTGTCCAGTCACATAGTATACTGCATATCCCTGTTAAAAAAAAAAAGAATTAAAATAAAAAAGTTACATACTCACCTCCTGGAGCGGCCGGTATCTGATGGTTGTTGCACCTCCTAGAGCGGCCGATACACGATGCTTGTTGCACCTGGAGTGGCCGGTACCCGATGCTTGTTGCGCGCTCCGGTCCCAAGAGTGCATTGCGGTCTCACGAGATGATGACGTAGCGGTGTTGTGAGACAGAAAGACGGAAGTGCCCTTAGATAATTAGATAGTAGATTACCCCGCTCACCAATTCGGAACCCGAGAGGCCCGGCCCACCAAATCGGACCCCGAGGGGCCCGGCCCACCAAATCGGACCCAGAGTGACCCCGCCCCCTAAATCAGACCCAGAGTGACCCCGCCCACCAAATCGGACCCAGAGTGGCTACGCCCACCAAATCGGACCCAGAGTGACCCCTTCCACCAAATCAGACCCAGAGTGACCCCTTCCACCAAATCGGACCCAGAGTGACCCCTTCCACCAAATCGGGCCCAGAGTGACCCCGCCCACCAAATCGGACCCAGAGTGACCCCACCCACCAAATCGGACCCTGAGGTGCCCAGCCCACCAAATCAGACCCTGAGGTGCCCAGCCCACCAAATCGGACCGAGTGACCCCACCCACCAAATTGGTCCCTAAGGTGCCCCGCCCACCAAATCGGACCCAGAGTGGCTCCGCCCACCGAATCGGACCCAGAGTGGCTGCGCCCACAGAATCGGACCAAAAGTGACCCCGCCCACCGAATCGGACCTAGATTTACCCCGCCCACAAAATCAGACCCAGATTGACCCAACCCACCAAATCGGACCGCCTGAGGGGCACCCAAGTGTGAAAGTCTTGCAGGGGCAGCCCGGGCACCATTCCAAAGCACTATCTGTAGTTCCTTCAGGAAATACCCATCTAGTTCTTATTATAGTGCTTTGGAACAAAGCACTATACTGTTATTCCACCGTGGTAAACTTCTTCTTATTATAGTGCTTTGGAACAAAGCACTATACTGTTATTCCATCGTGGATAACTTCTTCTTATTATAGTGCTTTGGAACAAAGCACCAACTGTTATTCCACCGTGGTAAACTTCTTATTATAGTGCTTTGGAACAAAGCACTATACTGTTATTCCACCGTGGTAAACTTCTTATTATTATTCTTATTATTATTCAGTCCGCACGTAATGCGGCCCGAACCGCTAAACTCACAGACTCCAGTGAGGTGTCATTTCGAAGCCAGCGTCCCTGAGAGGTGTGCTAAGTATTTTTCGTGTCGATCGGATTTGTAGTTTTGGCGCAATTTGCGTTTGAAAAATGTGTCTCAATGCGTTTCAATAGGGAAATTTTCCAATACGTTTATAATGGGCCTGATTTCTGAGGCAATTTCTAAAAATAACTGCCACCTGGCTGATTAGCTCATTGATATGTGCAGTGAGACCCAGTTACTATGCCAACGCCTATAAACTCTACCAGCCCACCAGGTCACAAGTTTTGTCAGATAATGTCCGCTCTTAAAGTGACAGTAGAGCACAATTCCAAAACACTATCTGTAGTCTTATAATTATTGTCCCGCTCACCAAATCGGACCCAGCCCACCAAATCGGACCAGAGTGCCCCCTCTTGCCAAATCGGACCCAGAGTGGCGCCGCCCGCCAAATCGGACCCAGAGTGGCGCCGCCCGCCAAATCGGACCCAGAGTGACCCGGCCCACCAAATCGGACCCAGAGTGACCCGGCCCACCAAATCGGACCCAGAGTGACCCGGGCCACCAAATCGGACCCAGAGTGACCCGGGCCACCAAATCGGCCCCAGAGTGACCCGGGCCACCAAATCGGACCCAGAGTGACCCGGGCCACCAAATCGGACCCAGAGTGACCCGGGCCACCAAATCGGACCCAGAGTGACCCGGGCCACCAAATCGGACCCAGAGTGACCCGGCCCACCAAATCGGACCCAGAGTGACCCGGCCCACCAAATCGGACCCAGAGTGACCCGGCCCGCCAAATCGGACCCAGAGTGGCGCCGCCCGCCAAATCGGACCCAGAGTGGCGTCGCCCGCCAAATCGGACCCAGAGTGGTGCCGCCCACCAAATCGGACCCAGAGTGGCGCCGCCCGCCAAATCGGACCCAGAGTGGCGCCGCCCGCCAAATCGGACCCAGTGTGGCGCCGCCCGCCAAATCGGACCCAGAGTGGCGCCGCCCGCCAAATCGGACCCAGAGTGGCGCCGCCCGCCAAATCGGACCAAGAGTGGCGCCAAATCGGACCCCGTTCTCTCTGTTATCAGCCATTCCCCTGTCCTGCTGTCAGTCTATTCTCCCTGTTATCAGCCATTCCTAGTCCTGCTGTCAGTCTATTCTCTCTGTTATCAGCCATTCCCTTGTCCTGCTGTCAGTCTATTCTCTGTTATCAGCCATTCCCTTATCCTGCTGTCAGTCAGAGTGACCCGGCCCACCAAATCGGACCCAGGGTGACCCGGCCCACCAAATCGGACCCAGAGTGACCCGGCCTACCAAATCGGACCCAGAGTGACCCGGCCCACCAAATCGGACGCAGAGTGACCCGGCCCACCAAATCGGACCCAGAGTGACCCGGCCCACCAAATGGGACCCAGAGTGACCCGGCCCACCAAATGGGACCCAGAGTGACCCGGCCCACCAAATCGGACCCAGAGTGACCCGGCCCACCAAATCGGACCCAGAGTGACCCGGCCCACCAAATCGGACCCAGAGTGGCCCCGCCCACCAAATCCTCAACTACCAAACCAGCGTCTGAGGGGCACCCAAGTGTGAAAGTCTTGCAGGGGCAGCCCGGGCACCATTCCAAAGCACTATCTGTAGTTCCTTCAGGAAATACCCATCTATTTCTCTCTGTTATCAGCCATTCCCCTGTCCTGCTGTCAGTCTATTCTCCCTGTTATCAGCCATTCCCCGTCCTGCTGTCAGTCTATTCTCCCTGTTATCAGCCATTCCCCGTCCTGCTGTCAGTCAATTCTCTCTGTTATCAGCCATTCCCCGTCCTGCTGTCAGTCTATTCTCCCTGTTATCAGCCATTCCCCGTCCTGCTGTCAGTCTATTCTCCCTGTTATCAGCCATTCCCCGTCCTGCTGTCAGTCTTTTTCTCTGTTATCAGCCATTCCCTTGTCCTGCTGTCAGTCTATTCTCTGTTATCAGCCATTCCCTTATCCTGCTGTCAGTCAGAGTGACCCGGGCCACCAAATCGGACCCAGAGTGACCCGGGCCACCAAATCGGACCCAGAGTGACCCGGGCCACCAAATCGGACCCAGAGTGACCCGGGCCACCAAATCGGACCCAGGGTGACCCGGGCCACCAAATCGGACCCAGAGTGACCCGGGCCACCAAATCGGACCCAGAGTGACCCGGGCCTCCAAATCGGACCCAGAGTGACCCGGGCCATGAAATCGGACCCAGAGTGACCCGGCCCACGAAATCGGACCCAGAGCGACCCGGCCCACGAAATCGGACCCAGAGCGACCCGGCCCACGAAATCGGACCCAGAGTGACCCGGCCCACGAAATCGGACCCAGAGTGACCCGGCCCACCAAATCGGACCCAGAGTGACCCGGCCCACCAAATCGGACCCAGAGTGACCCGGCCCACCAAATCGGACCCAGAGTGACCCGGCCCACCAAATCGGACCCAGAGTGACCCGGCCCACCAAATCGGACCCAGAGTGGCGCCGCCCGCCAAATCGGACCCAGAGTGGCCCCGCCCGCCAAATCGGACCCAGAGTGGCCCCGCCCACCAAATCTGACCCAGATTGACCCAACCCACCAAATCAGACCCAGAGTGACTCCGCCTACCAAATCGGAACGCCTGAGGGGCACCCAAGTGTGAAAGTCTTGCAGGGGCAGACCTGGCACCATTCCAAAGCACTATCTATAGTTCTTTCAGGAAATACCCATCTAGTTATTATTATTATAGTGCTTTGGAACAAAGCACTATACTGTTATTCCACCGTGGTAAACTTCTTATTATTCTTATTATTATACAGTCCGCACGTAATGCGGCCCGAACCGCTAAACTCACAGACTCCAGTGAGGTGTCATTTCGAAGCCAGCGTTCCTGAGAGGTGTGCTAAGTATTTTTCGTGTCGATCGGATTTGTAGTTTTGGCGCAATTTGCGTTTGAAAAAAGTGTCTCAATGCGTTTCAATAGGGAAATTTTCCAATACGTTTATAATGGGCCTGATTTCTGAGGCAATTTCTAAAAATAACTGCCACCTGGCTGATTAGCTCATTGATATGCGCAGTCAGGCCCAGTTACTATGCCAACGCCTGCGAACTGTACATGACCACACCAGCACAGTTTTGCCAGATAATATCAGCTCTTAAAGTGATAGCACAGCACAATTTCAAAGCACTATCTGTAGTCTTATTATAATTATTGCCCCGCTCACCAAATCGGACCCAGAGTGGCGCCGCCCGCCAAATCGGACCCAGAGTGGCGCCGCCCGCCAAATCGGACCCAGAGTGGCGCCGCCCGCCAAATCGGACCCAGAGTGGCGCCGCCCGCCAAATCGGACCCAGAGTGGCGCCGCCTGCCAAATCGGACCCAGAGTGGCGCCGCCCGCCAAATCGGACCCGGAGTGGCGCCGCCCGCCAGAGTGGCGCCGCCCGCCAAATCGGACCCAGAGTGGCGCCGCCCGCCAAATCGGACCCAGAGTGGCGCCGCCCGCCAAATCGGACCCAGAGTGGCGCCGCCCGCCAAATCGGACCCAGAGTGGCGCCGCCCGCCAAATCGGACCCAGAGTGGCGCCGCCCGCCAAATCGGACCCGGAGTGGCGCCGCCCGCCAAATCGGACCCGGAGTGGCGCCGCCCGCCAAATCGGACCCAGAGTGACCCGGGCCACCAACTCGGACCCAGAGTGACCCGGGCCACCAACTCGGACCCAGAGTGACCCGGGCCACCAAATCGGACCCAGAGTGACCCGGCCCACCAAATCGGACCCAGAGTGACCCGGCCCACCAAATCGGACCCAGAGTGACCCGGGCCACCAAATCAGACCCAGAGTGACCCGGGCCACCAAATCGGACCCAGAGTGACCCGGGCCACTAAATCGGACCCAGAGTGACCCGGGCCACCAAATCGGACCCAGAGTGACCCGGGCCACCAAATCGGACCCAGAGTGACCCGGGCCACCAAATCGGACCCAGAGTGACCCGGGCCACCAAATCGGACCCAGAGTGACCCGGGCCACCAAATCGGACCCAGAGTGACCCGGGCCACCAAATCGGACCCAGAGTGGCCTCAACCCTGAGAGGCTACAACTACCAAACCAGCGCCTGAGGGGCACCCAAGTGTGAAAGTCTTGAAGGGGCAGCCCGGGCACCATTCCAAAGCACTATCTGTAGTTCCTTCAGGAAATACCCATCTAGTTATTCTTCTTATTATTCAGTCCGCACGTAATGCGGCCCGAACCGCTAAACTCACAGACTCCAGTGAGGTGTCATTTCGAAGCCAGCGTTCCTGAGAGGTGTGCTAAGTATTTTTCGTGTCGATCGGATTTGTAGTTTTGGCGCAATTTGCGTTTGAAAAAAGTGTCTCAATGCGTTTCAATAGGGAAATTTTCCAATACGTTTATAATGGGCCTGATTTCTGAGGCAATTTCTAAAAATAACTGCCACCTGGCTGATTAGCTCATTGATATGCGCAGTCTGGCCCAGTTACTATGCCAACGCCTGCGAACTGTACATGACCACACCAGCACAGTTTTGCCAGATAATATCAGCTCTTAAGGTGATAGCACAGCACAATTTCAAAGCACTATCTGTAGTCTTATTATAATTATTGCCCCGCTCACCAAATCGGACCCAGAGTGGCGCCGCCCGCCAAATCGGACCCGGAGTGGCGCCGTCCGCCAAATCGGACCCGGAGTGGCGCCGCCCGCCAAATCGGACCCGGAGTGGCGCCGCCCGCCACAGTGGCGCCGCCCGCCACAGTGGCGCCGCCCGCCAAATCGGACCCTGAGTGGCGCCGCCTGCCAAATCGGACCCGGAGTGGCGCCGCCCGCCAAATCGGACCCGGAGTGGCGCTGCCCGCCAGAGTGGCGCCGCCCGCCAAATCGGACCCGGAGTGGCGCCGCCCGCCAAATCGGACCCGGAGTGGCGTCGCCCGCCACAGTGGCGCCGCCCGCCACAGTGGCGCCGCCCGCCAAATCGGACCCGGAGTGGCGCCGCCTGCCAAATCGGACCCGGAGTGGCGCCGCCCGCCAAATCGGACCCGGAGTGGCGCCGCCCGCCAGAGTGGCGCCGCCCGCCAAATCGGACCCGGAGTGGCGCCGCCCGCCAAATCGGACCCGGAGTGGCGCCGCCCGCCAAATCGGACCTAGAGCGGCGGCGCCCGCCAAATCGGACCCGGAGCGGCGCCGCCCGCCAAACTGGACCCGGAGCGGCGCCGCCCGCCGAATCGGACCCGGAGTGGCGCCGCCCGCCAAATCGGACCCGGAGTGGCGCCGCCCGCCGAATCGGACCCGGAGTGGCGCCGCCCGCCAAATCGGACCCAGAGTGACCCCGCCCACACCAAATCGGACCCAGAGTGACCCCGCCCACCAAATCGGACCCAGAGTGGCCTCAACCCTGAGGGGCTACAACTACCAAACCAGCGCCTGAGGGGCACCCAAGTGTGAAAGTCTTGCAGGGGCAGCCCGGGCACCATTCCAAAGCACTATCTGTAGTTCCTTCAGGAAATACCCATCTAGTTATAGTGCTTTGGAACAAAGCACTATACTGTTATTCCATCGTGGATAACTTCTTATTCTTATTATTCAGTCCGCACGTAATGCGGCCCGAACCGCTTCACTCACAGACTCCAGTGAGGTGTCATTTCGAAGCCAGCGTCCCCAAGAGGTGTGCTAAGTATTTTTCGTGTCGATCGGATTTGTAGTTTTGGCGCAATTTGCGTTTGAAAATGTTTTTTCCCCTCATTGTAATGCATTTCAATAGGGAAATTTTCCCATAGGTTATAATGGCCGGGTTTCTGAGGCAATTTGAAATGTACCTGCCACCTGGCTGATTAGCTCATTGATATGCGCAGTCAGGCCCAGTTACTATGCCAACGCCTGTACATGACCACACCAGCACAGTTTTGCCAGATATCGGCTCTTAAAGTGATAGCACAGCACAATTTCAAAGCACTATCTGTAGTCTTATTATAATTATTGCCCCGCTCACCAAATTGGACCCAGAGTGGCGCCGCCCGCCAAATTGGACCCAGAGTGGCGCCGCCCGCCAAATTGGACCCAGAGTGGCGCCGCCCGCCAAATTGGACCCAGAGTGGCGCCGCCCGCCAAATTGGACCCAGAGTGGCGCCGCTCACCAAATTGGACCCAGAGTGGCGCCGCCCGCCAAATGGGACCCAGAGTGGCGCGCCGCCCGCCAAATGGGACCCAGAGTGGCGCGCCGCCCGCCAAATGGGACCCAGAGTGGCGCGCCGCCCGCCAAATGGGACCCAGAGTGGCGCGCCGCCCGCCAAATGGGACCCAGAGTGGCGCGCCGCCCGCCAAATGGGACCCAGAGTGGCGCGCCGCCCGCCAAATGGGACCCAGAGTGGCGCGCCGCCCGCCAAATGGGACCCAGAGTGGCGCGCCGCCCGCCAAATGGGACCCAGAGTGGCGCGCCGCCCGCCAAATGGGACCCAGAGTGGCGCGCCGCCCGCCAAATGGGACCCAGAGTGGCGCGCCGCCCGCCAAATGGGACCCAGAGTGGCGCGCCGCCCGCCAAATGGGACCCAGAGTGGCGCGCCGCCCGCCAAATGGGACCCAGAGTGGCGCGCCGCCCGCCAAATGGGACCCAGAGTGGCGCGCCGCCCGCCAAATGGGACCCAGAGTGGCGCGCCGCCCGCCAAATGGGACCCAGAGTGGCGCGCCGCCCGCCAAATGGGACCCAGAGTGGCTACAACTACCAAAACAGCGCCTGAGGGGCACCCAAGTGTGAAAGTCTTGCTGGGGCAACCCGGGCACCATTCCAAAGCACTATCTGTAGTTCCTTCAGGAAATACCCATCTAGTTATAGTGCTTTGGAACAAAGCACTATACTGTTATTCCACCGTGGTAAACTTCTTCTTATTCTTATTATTCAGTACGCACGTAATGCGGCCCGAACCGCTAAACTCACAGACTCCAGTGAGGTGTCATTTCGAAGCCAGCGTCCCCAAGAGGTGTGCTAAGTATTTTTCGTGCCGATCGGATTTGTAGTTTTTGCGCAATTTGTGTTTGAAAAAAGTCTTTCAATGCGTTTCAATAGGGAAATTGTCCCATACGTTTATAATGGGCTGGTTTCTGAGGCAATTTCTAAAAATAACTGCCACCTGGCTGATTAGCTCATTGATATGCGCAGTCAGACACAGTTACTATGCCAACGCCTATGAAGTCTACATCAGCTCACCAGGTCACAAGTTTTGTCAGATAATATCAGCTCTTAAAGTGACAGTACAGCACAATTCCAAACCACTATCCTTAGTCTTATGATTATTAGACTGTGGCCCGATTCTAACTCATCGGGTATTCTAGAATATGTATGTCCACGAAGTATATTGCACAGCCACGCAGTATACAGTGCAGAGCCGCGCAGTACACAGAGCAGAGCCGCGCAGTACACAGCGCAGAGCCGCGCAGTACACAGCGCAGAGCCGCGCAGTACAAAGCGCAGAGTCGCGCAGTATAAAGCGCAGAGCCGCGCAGTACACAGCGCAGAGCCGCGCAGTACACAGCGCAGAGCCGCGCAGTACACAGCCCAGAGCCGCGCAGTACAAAGCGCAGAGTCGCGCAGTAGAAAGCGCAGAGCCACGCAGTACACAGCGCAGAGCCGCGCAGTACACAGCGCAGAGCCACGCAGTATACAGTGCAGAGCCGCGCAGTACACAGCGCAGAGCCGCGCAGTACACAGCGCAGAGCCGCGCAGTACACAGCGCAGAGCCGCGCAGTACACAGCGCAGAGCCGCGCAGTACAAAGCGCAGAGTCGCGCAGTATAAAGCGCAGAGCCGCGCAGTACACAGCGCAGAGCCGCGCAGTACACAGCGCAGAGCCGCGCAGTACACAGCGCAGAGCCGCGCAGTACAAAGCGCAGAGTCGCGCAGTAGAAAGCGCAGAGCCACGCAGTACACAGCGCAGAGCCGCGCAGTACACAGCGCAGAGCCACGCAGTATACAGCGCAGAGCCGCGCAGTACACAGCGCAGAGCCGCGCAGTACACAGCGCAGAGCCGCGCAGTACACAGCGCAGAGCCGCGCAGTACAAAGCGCAGAGTCGCGCAGTAGAAAGCGCAGAGCCGCGCAGTACACAGCGCAGAGCCGCGCAGTACACAGCGCAGAGCAGCGCAGTACAAAGCGCAGAGCCGCGCAGTACACAGCGCAGAGCCGCGCAGTACACAGCGCAGAGCCGCGCAGTACACAGCGCAGAGCCGCGCAGTACAAAGCGCAGAGTCGCGCAGTATAAAGCGCAGAGCCACGCAGTACACAGCGCAGAGCCGCGCAGTACACAGCGCAGAGCCACGCAGTATACAGCGCAGAGCCGCGCAGTACACAGCGCAGAGCCGCGCAGTACACAGCGCAGAGCCGCGCAGTACACAGCGCAGAGCCGCGCAGTACACAGCGCAGAGCCGCGCAGTACAAAGCGCAGAGTCGCGCAGTATAAAGAGCAGAGCCGCGCAGTACACAGCGCAGAGCCGCGCAGTACACAGCGCAGAGCCGCGCAGTATACAGCGCAGAGCCGCGCAGTACACAGCGCAGAGCCGTGCAGTATACAGCGCAGAGCCGCGCAGTATACAGCGCAGAGCCGCGCAGTACACAGCGCAGAGCCGCCCAGTATACAGCGCAGAGCTGTGCAGTATACAGCGCAGAGCCGCGCAGTACACAGCGTAGAGCCACGCAGTATACAGCGCAGAGCCGCGCAGTATACAGCGCAGAGCCGCGTAGTATACAGCGCAGAGCCCCGCAGTATACAGTGCAGAGCCCCGCAGTAGAAAGCGCAGAGCCACGCAGTACACAGCGCAGAGCCGCGCAGTACACAGCGCAGAGCCACGCAGTATACAGTGCAGAGCCGCGCAGTACACAGCGCAGAGCCGCGCAGTACACAGCGCAGAGCCGCGCAGTACACAGCGCAGAGCCGCGCAGTACACAGCGCAGAGCCGCGCAGTACAAAGCGCAGAGTCGCGCAGTATAAAGCGCAGAGCCGCGCAGTACACAGCGCAGAGCCGCGCAGTACACAGCGCAGAGCCGCGCAGTACACAGCGCAGAGCCGCGCAGTACAAAGCGCAGAGTCGCGCAGTAGAAAGCGCAGAGCCACGCAGTACACAGCGCAGAGCCGCGCAGTACACAGCGCAGAGCCACGCAGTATACAGCGCAGAGCCGCGCAGTACACAGCGCAGAGCCGCGCAGTACACAGCGCAGAGCCGCGCAGTACACAGCGCAGAGCCGCGCAGTACAAAGCGCAGAGTCGCGCAGTAGAAAGCGCAGAGCCGCGCAGTACACAGCGCAGAGCCGCGCAGTACACAGCGCAGAGCAGCGCAGTACAAAGCGCAGAGCCGCGCAGTACACAGCGCAGAGCCGCGCAGTACACAGCGCAGAGCCGCGCAGTACACAGCGCAGAGCCGCGCAGTACAAAGCGCAGAGTCGCGCAGTATAAAGCGCAGAGCCACGCAGTACACAGCGCAGAGCCGCGCAGTACACAGCGCAGAGCCACGCAGTATACAGCGCAGAGCCGCGCAGTACACAGCGCAGAGCCGCGCAGTACACAGCGCAGAGCCGCGCAGTACACAGCGCAGAGCCGCGCAGTACAAAGCGCAGAGTCCCGCAGTATAAAGAGCAGAGCCGCGCAGTACACAGCGCAGAGCCGCGCAGTATACAGCGCAGAGCCGCGCAGTACACAGCGCAGAGCCGTGCAGTATACAGCGCAGAGCCGCGCAGTATACAGCGCAGAGCCGCGCAGTACACAGCGCAGAGCCGCCCAGTATACAGCGCAGAGCTGTGCAGTATACAGCGCAGAGCCGCGCAGTACACAGCGTAGAGCCACGCAGTATACAGCGCAGAGCCGCGCAGTATACAGCGCAGAGCCGCGTAGTATACAGCGCAGAGCCCCGCAGTATACAGTGCAGAGCCCCGCAGTATACAGCGCAGAGCCGTGCAGTACACAGTGCAGAGCCGCGCAGTACACAGCGCAGAGCCGCGCAGTATACAGCGCAGACACACGCAGTACACAGCACGGACACGCGCAGTACACAGCGCAGAGCCGCGCAGTACACAGCGCAGAGCCGCGTAGTATACAGCGAAGAGCCACGCAGTATATAGCGCAGAGCCGCGCAGTACAAAGCGCAGAGCCGCGCAGTATACAGCGCAGAGCCGCGTAGTATACAGCGCAGAGCCGCGTAGTATACAGCGCAGAGCCACGCAGTATACAGCGGAGAGCCACGCAGTATACAGCGCAGAGCCACGTAGTTATACTGCCCAGTCACGTAGTATATTGTCCAGTCACATAGTATACTGCATATCCCTGTTAAAAAAAAAAAAAAGAATTAAAATAAAAAAGTTACATACTCACCTCCTGGAGCGGCCGGTATCTGATGGTTGTTGCACCTCCTAGAGCGGCCGGTACACGATGCTTGTTGCACCTGGAGTGGCCGGTACCCGATGCTTGTTGCGCGCTCCGGTCCCAAGAGTGCATTGCGGTCTCATGAGATGATGACGTAGCGGTGTTGTGAGACAGAAAGACGGAAGTGCCCTTAGACAATTATATAGTAGATTACCCCGCTCACCAAATCGGACCCCGAGGGGCCCGGCTCACCAAATCGGACCCAGAGTGACCCCGCCCACCAAATCGGACCCAGAGTGACCCCGCCCACCAAATCGGACCCAGAGTGGCTCCGCCCACCAAATCGAACCCAGAGTGACCCCTTCCACCAAATCAGACCCAGAGTGACCCCCTTCCACCAAATCGGACCCAGAGTGACCCCACCCACCAAATCGGACCCTGAGGTGCCCAGCCCACCAAATGAGACCCTGAGGTGCCCAGCCCACCAAATCGGACCGAGTGACCCCACCCACCAAATTGGTCCCTAAGGTGCCCCGCCCACCAAATCGGACCCAGAGTGGCTCCGCCCACCGAATCGGACCCAGAGTGGCCGCGCCCACAGAATCGGACCAAAAGTGACCCCGCCCACCGAATCGGACCTAGATTTACCCCGCCCACAAAATCAGACCCAGATTGACCCAACCCACCAAATCGGACCGCCTGAGGGGCACCCAAGTGTGAAAGTCTTGCAGGGGCAGC
This sequence comes from Ranitomeya variabilis, assembly GCF_051348905.1. Taxonomy (NCBI): domain Eukaryota; kingdom Metazoa; phylum Chordata; class Amphibia; order Anura; family Dendrobatidae; genus Ranitomeya; species Ranitomeya variabilis. The sequence continues at coordinate 127,886,774 of NC_135239.1, forward strand.
CCGGGCACCATTCCAAAGCACTATCTGTAGTTCCTTCAGGAAATACCCATCTAGTTATAGTGCTTTGGAACAAAGCACTATACTGTTATTCCACCGTGGTAAACTTCTTCTTATTCTTATTATTCAGTCCGCACGTAATGCGGCCCGAACCGCTAAACTCACAGACTCCAGTGAGGTGTCATTTCGAAGCCAGCGTTCCTGAGAGGTGTGCTAAGTATTTTTCGTGCCGATCGGATTTGTAGTTTTTGCGCAATTTGTGTTTGAAAAAAGTCTTTCAATGCGTTTCAATAGGGAAATTGTCCCATACGTTTATAATGGGCTGGTTTCTGAGGCAATTTCTAAAAATAACTGCCACCTGGCTGATTAGCTCATTGATATGCGCAGTCAGACACAGTTACTATGCCAACGCCTATGAAGTCTACATCAGCTCACCAGGTCACAAGTTTTGTCAGATAATATCAGCTCTTAAAGTGACAGTACAGCACAATTCCAAACCACTATCTGTAGTCTTATGATTATTAGACTGTGGCCCGATTCTAACTCATCGGGTATTCTAGAATATGTATGTCCACGAAGTATATTGCACAGCCACGCAGTATACAGTGCAGAGCCGCGCAGTACACAGCGCAGAGCCGCGCAGTACACAGCGCAGAGCCGCGCAGTACACAGCGCAGAGCCGCGCAGTACACAGCGCAGAGCCGCGCAGTACACAGCGCAGAGCCGCGCAGTACACAGCGCAGAGCCGCCCAGTACAAAGCGCAGAGTCGCGCAGTATAAAGCGCAGAGCCGCGCAGTACACAGCGCAGAGCCGCGCAGTACACAGCGCAGAGCCGCGCAGTACACAGCGCAGAGCCGCGCAGTACAAAGCGCAGAGTCGCGCAGTATAAAGCGCAGAGCCACGCAGTACACAGCGCAGAGCCGCGCAGTACACAGAGCAGAGCCGCGCAGTATACAGCGCAGAGCCGCGCAGTACACAGTGCAGAGCCGCGCAGTACACAGCGCAGAGCCGCGCAGTACACAGCGCAGAGCCGCGCAGTACACAGCGCAGAGCCGTGCAGTACAAAGCGCAGAGTCGCGCAGTATAAAGCGCAGAGCCGCGCAGTACACAGCGCAGAGCCGCGCAGTACACAGCGCAGAGCCGCGCAGTACACAGCGCAGAGCCGCACAGTATACAGCGCAGAGCCGCGCAGTACACAGCGCAGAGCCGCGCAGTACACAGCGCAGAGCCGCGCAGTACACAGCGCAGAGCCGCGCAGTACACAGCGCAGAGCCGCACAGTACAAAGCGCAGAGTTGCGCAGTAGAAAGCGCAGACCCGCGCAGTACACAGCGCAGAGCCGCGCAGTACACAGCGCAGAGCCGCGCAGTATACAGCGCAGAGCCGCGCAGTACACAGCGCAGAGCCGCGCAGTACACAGCGCAGAGCCGCGCAGTACACAGCGCAGAGCCGCGCAGTACAAAGCGCAGAGCCGCGCAGTATAAAGCGCAGAGCCGCGCAGTACACAGCGCAGAGCTGCGCAGTACACAGCGCAGAGCCGCGCAGTATAAATCGGACCCAGAGTGACCCCACCCACCAAATCGGACCCTGAGGTGCCCAGCCCACCAAATGAGACCCTGAGGTGCCCAGCCCACCAAATCGGACCGAGTGACCCCACCCACCAAATTGGTCCCTAAGGTGCCCCGCCCACCAAATCGGACCCAGAGTGGCTCCGCCCACCGAATCGGACCCAGAGTGGCCGCGCCCACAGAATCGGATCAAAAGTGACCCCGCCCACCGAATCGGACCTAGATTTACCCCGCCCACAAAATCAGACCCAGATTGACCCAACCCACCAAATCGGACCGCCTGAGGGGCACCCAAGTGTGAAAGTCTTGCAGGGGCAGCCCGGGCACCATTCCAAAGCACTATCTGTAGTTCCTTCAGGAAATACCCATCTAGTTATAGTGCTTTGGAACAAAGCACTATACTGTTATTCCACCGTGGTAAACTTCTTCTTATTCTTATTATTCAGTCCGCACGTAATGCGGCCCGAACCGCTAAACTCACAGACTCCAGTGAGGTGTCATTTCGAAGCCAGCGTTCCTGAGAGGTGTGCTAAGTATTTTTCGTGTCGATCAGATTTGTAGTTTTTGCGCAATTTGTGTTTGAAAAAAGTCTTTCAATGCGTTTCAATGGAGAAATTTTCCTATACGTTTATAATGGGCTGGTTTCTGAGGCAATTTCTAAAAATAACTGCCACCTGGCTGATTAGCTCATTGATATGCGCAGTCAGACACAGTTACTATGCCAACTCCTATGAAATCTACATCAGCTCACCAGGTCACAAGTTTTGTCAGATAATATCAGCTCTTAAAGTGACAGTACAGCACAATTCCAAACCACTATCCGTAGTCTTATGATTATTAGACTGTGGCCCGATTCTAACTCATCGGGTATTCTAGAATATGCATGTCCACGTAGTATATTGCACAGCCACGCAGTATACAGTGCAGAGCCGTGCAGTACACAGCGCAGAGCCGCGCAGTACACAGCGCAGAGCCGCGCAGTACACAGCGCAGAGCCGCGCAGTATAAAGCGCAGAGCCGCGCAGTACACAGCGCAGAGCCGCGCAGTACACAGCGCAGAGCCGTGCAGTACACAGCGCAGAGCCGCGCAGTATAAAGCGCAGAGCCGTGCAGTACACAGCGCAGAGCCGCGCAGTACACAGCGCAGAGCCGTGCAGTACACAGCGCAGAGCCGCGCAGTATAAAGCGCAGAGCCGTGCAGTACACAGCGCAGAGCCGCGCAGTACACAGCGCAGAGCCGCGCAGTACACAGCGCAGAGCCGCGCAGTATAAAGCGCAGAGCCGCGCAGTACACAGCGCAGAGCCGCGCAGTACACAGCGCAGAGCCGTGCAGTACACAGCGCAGAGCCGCGCAGTTTAAAGCGCAGAGCCGTGCAGTACACAGCGCAGAGCCGCGCAGTACACAGCGCAGAGCCGTGCAGTACACAGCGCAGAGCCGCGCAGTATAAAGCGCAGAGCCGTGCAGTACACAGCGCAGAGCCACGCAGTACACAGCGCAGAGCCGCGCAGTACACAGCGCAGAGCCGCGCAGTATAAAGCGCAGAGCCGTGCAGTACACAGCGCAGAGCCGCGCAGTACACAGCGCAGAGCCGTGCAGTACACAGCGCAGAGCCGCGCAGTATAAAGCGCAGAGCCGTGCAGTACACAGCGCAGAGCCGTGCAGTACACAGCGCAGAGCCGCGCAGTACACAGCGCAGAGCCATGCAGTACACAGCGCAAAGCCGCGCAGTATAAAGCGCAGAGCCGCGCAGTATAAAGCGGAGGGCCGCGCAGTACACAGCGCAGAGCCGAGCAGTACACAGCGCAGAGCCGCGCAGTAGACAGCGCAGAGCCGTGCAGTACAGAGCGCAGAGCCGCACAGTATAAAGCGCAGAGCCGCGCAGTATACCGCGCAGAGCCGTGCAGTACACAGCGCAGAGCCGCGCAGTACACAGCGCAGAGCCGCGCAGTACACAGCGCAGAGCCGCGCAGTACACAGCGCAGAGCCGAGCAGTACACAGCGCAGAGCCGCGCAGTACACAGCGCAGAGCCGCGCAGTACACAGCGCAGAGCCGCGCAGTACACAGCGCAGAGCCGCGCAGTATACAGCGCAGAGCCGCGCAGTACAGAGCGCAGAGCCGCACAGTATAAAGCGCAGAGCCGCGCAGTACACAGCGCAGAGCCGCGCAGTACACAGCGCAGAGCCGCGCAGTACACAGCCGCACAGTACACAGCACAGAGCCGCGCAGTATAAAGCGCAGAGCCACCCAGTATACAGCGCAGAGCCGCGCAGTACGCAGCGTAGAGCCACGCAGTATGCAGCGCAGAGCCGCGCAGTATACAGCGCTGAGCCGCGTAGTATACAGCGCAGAGCCCCGCAGTATACAGTGCAGAGCCCCGCAGTATACAGCGCAGACACGCGCAGTACACAGCACGGACACGCGCAGTACACAGCGCAGAGCCGCGCAGTACACAGCGCAGAGCCGCGTAGTATACAGCGAAGAGCCACGCAGTATATAGCGCAGAGCCGCGCAGTACAAAGCGCAGAGCTGCGCAGTATACAGCGCAGAGCCGCGCAGTATACAGCGCAGAGCCGCGCAGTACACAGTGCAGAGCCGCGCAGTACACAGCGCAGAGCCGTGCAGTACACAGCGCAGAGCCGCGCAGTACACAGCGCAGAGCCACGCAGTATACAGCGCAGAGCCGCGTAGTATACAGCGCAGAGCCGCGTAGTATACAGCGCAGAGCCACGCAGTATACAGCACAGAGCCACGCAGTATACAGCGCAGAGCCACGTAGTTATACTGCCCAGTCACGTAGTATATTGTCCAGTCACATAGTATACTGCATATCCCTGTTAAAAAAAAAAGAATTAAAATAAAAAAGTTACATACTCACCTCCTGGAGCGGCCGGTATCTGATGGTTGTTGCACCTCCTAGAGCGGCCGGTACACGATGCTTGTTGCACCTGGAGTGGCCGGTACCCGATGCTTGTTGCGCGCTCCGGTCCCAAGAGTGCATTGCGGTCTCACGAGATGATGACGTAGCGGTGTTGTGAGACAGAAAGACGGAAGTGCCCTTAGATAATTAGATAGTAGATTACCCCGCTCACCAATTCGGAACCCGAGAGGCCCGGCCCACCAAATCGGACCCCGAGGGGCCCGGCCCACCAAATCGGACCCAGAGTGACCCCGCCCCCTAAATCAGACCCAGAGTGACCCCGCCCACCAAATCGGACCCAGAGTGGCTCCGCCCACCAAATCGGACCCAGAGTGACCCCTTCCACCAAATCAGACCCAGAGTGACCCCTTCCACCAAATCGGACCCAGAGTGACCCCTTCCACCAAATCAGACCCAGAGTGACCCCTTCCACCAAATCGGACCCAGAGTGACCCCACCCACCAAATCGGACCCTGAGGTGCCCAGCCCACCAAATGAGACCCTGAGGTGCCCAGCCCACCAAATCGGACCGAGTGACCCCACCCACCAAATTGGTCCCTAAGGTGCCCCGCCCACCAAATCGGACCCAGAGTGGCTCCGCCCACCGAATCGGACCCAGAGTGGCCGCGCCCACAGAATCGGACCAAAAGTGACCCCGCCCACCGAATCGGACCTAGATTTACCCCGCCCACAAAATCAGACCCAGATTGACCCAACCCACCAAATCGGACCGCCTGAGGGGCACCCAAGTGTGAAAGTCTTGCAGGGGCAGCCCGGGCACCATTCCAAAGCACTATCTGTAGTTCCTTCAGGAAATACCCATCTAGTATTATTATTGTAATCCGAACTTGGTAAACTTATTATTATTCAGTTTTTTTCCGCAATTAATGCGGCCCAAACCGCTGCACGCAAAGACTCCAGTGAGGCGTCCTTTCGAAGCCAGCGTCCACGAGAGGTGTGCTAAGTATTTTTCGTGTCGATCCGATTTGTAGTTTTTTTTAAAATTGTTTTTTTAAAAAAAAAAAAAAAAATCCCATAGGAAATAATGGCGAACTTTCCATTACCCCCAACTTGACCTTCCAAAGGTGGCAGCTATGCAAATGTACTGTGTCCATTTTAGGACCTGATCATTTATCAAAGTCAAACATCAGAATAAAGTGACTATGACACCCTTTCGTCCCGTGTGTGAAAAGTAAGTGCACACCCGGTCCCGTGGGTGAAAAATAAGTGCACCCCAATCCCGTGGGTGAAAAGTAAGTGCACCGAGTGACCCCCGCCCCCAAATCGGACCCAGAGTGACCCGGGCCACCAAATCGGACCCAGAGTGACCCGGGCCACCAAATCGGACCCAGAGTGACCCGGGCCACCAAATCGGACCCAGAGTGACCCGGGCCACCAAATCGGACCCAGAGTGACCCGGGCCACCAAATCGGACCCAGAGTGACCCTGGCCACCAAATCGGACCCAGAGTGACCCGGCCCACCAAATCGGACCCAGAGTGACCTGGCCCACCAAATCGGACCCAGAGTGGCGCCGCCCGCCAAATCGGACCCAGAGTGGCGCCGCCCGCCAAATCGGACCCAGAGTGGCGCCGCCCGCCAAATCGGACCCAGAGTAGCGCCGCCCGCCAAATCGGACCCAGAGTGGCGCCGCCCGCCAAGTCGGACCCAGAGTGGCGCCACCCGCCAAATCGGACCCAGTGTGGCGCCGCCCGCCAAATCGGACCCAGAGTGGCGCCGCCCGCCAAATCGGACCCAGAGTGGCGCCGCCCGCCAAATCGGACCCAGAGTGGCGCCGCCCGCCAAATCGGACCCAGAGTGGCGCCGCCCGCCAAATCGGACCCAGAGTGGCGCCGCCCGCCAAATCGGACCCAGAGTGGCGCCGCCCGCCAAATCGGACCCAGAGTGGCGCCGCCCGCCAAATCGGACCCAGAGTGACCCGGGCCACCAACTCGGACCCAGAGTGACCCGGGCCACCAAATCGGACCCAGAGTGACCCGGGCCACCAAATCGGACCCAGAGTGACCCTGGCCACCAAATCGGACCCAGAGTGACCCGGGCCACCAAATCGGACCCAGAGTGACCCGGGCCACCAAATCGGACCCAGAGTGACCCGCCCACCAAATCGGACCCAGAGTGACCCGGGCCACCAAATCGGACCCAGAGTGACCCGGTCCACCAAATCGGACCCAGAGTGACCCGGTCCACCAAATCGGACCCAGAGTGACCCGGTCCACCAAATCGGACCCAGAGTGACCCGGTCCACCAAATCGGACCCAGAGTGACCCGGGCCACCAAATCGGACCCAGAGTGACCCGGGCCATCAAATCGGACCCAGAGTGGCCTCAACCCTGAGGGGCTACAACTACCAAACCAGCGCCTGAGGGGCACCCAAGTGTGAAAGTCTTGCAGGGGCAGCCCGGGCACCATTCCAAAGCACTATCTGTAGTTCCTTCAGGAAATACCCATCTAGTATTATTATTGTAATCCGAACTTGGTAAACTTATTATTATTCAGTTTTTTTCCGCAATTAATGCGGCCCAAACCGCTGCACGCAAAGACTCCAGTGAGGCGGCATTTCGAAGCCAGCATCCACGAGAGGTGTGCTAAGTATTTTTCGTGTTGATCCGATTTGTAGTTTTTTTAAAAATTGCATTTAAAAAAAAAAAATTCCCATAGGAAATAATGGCGAACTTTCCATTACCCCCAACTTGATCTGCCAAAGATGGCAGCTACGCAAATGTACAGTGTCCATTTTAGGACATGATCATTTATCAAAGTCAAACATCAGAATAAAGTGACTATGACACCCTCTCGTCCCGTGTGTGAAAAGTAAGTGCCCCCCGGCCCCGTGTGCAAAAGTAAGTGCGCCCCCGGCCCCGTGTGCAAAAGTAAGTGTGCCCCCGGCCCCGTGTGCAAAAGTAAGTGCGCCCCCGGCCCCGTGTGCAAAAGTAAGTGCGCCCCCGGCCCCGTGTGCAAAAGTAAGTGCGCCCCCGGCCCCGTGTGCAAAAGTAAGTGCGCCCCCGGCCCCGTGTGCAAAAGTAAGTGCGCCCCCGGCCCCGTGTGCAAAAGTAAGTGCGCCCCCGGCCCCGTGTGCAAAAGTAAGTGCGCCCCCGGCCCCGTGTGCAAAAGTAAGTACGCCCCCGGCCCTGTCATGGTTCCCAATGGCAAGGGAATGTCAGAAACATATAAATAACGGACGAGCTCTTGGGTGATGGAATCTCGAGCTGACCGTGAGCTAAATCTACCACACAACTAATAGCAGCCAGGGAGCATACCTACGATTAACCCTAGATGCCACGCGCCAGCCGGAGGACTAACTACGCCTGGTAGAGGAAGAAACAGACCTGGCTTACCTCTAGTGAAATACCCCAAAGATGATAGAAGCCCCCCACATATAATAACGGTGAGTTCAGAGGAAAAGACATACACAGTATGAAAGTAGATTTAGCAAAGAGAGGTCCACTTACTAGATAGCAGAAGGATACAAAAGGGGACTTCACGGTCAGCTGAAAACCCTTTCAAAATACCATCCTGAAATTACTTTAAAACTCCTGTGTCAACTCATGACACAGGAGTGGCAATTTCAGCCCGCAAGAGCTTCCAGCTACAGAGAATCACAGAACTGTAAACTGGACAAAAGATACAAAAAGAAAAGGACTAAGAGTCCACTTAGCTGATCAGCAGACTAGTAGCAGGAACATGCAACCGAATGGCTCTAGTTACAATGATGACCGGCAAGGAAATGACTGGAGAGCAAGGTTAAATAGGAAACTCCCAAATACTGATGGGAGCAGGTGAACTGAGACCGAAAAGCACACACAAGTCACCAGTACCACCAGCAACCACCAGGGGAGCCCAAAAGCAGATTCACAACACGGCCCCGTGTGCAAAAGTAAGTGCGCCCCCGGCCCCGTGTGCAAAAGTAAGTGCGCCCCCGGCCCCGTGTGCAAAAGTAAGTGTGCCCCCGGCCCCGTGTGCAAAAGTAAGTGCGCCCCCGGCCCCGTGTTCAAAAGTAAGTGCGCCCCCGGCCCCGTGTGCAAAAGTAAGTGCGCCCCCGGCCCCGTGTGCAAAAGTAAGTGCGCCCCCTGCTCCGTGTGCAAAAGTATGTGCGCCCCGGCCCCATGTGCAAAAGTATGTGCGCCCCCGGCCCCGTGTGCAAAAGTATGTGCGCCCCCGGCCCCGTGTGCAAAAGTAAGTGCGCCCCCGGCCCCGTGTGCAAAAGTAAGTGCGCCCCCGTCCCCGTGTGCAAAAGTAAGTGCGCCCCCGGCCCCGTGTGCAAAAGTAAGTGCGCCCCCGGCCCCGTGTGCAAAAGTAAGTGCGCCCCCGGCCCCGTGTGCAAAAGTAAGTGCGCCCCCGGCCCCGTGTGCAAAAGTAAGTGCACCCCCGGCCCCGTGTGCAAAAGTAAGTGCGCCCCCGGCCCCGTGTGCAAAAGTAAGTGCGCCCCCGGCCCCGTGTGCAAAAGTAAGTGCGCCCCCGGCCCCGTGTGCAAAAGTAAGTGCGCCCCCGGCCCCGTGTGCAAAAGTAAGTGCGCCCCCGGCCCCGTGTGCAAAAGTAAGTGCGCCCCCGGCCCCGTGTGCAAAAGTAAGTGCGCCCCCGGCCCCGTGTGCAAAAGTAAGTGCGCCCCCGGCCCCGTGTGCAAAAGTAAGTGCGCCCCCGGGTCCGTGTGCAAAAGTAAGTGCCCCCCCCTGGTCCCGGGTGTGGAAAAGTAAGTAGCCCCCCGATCCCGTGTGTGAAAAGTGCTGCTGTAAAGCTGGCAGCGCTGTTCAAGCACCATGTATTTCCTTCAGGAAATGCCCATCTAGTTATTATGGTGCTTGATCCTCCTAGGTTCAAGCAACATATTGTAATCCGATTTCTTATATTTTATTATTATTATTCTTCTCCGCGTTTTCCGCAATTAATGCGGCCCGAACCGCTCGGCGCAGAGACCCCGTTCAGGCGGCGTTTCGAAGGCCTTGGTGGGGACAGGTGTGCTATGACTTTTATAGTCAATCCGATATGTAGATTTTATTTAAATCGCATTTTTTTAAAAAAATTTCCCATAGGAAATAATGGCGAACTTTCCATTACCCCCAACTTGAACTTCCAAAGATGGCAGCTATGCAAATGTACGGTGTCCATTTTAGGACATGATCATTTATCAAAGTCAAACATCAGAATAAAGTGACTATGACACCCTCTCGTCCCGTGTGTGAAAAGTAAGTGCCCCCCGACCCCGTGTGTGAAAAGTAAGTGCCCCCCCGGCCCCGTGTGTGAAAAGTAAGTGCCCCCCCGGCCCCGTGTGTGAAAAGTAAGTGCCCCCCCGGCCCCGTGTGTGAAAAGTAAGTGCCCCTCCGGCCCTGTGTGTGAAAAGTAAGTGCCCCCCCCGGCCCCGTGTGTGAAAAGTAAGTGCGCCCCCGGCCCCGTGTGCAAAAGTAAGTGCCCCCCGGCCCCGTGTGTGAAAAGTAAGTGCGCCCCCGGCCCCGTGTGCAAAAGTAAGTGCGCCCCCGGCCCCGTGTGCAAAAGTAAGTGCGCCCCCGTCCCCGTGTGCAAAAGTAAGTGCGCCCCCGGCCCCGTGTGCAAAAGTAAGTGCGCCCCCGGCCCCGTGTGCAAAAGTAAGTGCGCCCCCGGCCCCGTGTGCAAAAGTAAGTGCGCCCCCGGCCCCGTGTGCAAAAGTAAGTGCGCCCCCGGCCCCATGTGCAAAAGTAAGTGCGCCCCCGGCCCCGTGTGCAAAAGTAAGTGCGCCCCCGGCCCCGTGTGCAAAAGTAAGTGCGCCCCCGGCCCCGGGTGCGGAAAAGTAAGTGCACCCCCGGCCCCGGGTGCGGAAAAGTAAGTGCGCCCCCGGCCCCGGGTGCGGAAAAGTAAGTGCGCCCCCGGCCCCGGGTGCGGAAAAGTAAGTGCGCCCCCGGCCCCCGGGTGCGGAAAAGTAAGTGCGCCCCCGGCCCCGGGTGCGGAAAAGTAAGTGCGCCCCCGGCCCCGGGTGCGGAAAAGTAAGTGCGCCCCCGGCCCCGGGTGTGGAAAAGTAAGTGCGCCCCCGGCCCCGGGTGTGGAAAAGTAAGTGCGCCCCCGGCCCCGGGTGTGGAAAAATAAGTGCGCCCCCGGCCCCGGGTGTGGAAAAGTAAGTGCGCCCCCGGCCCCGGGTGTGGAAAAGTAAGTGCGCCCCCGGCCCCGGGTGTGGAAAAGTAAGTGCGCCCCCGGCCCCGGGTGTGGAAAAGTAAGTGCGCCCCCGGCCCCGGGTGTGGAAAAGTAAGTGCGCCCCCGGCCCCGGGTGTGGAAAAGTAAGTGCGCCCCCGGCCCCGGGTGTGGAACAGTAAGTGCGCCCCCGGCCCCGGGTGTGGAAAAGTAAGTGCGCCCCCGGCCCCGGGTGTGGAAAAGTAAGTGCGCCCCCGGCCCCGGGTGTGGAAAAGTAAGTGCGCCCCCGGCCCCGGGTGTGGAAAAGTAAGTGCGCCCCCGGCCCCGGGTGTGGAAAAGTAAGTGCGCCCCCGGCCCCGGGTGTGGAAAAGTAAGTGCGCCCCCGGCCCCGGGTGTGGAAAAGTAAGTGCGCCCCCGGCCCCGGGTGTGGAAAAGTAAGTGCGCCCCCCTGGTCCCGTGTGTGAAAAGTGCTGCTGTAAAGCTGGCAGCGCTGTTCAAGCACCATGTATTTCCTTCAGGAAATGCCCATCTAGTTATTATTCTTCTCCGCGTTTTCCGCAATTAATGCGGCCCGAACCGCTCGGCGCAGAGACGGCGTTCAGACGGCGTTTCGAAGGCCTCGGTGGGGACAGGTGTGCTATGACTTTTATAGTTGATCCGATATGTAGGTTTTTTTTTAAATCGCATCTAAAAAAAAAAAATTCCCATAGGAAATAATGGCAAACTTTCCATTACCCCCAACTTGACCTTCCAAAGATGGCAGCTATGCAAATGTACGGTGTCCATTATAGGACATGATCATTTATCAAAGTCAAACATCAGAATAAAGTGACTATGACACCCTCTCGTCCCGTGTGTGAAAAGTAAGTGCGCCCCCGGCCCCGGGTGTGGAAAAGTAAGTGCGCCTCCGGCCCCGGGTGTGGAAAAGTAAGTGCGCCCCCGGCCCCGGGAGTGGAAAAGTAAGTGCGCCCCCGGCCCCGGGTGTGGAAAAGTGCGCCCCCGGCCCCGGGTGTGGAAAAGTAAGTGCGCCCCCGGCCCCGGGTGTGGAAAAGTAAGTGCGCCCCCGGCCCCGGGTGTGGAAAAGTAAGTGCGCCCCCGGCCCCGGGTGTGGAAAAGTAAGTGCGCCCCCGGCCCCGGGTGTGGAAAAGTAAGTGCGCCCCGGGTGTGGAAAAGTAAGTGCGCCCCGGTCCCGGGTGTGGAAAAGTAAGTGGCCCCCCTGGTCCCGTGTGTGAAAAGTGCTGCTGTAAAGCTGGCAGCGCTGTTCAAGCACCATGTATTTCCTTCAGGAAATGCCCATCTAGTTATTATTCTTCTCCGCGTTTTCCGCAATTAATGCGGCCCGAACCGCTCGGCGCAGAGACCCCGTTCAGGCGGCGTTTCGAAGGCCTCGGTGGGGACAGGTGTGCTATGACTTTTATAATTGATCCGATATGTAGTTTTTTTTTTAAATCGCATTTAAAAAAAAAAAAATTCCCATAGGAAATAATGGCGAACTTTCCATTACCCCCAACTTGACCTTCCAAAGATGGCAGCTATGCAAATGTACGGTGTCCATTTTAGGACATGATCATTTATCAAAGTCAAACATCAGAATAAAGTGACTACGACACCCTCTCGTCCCGTGTGTGAAAAGTAAGTTCCCCCGGCCACGTGTGTGAAAAGTAAGTGCCCCCCGGCCCCGTGTGTGAAAAGTAAGTGCCCCCTTGGCCCCGTGTGTGAAAAGTAAGTGCCCCCCCACCCCGTGTGTGAAAAGTAAATGCCCCCCCCGCCCCGTGTGTGAAAAGTAAGTGCCCCCCCCGGCTGCGTGTGTGAAAAGTAAGTGCCCCCCAGCCCCGTGTGTGAAAAGTGCCCCCCCGGCCCCGTGTGTGAAAAGTAAGTGCGCCACCGGCCCCGTGTGCAAAAGTAAGTGCGCCCCCGGCCCCGTGTGCAAAGGTAAGTGTGCCCCGGCCCCGTGTGCAAAAGTAAGTGCGCCCCCGGCCCCGTGTGCAAAAGTAAGTGCGCCCCCGGCCCCGTGTGCAAAAGTAAGTGCGCCCCCGGCCCCGTGTGCAAAAGTAAGTGCGCCCCCGGCCCCGTGTGTGAAAAGTAAGTGCCCCCCCGGCCCCGTGTGCAAAAGTAAGTGCGCCCCCGGCCCCGTGTGCAAAAGAAAGTGCGCCCCCGTAACCGTGTGCAAAAGTAAGTGCGCCCCCGGCCCCGTGTGCAAAAGTAAGTGCGCCCCCGGCCCCGTGTGCAAAAGTAAGTGCGCCCCCGGCCCCGTGTGCAAAAGTAAGTGCGCCCCCAGCCCCATGTGCAAAAGTAAGTGCGCCCCCGGGCCCGTGTGCAAAAGGAAGTGCGCCCCCGGCCCCGTGTGCAAACGTAAGTGCGCCCCCGGCCCCGTGTGCAAAAGTAAGTGCGGCCCGTGTGCAAAGGTAAGTGCGCCCCGGCCCCGTGTGCAAAAGTAAGTGCGCCCCCGGCCCCGTGTGCAAAAGTAAGTGCGCCCCCGGCCCCGTGTGCAAAAGTAAGTGCGCCCCCGGCCCCGTGTGCAAAAGTAAGTGCGCCCCCGGCCCCGTGTGCAAAAGTAAGTGCGCCCCGGCCCCGTGTGCAAAAGTAGGTGCGCCCCTGGCCCCGTGTGCAAAAGTGCGCCCCCGGCCCCGTGTGCAAAAGTAAGTGCGTCCCCGGCCCCGTGTGCAAAAGTAAGTGCGCCCCCGGCCCCGTGTGCAAAAGTAAGTGCGCCCCGGCCCCGTGTGCAAAAGTAAGTGCGCCCCCGGCCCCGTGTGCAAAAGTAAGTGCGCCCCCGGCCCCGTGTGCAAAAGTAAGTGCGCCCCCGGCCCCGTGTGTGAAAAGTAAGTGAAGTGCCCCCCCGGCCCCGTGTGCAAAAGTAAGTTCGCCCCCGTAACCGTGTGCAAAAGTAAGTGCGCCCCCGGCCCTGTGTGCAAAAGTAAGTGCGCCCCCGGCCCCGTGTGCAAAAGTAAGTGCGCCCCCAGCCCCGTGTGCAAAAGTAAGTACGCCCCCGTGCCCGTGTGCAAAAGTAAGTGCGCCCCCGGCCCCGTGTGCAAAAGTAAGTGCGCCCCCGGCCCCGTGTGCAAAAGTAAGTGCGGCCCGTGTGCAAAGGTAAGTGCGCCCCCGGCCCCGTGTGCAAAAGTAAGTGCGCCCCCGGCCCCGTGTGCAAAAGTAAGTGCGCCCCCGGCCCCGTGTGCAAAAGTAAGTGCGCCCCCGGCCCCGTGTGCAAAAGTAAGTGCGCCCCGGCCCCGTGTGCAAAAGTAGGTGCGCCCCTGGCCCCGTGTGCAAAAGTAAGTGCGCCCCCGGCCCCGTGTGCAAAAGTAAGTGCGCCCCCGGCCCCGTGTGCAAAAGTAAGTGCGCCCCGGCCCCGTGTGCAAAAGTAGGTGCGCCCCTGGCCCCGTGTGCAAAAGTGCGCCCCCGGCCCCGTGTGCAAAAGTAAGTGCGGCCCGTGTGCAAAGGTAAGTGCGCCCCGGCCCCGTGTGCAAAAGTAAGTGCGCCCCCGGCCCCATGTGCAAAAGTAAGTGCGCCCCCGGCCCCGTGTGCAAAAGTAAGTGCGCCCCCGGCCCCGTGTGTGAAAAGTAAGTGAAGTGCCCCCCCCGGCCCCGTGTGCAAAAGTAAGTGCGCCCCCGGCCCCGTGTGCAAAAGTAAGTTCGCCCCCGTAACCGTGTGCAAAAGTAAGTGCGCCCCCGGCCCTGTGTGCAAAAGTAAGTGCGCCCCCGGCCCCGTGTGCAAAAGTAAGTGCGCCCCCAGCCCCGTGTGCAAAAGTAAGTACGCCCCCGTGCCCGTGTGCAAAAGTAAGTGCGCCCCCGGCCCCGTGTGCAAAAGTAAGTGCGCCCCCGGCCCCGTGTGCAAAAGTAAGTGCGGCCCGTGTGCAAAGGTAAGTGCGCCCCGGCCCCGTGTGCAAAAGTAAGTGCGCCCCCGGCCCCGTGTGCAAAAGTAAGTGCGCCCCCGGCCCCGTGTGCAAAAGTAAGTGCGCCCCCGGCCCCGTGTGCAAAAGTAAGTGCGCCCCCGGCCCCGTGTGCAAAAGTAAGTGCGCCCCGGCCCCGTGTGCAAAAGTAGGTGCGCCCCTGGCCCCGTGTGCAAAAGTAAGTGCGCCCCCGGCCCCGTGTGCAAAAAGTAAGTGCGCCCCCGGCCCCGTGTGCAAAAGTAAGTGCGCCCCCGGCCCCGTGTGCAAAAGTAAGTGCACCCCCGGCCCCGTGTGCAAAAGTAAGTGCGCCCCGGTCCCGGGTGTGCAAAAGTAAGTGCGCCCCGGTCCCGGGTGTGGAAAAGTAAGTGCTCCCCTGGTCCCGGGTGTGGAAAAGTAAGTGGCCCCCCTGGTCCCGTGTGTGAAAAGTGCTGCTGTAAAGCTGGCAGCGCTGTTCAAGCCCCATGTATTTCCTTCAGGAAATGCCCATCTAGTTATAGTGCTTTGGAACAAAGCACTATATTGTAATCCGATCGTGGTAAACTTCTACTTCTTATTATTATAGTGCTTTGGAACAAAGCACTATACTGTAATTCCATCGTGGATAACTTCTTCTTATTATAGTGCTTTGGAACAAAGCACTATACTGTTATTCCACCGTGGATAACTTCTTCTTATTATAGTGCTTTGGAACAAAGCACTATACTGTTATTCCACCGTGGTAAACTTTTTCTTCTTATTATAGTGCTTTGGAACAAAGCACTATACTGTTATTCCACCGTGGTAAACTTCTTCTTATTCTTATTATTCAGTCCGCACGTAATGCGGCCCGAACCGCTAAACTCACAGACTCCAGTGAGGTGTCATTTCGAAGCCAGCGTTCCTGAGAGGTGTGCTAAGTATTTTTCGTGCCGATCGGATTTGTAGTTTTTGCGCAATTTGTGTTTGAAAAAAGTCTTTCAATGCGTTTCAATAGGGAAATTGTCCCATACGTTTATAATGGGCTGGTTTCTGAGGCAATTTCTAAAAATAACTGCCACCTGGCTGATTAGCTCATTGATATGCGCAGTCAGACACAGTTACTATGCCAACGCCTATGAAGTCTACATCAGCTCACCAGGTCACAAGTTTTGTCAGATAATATCAGCTCTTAAAGTGACAGTACAGCACAATTCCAAACCACTATCTGTAGTCTTATGATTATTAGACTGTGGCCCGATTCTAACTCATCGGGTATTCTAGAATATGTATGTCCACGAAGTATATTGCACAGCCACGCAGTATACAGTGCAGAGCCGCGCAGTACACACCGCAGAGCCGCGCAGTACACAGCGCAGAGCCGCGCAGTACACAGCGCAGAGCCGCGCAGTACACAGCGCAGAGCCGCGCAGTACACAGCGCAGAGCCGCGCAGTACACAGCGCAGAGCCGCGCAGTACACAGCGCAGAGCCGCGCAGTACAAAGCGCAGAGTCGCGCAGTATAAAGCGCAGAGCCGCGCAGTACACAGCGCAGAGCCGCGCAGTACACAGCGCAGAGCCGCGCAGTACACAGCGCAGAGCCGCGCAGTACACAGCGCAGAGCCGCGCAGTACAAAGAGCAGAGCCGCGCAGTATAAAGCGCAGAGTCGCGCAGTACACAGCGCAGAGCCGCGCAGTACACAGAGCAGAGCCGCGCAGTATACAGCGCAGAGCCGCGCAGTACACAGCGCAGAGCCGCGCAGTACACAGCGCAGAGCCGCGCAGTACACAGCGCAGAGCCGCGCAGTACACAGCGCAGAGCCGCGCAGTACAAAGCGCAGAGTCGCGCAGTATGAAGCGCAGAGCCGCGCAGTACACAGCGCAGAGCCGCGCAGTACACAGCGCAGAGCCGCGCAGTACACAGCGCAGAGCCGCGCAGTACACAGCGCAGAGCCGCGCAGTACAAAGCGCAGAGTCGCGCAGTATAAAGCGCAGAGCCGCACAGTACACAGCGCAGAGCCGCGCAGTACACAGTGCAGAGCCGCGCAGTACACAGCGCAGAGCCGCGCAGTATACAGCGCAGAGCCGCGCAGTACACAGCGCAGAGCCGCGCAGTACACAGCGCAGAGCCGCGCAGTACACAGCGCAGAGCCGCGCAGTACACAGCGCAGAGCCGCGCAGTACAAAGCGCAGAGCCACGCAGTATAAAGCGCAGAGCCGAGCAGTACACAGCGCAGAGCCGAGCAGTACACAGCGCAGAGCCGTGCAGTATAAAGCGGAGAGCCGCGCAGTACACAGCGCAGAGCCGCGCAGTACACAGCGCAGAGCCGCGCAGTACACAGCGCAGAGCCGCGCAGTACACAGCGCAGAGCCGCGCAGTACACAGCGCAGAGCCGCGCAGTACAGAGCGCAGAGCCGCGCAGTATACCGCGCAGAGCCGTGCAGTGCACAGCGCAGAGCCACGCAGTACACAGTGCAGAGCCGCGCAGTGTAAAGCGCAGAGCCGCGCAGTGTAAAGCGCAGAGCCGCGCAGTACACAGCGCAGAGCCGCGCAGTACACAGCGCAGAGCCGCGCAGTACACAGCGCAGAGCCGCGCAGTACACAGCGCAGAGCCGCGCAGTACACAGCGCAGAGCCGCGCAGTACACAGCGCAGAGCCGCGCAGTACACAGCGCAGAGCCGCGCAGTATACAGCGCAGAGCCGCGCAGTACACAGCGCAGAGCCGCCCAGTATACAGCGCAGAGCCGCGCAGTATACAGCGCAGAGCCGCGCAGTACACAGCGTAGAGCCACGCAGTATACAGCGCAGAGCCGCGCAGTATACAGCGCAGAGCCGCGTAGTATACAGCGCAGAGCCCCGCAGTATACAGTGCAGAGCCCCGCAGTATACAGCGCAGAGCCGTGCAGTACACAGTGCAGAGCCGCGCAGTACACAGCGCAGAGCCGCGCAGTATACAGCGCAGACACACGCAGTACACAGCACGGACACGCGCAGTACACAGCGCAGAGCCGCGCAGTACACAGCGCAGAGCCGCGTAGTATACAGCGAAGAGCCACGCAGTATATAGCGCAGAGCCGCGCAGTACAAAGCGCAGAGCCGCGCAGTATACAGCGCAGAGCCGCGTAGTATACAGCGCAGAGCCGCGTAGTATACAGCGCAGAGCCACGCAGTATACAGCGCAGAGCCACGCAGTATACAGCGCAGAGCCACGTAGTTATACTGCCCAGTCACGTAGTATATTGTCCAGTCACATAGTATACTGCATATCCCTGTCAAAAAAAAAAAAAAGAATTAAAATAAAAAAGTTACATACTCACCTCCTGGAGCGGCCGGTATCTGATGGTTGTTGCACCTCCTAGAGCGGCCGGTACACGATGCTTGTTGCACCTGGAGTGGCCGGTACCCGATGCTTGTTGCGCGCTCCGGTCCCAAGAGTGCATTGCGGTCTCATGAGATGATGACGTAGCGGTGTTGTGAGACAGAAAGACGGAAGTGCCCTTAGACAATTATATAGTAGATTACCCCGCTCACCAAATCGGACCCCGAGGGGCCCGGCTCACCAAATCGGACCCAGAGTGACCCCGCCCACCAAATCGGACCCAGAGTGACCCCGCCCACCAAATCGGACCCAGAGTGGCTCCGCCCACCAAATCGAACCCAGAGTGACCCCTTCCACCAAATCAGACCCAGAGTGACCCCTTCCACCAAATCGGACCCAGAGTGACCCCACCCACCAAATCGGACCCTGAGGTGCCCAGCCCACCAAATGAGACCCTGAGGTGCCCAGCCCACCAAATCGGACCGAGTGACCCCACCCACCAAATTGGTCCCTAAGGTGCCCCGCCCACCAAATCGGACCCAGAGTGGCTCCGCCCACCGAATCGGACCCAGAGTGGCCGCGCCCACAGAATCGGACCAAAAGTGACCCCGCCCACCGAATCGGACCTAGATTTACCCCGCCCACAAAATCAGACCCAGATTGACCCAACCCACCAAATCGGACCGCCTGAGGGGCACCCAAGTGTGAAAGTCTTGCAGGGGCAGCCCGGGCACCATTCCAAAGCACTATCTGTAGTTCCTTCAGGAAATACCCATCTAGTTATAGTGCTTTGGAACAAAGCACTATACTGTTATTCCACCGTGGTAAACTTCTTCTTATTCTTATTATTCAGTCCGCACGTAATGCGGCCCGAACCGCTAAACTCACAGACTCCAGTGAGGTGTCATTTCGAAGCCAGCGTTCCTGAGAGGTGTGCTAAGTATTTTTCGTGTCGATCAGATTTGTAGTTTTTGCGCAATTTGTGTTTGAAAAAAGTCTTTCAATGCGTTTCAATGGAGAAATTTTCCTATACGTTTATAATGGGCTGGTTTCTGAGGCAATTTCTAAAAATAACTGCCACCTGGCTGATTAGCTCATTGATATGCGCAGTCAGACACAGTTACTATGCCAACTCCTATGAAATCTACATCAGCTCACCAGGTCACAAGTTTTGTCAGATAATATCAGCTCTTAAAGTGACAGTACAGCACAATTCCAAACCACTATCCGTAGTCTTATGATTATTAGACTGTGGCCCGATTCTAACTCATCGGGTATTCTAGAATATGCATGTCCACGTAGTATATTGCACAGCCACGCAGTATACAGTGCAGAGCCGTGCAGTACACAGCGCAGAGCCGCGCAGTACACAGCGCAGAGCCGCACAGTACACAGCGCAGAGCCGCGCAGTATAAAGCGCAGAGCCGCGCAGTACACAGCGCAGAGCCGCGCAGTACACAGCGCAGAGCCGTGCAGTACACAGCGCAGAGCCGCGCAGTATAAAGCGCAGAGCCGTGCAGTACACAGCGCAGAGCCGCGCAGTACACAGCGCAGAGCCGTGCAGTACACAGCGCAGAGCCGCGCAGTATAAAGCGCAGAGCCGTGCAGTACACAGCGCAGAGCCGCGCAGTACACAGCGCAGAGCCGCGCAGTACACAGCGCAGAGCCGCGCAGTATAAAGCGCAGAGCCGCGCAGTACACAGCGCAGAGCCGCGCAGTACACAGCGCAGAGCCGTGCAGTACACAGCGCAGAGCCGCGCAGTTTAAAGCGCAGAGCCGTGCAGTACACAGCGCAGAGCCGCGCAGTACACAGCGCAGAGCCGTGCAGTACACAGCGCAGAGCCGCGCAGTATAAAGCGCAGAGCCGTGCAGTACACAGCGCAGAGCCACGCAGTACACAGCGCAGAGCCGCGCAGTACACAGCGCAGAGCCGCGCAGTATAAAGCGCAGAGCCGCGCAGTATAAAGCGCAGAGCCGTGCAGTACACAGCGCAGAGCCGCGCAGTACACAGCGCAGAGCCGTGCAGTACACAGCGCAGAGCCGCGCAGTATAAAGCGCAGAGCCGTGCAGTACACAGCGCAGAGCCGTGCAGTACACAGCGCAGAGCCGCGCAGTACACAGCGCAGAGCCATGCAGTACACAGCGCAAAGCCGCGCAGTATAAAGCGCAGAGCCGCGCAGTATAAAGCGGAGGGCCGCGCAGTACACAGCGCAGAGCCGAGCAGTACACAGCGCAGAGCCGTGCAGTACAGAGCGCAGAGCCGCACAGTATAAAGCGCAGAGCCGCGCAGTATACCGCGCAGAGCCGCGCAGTACACAGCGCAGAGCCGCGCAGTACACAGCGCAGAGCCGCGCAGTACACAGCGCAGAGCCGCGCAGTACACAGCGCAGAGCCGAGCAGTACACAGCGCAGAGCCGCGCAGTACACAGCGCAGAGCCGCGCAGTACACAGCACAGAGCCGCGCAGTACACAGCGCAGAGCCGCGCAGTATACAGCGCAGAGCCGCGCAGTACAGAGCGCAGAGCCGCACAGTATAAAGCGCAGAGCCGCGCAGTACACAGCGCAGAGCCCCGCAGTACACAGCGCAGAGCCGCGCAGTACACAGCCGCACAGTACACAGCACAGAGCCGCGCAGTACACAGCGCAGAGCCACCCAGTATACAGCGCAGAGCCGCGCAGTACGCAGCGTAGAGCCACGCAGTATGCAGCGCAGAGCCGCGCAGTATACAGCGCTGAGCCGCGTAGTATACAGCGCAGAGCCCCGCAGTATACAGTGCAGAGCCCCGCAGTATACAGCGCAGACACGCGCAGTACACAGCACGGACACGCGCAGTACACAGCGCAGAGCCGCGC
The DNA here is from genome assembly GCF_051348905.1 of Ranitomeya variabilis. NCBI lineage: Eukaryota > Metazoa > Chordata > Amphibia > Anura > Dendrobatidae > Ranitomeya > Ranitomeya variabilis. The sequence continues at coordinate 127,907,382 of NC_135239.1, forward strand.
AGTACACAGCGCAGAGCCGCGTAGTATACAGCGAAGAGCCACGCAGTATATAGCGCAGAGCCGCGCAGTACAAAGCGCAGAGCTGCGCAGTATACAGCGCAGAGCCGCGCAGTATACAGCGCAGAGCCGCGCAGTACACAGTGCAGAGCCGCGCAGTACACAGCGCAGAGCCGTGCAGTACACAGCGCAGAGCCGCGCAGTACACAGCGCAGAGCCACGCAGTATACAGCGCAGAGCCGCGTAGTATACAGCGCAGAGCCGCGTAGTATACAGCGCAGAGCCACGCAGTATACAGCACAGAGCCACGCAGTATACAGCGCAGAGCCACGTAGTTATACTGCCCAGTCACGTAGTATATTGTCCAGTCACATAGTATACTGCATATCCCTGTTAAAAAAAAAAAGAATTAAAATAAAAAAGTTACATACTCACCTCCTGGAGCGGCCGGTATCTGATGGTTGTTGCACCTCCTAGAGCGGCCGGTACACGATGCTTGTTGCACCTGGAGTGGCCGGTACCCGATGCTTGTTGCGCGCTCCGGTCCCAAGAGTGCATTGCGGTCTCACGAGATGATGACGTAGCGGTGTTGTGAGACAGAAAGACGGAAGTGCCCTTAGATAATTAGATAGTAGATTACCCCGCTCACCAATTCGGAACCCGAGAGGCCCGGCCCACCAAATCGGACCCCGAGGGGCCCGGCCCACCAAATCGGACCCAGAGTGACCCCGCCCCCTAAATCAGACCCAGAGTGACCCCGCCCACCAAATCGGACCCAGAGTGGCTCCGCCCACCAAATCGGACCCAGAGTGACCCCTTCCACCAAATCAGACCCAGAGTGACCCCTTCCACCAAATCGGACCCAGAGTGACCCCTTCCACCAAATCGGGCCCAGAGTGACCCCGCCCACCAAATCGGACCCAGAGTGACCCCACCCACCAAATCGGACCCTGAGGTGCCCAGCCCACCAAATCAGACCCTGAGGTGCCCAGCCCACCAAATCGGACCGAGTGACCCCACCCACCAAATTGGTCCCTAAGGTGCCCCGCCCACCAAATCGGACCCAGAGTGGCTCCGCCCACCGAATCGGACCCAGAGTGGCCGCGCCCACAGAATCGGACCAAAAGTGACCCCGCCCACCGAATCGGACCTAGATTTACCCCGCCCACAAAATCAGACCCAGATTGACCCAACCCACCTCTTGTGTCTCCCCTTTTCCTCATAGATTGTAAGCTTGCGAGCAGCAGGGCCCTCATTCCTCCTGGTATCTGTTTTGAACTGTGATTTCTGTTATGCTGTAATGTCTGTTGTCTGTATAAGTCCCCTCTATAAGTTGTAAAGCGCTGCGGAATATGTTGGCGCTATATAAATAAAATTATTATTATTATTATTATTAACCCACCAAATCGGACCGCCTGAGGGGCACCCAAGTGTGAAAGTCTTGCAGGGGCAGCCCGGGCACCATTCCAAAGCACTATCTGTAGTTCCTTCAGGAAATACCCATCTAGTTATAGTGCTTTGGAACAAAGCACTATACTGTTATTCCACCGTGGTAAACTTCTTCTTATTCTTATTATTCAGTCCGCACGTAATGCGGCCCGAACCGCTAAACTCACAGACTCCAGTGAGGTGTCATTTCGAAGCCAGCGTTCCTGAGAGGTGTGCTAAGTATTTTTCGTGTCGATCGGATTTGTAGTTTTTGCGCAATTTGTGTTTGAAAAAAGTCTTTCAATGCGTTTCAATGGAGAAATTTTCCTATACGTTTATAATGGGCTGGTTTCTGAGGCAATTTCTAAAAATAACTGCCACCTGGCTGATTAGCTCATTGATATGCGCAGTCAGACACAGTTACTATGCCAACTCCTATGAAATCTACATCAGCTCACCAGGTCACAAGTTTTGTCAGATAATATCAGCTCTTAAAGTGACAGTACAGCACAATTCCAAACCACTATCCGTAGTCTTATGATTATTAGACTGTGGCCCGATTCTAACTCATCGGGTATTCTAGAATATGTATGTCCACGTAGTATATTGCACAGCCACGCAGTATACAGTGCAGAGCCGTGCAGTACACAGCGCAGAGCTGCGCAGTACACAGCGCAGAGCCGCGCAGTACACAGCGCAGAGCCGCGCAGTACAAAGCGCAGAGCCGCGCAGTACACAGCGCAGAGCCGCGCAGTACACAGCGCAGAGCCGTGCAGTACACAGCGCAGAGCCGCGCAGTATAAAGCGCAGAGCCGTGCAGTACACAGCGCAGAGCCGCGCAGTACACAGCGCAGAGCCGTGCAGTACACAGCGCAGAGCCGCGCAGTATAAAGCGCAGAGCCGTGCAGTACACAGCGCAGAGCCGCGCAGTACACAGCGCAGAGCCGCGCAGTACACAGCGCAGAGCCGCGCAGTATAAAGCGCAGAGCCGCGCAGTACACAGCGCAGAGCCGCGCAGTACACAGCGCAGAGCCGTGCAGTACACAGCGCAGAGCCGCGCAGTTTAAAGCGCAGAGCCGTGCAGTACACAGCGCAGAGCCGCGCAGTACACAGCGCAGAGCCGTGCAGTACACAGCGCAGAGCCGCGCAGTATAAAGCGCAGAGCCGTGCAGTACACAGCGCAGAGCTGCGCAGTACACAGCGCAGAGCCGCGCAGTACACAGCGCAGAGCCGCGCAGTATAAAGCGCTGAGCCGCGCAGTATAAAGCGCAGAGCCGCGCAGTACACAGCGCAGAGCCATGCAGTACACAGCGCAAAGCCGCGCAGTATAAAGCGCAGAGCCGCGCAGTATAAAGCGGAGAGCCGCGCAGTACACAGCGCAGAGCCGAGCAGTACACAGCGCAGAGCCGCGCAGTAGACAGCGCAGAGCCGTGCAGTACAGAGCGCAGAGCCGCACAGTATAAAGCGCAGAGCCGCGCAGTATACCGCGCAGAGCCGTGCAGTACACAGCGCAGAGCCGCGCAGTACACAGCGCAGAGCCGCGCAGTACACAGCGCAGAGCCGCGCAGTACACAGCGCAGAGCCGAGCAGTACACAGCGCAGAGCCGCGCAGTACACAGCGCAGAGCCGCGCAATACACAGCGCAGAGCCGCGCAGTATACAGCGCAGAGCTGCGCAGTACACAGCGCAGAGCCGCGCAGTACAGAGCGCAGAGCCGCACAGTATAAAGCGCAGAGCCGCGCAGTACACAGCGCAGAGCCGCGCAGAGCCGCGCAGTACACAGCGCAGAGCCGAGCAGTACACAGCGCAGAGCCGCGCAGTACACAGCGCAGAGCCGCGCAATACACAGCGCAGAGCCGCGCAGTATACAGCGCAGAGCTGCGCAGTACACAGCGCAGAGCCGCGCAGTACAGAGCGCAGAGCCGCACAGTATAAAGCGCAGAGCCGCGCAGTACACAGCGCAGAGCCGCGCAGTACACAGCGCAGAGCCGCGCAGTACACAGTGCAGAGCCGCACAGTACACAGCGCAGAGCCACGCAGTACACAGCGCAGAGCCACCCAGTATACAGCGCAGAGCCGCGCAGTACGCAGCGTAGAGCCACGCAGTATGCAGCGCAGAGCCGCGCAGTATACAGCGCTGAGCCGCGTAGTATACAGCGCAGAGCCCCGCAGTATACAGTGCAGAGCCCCGCAGTATACAGCGCAGACACACGCAGTACACAGCACGGACACGCGCAGTACACAGCGCAGAGCCACGCAGTACACAGCGCAGAGCCGCGTAGTATACAGCGAAGAGCCACGCAGTATATAGCGCAGAGCCGCGCAGTACAAAGCGCAGAGCTGCACAGTATACAGCGCAGAGCCGCGCAGTATACAGCGCAGAACGCGCAGTACACAGTGCAGAGCCGCGCAGTACACAGCGCAGAGCCGTGCAGTACACAGCGCAGAGCCGCGCAGTACACAGCGCAGAGCCACGCAGTATACAGCGCAGAGCCGCGTAGTATACAGCGCAGAGCCACGCAGTATACAGCACAGAGCCACGCAGTATACAGCGCAGAGCCACGTAGTTATACTGCCCAGTCACGTAGTATATTGTCCAGTCACATAGTATACTGCATATCCCTGTTAAAAAAAAAAAGAATTAAAATAAAAAAGTTACATACTCACCTCCTGGAGCGGCCGGTATCTGATGGTTGTTGCACCTCCTAGAGCGGCCGGTACACGATGCTTGTTGCACCTGGAGTGGCCGGTACCCGATGCTTGTTGCGCGCTCCGGTCCCAAGAGTGCATTGCGGTTTCACGAGATGATGACGTAGCGGTGTTGTGAGACAGAAAGACGGAAGTGCCCTTAGATAATTAGATAGTAGATTACCCCGCTCACCAATTCGGAACCCGAGAGGCCCGGCCCACCAAATCGGACCCCGAGGGGCCCGGCCCACCAAATCGGACCCAGAGTGACCCCGCCCCCTAAATCAGACCCAGAGTGACCCCGCCCACCAAATCGGACCCAGAGTGGCTCCGCCCACCAAATCGGACCCAGAGTGACCCCTTCCACCAAATCAGACCCAGAGTGACCCCTTCCACCAAATCGGACCGAGAGTGACCCCTTCCACCAAATCGGGCCCAGAGTGACCCCGCCCACCAAATCGGACCCAGAGTGACCCCACCCACCAAATCGGACCCTGAGGTGCCCAGCCCACCAAATCAGACCCTGAGGTGCCCAGCCCACCAAATCGGACCGAGTGACCCCACCCACCAAATTGGTCCCTAAGGTGCCCCGCCCACCAAATCGGACCCAGAGTGGCTCCGCCCACCGAATCGGACCCAGAGTGGCCGCGCCCACAGAATCGGACCAAAAGTGACCCCGCCCACCGAATCGGACCTAGATTTACCCCGCCCACAAAATCAGACCCAGATTGACCCAACCCACCAAATCGGACCGCCTGAGGGGCACCCAAGTGTGAAAGTCTTGCAGGGGCAGTCCGGGCACCATTCCAAAGCACTATCTGTAGTTCCTTCAGGAAATACCCATCTAGTATTATTATTGTAATCCGAACTTGGTAAACTTATTATTATTCAGTTTTTTTCCGCAATTAATGCGGCCCAAACCGCTGCACGCAAAGACTCCAGTGAGGCGTCCTTTCGAAGCCAGCGTCCACGAGAGGTGTGCTAAGTATTTTTCGTGTCGATCCGATTTGTAGTTTTTTTAAAAATTGTTTTTTTTAAAAAAAAAAAAAATCCCATAGGAAATAATGGCGAACTTTCCATTACCCCCAACTTGACCTTCCAAAGGTGGCAGCTATGCAAATGTACTGTGTCCATTTTAGGACCTGATCATTTATCAAAGTCAAACATCAGAATAAAGTGACTATGACACCCTTTCGTCCCGTGTGTGAAAAGTAAGTGCACACCCGGTCCCGTGGGTGAAAAATAAGTGCACCCCAATCCCGTGGGTGAAAAGTAAGTGCACCGAGTGACCCCCGCCCCCAAATCGGACCCAGAGTGACCCGGGCCACCAAATCGGACCCAGAGTGACCCGGGCCACCAAATCGGACCCAGAGTGACCCGGGCCACCAAATCGGACCCAGAGTGACCCGGGCCACCAAATCGGACCCAGAGTGACCCGGGCCACCAAATCGGACCCAGAGTGACCCTGGCCACCAAATCGGACCCAGAGTGACCCGGCCCACCAAATCGGACCCAGAGTGACCTGGCCCACCAAATCGGACCCAGAGTGGCGCCGCCCGCCAAATCGGACCCAGAGTGGCGCCGCCCGCCAAATCGGACCCAGAGTGGCGCCGCCCGCCAAATCGGACCCAGAGTAGCGCCGCCCGCCAAATCGGACCCAGAGTGGCGCCGCCCGCCAAGTCGGACCCAGAGTGGCGCCGCCCGCCAAATCGGACCCAGTGTGGCGCCGCCCGCCAAATCGGACCCAGAGTGGCGCCGCCCGCCAAATCGGACCCAGAGTGGCGCCGCCCGCCAAATCGGACCCAGAGTGGCGCCGCCCGCCAAATCGGACCCAGAGTGGCGCCGCCCGCCAAATCGGACCCAGAGTGGCGCCGCCCGCCAAATCGGACCCAGAGTGGCGCCGCCCGCCAAATCGGACCCAGAGTGGCGCCGCCCGCCAAATCGGACCCAGAGTGACCCGGGCCACCAACTCGGACCCAGAGTGACCCGGGCCACCAAATCGGACCCAGAGTGACCCGGGCCACCAAATCGGACCCAGAGTGACCCTGGCCACCAAATCGGACCCAGAGTGACCCGGGCCACCAAATCGGACCCAGAGTGACCCGGGCCACCAAATCGGACCCAGAGTGACCCGCCCACCAAATCGGACCCAGAGTGACCCGGGCCACCAAATCGGACCCAGAGTGACCCGGGCCACCAAATCGGACCCAGAGTGACCCGGTCCACCAAATCGGACCCAGAGTGACCCGGTCCACCAAATCGGACCCAGAGTGACCCGGTCCACCAAATCGGACCCAGAGTGACCCGGTCCACCAAATCGGACCCAGAGTGACCCGGGCCACCAAATCGGACCCAGAGTGACCCGGGCCATCAAATCGGACCCAGAGTGGCCTCAACCCTGAGGGGCTACAACTACCAAACCAGCGCCTGAGGGGCACCCAAGTGTGAAAGTCTTGCAGGGGCAGCCCGGGCACCATTCCAAAGCACTATCTGTAGTTCCTTCAGGAAATACCCATCTAGTATTATTATTGTAATCCGAACTTGGTAAACTTATTATTATTCAGTTTTTTTCCGCAATTAATGCGGCCCAAACCGCTGCACGCAAAGACTCCAGTGAGGCGGCATTTCGAAGCCAGCATCCACGAGAGGTGTGCTAAGTATTTTTCGTGTTGATCCGATTTGTAGTTTTTTTAAAAATTGCATTTAAAAAAAAAAAATTCCCATAGGAAATAATGGCGAACTTTCCATTACCCCCAACTTGATCTGCCAAAGATGGCAGCTACGCAAATGTACAGTGTCCATTTTAGGACATGATCATTTATCAAAGTCAAACATCAGAATAAAGTGACTATGACACCCTCTCGTCCCGTGTGTGAAAAGTAAGTGCCCCCCGGCCCCCGGCCCCGTGTGCAAAAGTAAGTGCGCCCCCGGCCCCGTGTGCAAAAGTAAGTGTGCCCCCGGCCCCGTGTGCAAAAGTAAGTGCGCCCCCGGCCCCGTGTGCAAAAGTAAGTGCGCCCCCGGCCCCGTGTGCAAAAGTAAGTGCGCCCCCGGCCCCGTGTGCAAAAGTAAGTGCGCCCCCGGCCCCGTGTGCAAAAGTAAGTGCGCCCCCGGCCCCGTGTGCAAAAGTAAGTGCGCCCCCGGCCCCGTGTGCAAAAGTAAGTGCGCCCCCGGCCCCGTGTGCAAAAGTAAGTACGCCCCCGGCCCTGTCATGGTTCCCAATGGCAAGGGAATGTCAGAAACATATAAATAACGGACGAGCTCTTGGGTGATGGAATCTCGAGCTGACCGTGAGCTAAATCTACCACACAACTAATAGCAGCCAGGGAGCATACCTACGATTAACCCTAGATGCCACGCGCCAGCCGGAGGACTAACTACGCCTGGTAGAGGAAGAAACAGACCTGGCTTACCTCTAGTGAAATACCCCAAAGATGATAGAAGCCCCCCACATATAATAACGGTGAGTTCAGAGGAAAAGACATACACAGTATGAAAGTAGATTTAGCAAAGAGAGGTCCACTTACTAGATAGCAGAAGGATACAAAAGGGGACTTCACGGTCAGCTGAAAACCCTTTCAAAATACCATCCTGAAATTACTTTAAAACTCCTGTGTCAACTCATGACACAGGAGTGGCAATTTCAGCCCGCAAGAGCTTCCAGCTACAGAGAATCACAGAACTGTAAACTGGACAAAAGATACAAAAAGAAAAGGACTAAGAGTCCACTTAGCTGATCAGCAGACTAGTAGCAGGAACATGCAACCGAATGGCTCTAGTTACAATGATGACCGGCAAGGAAATGACTGGAGAGCAAGGTTAAATAGGAAACTCCCAAATACTGATGGGAGCAGGTGAACTGAGACCGAAAAGCACACACAAGTCACCAGTACCACCAGCAACCACCAGGGGAGCCCAAAAGCAGATTCACAACACGGCCCCGTGTGCAAAAGTAAGTGCGCCCCCGTCCCCGTGTGCAAAAGTAAGTGCGCCCCCGGCCCCGTGTGCAAAAGTAAGTGCGCCCCCGGCCCCGTGTGCAAAAGTAAGTGCGCCCCCGGCCCCGTGTGCAAAAGTAAGTGTGCCCCCGGCCCCGTGTGCAAAAGTAAGTGCGCCCCCGGCCCCGTGTTCAAAAGTAAGTGCGCCCCCGGCCCCGTGTGCAAAAGTAAGTGCGCCCCCGGCCCCGTGTGCAAAAGTAAGTGCGCCCCCTGCTCCGTGTGCAAAAGTATGTGCGCCCCGGCCCCATGTGCAAAAGTATGTGCGCCCCCGGCCCCGTGTGCAAAAGTATGTGCGCCCCCGGCCCCGTGTGCAAAAGTAAGTGCGCCCCCGGCCCCGTGTGCAAAAGTAAGTGCGCCCCCGTCCCCGTGTGCAAAAGTAAGTGCGCCCCCGGCCCCGTGTGCAAAAGTAAGTGCGCCCCCGGCCCCGTGTGCAAAAGTAAGTGCGCCCCCGGCCCCGTGTGCAAAAGTAAGTGCGCCCCCGGCCCCGTGTGCAAAAGTAAGTGCACCCCCGGCCCCGTGTGCAAAAGTAAGTGCGCCCCCGGCCCCGTGTGCAAAAGTAAGTGCGCCCCCGGCCCCGTGTGCAAAAGTAAGTGCGCCCCCGGCCCCGTGTGCAAAAGTAAGTGCGCCCCCGGCCCCGTGTGCAAAAGTAAGTGCGCCCCCGGCCCCGTGTGCAAAAGTAAGTGCGCCCCCGGCCCCGTGTGCAAAAGTAAGTGCGCCCCCGGCCCCGTGTGCAAAAGTAAGTGCGCCCCCGGCCCCGTGTGCAAAAGTAAGTGCGCCCCCGGGTCCGTGTGCAAAAGTAAGTGCCCCCCCCTGGTCCCGGGTGTGGAAAAGTAAGTAGCCCCCCGATCCCGTGTGTGAAAAGTGCTGCTGTAAAGCTGGCAGCGCTGTTCAAGCACCATGTATTTCCTTCAGGAAATGCCCATCTAGTTATTATGGTGCTTGATCCTCCTAGGTTCAAGCAACATATTGTAATCCGATTTCTTATATTTTATTATTATTATTCTTCTCCGCGTTTTCCGCAATTAATGCGGCCCGAACCGCTCGGCGCAGAGACCCCGTTCAGGCGGCGTTTCAAAGGCCTTGGTGGGGACAGGTGTGCTATGACTTTTATAGTCAATCCGATATGTAGATTTTATTTAAATCGCATTTTTTTAAAAAAATTTCCCATAGGAAATAATGGCGAACTTTCCATTACCCCCAACTTGAACTTCCAAAGATGGCAGCTATGCAAATGTACGGTGTCCATTTTAGGACATGATCATTTATCAAAGTCAAACATCAGAATAAAGTGACTATGACACCCTCTCGTCCCGTGTGTGAAAAGTAAGTGCCCCCCGACCCCGTGTGTGAAAAGTAAGTGCCCCCCCGGCCCCGTGTGTGAAAAGTAAGTGCCCCCCCCGGCCCCGTGTGTGAAAAGTAAGTGCCCCCCCGGCCCCGTGTGTGAAAAGTAAGTGCCCCTCCGGCCCTGTGTGTGAAAAGTAAGTGCCCCCCCCGGCCCCGTGTGTGAAAAGTAAGTGCGCCCCCGGCCCCGTGTGCAAAAGTAAGTGCCCCCCGGCCCCGTGTGTGAAAAGTAAGTGCGCCCCCGGCCCCGTGTGCAAAAGTAAGTGCGCCCCCGGCCCCGTGTGCAAAAGTAAGTGCGCCCCCGTCCCCGTGTGCAAAAGTAAGTGCGCCCCCGGCCCCGTGTGCAAAAGTAAGTGCGCCCCCGGCCCCGTGTGCAAAAGTAAGTGCGCCCCCGGCCCCGTGTGCAAAAGTAAGTGCGCCCCCGGCCCCGTGTGCAAAAGTAAGTGCGCCCCCGGCCCCATGTGCAAAAGTAAGTGCGCCCCCGGCCCCGTGTGCAAAAGTAAGTGCGCCCCCGGCCCCGTGTGCAAAAGTAAGTGCGCCCCCGGCCCCGGGTGCGGAAAAGTAAGTGCACCCCCGGCCCCGGGTGCGGAAAAGTAAGTGCGCCCCCGGCCCCGGGTGCGGAAAAGTAAGTGCGCCCCCGGCCCCGGGTGCGGAAAAGTAAGTGCGCCCCCGGCCCCCGGGTGCGGAAAAGTAAGTGCGCCCCCGGCCCCGGGTGCGGAAAAGTAAGTGCGCCCCCGGCCCCGGGTGCGGAAAAGTAAGTGCGCCCCCGGCCCCGGGTGTGGAAAAGTAAGTGCGCCCCCGGCCCCGGGTGTGGAAAAGTAAGTGCGCCCCCGGCCCCGGGTGTGGAAAAGTAAGTGCGCCCCCGGCCCCGGGTGTGGAAAAGTAAGTGCGCCCCCGGCCCCGGGTGTGGAAAAGTAAGTGCGCCCCCGGCCCCGGGTGTGGAAAAGTAAGTGCGCCCCCGGCCCCGGGTGTGGAAAAGTAAGTGCGCCCCCGGCCCCGGGTGTGGAAAAGTAAGTGCGCCCCCGGCCCCGGGTGTGGAAAAGTAAGTGCGCCCCCGGCCCCGGGTGTGGAACAGTAAGTGCGCCCCCGGCCCCGGGTGTGGAAAAGTAAGTGCGCCCCCGGCCCCGGGTGTGGAAAAGTAAGTGCGCCCCCGGCCCCGGGTGTGGAAAAGTAAGTGCGCCCCCGGCCCCGGGTGTGGAAAAGTAAGTGCGCCCCCGGCCCCGGGTGTGGAAAAGTAAGTGCGCCCCCGGCCCCGGGTGTGGAAAAGTAAGTGCGCCCCCGGCCCCGGGTGTGGAAAAGTAAGTGCGCCCCCGGCCCCGGGTGTGGAAAAGTAAGTGCGCCCCCCTGGTCCCGTGTGTGAAAAGTGCTGCTGTAAAGCTGGCAGCGCTGTTCAAGCACCATGTATTTCCTTCAGGAAATGCCCATCTAGTTATTATTCTTCTCCGCGTTTTCCGCAATTAATGCGGCCCGAACCGCTCGGCGCAGAGACGGCGTTCAGACGGCGTTTCGAAGGCCTCGGTGGGGACAGGTGTGCTATGACTTTTATAGTTGATCCGATATGTAGGTTTTTTTTTAAATCGCATCTAAAAAAAAAAAATTCCCATAGGAAATAATGGCAAACTTTCCATTACCCCCAACTTGACCTTCCAAAGATGGCAGCTATGCAAATGTACGGTGTCCATTATAGGACATGATCATTTATCAAAGTCAAACATCAGAATAAAGTGACTATGACACCCTCTCGTCCCGTGTGTGAAAAGTAAGTGCGCCCCCGGCCCCGGGTGTGGAAAAGTAAGTGCGCCCCCGGCCCCGGGTGTGGAAAAGTAAGTGCGCCCCCGGCCCCGGGTGTGGAAAAGTAAGTGCGCCCCCGGCCCCGGGTGTGGAAAAGTGCGCCCCCGGCCCCGGGTGTGGAAAAGTAAGTGCGCCCCCGGCCCCGGGTGTGGAAAAGTAAGTGCGCCCCCGGCCCCGGGTGTGGAAAAGTAAGTGCGCCCCCGGCCCCGGGTGTGGAAAAGTAAGTGCGCCCCCGGCCCCGGGTGTGGAAAAGTAAGTGCGCCCCCGGCCCCGGGTGTGGAAAAGTAAGTGCGCCCCGGTCCCGGGTGTGGAAAAGTAAGTGGCCCCCCTGGTCCCGTGTGTGAAAAGTGCTGCTGTAAAGCTGGCAGCGCTGTTCAAGCACCATGTATTTCCTTCAGGAAATGCCCATCTAGTTATTATTCTTCTCCGCGTTTTCCGCAATTAATGCGGCCCGAACCGCTCGGCGCAGAGACCCCGTTCAGGCGGCGTTTCGAAGGCCTCGGTGGGGACAGGTGTGCTATGACTTTTATAATTGATCCGATATGTAGTTTTTTTTTTAAATTGCATTTAAAAAAAAAAAAATTCCCATAGGAAATAATGGCGAACTTTCCATTACCCCCAACTTGACCTTCCAAAGATGGCAGCTATGCAAATGTACGGTGTCCATTTTAGGACATGATCATTTATCAAAGTCAAACATCAGAATAAAGTGACTACGACACCCTCTCGTCCCGTGTGTGAAAAGTAAGTTCCCCCGGCCACGTGTGTGAAAAGTAAGTGCCCCCCGGCCCCGTGTGTGAAAAGTAAGTGCCCCCTTGGCCCCGTGTGTGAAAAGTAAGTGCCCCCCCACCCCGTGTGTGAAAAGTAAATGCCCCCCCCGCCCCGTGTGTGAAAAGTAAGTGCCCCCCCCGGCTGCGTGTGTGAAAAGTAAGTGCCCCCCAGCCCCGTGTGTGAAAAGTGCCCCCCCGGCCCCGTGTGTGAAAAGTAAGTGCGCCACCGGCCCCGTGTGCAAAAGTAAGTGCGCCCCCGGCCCCGTGTGCAAAGGTAAGTGTGCCCCGGCCCCGTGTGCAAAAGTAAGTGCGCCCCCGGCCCCGTGTGCAAAAGTAAGTGCGCCCCCGGCCCCGTGTGCAAAAGTAAGTGCGCCCCCGGCCCCGTGTGCAAAAGTAAGTGCGCCCCCGGCCCCGTGTGTGAAAAGTAAGTGCCCCCCCGGCCCCGTGTGCAAAAGTAAGTGCGCCCCCGGCCCCGTGTGCAAAAGAAAGTGCGCCCCCGTAACCGTGTGCAAAAGTAAGTGCGCCCCCGGCCCCGTGTGCAAAAGTAAGTGCGCCCCCGGCCCCGTGTGCAAAAGTAAGTGCGCCCCCGGCCCCGTGTGCAAAAGTAAGTGCGCCCCCAGCCCCATGTGCAAAAGTAAGTGCGCCCCCGGGCCCGTGTGCAAAAGGAAGTGCGCCCCCGGCCCCGTGTGCAAACGTAAGTGCGCCCCCGGCCCCGTGTGCAAAAGTAAGTGCGGCCCGTGTGCAAAGGTAAGTGCGCCCCGGCCCCGTGTGCAAAAGTAAGTGCGCCCCCGGCCCCGTGTGCAAAAGTAAGTGCGCCCCCGGCCCCATGTGCAAAAGTAAGTGCGCCCCCGGCCCCGTGTGCAAAAGTAAGTGCGCCCCCGGCCCCGTGTGCAAAAGTAAGTGCGCCCCGGCCCCGTGTGCAAAAGTAGGTGCGCCCCTGGCCCCGTGTGCAAAAGTGCGCCCCCGGCCCCGTGTGCAAAAGTAAGTGTGCCCCCGGCCCCGTGTGCAAAAGTAAGTGCGCCCCCGGCCCCGTGTGCAAAAGTAAGTGCGCCCCGGCCCCGTGTGCAAAAGTAAGTGCGCCCCCGGCCCCGTGTGCAAAAGTAAGTGCGCCCCCGGCCCCGTGTGCAAAAGTAAGTGCGCCCCCGGCCCCGTGTGTGAAAAGTAAGTGAAGTGCCCCCCCGGCCCCGTGTGCAAAAGTAAGTTCGCCCCCGTAACCGTGTGCAAAAGTAAGTGCGCCCCCGGCCCTGTGTGCAAAAGTAAGTGCGCCCCCGGCCCCGTGTGCAAAAGTAAGTGCGCCCCCAGCCCCGTGTGCAAAAGTAAGTACGCCCCCGTGCCCGTGTGCAAAAGTAAGTGCGCCCCCGGCCCCGTGTGCAAAAGTAAGTGCGCCCCCGGCCCCGTGTGCAAAAGTAAGTGCGGCCCGTGTGCAAAGGTAAGTGCGCCCCCGGCCCCGTGTGCAAAAGTAAGTGCGCCCCCGGCCCCGTGTGCAAAAGTAAGTGCGCCCCCGGCCCCGTGTGCAAAAGTAAGTGCGCCCCCGGCCCCGTGTGCAAAAGTAAGTGCGCCCCGGCCCCGTGTGCAAAAGTAGGTGCGCCCCTGGCCCCGTGTGCAAAAGTAAGTGCGCCCCCGGCCCCGTGTGCAAAAGTAAGTGCGCCCCCGGCCCCGTGTGCAAAAGTAAGTGCGCCCCGGCCCCGTGTGCAAAAGTAGGTGCGCCCCTGGCCCCGTGTGCAAAAGTGCGCCCCCGGCCCCGTGTGCAAAAGTAAGTGCGGCCCGTGTGCAAAGGTAAGTGCGCCCCGGCCCCGTGTGCAAAAGTAAGTGCGCCCCCGGCCCCATGTGCAAAAGTAAGTGCGCCCCCGGCCCCGTGTGCAAAAGTAAGTGCGCCCCCGGCCCCGTGTGTGAAAAGTAAGTGAAGTGCCCCCCCCGGCCCCGTGTGCAAAAGTAAGTGCGCCCCCGGCCCCGTGTGCAAAAGTAAGTTCGCCCCCGTAACCGTGTGCAAAAGTAAGTGCGCCCCCGGCCCTGTGTGCAAAAGTAAGTGCGCCCCCGGCCCCGTGTGCAAAAGTAAGTGCGCCCCCAGCCCCGTGTGCAAAAGTAAGTACGCCCCCGTGCCCGTGTGCAAAAGTAAGTGCGCCCCCGGCCCCGTGTGCAAAAGTAAGTGCGCCCCCGGCCCCGTGTGCAAAAGTAAGTGCGGCCCGTGTGCAAAGGTAAGTGCGCCCCGGCCCCGTGTGCAAAAGTAAGTGCGCCCCCGGCCCCGTGTGCAAAAGTAAGTGCGCCCCCGGCCCCGTGTGCAAAAGTAAGTGCGCCCCCGGCCCCGTGTGCAAAAGTAAGTGCGCCCCCGGCCCCGTGTGCAAAAGTAAGTGCGCCCCGGCCCCGTGTGCAAAAGTAGGTGCGCCCCTGGCCCCGTGTGCAAAAGTAAGTGCGCCCCCGGCCCCGTGTGCAAAAAGTAAGTGCACCCCCGGCCCCGTGTGCAAAAGTAAGTGCGCCCCCGGCCCCGTGTGCAAAAGTAAGTGCACCCCCGGCCCCGTGTGCAAAAGTAAGTGCGCCCCGGTCCCGGGTGTGCAAAAGTAAGTGCGCCCCGGTCCCGGGTGTGGAAAAGTAAGTGCTCCCCTGGTCCCGGGTGTGGAAAAGTAAGTGGCCCCCCTGGTCCCGTGTGTGAAAAGTGCTGCTGTAAAGCTGGCAGCGCTGTTCAAGCCCCATGTATTTCCTTCAGGAAATGCCCATCTAGTTATAGTGCTTTGGAACAAAGCACTATATTGTAATCCGATCGTGGTAAACTTCTACTTCTTATTATTATAGTGCTTTGGAACAAAGCACTATACTGTAATTCCATCGTGGATAACTTCTTCTTATTATAGTGCTTTGGAACAAAGCACTATACTGTTATTCCACCGTGGATAACTTCTTCTTATTATGTGCTTTGGAACAAAGCACTATACTGTTATTCCACCGTGGTAAACTTTTTCTTCTTATTATAGTGCTTTGGAACAAAGCACTATACTGTTATTCCACCGTGGTAAACTTCTTCTTATTCTTATTATTCAGTCCGCACGTAATGCGGCCCGAACCGCTAAACTCACAGACTCCAGTGAGGTGTCATTTCGAAGCCAGCGTTCCTGAGAGGTGTGCTAAGTATTTTTCGTGCCGATCGGATTTGTAGTTTTTGCGCAATTTGTGTTTGAAAAAAGTCTTTCAATGCGTTTCAATAGGGAAATTGTCCCATACGTTTATAATGGGCTGGTTTCTGAGGCAATTTCTAAAAATAACTGCCACCTGGCTGATTAGCTCATTGATATGCGCAGTCAGACACAGTTACTATGCCAACGCCTATGAAGTCTACATCAGCTCACCAGGTCACAAGTTTTGTCAGATAATATCAGCTCTTAAAGTGACAGTACAGCACAATTCCAAACCACTATCTGTAGTCTTATGATTATTAGACTGTGGCCCGATTCTAACTCATCGGGTATTCTAGAATATGTATGTCCACGAAGTATATTGCACAGCCACGCAGTATACAGTGCAGAGCCGCGCAGTACACACCGCAGAGCCGCGCAGTACACAGCGCAGAGCCGCGCAGTACACAGCGCAGAGCCGCGCAGTACACAGCGCAGAGCCGCGCAGTACACAGCGCAGAGCCGCGCAGTACACAGCGCAGAGCCGCGCAGTACAAAGCGCAGAGTCGCGCAGTATAAAGCGCAGAGCCGCGCAGTACACAGCGCAGAGCCGCGCAGTACACAGCGCAGAGCCGCGCAGTACACAGCGCAGAGCCGCACAGTACAAAGCGCAGAGCCGCGCAGTATAAAGCGCAGAGTCGCGCAGTACACAGCGCAGAGCCGCGCAGTACACAGAGCAGAGCCGCGCAGTATACAGCGCAGAGCCGCGCAGTACACAGCGCAGAGCCGCGCAGTACACAGCGCAGAGCCGCGCAGTACAAAGCGCAGAGTCGCGCAGTATAAAGCGCAGAGCCACGCAGTACAAAGCGCAGAGTCGCGCAGTATAAAGCGCAGAGCCGCGCAGTACACAGCGCAGAGCCGCGCAGTACACAGCGCAGAGCCGCGCAGTACACAGCGCAGAGCCGCGCAGTACAAAGCGCAGAGTCGCGCAGTATAAAGCGCAGAGCCACGCAGTACACAGCGCAGAGCCGCGCAGTACACAGCGCAGAGCCGCGCAGTACACAGCGCAGAGCCGCGCAGTACACAGCGCAGAGCCGCGCAGTACACAGCGCAGAGCCGCGCAGTACACAGCGCAGAGCCGCGCAGTACACAGCGCAGAGCCGCGCAGTACAAAGCGCAGAGTCGCGCAGTATGAAGCGCAGAGCCGCGCAGTACACAGCGCAGAGCCGCGCAGTACACAGCGCAGAGCCGCGCAGTACACAGCGCAGAGCCGCGCAGTATACAGCGCAGAGCCGCGCAGTACACAGCGCAGAGCCGCGCAGTACACAGCGCAGAGCCGCGCAGTACACAGCGCAGAGCCGCGCAGAGCCGCGCAGTACAAAGCGCAGAGTCGCGCAGTATGAAGCGCAGAGCCGCGCAGTACACAGCGCAGAGCCGCGCAGTACACAGCGCAGAGCCGCGCAGTACACAGCGCAGAGCCGCGCAGTACACAGCGCAGAGCCGCGCAGTACACAGCGCAGAGCCGCGCAGTACAAAGCGCAGAGTCGCGCAGTATAAAGCGCAGAGCCGCGCAGTACACAGCGCAGAGCCGCGCAGTACACAGTGCAGAGCCGCGCAGTACACAGCGCAGAGCCGCGCAGTATACAGCGCAGAGCCGCGCAGTACACAGCGCAGAGCCGCGCAGTACACAGCGCAGAGCCGCGCAGTACACAGCGCAGAGCCGCGCAGTACACAGCGCAGAGCCGCGCAGTACAAAGCGCAGAGCCGCGCAGTATAAAGCGCAGAGCCGAGCAGTACACAGCGCAGAGCCGAGCAGTACACAGCGCAGAGCCGCGCAGTATAAAGCGGAGAGCCGCGCAGTACACAGCGCAGAGCCGCGCAGTACACAGCGCAGAGCCGCGCAGTACACAGCGCAGAGCCGCGCAGTACACAGCGCAGAGCCGCGCAGTACACAGCGCAGAGCCGCGCAGTACAGAGCGCAGAGCCGCGCAGTATACCGCGCAGAGCCGTGCAGTGCACAGCGCAGAGCCGCGCAGTACACAGTGCAGAGCCGCGCAGTGTAAAGCGCAGAGCCGCGCAGTGTAAAGCGCAGAGCCGCGCAGTACACAGCGCAGAGCCGCGCAGTACACAGCGCAGAGCCGCGCAGTACACAGCGCAGAGCCGCGCAGTACACAGCGCAGAGCCGCGCAGTACACAGCGCAGAGCCGCGCAGTACACAGCGCAGAGCCGCGCAGTACACAGCGCAGAGCCGCGCAGTATACAGCGCAGAGCCGCGCAGTACACAGCGCAGAGCCGCCCAGTATACAGCGCAGAGCCGCGCAGTATACAGCGCAGAGCCGCGCAGTACACAGCGTAGAGCCACGCAGTATACAGCGCAGAGCCGCGCAGTATACAGCGCAGAGCCGCGTAGTATACAGCGCAGAGCCCCGCAGTATACAGTGCAGAGCCCCGCAGTATACAGCGCAGAGCCGTGCAGTACACAGTGCAGAGCCGCGCAGTACACAGCGCAGAGCCGCGCAGTATACAGCGCAGACACACGCAGTACACAGCACGGACACGCGCAGTACACAGCGCAGAGCCGCGCAGTACACAGCGCAGAGCCGCGTAGTATACAGCGAAGAGCCACGCAGTATATAGCGCAGAGCCGCGCAGTACAAAGCGCAGAGCCGCGCAGTATACAGCGCAGAGCCGCGTAGTATACAGCGCAGAGCCGCGTAGTATACAGCGCAGAGCCACGCAGTATACAGCGCAGAGCCACGCAGTATACAGCGCAGAGCCACGTAGTTATACTGCCCAGTCACGTAGTATATTGTCCAGTCACATAGTATACTGCATATCCCTGTCAAAAAAAAAAAAAAGAATTAAAATAAAAAAGTTACATACTCACCTCCTGGAGCGGCCGGTATCTGATGGTTGTTGCACCTCCTAGAGCGGCCGGTACACGATGCTTGTTGCACCTGGAGTGGCCGGTACCCGATGCTTGTTGCGCGCTCCGGTCCCAAGAGTGCATTGCGGTCTCATGAGATGATGACGTAGCGGTGTTGTGAGACAGAAAGACGGAAGTGCCCTTAGACAATTATATAGTAGATTACCCCGCTCACCAAATCGGACCCCGAGGGGCCCGGCTCACCAAATCGGACCCAGAGTGACCCCGCCCACCAAATCGGACCCAGAGTGACCCCGCCCACCAAATCGGACCCAGAGTGGCTCCGCCCACCAAATCGAACCCAGAGTGACCCCTTCCACCAAATCAGACCCAGAGTGACCCCTTCCACCAAATCGGACCCAGAGTGACCCCACCCACCAAATCGGACCCTGAGGTGCCCAGCCCACCAAATGAGACCCTGAGGTGCCCAGCCCACCAAATCGGACCGAGTGACCCCACCCACCAAATTGGTCCCTAAGGTGCCCCGCCCACCAAATCGGACCCAGAGTGGCTCCGCCCACCGAATCGGACCCAGAGTGGCCGCGCCCACAGAATCGGACCAAAAGTGACCCCGCCCACCGAATCGGACCTAGATTTACCCCGCCCACAAAATCAGACCCAGATTGACCCAACCCACCAAATCGGACCGCCTGAGGGGCACCCAAGTGTGAAAGTCTTGCAGGGGCAGCCCGGGCACCATTCCAAAGCACTATCTGTAGTTCCTTCAGGAAATACCCATCTAGTTCTTCTTATTATTCAGTCCGCACGTAATGCGGCCCGAACCGCTCCAGTGAGGTGTCATTTCGAAGCCAGCGTCCCTGAGAGGTGTGCTAAGTATTTTTCGTGTCGATCGGATTTGTAGTTTTGGCGCAATTTGCGTTTGAAAAAAGTGTCTCAATGCGTTTCAATAGGGAAATTTTCCAATACGTTTATAATGGGCCTGATTTCTGAGGCAATTTCTAAAAATAACTGCCACCTGGCTGATTAGCTCATTGATATGCGCAGTGAGACCCAGTTACTATGCCAACGCCTATAAACTCTACATCAGCCCACCAGGTCACAAGTTTTGTCAGATAATGTCTGCTCTTAAAGTGACAGTAGAGCACAATTCCAAAACACTATCTGTAGTCTTATAATTATTGCCCCGCTCACCAAATCGGACCCAGCCCACCAAATCGGACCAGAGTGCCCCCTCTTGCCAAATCGGACCCAGAGTGGCGCCGCCTGCAAAATCGGACCCAGAGTGGCGCCGCCCGCCAAATCGGACCCAGAGTGGCGCCGCCCACCAAATCGGACCCAGAGTGGCGCCGCCCGCCAAATCGGACCCAGAGTGGCGCCACCCGCCAAATCGGACCCAGAGTGGCGCCGCCCGCCAAATCGGACCCAGAGTGGCGCCAAATCGGACCCCGTTTTCTCTGTTATCAGCCATTCCCCTGTCCTGCTGTCAGTCTATTCTCCCTGTTATCAGCCATTCCTAGTCCTGCTGTCAGTCTATTCTCTCTGTTATCAGCCATTCCCCTGTCCTGCTGTCAGTCTATTTCTCTCTGTTATCAGCCATTCCCCGTCCTGCTGTCAGTCTATTTCTCTCTGTTATCAGCCATTCCCCTGTCCTGCTGTCAGTCTATTCTCACTGTTATCAGCCATTCCCTTGTCCTGCTGTTAGTCTATTCTCTGTTATCAGCCATTCCCTTATCCTGCTGTCAGTCAGAGTGACCCGGCCCACCAAATCGGACCCAGGGTGACCCGGCCCACCAAATCGGACCCAGAGTGACACGGCCCACCAAATTGGACCCAGAGTGACCCGGCCCACCAAATTGGACCCAGAGTGACCCGGCCCACCAAATCGAACCCAGAGTGACCCGGCCCACAAAATCGGACTCAGAGTGACCCCGCCCACCAAATCGGACCCAGAGTGACCCCGTCCACCCAATCAGACCCTGAGTGACCCCGCCCACCAAATCGGTCCCTGAGGTGCCCCGCCCACCAAATTGGACCCAGAGCGGCTCCGCCCACCAAATTGGTCCCAGAGTGACCCCACCCACCAAATCGGACCCAGAGTGGCCTCAACCCTGAGGGGCTACAACTACCAAACCAGCGCCTGAGGGGCACCCAAGTGTGAAAGTCTTGCAGGGGCAGCTCGGGCACCATTCCAAAGCACTATCTGTAGTTCCTTCAGGAAATACCCATCTAGTTATATTTTGTTATGCTAAATAGTCCTGTATATAATTTGAGTAACAGACAGCAAAAAAAGTGGTCCACCGGCCTACAATGCCCAAACTTGGAGCACGCAGATATATGAGGGCTGTCACGGAAATACCACACTGGCAAATATGTGGCCTTTTTTATTTTTTGAAGCTAAATAGTGCTGTATAGAATTAGAGTATAAGACAGCAAAAAAAGGGGTACACCGGCCTACAATGGCCAAACTTGGAGCACGCAGATATATGAGGGCTGTCACGGAAATACCACACTGGCAAATATGTGGCCTTTTTATAATTTTGGAAGCTAAATAGTGCTGTATAGAATTAGAGTATAAGACAGCAAAAAAAGGGGTCCACCGGCCTACAATAACCAAACTTGAAGCACGCAGAGATATGAGGGCTGTCACGGAAATACCACACTGGCAAAAATGTGGCCTGTTTTTTTTTTTAATGCAAAATAGTGCTGTATAGAATTAGAGTATCAGACAGCAAAAAAGTGATCCACCGGCCTACAATGCCCAAAGTTGGAGCACGCAGATATATGAGCCCTTTCTCGGTGAATTTAAAACACACACAAAAAAAAAGTGGCACAAGGCTAGCACACACAACTATGCTACGTATGCCTGACAAACTATAATTTTTCAACAAGCCTCAGTCTAGCAGAACAGACTGTATATTTTTGCTTTTTTGTGGTGAATTTTTTGAGAAAAAAATGCAACTAGGTATATAGTAAAGAAGCTGCTGCAGCAGCAGACAGATATGGAGCTTTGAGAGGGATTCACTGGGAGCAATGGACGCACATACAGTGCCTGCAGGCCTTGCACTGATGTGGATATGCTGTGCCCTGCCTACCTAGCGCTGCAATATCAGGACCCACAAATTAGCCCTAAAAAGGACTTTTGGTTTCTGAGGAGTTGTGGATTTAAGAGTTGCAGACCCACACTAACTCTAACAACCACGATTCTGACCCCATCTCAGCAGCAGCTCTCCCTACTCTCGCTGAATCTGGAGATGAATGCAGAGAGCAGGGCGGCGCCAGGTCTCTTATAAACAGGATGATGCTGTGTGGCCCAGCCAATCACTGCACGTCCACAACAAAGACGGCTGCCGCGTTTCATGGCCTGGCAGACAATCTCTGCACCGTGATTGGGTCTCTAAAGTCCACCAAAAATGCTGGGTGGAGACACCAGTTACCGCCGAATATTCCCGGAAATGCTCGGTGCTTGCCGAGTACACCCAGCATAGTAATACTTGGGCGAGTAAGGAGTAGTGGTGAGCACGTTCGCTCATCACTATTTACGTACGATTGTGTACGTTTGATTATGCGCGACATAAATAAGCGATTTACGTGAATAACTTCTGAACTACACAGAGTTGATAATTTTTTGGGCACATATTATTCAGGACATTGAGCTGGTCATTTTGAGTTCTAGAGGTCCAGGGTACCTCTTTTCAAATTGAACTTATGTACGATTGAGTACGTTTGATTATGTGCGACTAGGGTTGAGCGAAACGGGTCGTTCATTTTCAAAAGTCGCCGACTTTTGGCTAAGTCGGCGTCTCATGAAACCCGATCTGACCCCTGTGCTTGTCGGCCATGCGGTACGCGACTTTCGCGCCAAAGTCGCGTTTCAATGACGCGAAAAGCGCCATTTCTCAGCCAATGAAGGTGAACGCAGAGTGTGGGCAGCGTGATGACATAGGTCCTGGTCCCCACCATCTTAGAGAAGGGCATTGCAGTGATTGGCTTGCTGTCTGCGGCGTCACAGGGGCTATAAAGGGGCGTTCCCGCCGACCGCCATCTTACTGCTGCTGATCTGAGCTTAGGGAGAGGTTGCTGCCGCTTCGTCAGAAGCAGGGATAGCGTTAGGCAGGGTCCACTAACCACCAAACCGCTTGTGCTGTAGCGATTTCCACTGTCCAACACCACCTTCGGTGTGCAGGGACAGTGGAAGATATATATATATTTTTTTTCCCTCAGCGCTGTAGCTCATTGGGCTGTCCTAGAAGGCTCCGTGATAGCTGTATTGCTGTGTGTACGCCACTGTGGAAACCAACTGCTTTTTTCAAAGCACATATCCTCTTGTTCCTTCCTTTCTGCACAGCTATCTTTTTTGTTTGTCCACACTTTTTATTTAATTTGTGCATCAGTCCACTCCTATTGCTGCCTGCCATACCTGGCTTACATTACTGCAGGGAGATAGTAATTGTAGGACAGTCCCTGTTTTTTTTTTTTTTTCTTTTTTGTGGAAGATTAAGATTGGCATTTCTGCTACAGTGCCATCCCTGTGTGTGCCATCTCTCACTGAGAGGGCCATAGAAAGCCTATTTATTTTTTTCCTTGATTTGTGTTCTAAAATCTACCTCAACACAAAAACACTACATCAATCAGTGGGAGAAAAATATTGGCCTCAGTCA
This sequence comes from Ranitomeya variabilis, assembly GCF_051348905.1. Lineage (NCBI taxonomy): Eukaryota > Metazoa > Chordata > Amphibia > Anura > Dendrobatidae > Ranitomeya > Ranitomeya variabilis. The sequence continues at coordinate 127,930,038 of NC_135239.1, forward strand.
GGGCTTGTGTGCCACTCCTGTGTGTGCCATCTCTCATTCAGAGGGCCATACAAAGCCTATTTATTTTTTTGTTTTTTTTTAATATTATTGGGTTTCTAAAGTCTCCGTGAAAAAAAAAATACATACAAAAACAGTGGGAGAGTAATATTGCCCTTTCAGCTTGTGTGCCAGTCTTGACTCCTGGGTGTGCCACCTCTCTCTCTCTAATTGTGGGCCATAGAAAGCCTATTTATTTTTTTGCTTTTTTTAATATTATTTGGTTTCTAAAGTCTCCCTGAAAAAAAAAAATACATAAAAAAACAGTGGGAGAGTAATATTGCCCTTTCAGCTTGTGTGCCAGTCTTGACTCCTGGGTGTGCCACCTCTCTCTCTCTAATTGTGGGCCATAGAAAGCCTATTTATTTTTTTCCTAGATTTGTGTTCTAAAATCTACCTCAACACAAAAACACTACATCAATCAGTGGGAGAAAAATATTGGCCTCAGTCAGGGCTTGTGTGCCACTCCTGTGTGTGCCATCTCTCATTCAGTGGGCCATACAAAGCCTATTTATTTTTTTGTTTTTTTTAATATTATTGGGTTTCTAAAGTCTCCCTGAAAAAAAAAAAAAATACATAAAAAAACAGTGGGAGAGTAATATTGCCCTTTCAGCTTGTGTGCCAGTCTTGACTCCTGGGTGTGCCACCTCTCTCTCTCTAATTGTGGGCCATAGAAAGCCTATTTATTTTTTTGCTTTTTTAATATTATTTGGTTTCTAAAGTCTCCCTGAAAAAAAAAAATACATAAAAAAACAGTGGGAGAGTAATATTGCCCTTTCAGCTTGTGTGCCAGTCTTGACTCCTGGGTGTGCCACCTCTCTCTCTCTAATTGTGGGCCATAGAAAGCCTATTTATTTTTTTCCTAGGTTTGTGTTCTAAAATCTACCTCAACACAAAAACACTACATCAATCAGTGGGAGAAAAATATTGGCCTCAGTCAGGGCTTGTGTGCCACTCCTGTGTGTGCCATCTCTCATTCAGTGGGCCATACAAAGCCTATTTATTTTTTTGTTTTTTTTAATATTATTGGGTTTCTAAAGTCTCTGTGAAAAAAAAAAATACATAAAAAAACAGTGGGAGAGTAATATTGCCCTTTCAGCTTGTGTGCCAGTCTTGACTCCTGGGTGTGCCACCTCTCTCTCTCTAATTGTGGGCCATAGAAAGCCTATTTATTTTTTTGCTTTTTTTAATATTATTTGGTTTCTAAAGTCTCCCTGAAAAAAAAAAAATACATAAAAAAACAGTGGGAGAGTAATATTGCCCTTTCAGCTTGTGTGCCAGTCTTGACTCCTGGGTGTGCCACCTCTCTCTCTCTAATTGTGGGCCATAGAAAGCCTATTTATTTTTTTGCTTTTTTTAATATTATTTGGTTTCTAAAGTCTCCCTGAAAAAAAAAAATACATAAAAAAACAGTGGGAGAGTAATATTGCCCTTTCAGCTTGTGTGCCAGTCTTGACTCCTGGGTGTGCCACCTCTCTCTCTCTAATTGTGGGCCATAGAAAGCCTATTTATTTTTTTGCATTTTTAATATTATTGGGTTTCTAAAGTCTCCCTGAAAAAAAAAAAAAAACATAAAAAAACAGTGGGAGAGTAATATTGCCCTTTCAGCTTGTGTGCCAGTCTTGACTCCTGGGTGTGCCACCTCTCTCTCTCTAATTGTGGGCCATAGAAAGCCTATTTATTTTTTTGCTTTTTTTAATATTATTTAGTTTCTAAAGTCTCCCTGAAAAAAAAAAATACATAAAAAAACAGTGAGAGAGTAATATTGCCCTTTCAGCTTGTGTGCCAGTCTTGACTCCTGGGTGTGCCACCTCTCTCTCTCTAATTGTGGGCCATAGAAAGGCTATTTTTTTTTTTTAATTAGTATTTGGTTTCTAAATTGTCCCTGAAAAAAAACATTTTATCTTATTTGGTTTCTAAAGTCTCCCTGAGAAAAAAAAATAAAAAATTAGGTGGGAGAATAATATTGACATTAGTGCTTGAGTGACAGTCCTGCATGTGTGGCATCTCTGTGATTTTGTGCCACAGAAAACAGAGTGTGTAACATTGTGCCTGATTTTCCTTGTGGTCTCACCAACCTGTTAAGGGATATAGAAATCATACTGAAGTTATAGCTCACCGTGTAAGTTGTTTGACAGCAACAAATAAAGTTACTTTGGTTAATTTTTTAAAACAATGAGGAAGTCTGGTGCAAGAGGTCGTGGCCGTGGGCGTTCATTGTCAGCTGGTAATGATGGTAGTGGAGCATCAGGTGGTCGTGGGGATAAAAATATTCCACCTAAGTCTGGAGCTGTGGAGCCAGTTTCGTCGTCTGGCTACGCAAGGCCTCGAACGCTCTCTTTTCTGGGAGTAGGAAAAACGCTTTTAAAGGCGGAGCAGCAACAGCAAGTTTTGGCTTACATTGCAGACTCAGCCTCTAGCTCTTTTGCCTCCTCTTCTGAAACTGGTAAATGTAAAAGCAGCGCGTCGCTTGTGGATGTTCACGGTCAGGGACAAGTCGCTTCCTTGTCCTCCTCAGCAAAAACTACAACAAGAGAGAAGGATGCAGCAGGCGACACAACGGGTCACTCCATGGAGCTCTTTACACATACCGTCCCTGGCTTAGAAAGTGAAACACTTAACAGGCCATGCCCATTACAAGTAGATTCTGACATGGAGTGCACTGATGCACAGCCACAGCCAGAGTACTATGCTGCTGCTTTGACTCAGACCACCACATTGCCCTCTCAGGGTACAGATCCACAATCAGACCCTGATGAGACTATGTTGCCCCGCCACGAACGCTATACCACAGACCGACACAGTGACACAGACGAAGTTGCACACGAGCTCGAAGAGGAGGTAATAGATGACCCGGTTGTTGACCCCGATTGGCAGCCATTGGGGGAACAGGGTGCAGGCAGCAGTAGTTCAGAAGCGGAGGTGGAGGAGGGGCCGCAGCAGGCATCAACATCGCAACAGGTTCCATCTGCCGGGCCCCTATCTGGCCCAAAACGCGTGTCAAAGCCAAAACCTGTTGGAGCACAGCGTTGCCATCCGGTTAAAGCTCAGTCTGCAATCCCTGAAAAGGGATCCGATGCTAGGAAGAGTGCAGTCTGGCATTTTTTTAAACAACATCCAATTGATCAGCGCAAAGTCATCTGTCAAAAATGTTCTACTAGCTTAAGCAGAGGTCAGAATCTGAAAAGTCTCAATACTAGTTGCATGCATAGACACTTAACCACCATGCATTTTCAAGCCTGGACTAACTACCAAACGTCCCTTAAGGTTGTAGCACCCTCGGCCAATGAAGCTAGTCATCAACGCAACATCCCTTCCGTCACTGTAAGGCCACCATTTTCCGCACCACCGGCAGTATCTGTGCAGGTTTCTTTGCCAGCCAAAAGCAGTCAGGGTCAGGGAATCACCAGTTTTGTAGGCGGAAATATTGCATCTAGGGCACCGGCGGAAACAATACCATCTCCAACCGTCTCTCAGTCTGCCATGTCCACCGGCACACCCGCAAGTTCCACGATCTCCATCTCTCCAGTTCAGCTCACACTACATGAGACTCTGGTTAGAAAAAGGAAGTACTTATCCTCGCATCCGCGTACACAGGGTTTTAACGCCCACATAGCTAGACTAATCTCGTTAGAGATGATGCCCTACCGGTTAGTTGAAAGCGAAGCTTTCAAAGCCCTGATGGAGTACGCTGAACCACGATACGAGCTACCCAGTCGACACTTTTTTTCCAGAAAAGCCATCCCAGCCCTGCACCAGCATGTTAAACAGCGCATCGTCCATGCACTCAGGCAATCTGTGAGTACAAAGGTGCACCTGACTACAGATGCATGGACCAGTAGGCATGGCCAGGGACGTTATGTGTCCATCACGGCACACTGGGTGAATGTGGTGGATGCAGGGTCCACAGGGGACATCAATTTAGGGACAGTTGTGCCTAGCCCACGGTCTAGGAAACAGTTGGCTGTAGGCGTTCGCACCCCCTCCTCCTCCTCCTCCTCGTCCTCCTGCAGAAGCTACAGCTCTTCCACAGACCGCAGTCGGCCAACCACTCCATCGGCAGATGACACTGTTGCACACCAGTTGTCCCATTATGGGCCAGCTACTGGCAAGCGTCAGCAGGCTGTATTGGCTATGAAGTGTTTGGGCGACAACAGACACACCGCGGAAGTTCTGTCCGAGTTCTTGCAACAAGAAACGCAGTCGTGGCTGAGTACAAAATAAGAAAAGACGCTGCACTCACTGTTAGTCGGTAGTCTTCTTTATTGCGACATACAATTATGCATCTTCACGGCACGGGGGAGTGTAGGTAGAAAAGGACGTGTGAGGCGGGACCGCAATAAAGAAGACTACCGACTAACAGTGAGTGCAGCGTCTTTTCTTATTTTGTACTCAGGACTTGCTACTGTTTTCCTACGCTAGCACCACTGTTTGTAAACGTCTATGGGTATGTAACCTGCAAAGAAACTCCGAAGCTGAGTTGTGCCACTTCACTTTTTTCTATTTATTGTACTGCAGCAGTCGTGGCTGGGCACAGTAGATCTTGAGGCAGGCAAGGTAGTTAGTGATAACGGAAGGAATTTCATGGCTGCCATCTCCCTTTCCCAACTGAAACACATTCCTTGCCTGGCTCACACCTTAAACCTGGTGGTGCAGTGCTTATTGAAAACTTATCCTGGGTTCTCCGACCTGCTCCTCAAAGTGCGTGGACTTTGCTCACATATCCGACGTTCGCCTGTACACGCCAGCCGTATGCAGACCTATCAGCGGTCTTTGAACCTTCCCCAGCATCGCCTAATCATAGACGTTGCAACAAGGTGGAACTCAACACTGCACATGCTTCAGAGACTGTGCCAACAGAGGCGGGCTGTTATGTTTTTGTGGGAGGATACACATACACGGGCAGGCAGTAGGATGGCAGACATGGAGTTGTCAGGTGTGCAGTGGTCGAAGATACAAGACATGTGTCAAGTCCTTCAGTGTTTTGAGGAATGCACATGGCTGGTTAGTGCAGACAACGCCGTAATAAGCATGAGCATCCCCCTAATGCGTCTGCTGATGCAAAGTTTGACGCACATAAAGGAGCAGGCGTCTGCACCAGAGGAAGAGGAAAGCCTTGATGACAGTCAGCCATTGTCTGGTCAGGGCAGTGTACAGGACGAGGTAGCGGGCGAAGAGGAGGTGGAGGACGAGGAGGATGATGGGGATGAGTATATTTTTAATGCGGAACCTTTCCCGGGGGCACTGGAAATTGGTTGCGTGTCAAGGCCGGGTTCTGGTTTTTTGAGGGACACAAGTGACGTAGATTTGCCTGCAACTGCCCCTCACCCAATCACAACCGGAGATTTGACAACTGGAACTTTGGCCCACATGGCGGATTATGCCTTACGTATCCTAAAAAGGGACACACGCATTACGAAAATGATGAACGATGACGATTACTGGTTGGCCTGCCTCCTTGATCCACGCTATAAAGGCAAATTGCAAAATATTATGCCACATGAGAACTTGGAACTAATATTAGCAACCAAACAATCAACTCTTGTTGACCGTTTGCTTCAGGCATTCCCAGCACACAGCGCACGTGATCGTTCTCACACGAGCTCAAGGGGGCAACAGACTAGGAGTGTTAGGGGTGCACACATCAGAAGTGGCGTTGGACAGAGGGGTTTTCTGACCAGGTTGTGGAGTGATTTTGCTATGACCGCAGACAGGACAGGTACTGCTGCATCAATTGAAAGTGACAGGAGACAACATTTGTCCAGTATGGTTACTAACTATTTTTCATCCCTTATCGATGTTCTCCCTCAACCGTCATTCCCATTTGATTACTGGGCATCAAAATTAGACACCTGGCCAGAATTGGCAGAATATGCATTGCAGGAGCTTGCTTGCCCGGCAGCAAGTGTCCTATCAGAAAGAGTATTCAGTGCTGCAGGTTCAATATTAACCGAAAAAAGGACTCGTCTGGCTACCTGTTATGGTTCTCAATGGCAAGAGAACATAGCCCAGCAAACATAAGAACTAGCTCTTGGAAGGATGGAAACTAAACTGACCATGAACTAAACCTGCCGCACAATTAACAGTAGCCGGGTAGCGTTGCCTACGTTTTATCCCTAGACGCCCAGCGCCGGCCGGAGGACTAACTAATCCTGGCAGAGGAAAATATAGTCCTGGCTCACCTCTAGAGAAATTTCCCCGAAAGGCAGACAGAGGCCCCCACATATATTGGCGGTGATTTAAGATGAAAAAGACAAACGTAGTATGAAAATAGGTTTAGCAAAATTGAGGTCCGCTTACTAGATAGCAGGAAGACAGAAAGGGCACTTTCATGGTCAGCTGAAAACCCTATCAAAACACCATCCTGAAATTACTTTAAGACTCTAGTATTAACTCATAACATCAGAGTGGCAATTTCAGATCACAAGAGCTTTCCAGACACAGAAACGAAACTACAGCTGTGAACTGGAACAAAATGCAAAAACAAACGAGGACTAAAGTCCAACTTAGCTGGGAGTTGTCTAGCAGCAGGAACATGCACAGAAAGGCTTCTGATTACAATGATGACCGGCATGGAAGTGACAGAGGAGCAAGGCTAAATAGCGACTCCCACATCCTGATGGAAACAGGTGAACAGAGGGGATGATGCACACCAGTTCAATTCCACCAGTGGCCACCGGGGGAGCCCAAAATCCAAATTCACAACAGCTACCCAAAATGTTGACGATCTAACATTCATTAAAATGAACCACAACTGGATTTCGAAATCTTTTGCCCCACCTTGCCCGGCCGACACCTAGCTTTCCTATGAAAAGCTCTTGCCTGTGGACTACTGTGAATTACTTTTCTAATGTCTAATTTGCTGCAGCTGATTGTCCAGCATACGACATGTTTACACCTCCCTAAATGGCCAAACTCCCCACACGGGGCCGTGGTATCGCGACTTGGCGCAAGCACCCGTGAGACTGCTGTTTGTCTGAAGAGGTGGGTGTACTCGCTTTTGGTCGACGGCATTGCTACTGGGTTCCTCATAGTACAATAAAGTGTCTCTGGCGGTGGTGGTGCGCACCCAACGTCAGACACACTGTTGTAACATGAGGGGCCTTGGGCCTGTAACGCCGGCCACAAGAGAGTTCACCCACCCCCAGGTCAAACATTGCTCTACCACTTCCACAGTTATCTCTCACACTTCCACCAATGTTAAGTCTATGCGCTGACATCCTTCCATACCTGCCACTGACAATACCATTGTGTTGACATGTATGATGGTACTTAACATAGTCAGGGGCAGTGTCCTCTATTTACCACAGTAAATACTTTGCGCTAAATTAGGAGGTCTGAAACAACGCAGAGGATCCCACCCCTGAACCTAATGATTGCACCCTTTAGTGTTTTTGTTTTGTTTTAATGCGAGACATTCACATTTAGTTGTTGTTTTGGACTACTAACTGGCAGACACTCATTACAATCGGCCTCCGTTGACCAGACCACTGCTGCCCGTGTACCCCTGTAACTAATAATAAAGTGCCTACAGCCAGCCCAATTTAATTATATTAGGCCTTCGAAGCCTGTCTGCGGTCCCTCCTTCCACTAGGCCTCCACTGACCAGACCACTGCTGCCCGTGTACCCCTGTAACTAATAATAAAGTGCCTACAGCCAGCCCAATTTAATTATGTTAGGCCTTCGAAGCCTGTCTGCGGTCCCTCCTTCCACTAGGCCTCCACTGACCAGACCACTGCTGCCCGTGTACCCCTGTAACTAATAATAAAGTGCCTACAGCCAGCCCAATTTAATTATATTAGGCCTTCAAAGCCTGTCTGCGGTCCCTCCTTCCACTAGGCCTCCACTGACCAGACCACTGCTGCCCGTGTACCCCTGTAACTAATAATAAAGTGCCTACAGCCAGCCCAATTTAATTATGTTAGGCCTTCAAAGCCTGTCTGCGGTCCCTCCTTCCACTAGGCCTCCACTGACCAGACCACTGCTGCCCGTGTACCCCTGTAACTAATAATAAAGTGCCTACAGCCAGCCCAATTTAATTATATTAGGCCTTCGAAGCCTGTCTGCGGTCCCTCCTTCCACTAGGCCTCCACTGACCAGACCACTGCTGCCCGTGTACCCCTGTAACTAATAATAAAGTGCCTACAGCCAGCCCAATTTAATTATGTTAGGCCTTCGAAGCCTTTCTGTGCTCCCTCCTTCCACTAGGCCTCCATTGACCAGACCACTGCTGCCCGTGTACCCCTGGAACCAATTATAAAGTGCATAGAGCCTATTTTTTAATTTAATTTAATATTAATAAAGCCAGGATGAACTACGATATACCACGCTATGAGCTACCCAGTTGACAATTCTTTTGCGAGAAAAGCCATCCCACCCCTCCACCTGCATGTTAAAGACCGCATTGTCCTTGCATTCTGTCAATTTGTCAGTCCAAAGGTATACCTGACAACAGACACATGGACCTGTAGGCCTGGCCACGGAAGGTTACGTGTCCTTTGTGGCTCAATGGGTTAATGTATTGGATGCATGGTCCACACAGGGGACAGCCTGCAAAGTCTGTCTGCAGTCCCTAATTCAAGTTGGCCTCAACTGAATAAAGCTGAGCTTCTACCTTCTGGCTCTGATTAACTGCTGTTTTTTAAAAAATTGGCTTTTCCGTCCTTCTAAAGGTGTCTGCCCCTGCCTGGTGTTGTCCTCAACTGAATAAAGCTGAGCTTCAACCTTCAGTTCCAAACATACAACAAAAAACTGGTACAATACAAAAAGTGGCCTCCAGCTACAAAAACTTTCTCCTACAAGTAGTTAACTGACAGTTTTTTTTCCAGTGAAAACACAGATATGGCATCCAACGAGTGTTGTCCTGTCTCGTCTTCTTTATATTATTGCCAAGAAGCTGCAACTGAATAAAGCTGTGCTTCAACCTTCTGTTCCAAATTACCATTTTTAAAAATGCAATTGGCTGTTCCGGCCTACTAAAGATGTCTGTCTGCCCCTGCCTGGTGTTGTCCTCAACTGAATAAAGCTGAGCTTCAACTTTCAGTTCCAAACATACAACAAAAAACTGGTACAATACAAAAAGTGGCCTCCAGCTACAAAAACTTTCTCCTACAAGTAGTTAACTGACAGTTTTTTTTCCAGTGAAAACACAGATATGGCATCCAACGAGTGTTGTCCTGTCTCGTCTTCTTTATATTATTGCCAAGAAGCTGCAACTGAATAAAGCTGTGCTTCAACCTTCTGTTCCAAATTACCATTTTTAAAAATGCAATTGGCTGTTCCGGCCTACTAAAGGTGTCTGTCTGCCCCTGCCTGGTGTTGTCCTCAACTGAATAAAGCTGAGCTTCAACCTTCAGTTCCAAATTACCATTTTTAAAAATGCAATTGGCTGTTCCGGCCTACTAAAGGTGTCTGTCTGCCCCTGCCTGGTGTTGTCCTCAACTGAATAAAGCTGTGCTTCAACCTTCTGTTCCAAATTACCATTTTTAAAAATGCAATTGGCTGTTCCGGCCTACTAAAGGGGTCTGCCCCTGCCTGGTGTTGTCCTCAACTGAATAAAGCTGAGCTTCTACCTTCTGCCTCTTATTAACTGCTGTTTTTTTAAAAAATTGGCTGTTCCGGCCTACTAAAGGTGTCTGTCTGCCCCTGCCTGGTGTTGTCCTCAACTGAACAAAGCTGAGCTTCCACATTCTGGCTTTCGCCCTATACTATCAGATATTAAACTGCATTTGGCCTACTAGTGTGGTTAGGCCCTTGAAACAGTGTCTGCTGCTCTTGGGTTTGCTACTCCACTGAACAAAGCAATGCCGCCTGTTTAGTCCTGTTACCAATTTTGAACTGCATTTAGCCTACTTTATTCTTTGGCCCTATATCTGTTTCCTCCTCATCCTGTCCATTGCCCAGCCACTGCTAGATGAGTCTGCTGGTACATTGACCTAGACCACTACATTCCCCTTATACTCTACACAGCCAGAATCTGACCCTGCTGAAAGTAAGGTTCCCCTTCCCGCATGTTATACCACCTTACACAGGGACAGAGAGGAAGGTGCAGATGAAAGTGCAGGTTCCTTCATCAGGTGGGGGGGCATTCTCGTTGGCGACGTCACTGGCACAGGGCCCCTCAGAGTACGCAAAAGTGTCGCTGCTGGTGGGAGGCGCCCCCGCCATGCAAACACACCGCCGTACTTTGAGGGGCCCTGTGCCAGTGCCAATGCGAACGAGTGGGCCCCCCCTGCTTGCTCAGGATCACAGCACTTGCAACGTTGAAATACTTACCTTTCCCTGCAACACCGCCGTGACGTAGTCCGCATTTCCTGGGCCCACGAAAAACTTGAGCCAGCCCTACTCCCCCCACAACTTTTGCCAAATGACCCCCAATTCCCTATGCCCAACTATTATTATAAAGTTAATTAAGATTGACAAGCTTCAGAAACAAGAATGGATGTTTTTGGCATTAAAATGGGCACTGTAGGTGTTTTCCTGGCCTCCACTCACTGCCGACTATGCTTCCCCATTGACTTGCATTGGGTTTCGTGTTTCGGTCGATCCCCGACTTTTAGCGATAATCGGCCGACTGCACTCGACTCGACTCTGGACAAAATCGGGTTTCACAAAACCCGACTCGATCTTAAAAAAATGAAAGTCGCTCAACTCTATGTGCGACATAAGCGATTTACGTGAATAACTTCTGAACTACACATAATATTGATATTTTTTTGGGCACATATTATTCAGGAGATTGAGCTGGTCATTTTGCGTTCTAGTGGTGCAGGTTACCTCTTTTCAAATTGAACTTATGTACGCTTGAGTATGTTTGATTATGTGCGATATAAATAAGCGATTTACGTGAATAACTTCAGAACTACACATAGAGTTGAAAATTTTTTTGGCAAATATTATTCAGGTCATTGAGCTGGTCATTTTGAGTACTAGTGGTCAAGGGTACCTCTTTTCAAATTGAACTTATGTACGATTGAGTATGTTTGATTATGTGCGATATAAATAAGCGATTTACGTGAATAACTTCTGAATTACACATAAAATTGATAATTTTTTGGGCACATATTATTCAGGAGATTGAGCTGGTCATTTTGAGTTCTAGTGGTGCAGGGTACCTCTTTTCAAATTTAACTTATGCACGATTGAGTACATTTTATTATTCGCGACATAAGCGATTTACGTGAATAATTTCTGAACTACACATAGAGTTGCTAGTTTTTTGGGCACATATTATTCAGGACATTGAGCCGGTCATTTTGAGCTCTAGTGGTCCAGGGTACCTCTTTTCAAATTGAATTTATGTACGATTGAGTACGTTTTATTATGTGCGACATAAGCGATCTACGTGAATAACTTCTGAACTACACATAGAGTTGACAATTTTTGGGGCAAATATTATTCAGGTCATTGAGCTGGTCATTTTGAGTAATAGTGGTCCAGGGTACCTCTTTTCTAATTGAACTTATGTACGATTGAGTACATTTGATTATGCGCGACATAAATAAGCGATTTACGTGAATATCCCAGGACCACAAGTAGTCAAAATAAACATCTCAAAGTCCTGAACAAAATTTTGCCCAAACAATATCCACTTTGTATAATTCATCATACATGAAAATCTAACAGCTAATTCACCATGCATGAAAATCTAATAGCTTTACTAATAATAGCTAAAGTCTAACTGCAGACTAACTTGAGGCCGGTCACTGCACAGCCGCAGTACCTCACAGAGCCATGGTCTCCAGTGCTGCTGCTCCTAACGCTTCCATCCCGGAGCTGAGCCTGGCACCAGTCACCCACAGTGCACACAGCACCGAGCTCCGCCCCATCTACACGACCGGCATAATAGTGTCATGTGACCGTGACGTCACGCCGGGCCTTTCATCCTAGAAGCAGGCTGCTGTATCCCCCTAGAAACAACAACAAATCTCCCCTCATCCGACACGAGCGGCATCCTCCTGTGCTGACCGCCAGCGGGCCGCTTCAATAGACATGCAGTCCGAGGACGCCAGATACCTGAAGAGGTGACCGTACCGCGGGTGGGGTGGGCTCAGCCGCCGACATCGCTGCGCATTGCTCGGCATGTCTGATGGTTGTGTGCTGTACCGGAGCGGCTGCTAACAGTGACCGCTGCAGCTGGCACAGAACCGTACTGCCATCATCCGGAGCCAATCCGGAGCCTGCGAGCGAGCAGCCAACATGGGTATTACACCCAGTAATGGCCGCACCAGAACAATGGGTGATCTGCTTTCTGGTGGGGAGATAAGCAGTGACATGGCGGCGGCCACACGACTGTCTTCTGCTATTATCTATCCATCATCTGCTATTATCAATCATCTACTATTATATATCTATCACCTGCTAATATCTATTATCTGTTTATTATCTATCAATTATCTGCTATTATCTATATCTACATCTGCTTATAGCTATTACTAGCTGTTTCCAGCCAGCTAACACTCGGCATGCTCATTGCTATCTAACGCTGCTAGTGATTAAACTAAAGTAATTAATGACAACATTAAATAGCACTTACGCAGGTGGTAAATTAACTTAAAATGAAGTTAACCCCTTCATGACCCAGCCTATTTTGGCCTTAATGACCTTGCCGTTTTTTGCAATTCTGACCAGTGTCCCTTTAAGAGGTAATAACTCCGGAACGCTTCAACGGATCCTAGCGATTCTGAGATTGTTTTTTCGTGACATATTGGGCTTCATGTTAGTGGTAAATTTAGGTCGATAATTTCTGAGTTTATTTGTGAAAAAAATGGAAATTTGGCAAAAAATTTGAAAATTTCGCAATTTTCACATTTTGAATTTTTATTCTGTTAAACCAGAGAGTTATGTGACACAAAATAGTTAATAAATAACATTTCCCACATGTCTACTTTACATCAGCACAATTTTGGAAACAATTTTTTTTTTTGCTAGGAAGTTACAAGGGTTAAAATTTGACCAGTGATTTCTCATTTTTACAACAAAATTTACAAAACCATTTTTTTTAGGGACCACCTCACATTTGAAGCCATTTTGAGGGTTCTATATGGCTGAAAATACCCAAAAGTGACACCATTCTAAAAACTGCACCCCTCAAGGTGCTCAAAACCACATTCAAGAAGTTTATTAACCCTTCAGGTGTTTCACAGCAGCAGAAGCAACATGGAAGTAAAAAATGAACATTTAACTTTTTAGTCACAAAAATGATCTTTTAGCAACAATTTTTTTATTTTCCCAGCAGTAAAAGGAGAAACTGGACCACGGACGTTGTTGTCCAATTTGTCCTGAGTACGCTGATACCTCATATGTGGGGGTAAACCACTGTTTGGGCGCACGGCAGGGCTCGGAAGGGAAGGAGCGCCATTTGACTTTTTGAATGGAAAATTAGCTCCAATCGTTAGCGGACACCATGTCGCGTTTGGAGAGCCCCTGTGTGCCTAAACATTGGAGCTCCCCTACAACTGACCCCATTTTGGAAACTAGACCCCCCAAGGAACTTATCTAGATGCATAGTGAGCACTTACAACCCCCAGGTGCTTCACAGAAGTTTATAACGCAGAGCCGTGAAAATAAAAAAATAATTTTTCTTTCCTCAAAAATTATTTTTAGCCCAGAATTTTTTATTTTCCCAAGGATAATAGGAGAAATTGGACCCCAAATGTTTTTGTCCTGAGTACGATGATACACCATATGTGGGGGTAAACCACTGTTTGGGCGCACGGCAGGGCTCGGAAGGGAAGGCACGCCATTTGGCTTTTTGAATGGAAAATTAGCTCCAATCATTAGCGGACACCATGTCGCGTTTGGAGAGCCCCTGTGTGCCTAAACATTGGAGCTCCAGCACAAGTGACCCCATTTTGGAAACTAGACCTCCCAAGGAACTAATCTAGATGTGTGGTGAGCACTTTGAACCCCGAAGTGCTTCACAGAAGTTTATAACGCAGAGCCATGAAAAAAAAAAAAAAAAATTCTTTTCTCAAAAATGATTTTTTAGCCCACAATTTTTTATTTTCCCAAGGGTAACAGGAGAAATTGGACCCCAAAAGTTGTTGTCCAGTTTCTCCTGAGTACGCTGATACCCCATATGTGGGGGTAAACCATTGTTTTGGCACACGTCGGGGTTCGGAAGGGAAGTAGTGACGTTTTGAAATGCAGACTTTGATGGAATGCTCTGCGGGCGTCAGGTTGCGTTTGCAGAGCCCCTGATGTGCCTAAACAGTAGGAACTCCCCACAAGTGACTCCATTTTGGAAACTAGACCCCCAAGGGAACTTATCTAGATGTGTGGTGAGCACTTTGAACCCCCAAGTGCTTCACAGAAGTTTATAACGCAGAGCCGTGAAAATAATAAACGTGTTTCCTTTCCTCAAAAATATTTTTTTAGCCCAGAATTTTTTATTTTTGCAAGAGTAACAGGAAAAATTGGACCCCAAAAGTTGTTGTCCAGTTTCTCCTGAGTACGCTGATACCCCATATGTGGGGGTAAACCACTGTTTGGGCACACGTCAGGGCTCGGAAGGGAAGTAGTGACGTTTTGGAATGCAGACTTTGATGGAATGGTCTGCGGGCATCATGTTACGTTTGCAGAGCCCCTGATATGCCTAAACAGTAGAAACCCCCCACAAGTGACCCCATTTTGGAAACTAGACCCCCCAAGGAACTAATCTAGATGTGTGGTGAGCACTTTCAATCCCCAAGTGCTTCACAGAAGTTTACAACGCAGAGCCATGAAAATAAAAAATCATTTTTCTTTCCTCAAAAAAGATGTTTTAGCAAGCAATTTTTTATTTTCACAAGGGTAACAGGAGAATTTGGACCCCAATATTTGTTGCTCAGTTTGTTGTGAGTACGCTGATACCCCATATGTGGGGGTAAACCACTGTTTGGGCACACGTCAGGGCTCGGAAGGGAAGTAGTGACGTTTTGGAATGCAGACTTTGATGGAATGGTCTGCGGGCATCATGTTACGTTTGCAGAGCCCCTGATATGCCTAAACAGTAGAAACCCCCCACAAGTGACCCCATTTTGGAAACTAGACCCCCCAAGGAACTAATCTAGATGTGTGGTGAGCACTTTCAATCCCCAAGTGCTTCACAGAAGTTTACAACGCAGAGCCGTGAAAATAAAAAATAATTGTTCTTTCCTCAAAAATTATGTTTTAGCAAGTAATTTTTTATTTTTGCAAGGGTAACAGGAGAAATTGGACCCCAACAGTTGTTGCCCAGTTTGTCCTGAGTACGCTGGTACCCCAAATGTGGGGGTAAACCACTGTTTGGGCGCACGTCGGGGCTTGGAAGGGCGGGAGCACCATTTGACTTTTTGAACGCAAGATTGGCTGGAATCAATGGTGGCGCCATGTTGCGTTTGGAGACCCCTGATGTGCCTAAACAGTGGAAACCCCTCAATTCTAACTTCAACACTAACCCCAACACACCCCTAATCCTAATCCCAACTGTAGCCATAACCCTAATCACAACCCTAACCCCAACACACCCCTAACCACAACCCTAACCGCAACACACCCGTAACCCTAATTCCAACCCTAATCCTAACCCTAATCCCAACCGTAACCCTAATCCCAACCCTAACCACAACTGTAACCCCAACACACCCCTAACCCTATCCGTAACCCTAACCACAAGCCTAATCTTAACCCTATTTCAAACCCTAGCCCTAATTCCAACCCTAACTCTAATTCCAACCCTAACCCTAAGGCTATGTGCCCACGTTGCGGATTCGTGTGAGATTTTTCCGCACGATTTTTGAAAAACCTGCAGGTAAAAGGCACTGCGTTTTACCTGCGGATTTACAGCAGATTTCCAGTGTTTTTTTGTGCGGATTTCACCTGCGGATTCCTATTGAGGAACAGGTGTAAAACGCTGCGGAATCCGCACAAAGAATTGACATGCTGCGGAAAATACAACGCAGCGTTTCTGCACGGAATTTTCCGCACCATGGGCACAGCGGATTTGGTTTTCCTTAGGTGTACATGGTACTGTAAACCTGATGGAAAACTGCTTCGAATTCGCAGCGGCCAATCCGCTGCGGAACCGCGGCCAATCCGCTGCGGATCCGCGGCCGATCCGCTGCGGATCCGCGGCCGATCCGCTGCGGATCCGCGGCCGATCCGCTGCTGATCCGCCGCCGATCCGCTCTGTGTGCACATGCCATAACCCTACCCCTAACCCTACCCGTAACCCTAACCCTACCCCTAACCCTACCCCTAGTTCTAACCCTAGTTCTAACCCTAACCCTAGTGGAAAAAGAAAAAAAAAAATGTCTTTATTTTATTATTGTCCCTATGGGGGTGATAAAGGGGGGGGGGTTATTTATAATATTTTTTATTTTGATCGCTGTGATGGAACCTACCACAGCGATCAAAATGTACTTGTAAGGAATCTGCCGACTGGCAGATTCGGCGGGCGCACTGAGCATGCGCCCGCCATTTTCCAAGATGGCGGCGCCCAGCGAGGAGACGGCCGGACACCGGGAGGATCGGTAAGTACGAAGGGGTGGTGGGGGGGTGGATCGGAGCACGGGGGGGGTGATCGGAGCACAGGGGGGGGGATCTGAGCGAGGAGGGAGCGGACAGGAGGACGGGGGAGCCGGCAGGCGGACGGAGGGGACCGGACCCCATAACGGAGGACTGGGGGGGCGATCGGTGGGTGTGGGGGGGGGGGCACTTGAGTATTTCCAGCCATGGCCGATGATATTGCAGCATCGGCCATGGCTGGATTGTAATATTTCACCAGTTTTTTAGGTGAAATATTACAAATCGCTCTGATTGGCAGTTTCACTTTCAACAGCCAATCAGAGCGATCGTAGCCACGGGGGGGTGAAGCCACCCCTCCTGGGCTGAAGCACCACTCCCCCTGTCTCTGCAGATCGGGTAAAATCAGAGTTAACCCTTTCACCCGATCTGCAGGGACGCGATCATTCCATGACGCATACGCTGCGTCATAGGTCGCATTGGCACCGACTTTCATGACGCAGCGTATGCGTCAAAGGTCGTGAAGGGGTTAATAACAATAATAATTGAAAATTATTATTATACATTTTTATAGCGCCGTTTATTCCACGACGCTTTACATGTGAAATACGGGGCAAATATAGGAAAATACATTAAACATGAGCAAAAACCAAGGCATACGGGTACATAAGGAGCGAGGACCCTGCCCGCGAGGGCTCACAGGGGACGGGTGGCTCTGCAGGGGACGGGTGATGATACACTAGGAGAGGGTAGAGCTGGTTGTGCGGCGGTTCAGAAAATCAGAATAATACTAAGACATTTTATTCACAGTGTAAAATCAAAAGCAAACTGGATTCGTATGGTAATGTGTGGGGACAGAGCCTTGTGTGGTAATGTGTGGGGACGCAGCCTCATGTGGTAATGTGTGGGGACGCAGCCTCATGTGGTAATGTGTGGGGACGCAGCCTCATGTGGTAATGTGTGGGGACGCAGCCTCGTGTGGGGACGCAGCCTCGTGTGGGGACGCAGCCTCGTGTGGTAATGTGTGGGGACGTAGCCTCGTGTGGTAATTAGTGTTGAGCGATACCTTCCGATACTTGAAAGTATCGGATAGTATCGGCCAATATCCGAAAAATATCGGATATCGCCGATACCGATACCAATACAAGTCAATGGGACACAAGTATCGGAAGGTATCCTGGATGGTTCCCAGGGTCTGAAGGAGAGGAAACTCTCCTTCAGGCCCTGGGATCCATATTCATGTGTAAAATAAAGAATAAAAATAAAAAATAGGGATTTACTCACCCTCTGACGCGCCCTGGTAGTAACCGCTGTAACCGGCAGCCTCCGTTCCTAAGAATGAGCGCCTGAAGGACCTTCGATGACGTCGCGGCTTGTGATTGGTCGCGTGAGCGCTCATGTGACCGCTCACGCGACCAATCACAAGCCGCGACGTCATCGAAGGTCTTTCACCCCTGCATTCTTAGGAACGGAGGCACCGCTAAAAGCAGGGGCCGCCGGACGGGTGAGTATATCAATATTTTTTATTTTTATTATTTATTTTATACATGAATATGGATCCCAGGGCCTGAAGGAGAGTCTCCTCTCCTCCAGACCCTGGGAACCACACGCACCGCACACTTCCGATTCCGATTTCCGATATCACAAAAGTATCGGAACTTGGTATCGAAATTCCGATACCGCAAGTATCGGCCGATACTTGCGGTATCGGAATGCTCAACACTAGTGGTAATGTGTGGGGACGGAGCCTCGTGTGGTAATGTGTGGGGACGGAGCCTCGTGTGGTAATGTGTGGGGACGGAGCCTCGTGTGGTAATGTGTGGGGACGGAGCCTCGTGTGGTAATGTGTGGGGACGGAGCCTCGTGTGGTAATGTGTGAGGGCGGAGCCTCATGTGGTAATGTGGTGGGGGGCGGGATTATATGTGTGGTAATGTGGTGGGGGGGCGGGATGATATGTGGTAATGTGGTGGGGGGGCGGGATTATATGTGTGGTAATGTGGTGGGGGGGGCGGGATTATGTGTGGTAATCCCGCCCCCACCACATTACCACACATAATCCCGCCCCCCACCACATTACCACACATAATCCCACCCCCCCACCACATTATGTGTGGTAATGTGGTGGGGGGGCGGGATTATGTGTGGTAATGTGGTGGGGGGGCGGGATTATGTGTGGTAACGTGGTGGGGGGGCGGGATTATGTGTGGTAATGTGGTGGGGGGGCGGGATTATGTGTGGTAATGTGGTGGGGGGGCGGGATTATGTGTGGTAATGTGGTGGGGGGGCGGGATTGTGTGTGGTAATGTGGGGGGGCGGGATTGTGTGTGGTGATGTGTGGGGGCGGAGCTACTGTGCAGGGGGCGGGATTAGCGAGTAATCACGATGCCTCATATATATAGATGTATCTATCATCTGCTAATATCTACCTATTATCTATCTATCATCTACTAATATCTACTATCTATCTCATATCTATCAACAGTATCTATCTATTATCTGTCCCTCTATTTTTCTCTATCTAAACACATATCTTTATTCTTTCTGTCTATTTACAGTTGTGCTCAAAAGTTCACATACCCCGGCAGAATTTTTGTTTTCTTGGCCTTTTATCAGAGAATATGAATGATAACACTAAAACTTTTTCTCCACTCATGGTTAGTGGTTGGATGAAGCCATTTATTGTCATACTACTGTGTTTTCTCTTTATAATCATAATGACAACCCAAAACATCCAAATGACCCTGAACAAAAGTTCACATACCCCATTTCTTAATACCGTGTATTGCCCACTCTAACATCAATGACGGCTTGAAGTCTTTTGTGGTAGTTGTGGATGAGGTTCTTTATTTTCTCAGATGGTAAAGCTGCACACTCTTCTGGGCAAAAAGCCTCCAGTTCCTGTAACGCACGCTTGAGATCTCCCCAGAATGGCTCAATGATATCGAGGTCAAGAGACTGGGATGGCCACTACAGAATCTTCACTTTGTTCTGCTGTAACCAATGACAGGTCGAATTGGCCTTGTGTTTTTGATCGTTGTCATGTTGGAACGTCCAAGTACGTCCCAAGCGCAGCTTCCGGGCTGATGATTGCAAATTTACCTCCATTATTTGCTGATAATGTGCTGCATTCATCTTTCCTTCAACTTTGACCAAGTTTTCTTTCCCATCCCCAAAAAATCAGTTATCCTCCTCTGGGCTTTACAGTAGGAATGGTGTTCCTTTCATCATAGGTCTTGTTACCTCTCTTCAAATGTAATGTTTATGGTTGAAGCCAAATAGTTCAATTTTGGTCTTATCACTCCAAATTACCATGTTCCAGACGTTTTGAGGCTTGTCTCTGTGCTGTTTTGTGTATTGTAGGCAAGATACTTTGTGGCATTTGCGCAGTAATGGCTTTTTTTCTGGATACTCTACCATGCAGCCCATTTTTCTTCAAGTGCCTCCTTAATGTGCATCTTGAAACAGCCACACCACTAGTTTTCAGAGTGTCCAGTATTTCAGCTGATGTTATTTGTGGGTTTTTCTTTGCATCCCGAACAATTTTCCTGGCAGTTGTGGCCGACATTTTTGTTGGTCTACCTGGCCGTGGTTTTGTTTTTACAGAGCCCCTGATTTTCCATTTGTTAATCACAGTTTGAACGCTGCTGACTGGCATTATCAATTCCTTGGATATCTTTTTGTATCCTTTTCCTGTTTTATACAGTTCAACTACCTTTTCTTGTAGATCTGGTGACAATTCTTTTGCTTTCTACATGACTCACAATCCAGAAACGTCAGTGGCTGGATGAAAGATGTGAGAGTCTGTCTGGATCCCAGAAACTCACTCAGCTTTTATGCAAACACACTGATTACAAGCAAATAGGTCACAGGTGAGGATGTTACCTTTAGTAGCCATTCAAACCCATTTGTGTCAACTTCTGTGCATGTTATCAGGCCAAAATCACCAGGGTATGTGAACTTTTGATCAGGGTCATTTGGATGTTATGGGTTGTCATTATGATTATAAAGAGAAAACACAGTAGATAATATTATTTTTATTTATATAGTGCCAACATATTCCGCAGCACTTTACATTATAGAGGGGACTTTTAGAGACAATAAACTTTACAGCATAACAATAAACAAAGATCAAAACAGATACCAAGAGGAATGAGGGCCGTGCTCTCAAGCTTACAATCTGAGGAAAAAGGGGAGACACGAAAGGTGGATGGTAACAATTGCTATCGTTGTTTGGACCAGCAATAGTGTAAGACCATAGTGTAGTAGGACCATAGTGTAGGACCATGTGAGTGCAGTCAGATTTTTACACACAGATGTCCTCGGAAAAGCCAGCAATTCATCTGCCACGTACAATAAAGTGACAGGTTAGAATAGATATATACACATAGAAAACATACCATATACAGTCATATGAAAAAGTTTGGGCACCCCTATTAATCTTAAGCTTAATGTTTTATAAAAATGGTTTATTTTGCAACAGCTATTTCAGTTTCATATATCTAATAACTATTGGACACTAATGTTTCTGCCTTGAAATGAGGTTTATTGTACTAACAGTAAATGTGCAATCTGCATTCAAACTAAATTTGAAAGGTGCATAAGTATGGGCACCCTTATCATTTTCTTGTTTTAAATACTCCTACCTACTGTTTACTGACTTACTAAAGCACTTTTTTTGGTTTTGTAACCTCATTGAGCTTTGAACTTCATAGCCAGGTGTATGCAATCATGAGAAAAGCTACTTAAAGTGGCCACTTGCAAGTTGTTCTCCTGTTTGAATCTCCTCCGAAGAGTGGCATCATGGGCTCCCTAAAACAACTGTCAAATGATCTGAAAACAAAGATTATTCAAAATAGTTGTTCAGGGGAAGGATACAAAAAGCTGTCTCAGAGATTTAACCTGTCAATTTCCACTGTGAGGAACATAGTAAGGAAATGGAAGAACACATGTACAGTTCTTGTTAAGGCCAGAAGTGGCAGGCCAAGAAAAACATCAGAAAGGTAGAGAAGAAGAATGGTGAGATCAGTCAAGGACAATCCTCAGACCATCTCCAGAGAGCTGCAGCATCAACTTGCTGCAGATGGTGTTACTGTGCATCGGTCAACTATACAGCGCAGTGTGTTTTTTTGCCGCCATGCATAATGCCTTTTTGTATTACCAAACAACTCAATCTTGGTTTCATGAGTCCTCAGGACCTTCTTCCAAAAAGAAATTGGCTTCTCCAAATGTGCTTTTGCATACCTCAGCCGACTCTGCTTGTGGCGTGCTTGCAGAAACGGCTTCTTTCGCATCACTCTCCCATACAGCTTCTCCTTGTGCAAAGTGCGTTGTATAGTTGACGATGCACAGTGACACCATCTGCAGCAAGTTGATGCTGCAGATCTCTGGAGGTGGCCTGAGGATTGTCCTTGACTGATCTCACCATTCTTCTTCTCTGCCTTTCTGATGTTTTTCTTGGCCTGCCACTTCTATCCTTAACAAGAACTGTACTTGTGTTCTTCCATTTCCTTACTATGTTCCTCACAGTGGAAATTGACAGGTTAAATCTCTGAGACAGCTTTTTGTATCCTTCCCCTGAACAACTATATTGAATAATCTTTGTTTTCAGATCATTTGACAGTTGTTTTGAGGAGCCCATGATGCCAATCTTCGGAGAAGATTCAAACAGGAGAACAACTTGCAAGTGGCCACTTTAAGTAGCTTTTCTCATGATTGCATACACCTAGCTATGAAGTTCAAAGCTCAATGAGGTTACAAAACCAAAAAAGTGCTTTAGTAAGTCAGTAAAAAGTAGGTAGGAGTATTTAAAACAAGAAAATGATAAGGGTGCCCATACTTATGCACCTGTCAAATTTTGTTTGAATGCAGATTGCACATTTTCTGTTAGTACAATAAACCTCATTTCAAGGCAGAAACATTACTGTGTCCAACCGTTATTAGATATATGAAACTGAAATAGCTGTTGCAAAAAAAATCCATTTTTATAAAACATTAAGCTTAAGATTAAAAGGGGTGCCCAAACTTTTTCATATGACTGTATACTCGGGTATAAGCCGACCCGAGTATAAGCCGAGGCACCTAATTTTGCAATGGAAAACTGGGTAAGCTTATTGACTCGAGTATAAGCCGGGTATGCATTGTCCCCTCATCCCTGTCCTGGTATATGTGGCTCCCCCTGTTGTGCGCATGACTCCTCTGTCCTCCCCCTGTTGTGCGCATGGCTCCTCTGTCCTCCCCCTGTTGTGCGCATGGCTCCTCCGTCCTCCCCCTGTTGTGCGCATGGCTCCTCCGTCCTCCCCCTGTTGTGCGCATGGCTCCTCTGTCCTCCCCCTGTTGTGCGCATGGCTCCTCCGTCCTCCCCCTGTTGTGCGCATGGCTCCTCCGTCCTCCCCCTGTTGTGCGCATGGCTCCTCCGTCCTCCCCCTGTTGTGCGCATGGCTCCTCCGTCCTCCCCCTGTTGTGCGCATGGCTCCTCCGTCCTCCCCCTGTTGTGCGCATGGCTCCTCCGTCCTCCCCCTGTTGTGCGCATGGCTCCGATCGGCTCCACCCGTCCTCCTCACCCTGCTCACGCTCTCGCTGTACGTTCCTGCATCTCTCTGTTGTCCCGGGACCGGCAGCTTGTTCCTGTGTTCAGCGGTCATGTGGTACCGCTCATTAAATAATGAATATGCGCTCCACGCCTATGGGAGTGGAGATGCATCCATATTCATTACTTTAATGAGCGGTACCATGTGACCGCTGAGAACAGAGTGATGCAGGGAGGGCTTGGAGCGATCGCGCGAGGAGTGGGTGAGTACGATGTGACAGCCACCGGCTTCTGACCGCCCCCTCCTCCCCCACCGCCCCCCTGGGACAATGACTCGTGTATAAGCCGAGGGGGCGTTTTCAGCACAAAAAAATGTGCTGAAAATCTCAGCTTATACATGAGTATATACGGTAGATATATAGATGTAAGTGATATATATATATATATATATATATATATATATATATATATATATATATATATATATATATATATATATATATATATATATATAATTTTTTTTTTTTTTTCTTTGCATAGAAGAAAAGCCGGCAACTCAACAGCCACGTACTGTAAAATCACAGCAGGAGCCGATAGAATAGGTGGATTATATATAGTAAGTACAAATAGAGTATACAGATGCCAGTGACATATATAATTAGATCAGTGCATGTGCAGCTTACTGTACATGTATTTAATTATTAAAAGATTATTTTTTTCTGAAAAAAATAAGTTTTCAGACCCCTTTAAATTTTTTGCTCTTTGTTTAATTTGGTAAATTCAAAAAAGTTCTTTTTTTTTCTCATTAATCTACACTCTGCACCCCATCTTGACTGAAATAAGAACAGAAATGTAGAAATTTTTGCATATTTATTAAAAAAGAAAAACTGAAATATCACATGGTCATACTGTAAGTATTCAGACCCTTTGCTCAGTATTGAGTAGAAGCACCCTTTTCTTCTTGTGAATGATGCAACAAGTTTTTCTCACCTGGATTTGGGGATCCTCTGCCTTTCTTTCTTGCAGATCCTCTCCGGTTCAATCAGGTTTTACGGTGAACGTTGGTGGACAGCCATTTTCAGGTCTCTCCAGAGATGCTTAATTGGGTTTAGGTCAGGGCTCTGGCTGGGCCAGTCAAGAATGGTCACCGAGTTGTTCCGAAGCCACTCCTTTGTTATTTTATCTGTGTGCTTAGGGTCGTTGTCTTGTAGAAAGGTGAACCTTGGGCAAAGACTGAGGTCCAGAGCATTTTCATCCAAGATATCTCTGTACTTGGCTGCATTTACCGTATTTTTCGGACTATAAGACACACTTTTTCCCTCCCAAAATGTGGAGGAAAATGGGGGGTGCATCTTACAGTCCGGATGTATGGGTTCTGGCTGTGGTGGGGAGGTGGGGGAGCGGATTCGTTGGAGCATTGGGTCACAGGAGGCTGGAGCCGTCGGCTCCATCTAACTCCTGTGCCCGCTGCTAAAGAGAAATGAATATGCACTGCATTCCACGCCCATGGGCAATGCTTATTCATTGTTCTGGTATAAATGGCCCCATCCTGTTCCTGGTATCCTTGGCCCCATCAGGAAAGATTAAAAAAATATATATATATATATATATTACACTCACCTACACGGCGCTCCCTCGCAGTGTCCTGCTCTGGTGCCAGCAGCTTCTGAATACTTGTAAGCAGCACATGACGTCCCTGCCATGCGCTGCTTACAAACATTAAGCACCAAAAATGAAAAAGGAAAAAAAACACTTCCGCACTGCTGTTATAAGTTAGACCCTTGAGTCTCCCTATGTTATTGCCAATTGCCGCTTTAGCCTGAAATATGGAACAAATTTACCGGGGTGCTGCTGTATAATAGTCCATAAATGATATCCAAAAAAGAAAAAAGATGAAGCGCACTCACCGGTAGTAAATCCAAGTCTTTATTCCAAGTCTTTATTCGGACATAACTTAATGTGCTGCAGGGAGGGTGGTGAACACTCGGACGACAGCTGTTTCGTGCTTAATGCAGTTCAACAGGTCCTATCAGGTGCAGGTGAGTGTAATGTGTTTTTTTTTTTTTTTTAATCTTTCCTGATGGGGCCATGGATTCCATGAGCGGGATGGGGTCAATTATAAAAGAAAAAGGATGGGGCCAATCATACCAGGACCGGTATGGGGACAATTATACCAGGATTGGGATGAGGATGTGCATACCAGGACCGAGATGGTGCCAATCATACCAGGATAAGGATGGGGCCATGCACACCAGGATAGGGATGAGGGAGCCATGCATACCAGGATAGGGGATATTATTGGACAAACAATCAGTAGATTTGGTTTCCAGTACCATCTCTATGCTGATGACACCCAATTATACACCTCTTCTCCTGCTTTCACGCCGACCTTCTTAGAAAACACCAGTGATTGTCTTACCGCTGTCTCTAACATCATGTCCTCCCCTCTATCTGAAACTGAACCTGTCAAAAACTGAACTCCTCGTGTTCTCTCCCTCTACTAACCTACCTTTGCCTGACATTGCCATCTCCGTGTGCGGTTCTACCATTACTCCAAAGCAACATGCCCGCTGCCTTGGGATCATCCTTGATTCCGAGCTTTCATTCACCCCCCACATCCGATCACTGGCTCGCTCTTCTTATCTGCATCTCAAAAACATTTCTAGAATTCACCCTTTTCTTACTTTGGACTCTGCAAAAACTCTTACTGTCTCACTTATTCATTCTCGTCTGGACTATTGTAACTCTCTACTAATCGGCCTCCCTCTTACCAAACTCTCCCCGCTCCAATCTGTCCTGAATGCTGCTGCCAGGATCATATTCCTCACCAACTGTTACACCGATGCCTCTACCTTGTGCCAGTCATTACACTAGTTACCCATCCACTCCAGAATCCAGTACAAAACTACTACCCTCATCCACAAAGCACTCCATGGCTCAGCACCACCCTACATCTCCTCTCTGGTCTCAGTCTACCAGCCTACCCGTGCCCTCCGCTCCGCTAATGACCTCAGGTTAGCATCCTCAATAATCAGAACCTCCCATTCCCGTCTCCAAGACTTTACACGTGCTGCGCCGATTCTTTGGAATGCACTACCCAGGTTAATACGATTAATCCCCAATCCCCACAGTTTTAAGCGTGCCCTAAAAACGCATTTGTTCAGACTGGCCTACCGCCTCAACGCATTAACCTAACTATCCCTGTGTGGCCTAATAATAAAAAAATAAATAAAAATAAAATAAAAATAAACATAATCCGGTTCCTTGCATCATGTTCTCATACACTTTATGCAGTTAATAGCCCTCTGTGTCTGTACTGCTACATACTTAGGCAGTTAACTGGTTCATGCAGCTTTACATGAACACCTGAGCCTTACACTATGGCTGGTCCAAATAACTAAAGCAATTGTTACCA
Source organism: Ranitomeya variabilis (assembly GCF_051348905.1). Lineage (NCBI taxonomy): Eukaryota > Metazoa > Chordata > Amphibia > Anura > Dendrobatidae > Ranitomeya > Ranitomeya variabilis. Next base: position 127,956,502 of record NC_135239.1, read on the forward strand.
TACACCTCTCGTGTCTCCCCTTTTCCTCATAGTTTGTAAGCTTGCGAGCAGGGCCCTCATTCCTACTGGTATTTGTTTTGAACTGTGATTTCTGTTATGCTGTAATGTCTATTGTCTGTACAAGTCCCCTCTATAAGTTGTAAAGCGCTGCGGAATATGTTGGCGCTATATAAATAAAAATTATTATCATTATTATTATTATTATATTACAGTACAGAATTGACCATTTTTTTTGCTTCAATTTTTTTTCCTAATTTCCTCCTCTAAAACCTAGGTGCGTCTTATGGTCTGGTGCGTCTTCTAGTCCCATCCCTGCAGCTGAAAAACACCCCCACAGCATGATGCTGTCACCACCATGTTTCACTGTTGGAATTGTATTGGGAAGGTGATGAGCAGTGCATGGTTTTCTCCACACTTACCGCTTAGGCTACTTTCACACATCAGGTTTTCGCTGTCAGGCTCAATCCGGCTAAATTAAAAAAAACCGGATCCGGCGAATGTTGCCGCCGGATCTATTTTTTTAAATTTTCCCATAGACTTGTACTAGTACCGGATTGTGCCGGATGACATTGCGTTTCGTCAGTTTTTCGCCGGATCCGGCAAGTCTGCCGTTTCCGGTTTCTGGAAAAAACGTCCATAGCAATGTTTTTTTGTCTCCGGCGAGAAAGCCGGAGGTGCCGGATTACGGTTTTTTAAACTGAGCATGCTCCAATTTTTTTTAATCCAATTATCTGCATATGCTAGTCGGATCCGTCGAAAAAACAGATCCGTCGCATCAGTTTTTCACAATCTGTGCCGTATCCATTTTTTCCAACATTCACCGGATTGTGCCTGATGCAAAAAACCTGATGTGTGAAAGTAGCCTTAGAATTATCACCAAAATGGTCTATCTTTGTCTCATCAGACCAGAGAATTTTATTTCTCATGGTCTCTGAGTCCTTCATCTGTTTTGTTTTTTTTTAAAGCAAACTCTATGCATTGTTTCATATGTCTTGCACTGAGGAGAGGCTTCTGTCAGGCCACTCTGTCATAAAGGCCTGACTGGTGGAGGGTTGCAGTGATAGCTGACTTTGTGGAACTTTCTCCCATGTCCCTACTGCATTTCTGGAGCTCAGCCACAGTGATCTTGGGGTTCTTCTTTACCTCTCTCACCAAGGCTCTTCTCCCACAATTGCTCAGTTTGGCTGGATGGCCAGGTCTAGGAAGACTTCTGGTGGTCCCAAACGTCTACCATTTAAGGATTATGGAGGCCACTGTGCTATAAGGAACCTTGAGTAATGCAGAAATTATTTTGTAACCTTGGCCAGATCTGTGCCTTGCCTTGCCACTTGTCTCTGAGCTCCTTGGCTAGTTCCTTTGATCTCATGGTTCTCATTTGGTCTGACATGCACTGTGAGCTGTGAGGTCTTAAGGTACCTTCACACGAAGCGACGCTGCAGCGATAGCGACAATGATGCCGATTGCTGCAGCGTCGCTGTTTGGTTGCTGGAGAGCTGTCACACAGACCGCTCTCCAGCGACCAACGATGCCGAGGTCCCCGGGTAACCAGGGTAAACATCGGGTTGCTAAGCGCAGGGTCGCGCTTAGTAACCCGATGTTTACCCTGGTTACCAGCGTAAAAGTAAAAATAACAAACACTACATGCTCACCTGCGCGTCCCCCGGTGTCTGCTTCCTGTACTGTGTGAGCGCCGGCCCTAACAGCAGAGCGGTGACATCACCGCTGTGCTTTTACTTTCACTTTAGGGCCTGCGCTCAGTCAGAGCAGGAAGCGGACGGCAGGGGACGCGCAGGTGAGTATGTACTGTTTTTTTTTTTTTTTTTTACTTTTACGCTGGTAACCAGGGTAAACATCGGGTTACTAAGCGCGGCCCTGCGCTTAGTAACCCGATATTTACCCTGGTTACCAGCGTAAAACATCGCTGGTATCGTTGCTTTTGGTGTCAAACACGACGATACACGCCGGTCTGACGACCAAATAAAGTTCTGAACTTTATTCAACGACCAGAGATATCACAGCAGGATCCAGATCGCTGCTGCGTGTCAAACACAACGATATCGCTATCCAGGACGCTGCAACGTCACGGATCGTTGTCGTTCTCGTTGTAAAGTCGTTTCGTGTGAAGGTACCTTTACATAGACAGGTGTGTGCCTTTCCAAATCAAGTCCTATCTGTTTAAATAAACACAGCTGGAATCCAATGAAGGAGTAAAACAATCTCAAGGAGGATCACAAGGAAATGGACAGCATGTGACTTAAATATGATTGTCTGAGCAAAGGGTCTGAATACTTATGACCATGTGATATTTCAGTTTTTCTTTTTAAAGGGAACCTGTCACCCCGTTTTTTGAAGATGAGCTAAAAATAGCGTTAAATAGGGGCAGAGCTGGGCGTTACATTGGTGTCTTTGTGTGCCTTTATAACCTACCTAAGCTGCCGAAATACCTTTGTAAAGTCGCCGTTTTCTGCTGTCACTCACGCTGGTCTAGTCATATGGGCGTGGTGGCAGCGCTGTTTCTCCCCCTGAAACCTGCTTATCATTACGTTGGTGGCGTAGTGGTGTGCGCATGTCCAAAGCGAAGATCCACTGCCCAGGAGATTCAAAACAGCGCGGTCTTCGCTATTCGCCGTTTACCGGTGGGCGCGGCCATCTTTCCTGTGGCCGCGCGTGCGCAGATGGAGCGCTCTGCTGCCCGGGGCTTCAGGAAAATGGCCGCGGGATTCCGCGCGTGCGCAGATGGAGATCGCGGCGGCCATTTTCCTGAAGCCCCGGGCAGCAGAGCGCTCCATCTGCGCACGCGTGGCCACAGGAAAGATGGCCGCGCCCACCGGTAAACGGCGAATAGCGAAGACCGCGCTGTTTTGAATCTCCTGGGCAGTGGATCTTCGCTTTGGACATGCGCACACCACTACGCCACCAACGTAATGATGAGCAGGTTTCTGGGGGAGAAACAGCGCTGTCACCACGCCCATATGACCAGACCAGCGTGAGTGACAGCAGAAAACGGCGACTTTACAAAGGTATTTCGGCAGCTTAGGTAGGTTATAAAGGCACACAAAGACACTAATGTAACGCCCAGCTCTGCCCCTATTTAACGCTATTTTTAGCTCATCTTCAAAAAACGGGGTGACAGGTTCCCTTTAAATAAATTTGTAAAAATTTCTACATTTCTTGTTTTTTCAAGTCAAGATGGGGTGCAGAGTGTACATTAACGGGAATCTGTCACCCCAAAATTGGCCTATAAACTAAGGCCACTGGCATAAGGGGCTTATCTACAGCATTCTGTAATGCTGTAGATAAGTCCCCGATGTATCCTGAAAGATAAGAAAAACAGATAAGCCCCGATATAACCTTTTTTTTCTTATCTTTCAGGATACATTATACTCACCCCAGGGGGGTCCTGGTTCGGTTCGGGTCCGATGGGTGTCGCGGTCCGGGTATGGCACCTCCCATCTTCATGCAATGACGTCCTCTTCTTGTCTTCCTGCCGCGGCTCCTGCGCAGGCGTACTTTGTCTGCCCTCAACGACAGGGCAGAGCAAAGTACTGCAGTGCGCAGGAGCCACGGCAGGAAGAAAGGAAGAGGACGTCATCGCATGAAGATGGGAGGCACTGTACCTGGACCGCGACGCCCATCAGACACGAACTGGGACCTCCCCCGGGTGAGTATAATATAACCTGTTTTTCTTATCTTTCAGGATACATCGGGGGGCTTATCTACAGCATTACAGAATGCTGTAGATAAGCCCCAGATGCCGGTGGCCTTAGTTTATAGGCCAATTTTGGGGCGACAGATTCCCTTTAATGAGAAAAAAAATGAACTTTTTTGAATTTACCAAATGACTGCAATGAAACAGAGTGAAGAATTTAAAGGGGTCTGAATACTTTCCGTACCCACTGTATGTAATATATGTGTGTGTGTGTCACTGACATCTATATATCTACCTATCCTATGTGTATATAGCTATTCTATCTATTTGTCACGGGAGACCTAGGTATGCAAGAGCTAATGACCCGGGCCCCTGCGATTTCCCTCAGACTAGGGAAACCCTGACTGACCCTCTCCCAGAGTTTACACTGATGGTGTGCATGTCTGGGCCTCCACCCTCACCCTGTCTCCTGTTTTAACCCTAGGCTGAAACCACCCCCCACCACCCAGTGAAGAGACCACACACCAATACCCACAGTTAGCACAGACAAGGATAACGGAAAAATATGCAACACGCCGCAGTCACTCAGGAATACACTATAAGTGCACAGGGCAAAATAAATACAAATATAGGAAGGAGAAAATAAGACAAAGGGAAATACACCACCAGCAACAATACTCCAACTCCTAGCTCACCACTCCAGACCGAGATAACCAAGCACAAGACAGAAGCTATAATCGGCGACGCCCAATGTTCAGAAGAACTATTTAAAGGCAGTAGGCGTGGCCCAGCTTCCAATCCGAGCACCAGCTAAATTAACCCCGGACCAGCTAGATAAAATCTAGCCGACGCCACTGAGCACATAGTGGACAAAAGCGGAATTACCGCTGTCTGTCGAACACCCTGGTATGAACAGCATCCGACATGACACTATTCTACTGTAACCTGTCTCGCTGTGATTTTACATTAAGTGGCAGATGAATTTATATCTATCTAATAATAATAATTATATTTATATAGCGCCAACATATTCCGCAGCTCTTTACATTATAGAGGGGACTTGTACAGACAATTTACATTACAGCATAACAGTGAACACAGTTCAAAACAGAAACCAAGAGGAATGAGGGCCCTGCTCGCAAGCTTAGAAACTATGAATAAAAGGGGAGACACGAGAGGTGGATGGTAACAATTGCTTTCGTTGTTCGGATCAGCCACAATGGAAGAATCGGGTGTTAATGTAAAGCTGCATGAACCAGTTAACAGCCTAAATATGTAACAGTACAGACACAAAGGGCTAATTAAATGCATAAAGCGTATGAGAACATGATGCGAGGAACCTGATAATGGTTTAAGTTTTTTGAATGGGTCACACAGGGTTAGTTAGGTTAATGCGTTGGGGCGGTAGGCCAGTCTGAAAAAATGCGTTTTTAGGGCACTCTTAAAATTGGGGGGATTGGGGAATAATCGTATTAACCTGGGTAGTGCAGTGTAGAGAATTGGCGCAGCACGTGAAAAGTTTTGGAGACCCGAGTGGGAGGTTCTGATTATTGAGGATGTTAACCTCAGGTCATTAGCAGAACGGAGAGCGCGGGTAGAGTGGTTGGCTGAGACCAGGGAGGAGATATCTAATATATGTACAGTACAGACCAAAAGTTTGCACACACCTTCTCATTTCAAGATTTTTCTGTATTTTCATGACTATGAAAACTGTAAATTCACACTGAAGGCATCAAAACTATGAATTAACACATATGGAATTATATACTTATATTCTAGGTTCTTCAAAGTAGCCACCTTTTGCTTTGATGACTGCTTTGCACACTCTTGGCAGTCTCTTGATGAGCTTCAAGAGGTAGTCACCGGGAATGGTCTTCCAACAATCTTAAAGGAGTTCCCAGAGATGCTTAGCACTTGTTGGCCCTTTTGCCTTCATTCTACAGTCCAGCTCACCCCAAATCATCTCGATTGGGTTCAGGTCTGGTGACTGTGGAGGCCAGGTCATCTGGCGTAGCACCCCATCACTCTCCTTCTTGGTCAAATAGCCTTTACACAGCCTGGAGGTGTGTTTGGGGTCATTGACCTGTTGAAAAATACAGTTACGTCCTTATATATTTGGACAGAGACAACGTTTTTCTAATTTTGGTTATAGACATTACCACAATGAATTTTAAACAAAACAATTCAGATGCAGATGAATTTCCGACTTTCAGCTTTCATTTGAGGGTATCCACATTAAAATTGGATGAAGGGTTTAGGAGTTTCAGCTCCTTAACATGTGCCACCCTGTTTTTAAAGGGACCAAAAGTAATTGGACAGATTCAATCATTTTAAATAAAATGTTCATTTTTAGTACTCGGTTGAAAACCCTTTGTTGGCAATGACTGCCTGAAGTCTTGAACTCATGGACATCACCAGACGCTGTGTTTCCTCCTTTTTGATTCTCTGCCAGGCCTTCACTGCGGTGGTCTTCAGTTGCTGTTTGTTTGTGGGCCTTTCTGCCTGAAGTTTAGTCTTTAACAAGTGAAATGCATGCTCAATTGGGTTGAGATCAGGTGACTGACTTGGCCATTCGAGAATATTCCACTTCTTTGCTTTAATAAACTCCTGGGTTGCTTTGGCTTTATGTTTTGGATCATTGTCCATCTGTAGTATGAAACGACGACCAATCCGTTTGGCTGCATTTGGCTGGATCTGAGCACACAGTATGTCTCTAAATACCTCAGAATTCATTCGGCTGCTTCTGTTCTGTGTCACATCATCAATAAACAGTAGTGATCCAGTGCCACTGGCAGCCATGCATGCCCAAGCCATCACACTGCTTCCGCCGTGTTTTACAGATGATGTGGTATGCTTTGGATCATGAGCTGTACCATGCCTTTGCCATACTTTTCTCTTTCCATCATTCTGGTAGAGGTTGATCTTGGTTTCATCTGTCCAAAGAATGTTCTTCTAGAACTGTGCTGGCTTTTTTAGATGTTTTTTTAGCAAAGTCCAGTCTAGCCTTTTTATTCTTGATGCTTATGAGTGGCTTGCACCGTGCAGTGAACCCTCTGTATTTACTTTCATGCAGTCTTCTCTTTATGGTAGATTTGGATATTGATACGCCTACCTCCTGGAGAGTGTTGGTCACTTGGTTGGCTGTTGTGAAGAGGTTTCTCTTCACCATGGAAATTATTCTGCGATCATCCACCACTGTTGTCTTCCGTGGGCGCCCAGGTCTTTTTGCATTGATGAGTTCACCAGTGCTTTCTTTCTCAGGATGTACCAAACTGTAGATTTTGCCACTCCTAATATTGTAGCAATTTCTCGGGTGGGTTTTTTCTGTTTTCGCAGCTTAAGGTTGCTCCAAAGGAACTCTCCATGCAGGTGAGCGTGGAGAGCTCCTTTGACCATATGTTTACTTAACAGCAAAACCTACCAAATGCAAGCACCACACCTCAAATCAACTCCAGGCCTTTTATCTGCTTAATTGAGAATGACATAACAAAGGGATTGCCCACACCTGTCCATGAAATATCCTTGGAGTCAATTGTCCAATTACTTTTGGTCCCTTTAAAAACAAGGTGGCACATGTTAAGGAGCTGAAACTCCTAAACCCTTCATCCAATTTTAATGTGGATACCCTCAAATGAAAGCTGAAAGTCTGAACTTTAACTGCATCTGAATTGTTCTGTTTAAAATTGATTGTGGTAATGTCTATAACCAAAATTAGAAAAATGTTGTCTCTGTCCAAATATATATGGACGCAACTGTAAATGATGGTCCAACAAAACGCAAACCGAATGGAATAACATGCCGCTGCAAGATGCTGTGGTAGCCATGCTGGTTCAGTATGCCTTCAATTTTGAATAAATCCCCAACAGTGTCACCAGCAAAGCACCCCCACACCATCACACCTCCTCCTCCATGCTTCATGGTGGGAACCAGGCATGTAGAATCCATCCGTTCACCTTTTCTGCGTCGCACAATGATACGGTGGTTGGAACTAAAGATCTCAAATTTGGTCTCATCAGACCAAAGCACAGATTTCCACTGGTCTAATTTCCATTCCTTGTGTTCTTTAGCCCAAACAAGTCTCGTCTGCTTGTTGCCTGTCCTTAGCAGTGGTTTCCTAGCAGCTATTTTACCATGAAGGCCTGCTGCACAAAGTCTCCTTTTAACAGTTGTTGTAGAGATGTGTCTGCTGCTAGAACTCTGTGTGGCATTGACCTGGTCTCTAATCTGAGCTGCTGTTAACCTGCGATTTCTGAGGCTGGTGACTCGGATAAACTTATCCTCAGAAGCAGAGGTGACTCTTGGTCTTCCTTTCCTGGGGCTGTCCTCATGTGAACCAGTTTCTTTGTAGCGCTTGATGTTTTTTGGCGCTGCACTTGTGGACACTTTTTCAAAGTTTTCCCAGTTTTTCTGACTGGCTCACTGACCTTCATTTCTTAAAGTAATGATGGCTACTCGTTTTTCTTTACTTTGCTGCTTTTTTCTTACCATAATACAAATTCTAACAATCTATTGAGTAGGACTATCAGCTGTGTATCCGCCAGACTTCTGCACAACACAACTGATGGTCCCAACACCATTTATAAGGCAAGAAATCCCACTTGCTAACTCTGACAGGGCACACCTGTGAAGTGAAAACCATTCCCGGTGACTACCTCTTGAAGCTCATCAAGAGAATGCCAAGAGTGTGCAAAGCAGTCATCAAAGCAAAAGGTGGCTACTTTGAAGAACCTAGAATATAAGACATATTTTCAGTTGTTTCACACTTTTTTGTTAAGTATATAATTCCACATGTGTTAATTAATAGTTTTGATGCCTTCAGTGTGAATGTACAATTTTCATAGTCATGAAAATACAGAAAAATCTTGAAATGAGAAGGTGTGTCCAAATTTTTGGTCTGTACTGTATATGTGTGTGTGTATGTGTTTTGAAGAATATTTCCTTTGAAAACGAAGTGTAAATGACATAGAACAATTATCTATGTAAAAGCTCATGTTAAAATCGCACTGTGTTCGGATGTAATTGGATGCTAGGTGTTAAAAACCGTATTGTACTCACATGACGCTCTCATGACACTCTTCCGTTTTTTTGGTCCTGATATCAGAACATTTTTTTCCAGGACGTCATCCTGACAGCACTATGGGAGGATGTCCTCCTCCCCTTGCTGGGACAGGAAACACACGAGAGTTTAAAAGGTCCGGTCCCACCCCCAATCCTCAGTGTTTTTCCTGTCCCTGCAAGGGACGCACGAGAGAAGCTGCACAGCTTACTGGAGCTCAGTGGGATCGTGCGGCTTGCTAAATCCTTCCCCCTGTCAAGAGGCTCAGGGCAGAAACCCTCCAGAGGGAGGTCCCTCTGCTCCAAAGACCAGCAGCCGCTCCTCCTGGTGGGAGGCTCTCTGCTGCGGACGCGGTTCCCGAGGTCGGCAGCAGCATCAGCGGCGTGGACGCCGGGCTCTGACTCTTCCGGCAGAAGTTCCGGGGACCGCGTCACTTCCAGTTCGCGGCATCCGTTACCGTCACTTCCGGTAACGCTGTATGTACGGGGGAGGCGTGCGCACCAGCGTGGATTGCTCAGGGATTGCAGCGCTTCGGTCAGACGCTGACAGCTGCGGGGACCTGCTACTCCGGAGCCAGGGAAAGCATGCCACCCGAGGAAGGGGTAAGTGTGCATAGCGCAAACTCCCCTAGCACCCTGGAAATAAGCAGCCACCATGTTACTTTCCCTATCTTATATCGTTTAAGGATAAGGGAACCCCCGCTGTCCCCCCTGGTCAAGTTAAGAAGTCCGGCAAGGCCTCTGGGAAGTCCAGTAGATGCCCTATATGTAGTGTGAAACTCCCGGACGCTCATGGCAAAACCTTATTCACAGATTGCACATCCAAGGTTATGAGAGATGAGCAGCCCACTTTATTATCCGAGATGAGGTCCTTAATACGAGAAGAGGTCCAAGCTTCTCTGGCTACCATGGTGGAAAAGCCCAGTCCTATGCCCAGTCGCAAAAGGGCCAGACGGGAGCTAGAATATACTTCTGATGACAGGTCTCACTCTGAAGACCTTGTCTCTGAAGAAGAGGGCGAGCTTCCCTCTGGAAGCCAGGATCATCAGAGGAAATACCTTTTCCAGGCGGAGGACACGAATGATCTGGTGCAGGCGGTGCGATGCACTATGCAAGTAGAAGAGACATCTAAGCCACAATCCAGGCAGGACCTGATGTTTGGGGGACTTATGTCACGTCGGCAGACCGTCTTCCCAGTTAGTGAGCATATCAAGGCAATGGTGCTTGAAGAGTGTAAGGAGGCAGAACGTCGGCTGATATTGTCTAAAGACTTTAAGGCGCGCCTACCCTTCGAGCCGGATGATGTAAAGCTATGGGACGAGATACCCAAGGTGGATGTCCCAGTGGTGAAGGTCGCCAAAAAGACAGCTATACCGTTCGAGGACTCATCAAACTTGCGCGATCCAATGGATCGAAAGGCGGACATATTGCTAAAGAGAGCCTGGGAATCTTCCGCGGCTCTAATTAAGGCCAACATTGCAGCTACCTCGGTAGCCCGGTCTATTCACCTTTGGATGGGTCAATTAGAGGAGCATCTCTCTAATAAGACCCCAAGGTCAGAGATCCTAAACTCTCTACCCATAATGAAATCTACCACAGCTTTTCTATCTGACATGATGGCTGAGTCAGTCAGGTTTTCAGCCAGAAATGGATCATTGTCCAATGCGGCTAGAAGAGCGGTTTGGCTAAGGTCTTGGTCTGGCGATAATGCTTCCAAAACAAAATTGTGCTCAATTCCCTTTTCAGGAGCAAGGGTGTTCGGTCCTTCCCTCGACACTATATTAGAGTCAGCTTCTGACAAGAAAAAAGGGTTTCCAGAGGACAAGCCTAAGAGGTCTCAGTCCTTTCGGAGAGGGTTTCCCTTCAGAAGACAGTCCGACTTCAGAGGGGGAAGATCCAATAGAAGTTTTAATAGGGGTTCCCGTGGCCAGGGTAATAAGAACAGGAGTTTCTTCTTCAGCCCCTCCTCTAAATCTAATTCGCAATGGCGCCACTCTTATAGGGGGAAGGCTTCGCCATTTCGCAACAAACTGGGGCAGAGTCACTCAAAATCAATGGGTCCTTCGGACTGTGTCAGAAGGCTACAGTATCGAGTTCTACTCCCCTCCACCAGACAGGTACATCGTACCTACGGTGGTTATGCAAGACTCTCCTATGTTAAAAGACTTAATGGATATGCTTTCCTCAGAAGTCATAGTACCAGTGCCACCACTAGAAGTAGGTCAGGGACATTACTCGTCCCTGTTCTCCATAACAAAACCATCAGGCGACTCACGCACAATCGTAAATCTGAAGCCTCTGAATGCCTGGGTCAGGTACAAGAGGTTTCGTATGGAGTCCATCTGATCGGCAATCCTCCTCATAGATCAGGACGCTGTGATGTGCACTCTCGACTTGAAGAGTGCCTATTATCAGGTCCCTGTTCACAGTCTATCTGAGGCTTCTGAGGTTTGCGGTAGTTCTGCCGGCCGGGACCTGTCACTACCAGTTTCAGTGCCTTCCGTTTGGACTTGCCTCAGCACCTCACGTGTTCACGAAGCTGGTGTCAGAGATCGTGGCTTTCCTAAGGAACCAAGGCATTATAATATTCCCATATCTCGACGATTTTCTCTTGATAGCAAGAACACCAGAGATCCTATCGGATCACAGGAACCGAACCATCTCGGTAATGGAGCATTTGGGATGGATCATAAACTGGCAGAAATCAGACCTGATTCCGGAGCACAAGAAGATCTTCCTGGGGGTATGTTTGGATTCTGCAAACAGAATATCCCTACTACCCGAAGCCAAGCTGAAGGCGATGCAGGTTCAGATCAGACTCCTTCGGGAACGCAGAGTCTCAATAAGGATGGCCATGAGAGTGCTAGGCCTAATGACGACGTGCATACCATGCGTAAGATGGGCACAGTTCCATTCAAGACCACTACAGAGCTTAATCCTCTCCAAGTGGGACCGGCGTCAGTCTTCTCTGGACAGTACTTTACATCTACCAGATCCAGTACGAAGATCTCTCCTTTGGTGGACAGACTCAGAGAAACTAAGAATCGGAGTACTATGGACCACCGATCCCTACGTAGTAGTTACTACAGACGCCAGCGCCTGGGGCTGGGGAGCTCACTTAAAAGGAAGGATCCTCCAGGGACAATGGCCTCCAGACGTCGCTCACAACTCATCCAACTTCAAAGAGCTGTATGCCGTCTGGGAAGCCCTGAGAAGGAACCGTCGCACTCTGGAGAATCGTCACATCAGGATATTGTCCGACAATGTGACAACGGTTTCCTTCCTAAAACACCAAGGAGGCTCAAGACACCATCCTCTCCAGGAGCTGGCAGGGAGAATATTTCGCTGGGCAGAAAAGTCGATCCTTTCCATCTCGGCAGTCCACCTAGAGGGCTCCCAGAATGTCGTAGCGGATTACCTGAGCAGAAGAAGAGTGTTGGCAACAGAGTGGGAACTCAACCAAGACATCTTCCAGAAGCTGTGCCTGCGTTGGGGCACTCCCAGTATAGACCTCTTCGCAAACAGGAGAAACTCGAAGGTTTCAAGATTCTTCTCGCTGAACCCCTGGGATCTGCCGGAAGGGATAGACGGCCTAAGTCAAAACTGGACGGAGCCCCTCTCGTATGCATTCCCTCCTCTAGCACTAATCCCGGCTGTTCTCAGAAAGATCAAGGAAGAACAGGCTCGAGTGATTTTGGTAGTTCCATACTGGCCAAGAAGGAGTTGGTTCTCTCTTCTAGTAGACCTGGCAATCGAGAGTCCAGTGGAACTTCCTCACAGACCAGATGTAATCCACCAGGGCCCAGTGTACCATCCGGACCCAGAGAAGCTACATCTCTCAGCCTGGATCCTGAGAGGAACATCCTGAAAGCAAGAGGCCTCTCTGACCAAGTCATAGCCACTATCAAGGCTAGCAGGAAGCCGGTCACATCAACAATCTACTTGAAGATCTGGAGGCGTTTCTGTCTGGAGGGTGGCAGGTCTGAGGTTGCGGCAGGCACTCCCGACTTACCCAGAATTCTGGACTTTCTGCAGGCTGGTTTTGATAAGGGGCTTAGGCCAAGCACCCTGAAAGTGCAGATCTCGGCAACTTGCTCCTTTTTAGACTATCCCCTAGCGACACACCCGTGGATAGTTAGATTTATCAGAGCCACCCAAAGGTTGTGCCCCACCATTAGACAGTTATCTCCTCCTTGGGACCTTAACCTGGTCCTCAAATTCCTCTGCAAAAATGATTACGCCTCGGCGGATAACATCTCCATTTCGGCCCTGACACGTAAAACGGCATTCCTGGTCGTGATTACCACGGCTAAGAGGGTGGGGGAAATTCAGGCCCTGTGTACAAGGGACCCATACCTTCAGATTAGAGAGGATAGCGTAATTCTTAAACTAGATCCTTCGTTTATTCCAAAAGTGGGAACGCTCAAAAATAGGAATCAGGAAATTGTGTTACCATCCTTTTGCAGTGACCCGTCTAATTCAAAAGAAAAAGCTCTGCATTCCCTTGATGTCAGACAGGCGGTCCTCGACTACCTGTCAGCCACCAACTCATGGCGCATTGACCCAAATCTATTTATTTTGTTTGGCGGTAGGAATAGAGGTAAAAAGGCCTCTAAAGCCTCCATTGCTCAATGGATCACATCTGTGATCTCGGAGGCCTACCAGTCGGAGGGAATCTCACCTCCAAAGGGTCTCCATGCACACTCTACTAGAGGGATGGCTACTGCGGTAAAGCCGCAACATGGGCTAGTGCGAATACCTTTTGCAAACATTATAAACTTGATGTTTTGTCCGGACAGCATACTGCATTCGGGAGAAAGATTCTCCAAGCGGTAATCCCACCCTGAGGAGGTGCTTTGGTACTCTCCATAGTGCTGTCAGGATGACGTCCTGGAAAATAGGTATTAAGCTTACCGTTAATGATGTTTCCAGGAGTCCATCCTGACAGCACGGGTAGTTACCTCCCTGATAATATTATTATGCTTCTGTAACATAAGCCTGACATGTATATAATATGTTCCTAGCATATGATGTAATATATTTCTGGTACATGGTGTTATATGTTCTTTGACCATTAAATATATTTCTTTGCATCTCCCTTGAGGTGGTTCTTGTTACAACACTGAGGATTGGGGGTGGGACCGGACCTTTTAAACTCTCGTGTGTTTCCTGTCCCAGCAAGGGGAGGAGGACGTCCTCCCATAGTGCTGTCAGGATGGACTCCTGGAAACATAATTAACAGTAAGCTTAATACCTATTTTTTCAGACATATGGGTATGAGCACTTAGGGCTACAGTTCCTGGCCCAACCATTGGCCCCGTAGTATAAAGCAGCAGCATCATATACAGCTCTGGCAAAAATTAAGAGAACACTGCAAAATGTTCAGTTTTTCTGATTTTTCTCTATATATGTATATTTTTGAGTAAAATGTAAATTGTTCTTTTATTCTATAAATTACTGACAGCATGTCTCCGAAGTTCCACCAATATGTTTTGTATTTATTTTTTGAAAATGAGAAATGGTCAAAATAACAAAAAAATGCATTGCTTGCACACCTCAAATAATGCACGAAACTAGCTCATAATCATTTAGAATCAACTGTTTTTTCAGGATAATCTTGTATGCGGCTTGATTCATATGTCCTTCACAAAGAACAACCTGCCCAAATCCAGCCTTGCTGAAGCAGACCAGGATCAACACCTGGTCGTCTAATGGTTAGACGGAGACCTGGAGAGGCGTACAAGCCACAGTGTCTTGCACCCACTTTGAAATTTGGTTGAGGATCAGTGATGATCTGGGGATGCTTCAGCAAGGCTGGAATTGGGCAGGTTGTTCTTTGCGAAGGATGTATGAATCAAGCCGCATACAAGGTTATCTTGGAAAAATAGTTGATTCATTCTGCTCAATGTTCCCTGTCACGACTCCGCACCTCTGCCGCCAATATGTCACGGATTCACACCGTGACCGTCACCCCTACGTCACGGATCGGGGTGACTTTAGGCCAACAGACGGCTATCACATCTGCAGGGGGGCTTATCTTAGTTATCCCTCCACTGCTACAACGTGATGAAAAAACACACACAAGGTTATTGACCTCTTAGTTTACAGCAGGGGCTTATTTTAGGTATCCCACTGCTCTTCAATATACCACGAACTGCAGGGATTTATGTATATCCCGCTTACAGTTCCACTTGAAACCTGCAGCACTCTGGCACCCCCTTTACCCTCAGGTCAGATTAGGTACTGCACCTAGGATAATTAGTCGCCAGAAAGGCTGCCTGCTATGTACTGGCTATTGGGCATGCTGCAGCGAGGCGATTTAACTACTCCCGCTCAGGCAGGAACAATAATTATCAATGTCGCCGTCGCTACAATGACTCCCAAAGGAACAGTGCATGGTATTGCTGCCACCAGCTTCGATTAAACGGGTCCGAAGCTAACCCAAAACAGTAGCATAATTCCCTTCAGAAGACTAAGAGTATGTGCACACATCCGGATTTCTTGCAGAAATTTCCTGAAGAAAACCGGAAATTTTCTGCAAGAAATCCGCTTTTTTTTTTTTTGCGGTTTTTTTAGCATTCTGCAAGCGTAATTAGCTTGCAGAATGCTAAAGTTTTCCAAGCGATCTGTAGCATCGCTTGGAAAACTGACTGACAGATTGGTCACACTTGTCAAACATACTGTTTGACAAGTGTGACCAGCTTTTTACTATAGATGCTGCTTATGCAGCATCTATAGTAAAAGAATGTTTAAAAATAATAAAAGAAATAAAAAAATGCTTATACTCACCTGCAGACCTCAGCGGCGTCCGTTCCGTATAGATGGTGTGTGCGCGCAGGACCTTCCATGACGTCGCGGTCACGTGAGCGGTCACATGACCGGTCTCGACCAATCACAGGACCGTGACGTCATCGTAGGTCCTTCACCGCACACCAGCTACAGGAACCGAAGCAGCAGCATGCACCTGAGAGGCGGGAAGACATCGAAGGTGAGTATATCACTATTTTTTATTTTAATTCTTTTTTTTTTACCACTTATATGGTGCCCAGTCCGTGGAGGAGAGTCTCCTCTCCTCCACCCTGGGTACCAACCGCACATGATCTGCTTACTTCCGCATGGTGTGCACAGCCCCGTGCGGGAAGTAAGCAGATCAATGGACTCCTAGGTGTGCGGAATCCCCGCAATTCCGCATTTTTAATGAACATGTTGCTTTTTTTTCCGCGATGCGATTTTTTCGCGGAAAAAATCGCAACATTTGCACAAAAAATGCGGAATACACTGTAAATAATAGGAGGCATAGGTTAGCGTTTTTTTCGCGTTTTTATCACATTTTTATAGCGAAAAAATGTGAAAAAAACGCGAAAAATCCTGAACGTGTGCACATAGCCTTAGGTACGTTTTAGAGCATGAAGAACAAATCTAGTATATTAAATATTATACTCCATAAAAGGTTTAAGGCAGTGTTTATAAACAGTTATATAAAGATGTTACAATATGAGACAATTGCAAATATGTACAAGGTAATTATAACATAAAGGGATTGAATGAGAAAAGGTAACACTCACATGTTCTCAGTTCATTTCAGGCAACCAGGCTAGTGGAGTTCCCATATGTCCCAATGCATTAGGGCTCTGGTTAGGAACAGCTCTTCAAGTCAGACTCACATAGGCTCCAGCAGACAGACTCTGAAGGCTGGGTAAGTGGAGTCACTTAAATAACCACAGCCTGTGACATCACCAAAAGGGTTGAGTTAAGATCGCCCTCCTCTTTCTTCAGTCTTAGTAAATTCAACCCAAATTTGTCTAATGCTTATAACTCCGCTACAGAACATGTCATTGTCATAACAAACCCAGCATTCATCTCGTATTAACGTTGGCATTCTAATGAGATCAAATATGTCCTATTTCTGATGCATAATTACAGAGGAATCCCTATTTTTTTACCTGATGGAGTTAGGAGTTGCTCCTTACAGGGGTTGATAGATCCGCCGATGGACTATAACAATATGTATTTATAATTTTCTTATCCTAAACCGTTGGCCCAATATCTTACAATATTAGGACAAAGCCCCTCATGGATTCTGGAGCCTTCTAATCCAGTTCTAGCTGGAGGAGAGTTTGAGCCTAACCAAGCGATCGTAAAAATTCCTTTCTTCAATAAAACTCCCCCACATACATTGACAAGGCAGGCTCTTGCCTGAGTGAAAGGGAAGGGGGGGGGGGGTTAGCCCACAGCCTGGGCTAAGGGGAGAAACTAAACTTATATGATATTTCATACAATTATCGTGACATTCCCCAATTCTGAGGACTGTTTTTTCCAGCAGGACAATGTGCCATGCCACACAACTAGGTCAATCAAGGTGTGGATGAAGGACCACCACATCAAATTCTTGTCATGGCCAGCCCAATCTCCAGACCTGAGCCCCATTGAAAACCTCTGGAATATAATCAAGATGAAGATGGATAGTCACAAGCAATCAAAGAACTGCTTACATTTTTGTACCATGAGTGGCATAATGTGACCCAAAAGCATTGTGAAAGACTAGTGGAAAGCATGCCAAGACGCATGAAAGCTGTGATTAAAAATCTTGGTTATTCCACAAATCATTGATTTCTGAACTCTTCCTGAGTTAAAACATTAATATTGTTGTTTCTAAATGATTATGAACTTGTTTTTTTTTTTGCATTATTATTATCATTATCTAATATATAATTGCCTAGAATACTACTTCCTGCAATTTGTGCCAACTTCCGTGGCTTTGTCCGGAGCTAATGTCCGGAGCTAATGTCCGGAGATAAGTGACGTCACCAGTGTCCTACACCCAGGCAGAGCACAGGGGCCCCAGGCAGCATATAGGGCCCCAGGCAGAGCACAGGGGCCCCAGGCAGCATATGGGGCCCCAGGCAGAGCACAGGGGCCCCAGGCAGCATATGGGGCCCCAGGCAGAGCACAGGGGCCCCAGGCAGCCTATGGGGCCCCAGGCAGAGCACAGTGGCCCCAGGCAGAACATGGGGCCCCAGGCAGAGCACAGGGGCCCCAGGCAGAGCACAGGGGCCCCAGGCAGCATATGGGGCCCCAGGCAGAGCACAGTGGCCCCAGGCAGAGCACAGTGGCCCCAGGCAGAGCACAGGGGCCCCAGGCAGAGCACAGGGGCCCCAGGCAGAGCACAGGGGCCCCAGGCAGCATATGGGGCCCCAGGCAGAGCACAGTGGCCCCAGGCAGAGCACAAGGGCCCCAGGCAGCTTATGGGGCCCCAGGCAGAGCACAGGGGCCCCAGGCAGCATATGGGGCCCCAGGCAGAGCACAGTGACCCCAGGCAGAGCACAGGGGCGCCAGGCAGAACATGGGGCCCCAGGCAGAGCACAGGGGCCCCAGGCAGCATATGGGGCCCCAGGCAGAGCACAGGGGCCCCAGGCAGAACATGGGGCCCCAGGCAGAGCACAGGGGCCCCAGGCAGAGCACAAAGGCCCCAGGCAGCATATGGGGCCCCAGGCAGAGCACAGTGGTCCCAGGTAGAGCACAGGGGCCCCAGGCAGCCTATGGGGCCCCAGGCAGAGCACAGGGGCCCCAGGCAGCCTATGGGGCCCCAGGCAGAGCACAGTGGCCCCAGGCAGCCTATGGGGCCCCAGGCAGAGCACAGTGGCCCCAGGCAGAACATGGGGCCCCAGGCAGAGCACAGGGGCCCCAGGCAGAGCACAGGGGCCCCAGGCAGAGCACAGGGGCCCCAGGCAGAGCACAGGGGCCCCAGGCAGAGCACAGGGGCCCCAGGCAGAGCACAGGGGCCCCAGGCAGCATATGGGGCCCCAGGCAGAGCACAGTGGCCCCAGGCAGAGCACAGTGGCCCCAGGCAGAGCACAGTGGCCCCAGGCAGAGCACAGTGGCCCCAGGCAGAGCACAGGGGCCCCAGGCAGAACATGGGGCCCCAGGCAGAGCACAGGGGCCCCAGGCAGCTTATGGGGCCCCAGGCAGAGCACAGGGGCCCCAGGCAGAACATGGGGCCCCAGGCAGAGCACAGGGGCCCCAGGCAGCATATGGGGCCCCAGGCAGAGCACAGGGGCCCCAGGTAGAGCACAGGGGCCCCAGTCAGCCTATGGGGCCCCAGGCAGAGCACAGGGGCCCCAGGCAGCATATGGGGCCCCATGCAGAGCACAGGGGCCCAGGCAGCATATGGGGCCCCAGGCAGAGCACAGTGGCCCCAGGCAGAGCACAAAGGCCCCACGCAGAACATGGGGCCCCAGGCAGAGCACAGGGGCCCCAGGCAGAGCACAGGGGCCCCAGGCAGAGCACAGGGGCGCCAGGCAGAGCACAGGGGCCCCAGGCAGAGCACAGGGGCCCCAGGCAGCATATGTTCCCCAGGCAGAGCACAGGGGCCCCAGGCAGCATATGGGGCCCCAGGCAGAGCACAGGGGCCCCAGGCAGCATATGGGGCCCCAGGCAGAGCACAGGGGCCCCAGGCAGCATATGGGGCCCCAGGCAGAGCACAGTGGCCCCAGGCAGAGCACAGGGGCGCCAGGCAGAACACAGGGGCCCCAGGCAGAGCACAGGGGCCCCAGGCAGCATATGGGGCCCCAGGCAGAGCACAGGGGCCCCAGGCAGAGCACAGGGGCCCCAGGCAGAGCACAGGGGCCCCAGGCAGCGCACAGTGGTCCCAGGTAGAGCACAGGGGCCCCAGGCAGCCTATGGGGCCCCAGGCAGAGCACAGTGGCCCCAGGCAGAGCACAGGGGCCCCAGGCAGCCTATGGGGCCCCAGGCAGAGCACAGTGGCCCCAGGCAGAACATGGGGCCCCAGGCAGAGCACAGGGGCCCCAGGCAGAGCACAGGGGCCCCAGGCAGCATATGGGGCCCCAGGCAGAGCACAGGGGCCCCAGGCAGCATATGGGGCCCCAGGCAGAGCACAGTGGCCCCAGGCAGAGCACAGGGGCCCCAGGCAGCATATGGGGCCCCAGGCAGAGCACAGGGGCCCCAGGCAGCATATGGGGCCCCAGGCAGAGCACAGTGGCCCCAGGCAGAGCACAGGGGCCCCAGGCAGCATATGGGGCCCCAGGCAGAGCACAGTGGTCCCAGGCAGAGCACAGGGGCCCCAGGTAGCATATGGGGCCCCAGGCAGAGCACAGTGGTCCCAGGCAGAGCACAGGGGCCCCAGGCAGCCTATGGGGCCCCAGGCAGAGCACAGTGGCCCCAGGCAGCCTATGGGGCCCCAGACAGAGCACAGTGGCCCCAGGCAGAACATGGGGCCCCAGGCAGAGCACAGGGGCCCCAGGCAGAGCACAGGGGCCCCAGGCAGCATATGGGGCCCCAGGCAGAGCACAGTGGCCCCAGGCAGAGCACAGTGGCCCCAGGCAGAGCACAGGGGCCCCAGGCAGAACATGGGGCCCCAGGCAGAGCACAGGGGCCCCAGGCAGCATTTGGGGCCCCAGACAGAGCACAGGGGCCCCAGGCAGCTTATGGGGCCCCAGGCAGAGCACAGGGGCCCCAGGCAGAACATGGGTCCCCAGGCAGAGCACAGGGGCCCCAGGCAGCATATGGGGCCCCAGGCAGAGCACAGGGGCCCCAGGCAGAGCACAGGGGCCCCAGGCAGAGCACAGGGGCCCCAGGCAGAGCACAGGGGCCCCAGGCAGCATATGGGGCCCCATGCAGAGCACAGGGGCCCAGGCAGCATATGGGGCCCCAGGCAGAGCACAGTGGCCCCAGGCAGAGCACAAAGGCCCCAGGCAGAACATGGGGCCCCAGGCAGAGCACAGGGGCCCCAGGCAGAGCACAGGGGCCCCAGGCAGAGCACAGGGGCCCCAGGCAGAGCACAGGGGCCCCAGGCAGCATATGTTCCCCAGGCAGAGCACAGGGGCCCCAGGCAGCATATGGGGCCCCAGGCAGAGCACAGGGGCCCCAGGCAGCATATGGGGCCCCAGGCAGAGCACAGTGGTTCCAGGCAGAGCACAGGGGCCCCAGGCAGCATATGGGGCCCCAGGCAGAGCACAGGGGCCCCAGGCAGCATATGGGGCCCCAGGCAGAGCACAGGGGCCCCAGGCAGCATATGGGGCCCCAGGCAGAGCACAGGGGCCCCAGGCAGCATATGGGGCCCCAGGCAGAGCACAGTGGCCCCAGGCAGAGCACAGTGGCCCCAGGCAGAGCACAGTGGCCCCAGGCAGAGCACAGTGGCCCCAGACAGAGCACAGGGGCCCCAGGCAGAGCACAGGGGCCCCAGGCAGCATATGGGGCCCCAGGCAGCATATGGGGCCCCAGGCAGAGCACAGTGGCCCCAGGCAGAGCACAGGGGCCCCAGGCAGAGCACAGTGGCCCCAGGCAGAACATGGGGCCCCAGGCAGAGCACAGGGGCCCCAGGCAGCATATGGGGCCCCAGGCAGAGCACAGGGGCCCCAGACAGCATACGGGGCCCCAGGCAGAGCACAGTGGCCCCAGGCAGAGCACAGGGGCGCCAGGCAGAACATGGGGCCCCAGGCAGAGCACAGTGGCCCCAGGCAGAGCACAGTGGCCCCAGGCAGAGCACAGTGGCCCCAGGCAGAGCACAGGGGCCCCAGGCAGAGCACAGGGGCCCCAGGCAGAGCACAGGGGCCCCAGGCAGAGCACAGGGGCCCCAGGCAGAGCACAGGGGCCCCAGGCAGAGCACAGGGGCCCCAGGCAGAGCACAGGGGCCCCAGGCAGAGCACAGGGGCCCCAGGCAGAGCACAGGGGCCCCAGGCAGAGCACAGGGGCCCCAGGCAGAGCACAGGGGCCCCAGGCAGAGCACAGGGGCCCCAGGCAGCATATGGGGCCTTAGGCAGAGCACAGGGGCCCCAGGCAGCATATGGGGCCCCAGGCAGAGCACAGTGGCCCCAGGCAGAGCACAGTGGCCCCAGGCAGAGCACAGGGGCCCCAGGCAGAGCACAGGGGCCCCAGGCAGCATATGGGGCCCCAGGCAGAGCACAGGGGCCCCAGGCAGAGCACAGTGGCCCCAGGCAGAGCACAGTGGCCCCAGGCAGAACACAGGGGCCCCAGGCAGAGCACAGGGGCCCCAGGCAGCATATGGGGCCCCAGGCAGAGCACAGGGGCCCCAGGCAGCATATGGGGCCCCAGGAAGAGCACAGTGGCCCCAGGCAGAGCACAGGGGCGCCAGGCAGAACATGGGGCCCCAGGCAGAGCACAGGGGCGCCAGGCAGAACATGGGGCCCCAGGCAGAGCACAGTGGCCCCAGGCAGAGCACAGTGGCCCCAGGCAGAGCACAGGGGCCCAGGCAGCATATGGGGCCCCAGGCAGAGCACAGTGGTCCCAGGCAGAGCACAGGGGCCCCAGGCAGCCTATGGGGCCCCAGGCAGAGCACAGTGGCCCCAGGCAGAGCACAGGGGCCCCAGGCAGCATATGGGGCCCTAGGCAGAGCACAGTGGTCCCAGGTAGAGCACAGGGGCCCGAGGCAGCCTATGGGGCCCCAGGCAGAGCACAGGGGCCCCAGGCAGCATATGGGGCCCCAGGCAGAGCACAGTGGCCCCAGGCAGAGCACAGTGGCCCCAGGCAGAACATGGGGCCCAGGCAGAGCACAGGGGCCCCAGGCAGCATATGGGGCCCCCGGCAGAGCACAGGGGCCCCAGGCAGCATATGGGGCCCCAGGCAGAGCACAGCGATATTTTGGACCACTGTGCGGTGTTTCAGACCCCCTGTGTGATGTCTGGGGCCCTGTTCTTAAGTATATTAAAGATTAAAGTAACGTATATTAAAGTATATTATAGATCAAATTTGACACGTTTATGAGCACCATTGAGTGATATACTCAAGAATGACATAATTTTTCAACATTTTATGGTTTCAAACTGTAAACACTCAGAGTTTTTTTTACTTCAACCAGAAAACCTTAACGGTTCATAAAAAACTTGACTGTTCAGGATATGATAAAAGTCATAGTATTCTGAATCTTTAACTTATAAAGATACCTTTACATGGGGTGATTATTGGTTCCAGAGAGGCTTTCGGCCGATAATCGTACACATGGCTGGTGACAGGACAATCTAATATATAATTGCCTAGAATACTACTTCCGGCAATTTGTGCCAACTTCCGTGGCTATGTCCGGAGATAAGTGACGTCACCAGCGTCCTACACCCGCTCAGGGTGGACAAAGATATATGCCTTCGTGGTGCGCGGCACTTTTCTGATTGGTTGCCGCCTGCCGCGAGCGACCAATCAGAAATGTGCCGTACTGTGACACACTCCGCCCGCCATTTTGGTGTGATTTTTGAATTTTTACCTCACAGCAAGTTTCTACTGCGTGGAGGCGGTCCCAGTGACGTCGCTCTTCAAGCTCCTGCTGAATTTCGTCAAAAAAATGATAATACCATTTACCAAAACTATATATATTTAGTTGTGAAGTGGTTCAGTGACATTTTCACACCAATTTTGAACTTTTGTTTGGTGTTTTCTCCATATACTGCCTATTATTCACTGACTGTTATACTGAGAGACTGCCGTTTATTAACCTCTTCTTTGCCACACTGGGTATATTGCTCTATTATTTGCCACATAAGGACATTGTCCATTATTGCCCAGCAATTTCTCTGCAATATAAACTGCCTATTTATTAATATCTGTATTCCTGCAAAGAACTATTGCCTATTATTTACTGGCTATTTTCCTACTACCTGACACTGCCTCTTATTAACCTGTTGTTTGCCACCACCACGCTTAAAGCTGTTTAGCTTAGCCAACATGAGCTCTAAGAGTAAGGATACTAATGACACAGAGCCCAAAGCTGCTGATGGCGCACGTAAGATCAGGTGTGATATAAAGTATGGTAATGATGCAGAGCGAAAAGCCGCCGATGCTGCACGTAAGCGCAATCAGCGTGCTAACAAGAGTACAGAGGAGAGATGCAAGCGCCTGGACACTGTTAAGTATACTAATGACACAGAGCCCAAAGCTGCTGATGGCGCACGTAACATCAGGTCTGATAATAAGTATACCAATGACGCAGAGCGAAAAGCCGCCGATGCCGCACGTAAGCGCAAACAGCGTGCTAACGAGACTACAGAGGACAGACAGAAGTGCCTGGACACTGTTAATGCTGCTTGCAATAAACGCATTACTAATGAGTCTTTTGAGGACAAAACTAATCGATTAAGTAATAAAGCTGCTGCTGCACGCTCTCAACGTTGCAAACATAATATTTCCACGTCCTCAGTCATAGATTCTGCGCACAATACAGCTTCTTTGTCTCCATTCATAGAATGTGTGCAGCCTGAAGCTCCTTTAACCGTTGGTAAATCTGCACGTAAGCGCAAACTCTGTCCTACTTACACTCCAAATGATAAACGCCGTCGCCTGTACACCGTTAAGTCTGCTTATAAGACATGCTTCACACCTGACTCTTCTAAGGCAACAAACAAACCATTACCAAATGCAGCTGGTGCACGCCGTGAACGGCGCAAGAAAACCGCTTGCACCTCCATATTAATAAACCCTGACCACGATACACCTTCCAACTCCTCAGTGATTGAATCTGTGGACAGTGAAGATCCTCTACCAGGTCCACGCTTTATATATGTTGGCTTAAAGAAACATTCCAATGCTCCGTTACCACAACCTGTACCTCAACATCCTACAGGTTTTACTAATGATGACAGTACCATAGTAGAACACTCCTGTGGTCCTATGAACTATTTATGTGAACATTGTCAAGCATTACATTTTAATGCTGAGATACCAGCAGATAAAAATTTTACTCTGTGTTGTCACAAGAGTAAAGTGCATATACCTATACCCCAATATCCCGAGGTCTTTAAACGATTGCTGACAGGGGAGAGTGAGTTCAGTAAGAATCTCATGGAAAATATTCGTAGTATTAACAGCTCATTTGCTTTCGCCTCCATGGGTGCCAATATATCCCCTCCACCTGGACATGGCCCTTACTGTTTCCGTATACATGGACAAATATATCATCGTACTGGAACCCTACATCCCAGTGATGATCAAGTTCCAGCTTATGCCCAACTGTATATTTTGGATACCGCTACCGCGAATGAACAACGTTTAAACTGTGAACAAAATCAAAAATGTCATCCCACTTTGATGAGTATAATTGCTCTTCAGTTAGACAATGTGAATCCCTTTGTTGCTGCCTACAAAATGTTACGAGATGTGGAACATGAAGAACATCTTAAAGCTGAAGCTAATGGCACTCTCATGCCAAATATCATCATGGCCCTTAAACAAGATCGGAATCAAGACCCTCGCCGATATAATAATCCAACTGTCAATGAAGTTGCTGTCGTATTTGAAAATGACAATGGAGAGCCACCATTTAATCGTGATATTTTAATACATTTACAACCGGACCCCAAAAATCCTTTGGCGCCAAGAACACAACAGGTCAGCATTCTACACAGTAATTTAGATGCTTTACTCTATCCTTTATTTTTCCCTTACAGAGACCAGGGCTGGCATGATGGCCTCAAGCAACAAGGGCAAAGTCCACGCAGAGTTACACAACTGCAATATTACTGCTATGTGCTGTCTGTCCGTAATCAGTTTAATCCACTCCTGAATGGTGGCAAACTCACTCAGCAGTACTTAGTGGATGCTTATGTGAAAATCGAGGCAAATCGCCTAAATTATATCCGTCAACACCAAAAGGATTTGAAAGTAGAGGATTATTGTGTACTCCAGGAACATCTCCAGAAAAAATCCATTGAGAAGGCCATTCCCATTGGAAAAACGGTCATTTTACCATCTTCGTTTGAAGGCAGTCCCAGGAATATGCAGCAGCGGTACCAGGATGCCATGGCTATTGTGACTAAATATGGTCGTCCTGATCTATTCATCACCATGACCTGTAATCCGAAATGGAATGAGATTACTGAGAATTTGGAACCTTGGCAGCTTGTGGAACATAGACCTGATTTGGTGGCACGTGTTTTCAAAATAAAACTGGAAGCACTCTTAAAAGACATTAACAACGGATTATTTGGGAAAGTTTGCGCTATGGTTCATGTAATTGAATTTCAAAAACGTGGCCTTCCACACGCTCACATTTTGATTATTCTGGACAGCAACTCCAAATTAAGGACTGAGGAGGACATAGACAATACAGTGTGGGCTGAAATTCCCAATCCTACCCACTACCCTCAGCTCCATAAAATTGTTCTCCAACATATGATTCATGGTCCGTGTGGAGAACACAACCCAAATTCTCCCTGTATGGATCTGGGGAAGTGTACAAAAGGTTTCCCTAAAGATTTGCAACCAAGAACCATCATAGCTAAGGACGCCTATCCTACTTATCGCTGACACTTTGGCCCATCTTTTCAACACCATTCTAACATGATTGACAATTCGTGGGTGGTTCCATATAATCCGTTCCTGCTATTAAAATACAAGTGCAATATAAATGTCGAAGTTTGTGGTTCCATTCAGGCTGTGAAATATTTATTTAAATACGTCTACAAAGGACATGATAAAGCCAATCTTGAAATCTGCCAGACTAACATCCAACATGATGAAACACACCAATTCATGGATTCAAGATATGTCAGTGCACCAGAGACAGCTTGGCGAATATTCTCATATCCAATGCATAAACAATCTCATAGCATCATTCGCCTTGCTGTACATCTACCGCATTCTCAGCCACTCTATTTTCATGAGGATGACTCTATTGGAAACATCAAACAAAAGCTCCATCAAAATTCTACACTTATGGCCTACTTCAAGCTTAATCAGAACAACCATCATGCTCATATTTATTTATACCGTGAAATTCCCGAAAACTATGTTTGGAAAGAAGGTTCTTGGGAAGTTAGAAAGCGAGCAGGTGGTTCTGTGATTGGACGAATGTATACTGTCAGTGTGAAAGACCAAGAACGCTACTATTTAAGATTGTTATTGTTACATGTCAAAGGTGCAACCAGTTTTGACAGCATAAAAACTGTACATGGAGTCACACATGAAACCTTCAAAGATGCGGCATTAGCTCTTGGCTTACTATTTGATGATAGTCTGTGGAGAAATACATTACTTGATGCCAGTATTCTCAACATGCCAGCAGAGCTACCTGACATGTTTGCCTACATTTGTATTTTTGGTCCTCCAGCTAAACCTCGGGACTTATGGGATGAATTTAAGGAACACTTTGTAGAAGACCACTGCTATGCATACCACTCCGACACTCTGGAGTGTGTCAATTGTGAAGGCTATGCTATGACAGATGTCCAAAAATGTTCTTAAAGCTCATGGCAAAACTTATACTGATTTTAATTTGCCACGTCCAGTCAAGAAACACCTCCTCCCACAGTATGATAAAGATTATGAGTTATCAGCAGCTGCTGAAATGAAAGCTACTCTAAATGAGGACCAACTTTTTGCTTTTGATGCTATCACTCAAGCTTTAGAAGACACTAATTCTACAGCAAAGTGTTTTTTCCTTGATGGTCCTGGTGGCAGCGGAAAAACGTACCTATATCATCTGTCTACATCAGCTAAGAGGACAAGGAGACATTGTGTCACCTGCTGCCACTACTGGAATTGCCGCCAACTTGCTACAAGGTAGACGAACCATTCATTCTCTTTATGGGATTCCAATTCCTGTGAATGAAACATCTGTTTCCAGGATTAAGAATGATACCGATGCAGCAAAAGATTTGCACAGCACTAAACTTTTTATTATTGATGAGTGCACAATGCTATCCAAATATGCATTGCGTGTCATTGATAGAGTTTTACGTGATGTCATGACAACAAATGTAGCTCACAAAGAAAAAACACCGTTTGGAGGTAAAGTAATTGTTTTTGGAGGCGACTTTAGACAATGTCTTCCTGTCATCCCTCATGGGACAAGAACTGATGTTGTAGAGAGCTGTATAAAATATTCACAACACTGGCAACATTTTACTCGCCTGCCACTTATTAACAACATGCGCTCCATTGATCCTCACTACAGCAGTTGGTTGCTTCAACTGGGAAATGGTGAACTATCTAATGAACATAACCTTGGAGATGATGTAATTGAAATTCCTCCAGACATGGTATTAATAATTGAAATTTTTGGAGATAATCTTTGTATTGATGTGAATGACACCAAAAGCATAAATACAGCTGCATCTCATGCAATTTTATGTCCAAAAACTGAGGACGTTGAGAAAGTCAATTCCCAAGTCATGGATTTATTGATAGGTGACTATACTGAATATATCAGTGATGATTCCATCGATCCTGATGAAGCTGATGACCTCGATCAATACCCACTTGAGTTTTTGAATTCACTAACACCAACTGGAATGCCTTCACATCGGCTGAAACTTAAAATTGGCACCATTGTCATGTTATTACGTAATCTGAACACGAACAAAGGTCTCTGCAATGGTACGCGGCTCATTGTCACTGCCTTACATGCCAATATCATACTGGCTAAAGTAATTAGTGGGTCAGCAGCAGGAAATGTGGTATTCATTCCACGAATTGATCTGTGTCCATCAGAGACTGGATTACCTTTTAAATTAAGACGGAGACAATTTCCCATCAAGCCCGTATTTGCAATGACCATAAATAAATCTCAAGGCCAGACCCTCCATCGAGTTGGCATTTATCTACCAGAACTTGCTTTTGCCCATGGTCAATTGTATGTTGCTTTTTCCAGGGTGAAGCAATGTTGCAATGTGAGGGTTAAAGTGGTTAATACACCACTTCAAGGACAATTATTGGCTGATAATATTACGTGTGAAGACTTTAGTACTATCTACAAAAATATTTTAGTTTAAAGTTACTTTTCTTTTTTTCATTATTCAGTTTTTCTAATAACATAGACAGCAATCGGCAAATTCTATGTATAGAGATAAGGAAAAAAAAACAAAAACAAAAAAAATTAGTGTAGCCATAGACATATAGATTTTAAGTACTTATGTAGGAAATACGTATATAACATACGTACTCATTAGCATATAGGGTTAATAACTCTATCATATCTACATAAATTTAGAAATATGATATATCAATACATATTTTTATAGGTAAGTAGAACACACATTAAGTACAAGATGTAAGATGTGTATCATCCAAATGCCTGTATTTGGTGATAGGAACCTGTATTTGAAGCTCCAGCAGTATAGCTGCTGAGAGATTTCATTTTGTTTTTAAAAAGGGTGAGGTTTTTGTGAACAGGTAAGAGACGGGTGGGATGGCTGTTCACACACATCTCTATCTCCAGGTGTGTTCTGTACATAGAAATAGATATATAGATAGGTACATATTTAGATAGATAGGGAAAGAATAGAGATTTTGCTTTCACATCAACATTTTTCTGCTATTTGGAGAATTTATGGTGGAAAAAAGGCTATTTCTGCACTTCCTGCCTAAGGGCTGACCCACGCCACTCTTGCTGTAAGTTGCATGCAATGTATACGGAATTTGTACTTCACTTGCGGCAGGTGCGGCACATGTGGTTTCTGCAGTTTTCGCCACAAAATCTCCACTTACCAGTGTTTTTGTTGTGGCTGCATTTAATGCAATTGTCGAAGCCGCGTTTGCCGCATTTACTGCAAGTTAACTCCAAGCTTCATCTACATTGCATGGCACTTGCTGAAAGTGTGTTGTAGGTCAGTTCTTTGGTGCCAAGTGTGGAAGTTGTATTGTTTTTAACATTACTTCTGCAAATATCAGAAACATGCAGATGTGAAAGAGGTTTGAGTATTAAGAAATAGGAATCAGTTAGTTAGGACCCATCAGTTCAAAGGCTACCGTGACATGGTTGATGGGCATGCTTATATTAGCCCATCGGTGTACTATGAACGTTGATTTCTTAAATTTTACACTTCTGTAAAAATAAACACAAA
The DNA here is from genome assembly GCF_051348905.1 of Ranitomeya variabilis. Lineage (NCBI taxonomy): Eukaryota > Metazoa > Chordata > Amphibia > Anura > Dendrobatidae > Ranitomeya > Ranitomeya variabilis. Next base: position 127,986,010 of record NC_135239.1, read on the forward strand.
AAATTTGGATACACAAAAAGGCTTTTATTTCTGTTGTACTTATTAGAATTATTTAAAATGAAGGCTTAGCTAAGCCCAAGAGATGATTAAAAACGTTTCATACCAATCCATCAGATGTAAAATTACTGTGAAAATACCTGATGGGCACACAGGTATGCGCCAGTATGGGTACTAAGAGCTTTTCCACATAATAATGAAATATTTTAAAATGTCATAGAACATACCAATATACATAGTTATTGATACATATTATTTATTATTTACATTATTGTTCTTAAGCAAAGAACCGTTGTTGTGGCATTTGCCACAACACGCAAAGTTGTTGTCTGATGTCTTTCATTCCTCCCCTCATAAGCATGTTCATGGATCCTGTGTAACTGTACCTTAAATAACAAGAATTGTCAAGAGCTGGTGAGTGCAGCCATTTTTTGTTCTTTCTTACTATTATTTATTAATTGTATTATTCTTACATTTGAATAAATAAAGTATATATGGATTCTAGACTCCCGATTCTTTAGAATCGGGCTGCCATCTAGTTATTAGAATAAAATAACAATTTACTTTTTACTCAAAAATATACCTATAAAGAGAAAAATCAGACAAACTGAAAATTTTACAGTGGTCTCTTAATTTTTGCCAGAGCTGTATGCTTAACCCCTTTCTGACCTCGGACGGGATAGTACGTCCGAGGTTAGAAGCCCCTCTTTGATGCGGGCTCCGGCGGTGAGCCCGCATCAAAGCCGGGACGTGTCAGCTGTTTTGAACAGCTGACATGTGCCCGTAATAGGCACGGGCAGAATCGCGATCTGCCCGCGCCTATTAACTAGTTAAATGCCGCTGTCAAACACAGACTGTGGCATTTAACTACCGCATCTGGCTGGGCGGCCGGAAATGACGGCATCGCCGACCCCCGTCACATGATCGGAGGTCGGCGATGCTTCAGTATTGTAACCATAGAGGTCCTTGAGACCTCTATGGTTACAGATCCCCGGCAGCTGTGAGCGCCACCCTGTGGACGGCGCTCACAGCACACCTGATTTTCTGCTACATAGCAGCAAACAGCAGATCGCTGCTACGTAGCAGAGCCGATCGTGCTGTGCCTGCTTCTAGCCTCCCATGGAGGCTATTGAAGCATGGCAAAAGTAAAAAAAAAAAAGAAAATGAAAAAAAAAAAATGTGAAAAAAATAAAAAAAATATAAAAGTTTAAATCACCCCCCTTTCGCCCCAATCAAAATAAATCAATAAAAAAAAATCAAACCTACACATATTTGGTATCGCCGCGTTCAGAATCGCCCGATCTATCAATAAAAAAAAGCATTAACCTGATCGCTAAACAGCGTAGCGAGAAAAAAATTCGAAACGCCAGAATTACGTTTTTTTGGTCGCCGCGACATTGCACTAAAATGCAATAACGGGCGATAAAAGAATGTATCTGCACCAAAATGCTATCATTAAAAACGCCAGCTTGGCACGCAAAAAATAAGCACTCAACCGACCCCAGATCATAAAAAATGGAGACGCTACGAGTATCGGAAAATGACGCAATTTTTTTTTTTTTTTAGCTAAGTTTGGAATTTTTTTTCACCACTTAGGTAAAAAATAACCTAGTCATGTTAGGTGTCTATGAACTCGTAATGACCTGGAGAATCATAATGGCAGGTCACTTTTAGCATTTAGTGAACCTAGAAAAAAAGCCAAACAAAAAACAAGTGTGGGACTGCACTTTTTTTGCAATTTCACTGCACTTGGAATTTTTTTCCCGTTTTCTAGTACATGACATGCTAAAACCAATGATGTCGTTCAAAAGTACAACTCGTCCCGCAAAAAATAAGCCATCACATGGCCAAATTGACGGAAAAATAAAAAAAGTTATGGCTCTGGGAAGGAGGGGAGTGAAAAACGAACACGGAAAAACGAAAAATCCCAAGGTCATGAAGGGGTTAAATGAATGGTCTGAGGGAATTGCATCTTTGATTATGCTTGAGAAAAGAAGCAGCCATGCATGGGTGAGAACCTTGCACAATACATTGCAGCTCTCAGTTTCTGCTGTCTACAGCTGTCTTAAATGTTTTAACCCCTTATAGTCCATGAGCCGGGCCAGATATCGGTACCACCCGGAGTGACTAATTTTCTTTGGTATTTTTAGGTAGATGCATGTCTGTAGTTTATTTTTTGATATGATAGCCCTTACATATACGTAGCTTATTAACCCCTTCAGCCCTAGGCCTATTTGTACCCAAGTGCCTAAGCCAATCTGACCTGTGCCACTTCATGGGCTAATAACTTTGGAACGCTTTCACCTATCCAAGCCATTCTGAGATTGTTTTCTCGTGACATATTGTACTTCACGTCAGTGCTAAATGGGAGTCAATATATTTTACCTTTCTATATAAAAAAATGCTAAATATTCGGAAATTTTGGAAAAATCGGCAATTTTTTAACTTTGAAATTCTCTGCTTTTTACAAAAATACTGATACCCCCCATAATAGTTATTAATTTACACTCCCCACATGTTTACTTCATATTGGCATCATTTTGAAAATGAAACCTTATTGTTTTACGACGTAATAGGGCTTATAGTTTTATGCGCAATTTTTCACATTTACAGCAAAACCCACTTTTCAAAGGACCAAGTCACTTCTGAAGTCACTTTAAGGGGCTTACATAACAGAAACCACCCATAAATTACCCCATTTTGCAAACTACACCCCTCAAGCTGTTCAAAACTCATTTTTAAAAACTGTTAACCCTTTAGGTGTTCCACAGGAATTTTAGCAGAATGAAGGCGAAATTTCAAAATTTCATTTTTTTTCCAGATATTACATTGTAATCCAATTTTACCTGCAACCTAGCAAGGGTTAACGGCAAACCCAAACTTGGTTACCCTAATTCTGCAGTTTATAGAAACACCCCACATGTACTCGTAAACTAAAGTATGGGCACACAGCATAGCTCAACACGGAAGGAGCGCTATGTGGTTTTTGGGTGGCGGATTCACTGGAAGAAATCTAGGGGGCCATGTCACATTTGAAGGCTGCCTGAGGTACACCCACAGTGGAAACCCCAAAAAGTGACCCTATTTTGGAAACTACACCCCCAAGGAATCTTTTAGGGGGTATAGTGACCACTTTGACCCAACCAGTGTTTCACAGTAGTTGGAAACACTTGGTTGAGAAAATGGAAAAAGTGCATTTTTTACATGAAGGTGTCATTTTAGGCTCATTTTTTTATTTTTAAGAGGTGTACCAGCAAAAAATGCACCCCACTATTTGTTCACCAATCTCTCCCGAACACAACAACACCCGATATGTTGTCGTACACTGCAGTATTGGGGAACGGCAGGCCTCGGAAGGGAAGGAGCGCCAAATGACTTTTGGAGTGCAAATTTTACTGGAAGAAATCTAGGGGGCTATGTCACATTTGAAGACACCCTGAGGTGCCCCAACACACGCACACACAATGACACATACACGTTCTGTGCTGAACAGGACTCTCCGGTCTTCTCTGCAGAGCTCCTATCTCCCTCTGCTTGCATGGAAAAACTTCCTTCCATGGCTAGAAGAAAACCATGCAAGGGACCTTCACCATCTGGATGAAACACTGAAGAACATCACAAACTTTCGCATCAGTGTGTCGCAGGGATCCTTCGAAAAGCTCTTGGATAATGAATCTTGCACACTTACCCTGAAGCTCTTTCAAGTTTATCTTGAGACCCTCAGAAATGAACAACTCTCAGCATTCTGGATGTCATACTTGGACATGGTCGAGACCATGCTGGCCCTGGTTCGAGCTTCAAGAGAAGGCAACTGGATGCTTCACCTAGGAGCAATCCGACAGATGATACCATGGTGTTTTGCCTATGACAAGGTCAACTATGCCCGATACCTAACCTATTACTATGCCACAATGTCTCGGCTGCCCATAGAACACCCAGAGGTCCATGAATACTTCATGCAAGGTGGCTTTTCGGTCCAGATCGGTAGCAAGAATCCTTTTGGACGAATTCCTGTGGACCAGACCATTGAAGAGACAATCAACAAAGACACCCAGACACCAGGGGGCACAAAAGGCTTCAGCCTCAAAGTTGGAGCTGTTTCCAGGTTCTACCTGACATCAGAGTACCGCAGTATGTACTTGAGGCAGCTGAGGGCCCTGGTAGGCCAACAATATACTGACTTCAGCCATTCAGACCTACAGGTGTCTAGGATTAGAAGAGATGAAGCCGATGTCCAATCTTTCGTTCAACTGCTGGAGACAGGTTGGGTGAACCCCTTCAACAAAGAGCATAATGGTGAACTTATCAGTTTGTCAACAGCGACTGTAGCACCACCAGATGTAGCCAAAGACCTTCAAGGGGCATACAGTATAGGAGAGGATGCATATCAAACATTCAAGGATGAGCGTTTGGGTACCGATAAGCCAACTACATTGTTTCATGACAAGATGACGAAGAACAAACTTAAAACGTTCTCTAACATCCAAATGAAGACACGCAGACAAGGTCTTGGCAAGGAGGTAATTTTGAAGGCTGACAGAAACCTATTTGGCCAGATGATACTTGTAGCTGAGAACAGAAAGCTACAAATGAGTGATGTCTTGACTCATCCCCTGGGTCCATTGCCATGGGCACTTGCCAATGGTGATGGGTCTATCCGCAAGACCAACAAGGCTGCCCTCGCAAGGGAGTTGGAGAGGAATGCTCGTCCTGCAGAAGTGATCCCCGAGCCCTCTGCAACCATCATTGATGGGATGAGCCTGGTTCAGAAACTGAAGGGAAACAATGCAACATTTGGCCAGCTAGCAGGCACAGCAATGAGTCGCGCTATCCATGAGGGTGCTAAGAGCAAGCGCATTGATATTGTCTTTGACGTCTACAAGGAGACATCCATCAAAGATACAGAAAGAGTCAACAGATATGAAGGCACAGGGATCCATTTCAAGAACATTCAACATGGGCACAACATCCAGCAGTGGAAAAAGCTTCTAAGTAGTTCCTCCAACAAGGCAAGTCTCATAAAGTTTCTGGTAGAAGAATGGAAGGCGAAACACCACAGGGAGAAGCTTGAGGAGAAGGAGCTGTATGTCACATGTGAGCAGCTCTGCTTTAAGATCACCAAAGAACAGTGGGAAGAGGCTGCTGACCTTAAGTCAAATCAAGAAGAAGCAGACACACGCCTCCTTCTCCATGCTCTTCATGCAGCAGAATCTGGTTACAAGTCGGTCATCATCACTTCGGAGGATACTGATGTCATGGTCCTGTGTCTGGGCATGTGCCACAAAATCCCATCCCACCTGTTCCAGAAATGCGGTACACAGAACCGGACAAGATTCCTGGATATCACCACTCTGAGCCGAACATTGGGAGGCAGCGTATGTGATTCATTGATTGGTATGCATGCATTTACAGGCTGTGACACCGTCAGTGCATTCGCTGGCCGTGGGAAGATGACGACACTCAAGCAGTTGAAGATGAACAAGACATACCAGGATGCCTTTCAGGAAGTTGGTCGTTCATGGGAAGTGTCTACCGAACTTTTTGAGAAGTTACAGGAAATCACCTGCCACATGTACCTGCCAACTACCCAAACAACTGAGGTAAACAGGCTCCGTTATCAGCTGTTCTGTGCCAGACGTGGAGTGGTAGAGTCAAGTCAACTCCCTCCTTGCCAGGACTGCCTTTTCATGCATGCACTGCGTGCAAACTACCAGGCTGCGATCTGGAGGAGAAGTCTGCAGAGCCAGCCATGGGTTGCAAACCCAACAGACTGCGGTTGGATGATAGATAACGACGGAAAGCTTGTTGTCAAGTGGATGCAAGGGGCACCAGCACCAGAAGCTATTATACAGCTACTGTCCTGCAAGTGTGTGCGGTCATGTGAACTTCCTCAGTGTACTTGCCTCAGCAATGGCCTGAAGTGCACAGACATGTGCAGATTACAGACATGCCAGAACAAGGGTACTGAAGACGAGCCAGTAGAACAACAGTCAGATTCAGAGTCCGATGTTGAAGATATTATGGAGTAACATATATATATATATATATATATATATATATATATATATATATATATATATATATATATGCACATGACATGTTCAGTGTGTATTTACATAACTTGGATTAAATTTTGTTACAAATACTACATCTAGTCACTCCGGGTGGTACCGATATCGTCATATTTGGTTCTTGGCTCATGCTAAAATTCCTGTGGAACACCTAAAGGGTTAACAGTTTTTAAAAATGAGTTTTGAACAGCTTGAGGGGTGTAGTTTGCAAAATGGGGTAATTTATGGGTGGTTTCTGTTATGTAAGCCCCTTAAAGTGACTTCAGAAGTGACTTGGTCCTTTGAAAAGTGGGTTTTGCTGTAAATGTGAAAAATTGCGCATAAAACTATAAGCCCTATTACGTCGTAAAACAATAAGGTTTCATTTTCAAAATGATGCCAATATGAAGTAAACATGTGGGGAGTGTAAATTAATAACTATTATGGGGGGTATCAGTATTTTTGTAAAAAGCAGAGAATTTCAAAGTTAAAAAATTGCCGATTTTTCCAAAATTTCCGAATATTTAGCATTTTTTTATATAGAAAGGTAAAATATATTGACTCCCATTTAGCACTGACGTGAAGTACAATATGTCACGAGAAAACAATCTCAGAATGGCTTGGATAGGTGAAAGCGTTCCAAAGTTATTAGCCCATGAAGTGGCACAGGTCAGATTGGCTTAGGCACTTGGGTACAAATAGGCCTAGGGCTGAAGGGGTTAATAAGCTACGTATATGTAAGGGCTATCATATCAAAAAATAAACTACAGACATGCATCTACCTAAAAATACCAAAGAGAATTAGTCACTCCGCTTGGTACCGATATCGTCAAATTTGGTTCTTGGCTCATGGACTATTAGTGACAGAGCCAATTTGGTACTTGATGACCAAGCCAATTTTTACAAATCTGACCACTGTCACTTTGAGGTTATAACTCTGGAACGCTTCAACAGATCCCGCTGATTCTGAGATTGTTTTTTCGTGACATATCGTACTTTATGTTAGTGGTAACATTTCTACGATATTACTTGCATTTATTTATTAAAAAAACGGAAATATGGCGAAAATTTAGAACATTTTGCAATTTTCAAACTTTGAATTTTTATGCCCTTACATCAGAGAGATATGTCACACAAAATGGTCAATAAATAACATTTCCCACATGTCTACTTTACATCAGCACAATTTTGGAAACATTTTTATTTTTTTTTTATTAGGGAGTTATAAGGGTTAAAAGTTGACCAGCGATTTCTTATTTTTTACAACAAAATTTACAAAGCCATTTTTTTAGGGACCACCTCACATTTGAAGTTATTTTTAGGGGTCTATATGGCAGAAAATACGCAAAAGTGACACCATTCTAAAAACTGCACCACTCAAGGTGCGCAAAACCACATTCAAGAACTTTATGAACCCTTTGTTAGGGTTGGCGGAACGCACCGAGTAAATATATATTGAATAGTAGGTGCGTTCGCAACCTGGCGTCCACCGTTCAGGAGAGAAACCTGCTGCTAGTAGATGGCGGGACTAAATGAGTTTATGAGCAAACTCTGTTACTTCACAGAGACGCTTGAGAAAAGAAAACGCTGTGCCCTGTTAACCTAACAGGGGAACAGCTAGCAAATAGAGTCAGCAGTGGTCATGCAGTCAGCAAAGCTTACACACAACTCCTCACCGGAGGTGCCGGTATTCTAGGGGCTTATTTCAGCCGGGCCCTGAATCCACACACACAAAACTCCTCACCGGAAGTGCCTGTATTCTAAGGGCTTATTACAGCCAAACCCTGAATCCACATGCATAAGACCACACTGGCGCAGAGCACATAACTTTAGTTGATACTAGCGCATGGCCGTGCGGCCATGCGAACCTTTTATTGCTGCAGCAACTTCAGGACCTTCCTAGAGGACCAATGGGGGTTGCTACAGAACCTGAGCAACTTCAGGACCTTCCTAGAGGACCAATGGTAGCTGCTGCAGTACCTGAGCATGTAACCTCTGACCTCCAATGAGATCTTACCTTGGGCATGCTCAGAAGGGGAAAAGCAGGACTTAGTCCCAGAGACATCTGCTCACCGCTGACCAGTACTGTAGCAATGGCTGAGCCTGGAAAGGCAGCAGTAACCATCCACACAGTATCAGGCTGAGTCAGACGCTGGGACCGACGTCTCCGCTGAGCAGGCTCCACTGCGGCTGGAGAAGAATGGGAGACCGCAGCGGAGATGGCCCGAGATTCCCCCTGTGTAGAGGCGGGAACTCGACCCCTAACACCCTTCACTTGCTTCACAGGAACTGAAGCAATGAGGAAGGAAAAAATGAACATTTAACGTTTTTTCACAAACATTTTACTTCAGAACAATTTTTTTTTTTATTTTCACAAGTGTAAAAAGAGAAAATGAACCACAAAATTTGTTGTGCAATTTCTCTGGAGTATGCCGATACCCCATATGTGGGGGTGAACCACTGTTTAGGTGCACAGCAGAGCTCAGAAGGGTAAGAGCGTCATTTGAATTTTTCAACACAGAATTCCCTGGAATTGAGATCGGACTCCATGTCGCATTTGGAGAGCCCCTGATGTGCTTAAACAGCGGAAACCCCCCACAGGTGACACCATTTTGGAAACTAGATCCCCTAAGGAACTTATCTAGGTGTATGGTGAACACTTTGAACCCCCAAGTGCTTCACACAAGTTTTATAACGTAGAGCCGTAAAAATTAAAAATCATATTTCTTTCACAGAAATGATCTTTTCGCCCCCAATTTTTTATTTTCCCAAGGGTGGCAAGAGAAATTGGACCCCAAAAGTTGTTGTGAAATTTGTATGTCGATACCCCGTATGTGGGGGTGAACCACTGTTTGGGTGCACAGTAGAGCTCAGAAGGGAAGGAGAGCCATTTGACTTTTTCAACGAAGAATTGGCTGGAATTTAGATCGGACGCCATGTCGCGTTTGGAGAGCCCCTAATGTGCCTAAACAGTGGAAACCCCCCATAAGTGACACCATTTTGGAAACTAGACCCCCTAAGGAACTTATCTAGGTGTGTGGTGAACACTTTGAACCCCCCAGTGCTTCACACAAGTTTATAACGTAGAGTGTTGTGAATTAGACTTTTTGGCTCCCTCTTGTGGTTACTAGTGATATGACTCTGGGATTGTCTTTCCTCAGTTTGGCACCCACCTGGGTCGTTAGTCCAGGGGTGTTGCTATATAAACTCCCTGGATCCTTAGTCCAGTGCCTGGCATCGTTGTAATCAGATCCTTTCTGTTTGCTCCTGTCTGCTGCTCCTTGTTCGTGCAAAATTAAGCTAAGTCCTGCTTCTTTGTTTTTTGGTTATTTGCTTTGCTTTTATTTTTGTCCAGCTTGTACTAAATGTGATTCCTGACTTTGCTGGAAGCTCTAGGGGGCTGGTGTTCTCCCCCCGGGCCGTTAGACGGTTCGGGGGTTCTTGAATATCCAGCGTGGATATTTTGATAGGGTTTTTTGCTGACCATATAAGTCATCTTACTATATTCTGCTATTAGCTAGTGGGCCTCTCTTTGCTAAATACCTAGCTCATTCTTACGTTTGTCTTTTCCTCTTACCTCACCGTTATTATTTGTTGGGGGCTTGTATCCAACTTTTGGGGGCTTTCCTCTGGAGGCAAGAAAGGTCTTTCTTTTCCCTTCTAGGGTTAGTTAGTTCTCCGGCTGGCGCGAGACGTCTAGAACCAACGTAGGCACGTTCCCCGGCTGCTGCTATTTGTGGTGCTAGGATTAGATATATGGTCAGCTCAGTTACCACTGCCCTATGAGCTGTTTTTTTTTGTGTTTGCATACTTAGTAATTATTTCTGAGACCCTCTGCCATTGGGGTCATAACAGTATGCCAGGCCAACATTGAATGTTTAATGCATTGCAGAAGTGGGATAATAAGAAAGGAAATTCTGAGTTTTTTTTTTTTTTTCCTCTCTTCCTCCCCTTTACCTCTGAGTGGCTTGTGCTTGCTGCAGACATGAATGTCCAGACCTTGATTACAAGTGTAGACCAGCTTGCTGCTCGTGTGCAGGGCATACAAGATTTTGTTACCAGTAGTCCAATGTCTGAACCTAAAATACCTATTCCTGAACTGTTTTCTGGAGACCGATTTAAGTTTAGGAATTTCAGGAATAATTGTAAATTGTTTCTATCTCTGAGACCCCGTTCATCTGGAGATTCAGCTCAGCAAGTTAAAATTGTTATCTCTTTTTTACGGGGCGACCCTCAGGATTGGGCTTTCTCGCTAGCGCCAGGAGATCCGGCATTGGCAAATATTGATGCGTTTTTTCTGGCGCTTGGATTGCTTTACGAGGAACCCAATCTTGAAGTTCAGGCAGAAAAAGCCTTGCTGGCTATTTCTCAGGGCCAGGATGAAGCTGAAGTGTATTGCCAAAAATTTCGGAAATGGTCCGTGCTTACTCAGTGGAATGAGTGTGCTCTGGCCGCAAATTTCAGAAATGGCCTTTCTGAAGCCATTAAGACTGTGATGGTGGGTTTCCCCATTCCTACAAGTCTGAATGATTCCATGGCGCTGGCTATTCAAATTGACCGGCGTTTGCGGGAGCGCAAAACCGCTAATCCTCTGGTGGTGTTGTCTGAACAGACACCTGATTTAATGCAATGTGATAGAATTCAGACTAGAAATGAGCGGAAAAATCATAGACGTCAGAATGAGTTGTGTTTTTACTGTGGTGATTCTACACATGTTATATCAGCATGCTCTAAACGCCTAACAAGGGTTGTTAGTCCTGTCGCCATTGGTAATTTGCAACCTAAATTTATTTTGTCTGTGACTTTAATTTGCTCATTGTCTTCTTACCCTGTTATGGCGTTTGTGGATTCAGGTGCTGCCCTGAGTCTTATGGATCTGTCATTTGCCAAGCGCTGTGGTTTTGTTCTTGAACCGTTGGTAAATCCTATTCCTCTTAGAGGTATTGATGCTACGCCATTGGCGGAAAATAAACCGCAGTTTTGGACGCAGGTAACCATGTGCATGACTCCTGAACATCGGGAGGTGATTCGTTTTCTTGTTCTGCATAAAATGCATGATTTGGTCGTTTTGGGTCTGCCATGGTTACAGACCCACAATCCAGTCTTGGATTGGAAGGCAATGTCTGTGTCAAGTTGGGGCTGTCAGGGAATTCATGCTGATTCCCCGCCGGTGTCTATTGCTTCCTCTACTCCTTCGGAAGTTCCTGAGTATTTGTCTGATTATCAGGATGTATTCAGCGAGTCCAGGTCCAGTGCTCTGCCTCCTCATAGGGACTGTGACTGTGCCATAGATTTGATTCCAGGTAGTAAATTTCCTAAGGGAAGACTATTTAATCTGTCTGTACCTGAGCATGCCGCAATGCGTTCGTATATCAAGGAGTCTCTGGAGAAGGGGCATATCCGTCCATCCTCTTCCCCTCTTGGTGCGGGATTCTTTTTTGTGGCCAAGAAGGACGGATTTTTGAGACCTTGTATTGACTATCGGCTTCTGAATAAAATCACTGTTAAATTTCAGTATCCTTTGCCTCTGTTGTCGGACTTGTTTGCCCGGATTAAAGGTGCCAAGTGGTTCACCAAGATAGATCTTCGTGGTGCGTACAACCTTGTGCGCATTAAGCAAGGAGATGAATGGAAGACAGCATTTAATACGCCCGAAGGTCATTTTGAGTACTTGGTGATGCCTTTTGGGCTCTCTAATGCTCCCTCAGTGTTTCAGTCCTTTATGCATGATATTTTCCGGAAGTATCTGGATAAATTTATGATTGTTTATCTGGATGATATTCTGGTTTTCTCTGAAGATTGGGACTCACATGTGGAGCAGGTCAGGATGGTAGCAAAAAGAGGGGAGAAGCCAGCACTGCTGAAGGTCAAAACGCAATATCTAAAGTGCACATGCACATAATAAATTCTGACTGTATTTCAAATATGAGATATTTAGCAAATAATTGATCAATTCAGGTCAGGATGGTGTTTCAGGTTTTGCGTGAGAATGCTTTGTTTGTTAAGGGCTCAAAGTGTCTCTTTGGAGTACAGAAGGTTCCCTTTTTGGGGTTTATTTTTTCCCCTTCTGCTGTGGAGATGGACCCAGTCAAGGTCCGAGCTATTCATGATTGGACTCAACCCACGTCAGTTAAGAGTCTTCAGAAGTTCTTGGGTTTTGCTAACTTCTACCGTCGTTTTATCGCTAATTTTTCTAGCGTTGTTAAACCTTTGACAGATATGACCAATAAAGGTTCTGATGTTGCTAACTGGGCTCCTGCAGCCGTGGAGGCGTTCCAAGAGTTGAAGCGCCGGTTTACTTCGGCGCCTTTTTTGTGCCAGCCTGATGTCTCACTTCCCTTTCAGGTCGAAGTGGATGCTTCTGAGATTGGGGCAGGGGCCGTTTTGTCGCAGAGAGGCCCTGGTTGCTCGGTAATGAGACCATGTGCTTTCTTCTCTAGGAAGTTTTCGCCTGCTGAGCGGAATTATGATGTTGGCAATCGGGAGCTTCTGGCCATGAAGTGGGCATTTGAGGAGTGGCGTCATTGGCTCGAGGGTGCTAAGCATCGTGTGGTGGTCTTGACTGATCACAAAAATTTGATGTATCTCGAGTCTGCTAAACGCCTGAATCCTAGACAGGCCCGCTGGTCATTGTTTTTCTCCCGTTTTGACTTTGTGGTCTCGTATTTACCAGGTTCAAAGAATGTGAAGGTTGATGCTCTTTCAAGGAGCTTTGTGCCTGACTCTCCTGGAGTTGCAGAACCAGTTGGTATTCTTAAAGAGGGAGTTATCTTGTCTTCCATTTCTCCTGATTTGCGACGTGTGTTGCAGAGATTTCAGGCTGGTAGACCTGACTCTTGTCCACCTGACAGACTGTTTGTTCCTGATAAGTGGACCAGCAGAGTCATTTCCGAGGTTCATTCCTCGGTGTTGGCGGGGCATCCGGGAATTTTTGGCACCAGAGATCTGGTGGCTAGGTCCTTTTGGTGGCCTTCCTTGTCACGGGATGTGCGGTCATTTGTGCAGTCCTGTGGGACTTGTGCTCGAGCTAAGCCTTGCTGTTCTTGTGCCAGCGGGTTGCTCTTGCCCTTGCCTGTCCCGAAGAGGCCTTGGACACACATTTCCATGGATTTCATTTCGGATCTCCCGGTGTCTCAGGGCATGTCTGTCATCTGGGTGGTATGTGATCGCTTTTCTAAAATGGTCCATTTGGTGCCTTTGCCTAAGCTGCCTTCCTCTTCCGATCTGGTTCCTGTGTTCTTTCAGAATGTGGTTCATTTACATGGCATTCCTGAGAATATTGTGTTTGACAGAGGATCCCAGTTTGTTTCCAGGTTCTGGCGATCCTTTTGTGCTAGGATGGGCATTGATTTGTCGTTTTCGTCTGCCTTTCATCCTCAGACTAATGGACAAACGGAGCGAACTAATCAGACTCTGGAGGCTTATTTGAGGTGTTTTGTTTCGACAGATCAGGATGATTGGGTGACCTTCTTGCCGTTGGCTGAGTTTGCCCTTAATAATCGGGCTAGTTCCGCTACTTTGGTTTCACCATTTTTCTGCAACTCTGGTTTCCATCCTCGTTTTTCCTCGGGACATGTGGAGCCTTCTGACTGTCCTGGGGTAGATTCCGTGGTGGATAGTTTGCAGCAGATCTGGAATCATGTGGTGGACAACTTAAAGTTGTCACAGGAGAAGGCTCAGCGTTTTGCCAACCGCCGCCGCGGTGTGGGTCCCCGACTTCGTGTTGGGGATTTGGTATGGCTGTCTTCTCGATTTGTTCCTATGAAGGTCTCCTCTCCTAAATTTAAGCCTCGTTTCATCGGTCCTTACAAGATATTGGAAATCCTTAATCCTGTGTCCTTTCGCTTGGATCTTCCGGTGTCGTTTGCCATTCACAACGTGTTCCATAGGTCTTTGTTGCGGCGGTACGTTGTACCTGTGGTTCCTTCTGTTGAGCCTCCTGCTCCGGTGTTGGTTGAGGGCGAGTTGGAGTACGTGGTGGAGAAGATCTTGGATTCTCGTCTCTCCAGACGGAGGCTTCAGTATCTGGTCAAGTGGAAGGGCTATGGTCAGGAGGATAATTCCTGGGTGGTTGCTTCTGATGTGCATGCGGCCGATTTAGTTCGTGCCTTTTACGCTGCTCATCCTGATCGCCCTGGTGTTCTTGGTGAGGGTTCGGTGACCCCTCCTTAAGGGGGGGGGGGTACTGTTGTGAATTAGACTTTTTGGCTTCCTCTTGTGGTTACTAGTGATATGACTCTGGGATTGTCTTTCCTCAGTTTGGCACCCACCTGGGTCGTTAGTCCAGGGGTGTTGCTATATAAACTCCCTGGATCCTTAGTCCAGTGCCTGGCATCGTTGTAATCAGAATCCTTTCTGTTTGCTCCTGTCTGCTGCTCCTTGTTCGTGCTAAATTAAGCTAAGTCCTGCTTCTTTGTTGTTTGGTTATTTGCTTTGCTTTTATTTTTGTCCAGCTTGTACTAAATGTGATTCCTGACTTTGCTGGAAGCTCTAGGGGGCTGGTGTTCTCCCCCGGGCCGTTAGACGGTTCGGGGGTTCTTGAATATCCAGCGTGGATATTTTGATAGGGTTTTTTGCTGACCATATAAGTCATCTTACTATATTCTGCTATTAGCTAGTGGGCCTCTCTTTGCTAAATACCTTTTCCTCTTACCTCACCGTTATTATTTGTTGGGGGCTTGTATCCACTTTTGGGGTCTTTCCTCTGGAGGCAAGAAAGGTCTTTCTTTTCCCTTCTAGGGTTAGTTAGTTCTCCGGCTGGCGCGAGACGTCTAGAACCAACGTAGGCACGTTCCCCGGCTGCTGCTATTTGTGGTGCTAGGATTAGATCTATGGTCAGCTCAGTTACCACTGCCCTATGAGCTGTTTTTTTTGTGTTTGCAGACTTAGTAATTATTTCTGAGACCGTCTGCCATTGGGGTCATAACAGTAGAGCCGTAAAAATTAAAAATCATATTTTTTTCACAAAAATGATCTTTTCACCCTCAATTTTTTTATTTTCCCAAGAGTAGCAAGAGAAATTAGACCTCAAAAGTTGTTGTGCAATTTGTCCTGAGTATTTCGATACCCCATATGTGGGGGTAAACCTCTGTTTGGGCGCACTGTGGAGCTCGGGAGGGAAGGAATGCCGTTTGACTTTAATCTCTTAATTGTGAGAGCGGACGCAATTTCGGGTTTGTAGATGTGCCTAACAGCAGAAACCCCCCCCACAACTGACCCATTTTGGAAACTACACACCTCAAAGATTTTAATCAGGGGTATATTGAGCAATTTGAACCCTCATGTACGACACAGAATTTGATAACATTAGGTCGTCATATTGAAAAAATTCATTTTTTTCACAAAAATCTTGTTTTAGACCTGAATTTCTCACTTTTTTCAGAAATAACACCAAAAAGTGGCCCCCACTTTATTATCAGCGCAGCGATATTCCATATATAGTCAAAACGTTCTGTTTGGACAAATGGCAGGGCTCAGACAGAAAGGGGTACAATGTGACAAATTTGGCTTTATTTGAAATAGATTGTTATACTGGCAGAGCCCCATAAATGTATTTTTTTAATAAATTGTACCCTCTAATCTGTTTATCTAGGGAGGTAATGAGTAGTTTGATGCCACCATTTTTTATGCAGTTGATGCAACACAAGCTTGAAAATTTACAATTTGCATTTTTTTCACTGTCTTTTTTATGATTCTTTTTTGTACGTTCTGAGGAGCAAACCTCAAATTTTATTTCACTAGTTTTTAAGTGTTCAGAAATATATCAAATATGGCACCAATGTGAGTACTGGAGACACGGCTGTGTCTATAATAGATGACTCACCATTTGGTCTTTAGAGTGAAATTGATGATCCAGGACCCATTCAAAGCTTCTGGAGACATTGAGCAAACAAGAAAATCCTTCCAGGAATTATTACTCACAGAGGGAGGCATGCTCCTAAAAACACATTGGCTGATTTGTAAAATTAGTCTTGCTAACAAAACAGTTGTTCAGCATTTGCGTATATTTTAGCATGTTTGCATGTGGCAAAGCTGAGTTTGTTCCAAAGATGAAAGAACACCATCAGGGCTAGAATGGCAGACTCTTTCAGACACTGGACGTACAACGTCCGTTTAGCTCCATCAATCCCTATATGAGAGACGAATGTGCCAGTAGACGTGGTACACCATAGCAAGCTCCCACCCGTGAAGGTCAGAACCGCTATGTGCACAAAACAACCAGTTCTCTATAGAAAGTATTGTCTGGTACCAGAGGTTCGGCAAGAACCACAAAGTAAAGCCCATAGTGTATAAGTACGGAATTTCCTAATCACTAAATCCTCCAATAAAATGATCATGCCTGTATCATCAACATAAATATAAGTAACTAGATGGTGGCCTGATTCTAACGCATCGGGTATTCTAGAATATGTATGCGTAGTGTATAGCACAGCCCACGTAGTATATTGCACAGCCACGCAGTACATTGCGCAGCCCGCGCAGTACATTGCGCAGCCCGCGCAGTACATTGCGCAGCCCGCGCAGTACATTGCGCAGCCCGCGCAGTACATTGCGCAGCCCACGTTGTATATTGCGCAGCCCACGTTGTATATTGCGCAGCCCATGTAGTACATTGGGCAGCCCACGTAGTACATTGCGCAGCCCACGCAGTATATTGCGCAGCCCACACAGTATATTGCGCAGCCCACGTAGTATGTTGCGCAGTCAACGTATATTGCGCAGCCCACGTGGTATATTGCGCAGTCGACGTTGTATATTGCGCAGTCGACGTATATTGCGCAGTCGACGTAGTATATTGCACAGCCCACGTAGTATATTGCCCAGCCACGTACTATATTGCGCTGCCCACGTGGTATATTGCACAGCCCATGTAGTATATTGCACAGCCCACGTAGTATATTGCCCAGCCACATAGTATATTGCACAACCCACATAGTATATTGCCCAGCCCACGTAGTATATAGCAATGTGGGCATGATATCCCTGTTAAAAAAAAAAGAAATAAAGTAAAAATTAGTTATATACTCACCTTCCGGAGCCCCCGGATCCAAGCGAAGCGGTTACCGATGCTGCTCGTGCGCTTCGGTCTCAAGAGTGCATTGCGGTCTCGCGAGATGACGTAGCGGTCTCGCGAGACCGCTACATCATCATCTTGCGAGATCGCAGCATGGACCAGTTACCAGAGCGTCGCGAGCGGGAAAGGCCTGTTGTCGATCCGGGGGCCGACGAACGGTGAGTATATAACGATTTTTTATTTTTTTAACATTAGATCGTTTTACTACTACTGTTTCGCCTGACCAATCAGCGACTTGGATTCCATGACAGACAGAGGCCGCGACCAATGAATATCCGTGACAGACAGACAGACAGAAAGACAGACAGACAGACGGAAGTGACCCTTAGACAATTATATAGTAGATATGAATGGAAGCCAAAGTTTTGTGTAGCAAGACAGATAAATGGTCACAAGTGTTTGTGAGTAATCAAGTCCTAGAATTCATTTTCAGATGATCTGACTTTTCAAGATCATTTGTGGGGTCCACACTCTAGAGCGTACAGACGTGGGTACGTGGACGAGAATTTGTTGGGATAGTAGTTTGGTATGGGATTGATCAAGTCCTAGAATTTTCAGATGATCTGACTTTGCATGAACTTTTGTGGGGTCTACACTCTAGAGCGTACAGACTTGGGTACGTGGATGATAATTTGTTGGGATAGTAGTTTGGTATGAGATTGATCAAGTCCTGGAATTTTCAGATGAACTGACTTTGCATGAACTTTTGTGGGGTCTACACTCTAGAGCGTACAGACTTGGGTACATGGATGAGAATTTGTAGGGATAGTAGTTTGGTATGGGATTAATCAAGTTCTGGAATTAATTGTGAAATGGGGTAAAATGGGATCTACTAATTAAAATATTCTTTATCCATTTTTCCAAATTGTTATACTGGGGCCACTAAGCAGAAATTAAAAATTATTGAGAAAAACAAATCGATGTGAATACTTTTCTGCCCAATGATGACAGAAGTATTCTAGGAGTGATACCTTTATTGGCTAACCAGAAAATATGTTTGCAAACTTTCAGAGCACAGTATTCACATCGATTTTTCTGGCTAAGGGTACTGTCACACTCTGCAACTTTCCAACGATCACGACCAGCGATACGACCTGGCCGTGATCGTTGGAAAGTCGTGTGGTCGCTGGAGAGCTGTCACACAGACCGCTCTCCAGCGACCAACGATGCCGAAGGCCCCGGGTAACCAGGGTAAACATCGGGTTACTAAGCGCAGGGCCGCGCTTAGTAACCTGATGTTTACCCTGGTTACCATCGTAAAAGTAAAAAAAAACAAACAGTACATACTCACATTTCGGTGTCCGTCAGGTCCCTTGCCGTCTGCTTCCCGCTCTGACTGAGTGCCGCCGTAAAGTGAAAGCAGATCACAGCGGTGACGTCACTGCTGTGCTCTGCTCTTACTTTCCGGCTGGCAGTCAGTCAGAGCGGGAAGCAGACTGCAAGGGACCTGACGGACACCGAAATGTGAGTATGTACGTTTTTTTTTTTTTTACTTTTACGATGGTAACCAGGGTAAACATCGGGTTACTAAGCGCGGCCCTGCGCTTAGTAACCCGATGTTTACCCTGGTTACAAGCGAACGCATCGTTGGATCGGTGTCACACACACCGATCCAACGATGACAGCGGGAGATCCAGCGACGAAAGAAAGTTCCAAACGATCTGCTACGACGTACGATTCTCAGCAGGGTCCCTGATTGCTGCTGCGTGTCAGACACAGCGATATCGTATGGATATCGCTGGAACGTCACGGATCGTACCGTCGTAGTGACAAAAGTGCCACTGTGAGACAGTACCCTAACACGGTACCACAATACTATTTGTTATTGTACATCATGAGAAAAACAAACAAACTAATAATTGTAGGTGGTGTGGTAGGTCTCAAAACAGGGGGAGATACAAAGGCCTGGTTGGGATGGGCATGTGGGGCAATAGAATCGGGAATTATTCCTTCTGCCATGCTTTCTGCAAACTCGGCATCTTTTTTGAGGCTACCTTTGGGTGGGAGTGACAGGTACAGGGTGAAGAAAATGGTGTTCTGCAAGTCTCCGGGAATCCTCAGTCGAAGGCTTCCCCTGGTGCCATTGACTCAAATATGAGGCTCTCTACAATTTTTTCCTGAAAGTGCAGAAACGTAAGTGGTCCTCGAGACTTTTTATACAGGACAAAGCTGCTATATGTGGCAGTTTGAATAAGGTAGATTGCCACCTTTTTGTACCAGGCCCTGGTCTTCCTTTTGACCAGGTATGGTTGCAGAACCTGGTCTGACAAGTCTACACCACCCATATATTTGTTAGTCTGTGACGCAGACTGTTTTTTCCATGTCCCTGGTGGCACCCCTCTCTCTGACCGTCACAGTGGTGTCCGCATGCAGTGTGGTAAGCATGTAGACGTCCTTCCTGTCTTTCCACTTCACTGCAAGAAGTTGGTCACTTGCGAGTGAGAATGACGCCCCCCTCTCCAAACGTCTGGACACCAACTGTGACGGAAACCCCACTCTATTTTTCCTGACTGTCCCACAGGCCCCTGTATTTGCAGCATGGAGGGATTTATATAGGGGATGCTCGTGTAGTAGTTGTCAGTATACACATGGTACCCTTGATGGAGAAAGGGCGTCATTAGCTCCCAGGCAATTTTGCCTGGGATACCAATTTTCTGGGGGCAGTTTGCGGGGTTTATTTGGCGGTCCCTACCTTCATAAATTAGGAAGGTGCAAGTTTTGTATAATTTTATGCCGTATTTGGCTCGCTTGGAGGAAATAAATTGGCGGAATGATAGACGGCCCTTGTAGCTCATCAAGGACTCGTCGACTGCCACATATTTCTCTGGGGTATAGGAATTTAGAAATTAAGTGTTTAGGAGGGACATCAGGGGTCTCAATTTATTTAGCCAATCGTAGTTGGGGTCAGTTCTTGGGTGGGCTTGGGAATTGTCACTGAAGTGGAGGAATCTCATCAGGGCTTCGTAACGGACTCGGGACATGACGGCTGCAAATACAGGGGTGCTGTGAACAGCTTTTGTTGCTCAGTAAGAGCGGAGTGTGTTTTTTTTTTTTTTTTTTTTTTTTTTTTTTTACTAAACCCATATTCAGGGTGAGGCCTAAGAATTTTTTTTTATTTCGGGGACATTTGTGGGGATCCAGGAATGGGAATGAAAGGCAGTGGGTTTTTGGGAAATATATTGTCGGGCATATAGGTTTGTTTGGTGGACGATTAATTGCAGGACTTCAGGGCTAATGAAAAGTTAGAAAAAAATCAATGGGGGTAAAATTGGCGACCTCTCTTATTCCAGGGATTGCAGAAAAAGGGGGAATTTTGAGGGGAAAATGAGGTGTCATTACCACAGCTGTGGGGGGACTGCGGTACTTGGTCCTGCCTCTGAAGCTTCAGCAGTGACGACTGACTCCGCTACCATCGGGCTGGGGGATCCCGTAGAGGAAGAGTTGTCGTCACTGTATGAAAGCTGCTCAGCTTCAGAGGCAGATTCTGTTTCGCTGCCGGAGCAAAGCAGGCTGTAAGCTTGCTCCGCGCTGAAAGTTCTGCGGGACATTTTATTTATTTCCTCTGTGGAGTGGGGCCTACTTCATTTTTGACAACCAGCCTTGCTAAATCTCACAGCTGGGGGCTGGTATTCTCAGGCTGGTAAGGGGCCATTGATATAGGCCCCCTCAGCCTAAATATAGCAGCCCGCAGCTGCCCAGAAAAGGCACATGTATTAGATGCGACAATTCTGGTTCTTTGCCCGGCTCTTCCCACTTGCCCTGTAGCGGTTGCAAGTGGGGTTCATATTTGTGTGGTTGATGTCACCTTATATTTTCCGGTGACATCAAGCCCACGGCTTAGTAATGGAGACACATCTATAAGACACCTATCCATTACAAATCTTATATGATATATAAAAACACAGCCAGAATAAAGTATTTTAATAGAAATAATATAAAACACAGTTTTCCATTTTTATTTAAAAAAATGACAAACACTCCCCTAACGCCTAATTCCACTGAATCCCTCGTCTCCTGTAATAAAACTAAAATAAAAAAACAACAATATCCTTTACCTGTCCGTCGTTCTGTCCCACACCGTAATCCATGTCTGGGGGAGAAATAATTTTCAATCTGGATGGTGCCAAGATGCTACCGTCCAGGCTGAGAACGACTGGTAACTGAGCTGCTGCGAGCGGAGCATTGTTGACTAGTGGTGACATTGTGGTTACTGACAGGCAGTGAGGCTGTGTTCCCAGCCGAGCTGAACTGTGGTGACCTCAGCACCAGGGGAAATGTCAGTGATGAGGTCACCACAGTTAAAGCTCAGTGTCTTCACAGCAAATTCTCATGGTGATCAGCTAAGATAATACACTTAGATGATTTCAAATTGAGGGAGGAGCTGGAAAATCATGGGTGCTGTCCATTAGATCAAAAACATCCCTAAAAAATGTGATGCAGCTATATATATTGTTCAAATGCCATCCTCATGTGTCAAGGTCTCTGTGATGTATGTATTCAATATTAGCTACCTTTTGTAGGGTAATTTTCCCAATGAACAGAAGGTGCAGCAGTGCTTTTGCTGCTACAATATTGAGATTAATTTGTAGAGCCCATGTATCAGAGTTCCTGCTTGATGTATGGGACACTTGACAAGGTGCAACAGTGCTTTTGCATCACATGCGCATATAAACACATAGCACTGCTACATATGCACATATAGACCCACACAGCTCTGCTACATATGCATATATGGACACACACAGCTCTGCTACATATGCACATATAGACACAGTTCTGCTACATATGGGCATATAGACACACACAGCCATCCTACATATGGGCATATAGACACACACTGCTCTCCTACATATGCACATATAGACACACAGCTCTGCAACATATTTGCATATAGACACAGCTCTGCTACATATGCGCATATACACTGTGTTCCAAATTATTATGCAAATTGGATTTAAGTGTGATAAAGATTTAATTGTTTTGTTTTTCAAATAAACTCGTGGATGGTATTGTGTCTCAGGGCTCAATGGATCCCTGAAATGAATCTTAAACACATGTGATAATTAGTTTTCCAGGTGATTCTAATTAAAGGAAAACTACTTAAAAATGATGTTCCACATTATAAAGCAGGTCACAGTTTTCAAGTAACATGGGAAAGAAAAAGGATCTCACTGCTGCTGAAAAGCATCAAATAGTGCAATGCCTTGGTGAAGGGATGAAAACATTAGAAATTTCCCAAAAACTTAAGCGTGATCATCATACTGTTAAGAGATTTGTGAGTGAATCTGAGCACAGATGTGTTTGTGCTGATAAAGGCATAATGAGGAAGATTTCTGCCAGGCAAGTTCATCGGATTAAGAGAGCAGCTGCTAAAAGCCATTACAAAGCAGCAAGCAGATATTTGAAGCTGCTGGTGCCTCTGGAGTCCCTCAAACCTCAAGGTGTAGGCTCCTTCAAAGGCTTGCTGTGGTGCATAAACCTACTATTCGGCTACCCTTAAACAGTGTTCACTAGCAGAAATGGTTGCATTGGGCCCACACATACATGAAGACTAATTTCCAAACAGTATTTTTTACTGATACGTGTTGAGCAACCCTGGATGTCCAAATGGATGGAGTAGTGGATGGTTGGTGGATGGCCCCCATGTCCCAACAAGGCTGCAACAACAGCAAGGAGGTGGAGGAGTCATGTTTTTGGCTGGAATCATGGAGAAACACCTGGAAGGGCCCTTTAAGGTTCCTGAAGGTGTGAAAATGACCTCTGCAAAGTATATAGAGTTTCTGAATGACAACTTTCTTCCATGGTATAAAAAGCAGAAACGTGCCTTCAGGAGCAAAATCATCTTCATGCTGACAATGCCCCATCTCATGCTGCAAAGAATACCTCTGAGTCATTGGCTGCTATGGGCATAAAAGGAGATAAACTCATGGTGTGGCCAGCATCTTCCCCTGACCTCAACCCTATAGAGAACCTTTGGAGTATCATCAAGCAAAAGATCTATGAGGGTGGGAGGCAGTTCACATCAAAGCAGCAGCTCTGGGAGGCTATTCTGACTTCATGCAAAGAAATACAAGCAGAAATTCTCCAAAAACTTACAAGTTCAATGGATGCAAGAATTGTGAAGGTGATATCAAAGAAAGGGTCCTATGTTAACATGTAACTTGGCCTGTTAGAATGTTTTGGAGTTAAATAGCTTATTTGTTCAGTGAATGTGACCTCCTAGTGCTGCAAATTCCACAAATGAGCATTTTCAGTTCTTTAAAACATATCAAATGTTTAGAAATTCTATTGTGCATAATTTGGAACAGTGCATTTTGAGTTTCTATTCATTTTGGAGATTATACTGTTATCATTGGGAGGTTTCTTCAATAAAATTCGATGTATAATTTAACGGGTGATGACTTTTATTAGACTGACTGTCATTTGCACCAACCATTTAGGAAAATCCGATAAAAATGTCATTCGCATAATAATTTGGAACATAGTGTAGATACACACAGCTCTCCTATATATGCGCATATGGATCTACACAGCTCTGCTACATAAACACATATACACATATGGACGCACTCAGCTCTGCTACATATGCACATTTACACGTTCAGTGTTTAGTCAGTTTTTTACATTGGTATTTGAAAGCCGAAATTAGGAGTGGAACAATCAGAGGAAAAGTATAAGGGTATGTTCCCACGGTCAGTAAACGCTGCGGATTGGAAGCTGCTTACATCCGCAGCTGCCAGATGTTACAGCATAGTGGATGGGATTTCAAGAAATCCCATGTCCACTATGTGTTAAGAGAAGCCCGTGGCAACCCTGCGTAAATGGACATGCGGCGCGTCTTTCCAGACCGCAGACCTTACATTGCAGAGACTCTCCATCTCCGCAGCGTAAATTGCCTATTCACTATTATTAGATGCGGTAAAACCACATTATCTTCTTAGTCACATGCGTATTAAGTGCGTGAAAGCAGCTTACTATGCGTGTGTACTAATTTATATAATAGCTTACCTTGTTTCAGCCGGAAGGTCGCGTACACTGCAGTTCTCGCGATCAATCGGCTGACTGCGAGAACTGCCTTGCACGTGACTTCTGGGGACCGCGTTATCTCCTCCATTCATCAGCTTCCATAATGCAACCGTTCAGCCAAAGGCATCCAGATGTAGCAGAGCTGGACACATCATGGGACAGTATGTATATCTCGGGGACAGGTAAGGCCGGCCTCACACTCAGCATATTTAAATACGGTCCATTTTTTACGGCCGTAATACGCAGAAAAGTCCCCAAAATAGTGATCCGTATGTCATCCGTAGGCAGGGTGTGTCAGCGTATTTTGCGCATGGCATCCTCCGTATGTAATCCGTATGGCATCCGTACTGCGATATTTTCTCGCAGGCTTGCAAAACCGACATCTAATGGATTTATGTGCTCAAATGTTCGTTAAAACATATACAGTGCCTACAAGTAGTATTCAACCCCCTGCAGATTTAGCAGGTTTAATAAGATGCAAATAAGTTAGAGCCTTCAAACTTCAAACAAGAGCAGGATTTATTAACAGATGCATAAATCTTACAAACCAAAAAGTTTTGTTGCTCAGTTAAATTTTTATAAATTTTAAACATAAAAGTGTGGGTCAATTATTATTCAACCCCTAGGTTTAATATTTTGTGGAATAACCTTTGTTTGCAATTACAGCTAATAATCGTCTTTTCTAAGACCTGATCAGGCCGGCACAGGTCTCTGGAGTTATCTTGGCCCAAGTATTTTAATGAAATAAACACAGGTTGTTTTAATATTTTATTGCTCTCTCAATCCATCTGAAGACCCTCGCTCTGAAAAATAATATACCAACAATATACATACCTTCAGATGATCTGTCACGTCCCGCGAAGTAAATCCATCTGAAGGGGTTAAATCATTTTACAGCCAGGAGCTGTGCTAATGCACTCGCTCGTGCCTGTAATATAATATAACATAATATTGAAAATTACAAATGTCCAAATGGATTTCTTTGGTGACACGTCAGATATCTAGGCGGTATTCCAGTCCTGTCCAGACATTTGGCAGCATATCCTCAGATATAAACTCCATGTTTTTGCTGGATATTTTACACAGTGTATTTGTTGCATAAAATACATTTTAGAGTTCTAGCATAAGCAGTGAGATTTCTGAAGCCTCGTGCACATGCTACTTTTTTTTGTGCTTACAGGTGCTTCTCACTGAATTAGAATATTATCAAAAAGTTAATTTATTTCAGTTCTTCAATACAAAAAGGAAACTCCTATATAGTGATTACAAACAGTGATCTATTTAAAGTGTTTATTTCTGTTAATGTTGATGATTGTGGCTTACAGCCAATGAAAACCCAAAAGTCATTATCTCAGTAAATAAGAATACTTTATAATATTGGCTTGAAAAATGATTTTAAAATCCGAAATGTTGGCCTACTGAAATGTATGTTCAGTAAATGCACTCAATACTTGGTTGGGGCTCCTTTTGCATCAATTACTGCATCAATGTGGCTTGGCATGGAGGTGATCAGCTTGTGGCACTACTGAGGTGTTATGGAAGCCCAGGTTGCTTTGACGACAAAGCTCCCCAAACCATCACTGATTGTGAAAACTTTACACTAGACCTCAAGCAGCTTGGATTCTGTGCCTCTCCACTCTTCCTCCAGACTCATTGAAGTTTAACGTGGAATCTCGGGACCACGGTCTGGGGGGCTCCGAAGGGGGCGTGACTGCGTGAGCCCCAGACACCCGTAGTATGTCCCCTCGAACATGGTCAGAATGGAATGCCTGGGGGGACACGGGTGCTACCTCCAGTTAGACACCGGACTCGTAGCTGTCCCAGCGGGACAAGTGGACAAGCAGGGTTAGCAGAAGACGTGGAGCTAACCAGGTAATACCGGGTGTACGGGTAAGAGCTGGTACCGGCGAGTCTGGCATTGTCCAGAGAGGAGGATGGCTGACTGACGGGGCGAGACGGGATTGCGTTGATAGAACAGATGTCGTCCAGGATAGCAGGTAGCTGATGATCTGTGGAGACAGAGTATAAGCGGAGTACTGGCAGAGAACTTCAGAAAGAGAAGTACGTGCTAGCAGGAACGGGAAGTAAGCAACCGTTGATACTTGTTGCTCCGGCACCCTCCCAATGGTGGAGGGGCTAGAAATAGTGATCACTAATAGTCATTGGTCAGAAGTACTTTTTGGAAAATGCGCACTGTCTCTCTCTTTAAGAGACCAGGAGTGAGCGCGTGCGACCTAAGCACTCTGCCCGGGAACCTGCTGGCTGCGTGCCAGGAAGCAGATGAGGAAGGAGGAGCAGAGGCTGTATCTACACAGCGTGGAGCCGGCACAGAGCGGGAGTCCCGACAGGTACCCCGCGAAGGTACAGGGGCTAGCCTGGGTGTAACAATTTGGGACCTTGATTTCCAAATGAAATGCAAAATTTTCTTTCATCTGAAAACAACACCTTGGATTATTGAGCAACAGTCCAGTTCTTTTTCTCCTTGGCCCAGGTAAGATGCTTCTGGCGTCATGAGGGGCTTGACACAAGGAATGTGACACTTGTAGCCCATGTCCTGGATACACCTTTGTGTGGTGGTTCTTGAAGTAATGACTCCAGCAGCAGTCCACTTCTTGTGAATCCCCCCCAAAATTTTTGAATTGCCTTTTCATAACAATCCTTTAAAGGCTGCGGTTATTCTGGTTGCTTGTGCACCTTTTTCTACCATACTTTTTCCTTCCACTCAACTTTCCATTAATATGCTTGGGTAGAGCACTCTGTGAACAGCCAGCATCTTTAGCAATGACCTTTTGTGGCTTACCCACCTTGTGGAGTGTGTCAGTCACTTCCTTCTGGACATCTGTCAAGACAGCAGTCTTCCCCATGATTGTAGAACCTTCTGAAACAGACTAAGGCACTTTTGTAAACACCTAAGAAGCCTTTGCAGGTGTTTTTGGTTGATTATTCTAATTTACTGAGATAATGACTTGTGCGTGTTCATTGGCTGTAAGCCTTAATCATCAACATAAACAGAAATGGATCACTCTGTTTGCAATGACTCTACAAAATATGAGATTCACTTTTTGTATTGAAGAACTGAAATAAATTAACTTTTTGATGATATTCCAATTTAGTGAGAAGCATCTGTATATTGAGCCTACTGCATTGACATTACAGAATGTCATTGCTCTCAGTAATTTAAAGAACCTTTCACTCATTAAAATGAATGAATGAAAATCACACAGAGAAATGAAGCAAAAAAGCACATATTTTACATATTCTTCCTGCCACAACATTGTTTTTTTTTTTTGTGCAGATAAAAAGCTGCAAAAAAATGTAATGTGTGGTATAGGGAAGCGGTGTTTACACAGTGTGACAGATAGGCAGGGACCACAGAAAGTTCAACATAAAATATCTTTGTCCCAGAAACTCATATAAACAGGAAACCGATGTCCTCCGGTTCACAGCCGGGTCCTCAGAAACAGTCTGCGTTCCAACCAACTGCTGTGGGCAGTTGCACTGCCGAATCTCTTCGGTGCGTCAGCCGCTTTGAAGTCCATGGTTCTTTGTTAGCTTCACACAGGCCTGAGTTGCATAGAGCCTCATGCTCTGCAGTTTGCAAAACCAAGCTGACACACCCAAGAGAAATCTGAGAGATTAAATTGGAAGCATGGACAGAGTCCCTTCCAAAACCTGGAGAGGGAGGGATTCACCCCACTACCAAACCTACAAATCCCACCAAAAGTAAAAACCCCATGTCGATTTTCCTAAAATCTGACTCGGTCAACTACTTTGACCAAATCCACACTTCCGTTTATCTTGACTTGCAATTCACAGGCTTTTTGCTGTAACCACAATGTGCTCCAGCGGGTTTAAGTCCTTAACGACCGCCAATACGACTTTTAATGGCAGCAATTAAGGGTACTTATTCCTCAGCGCCGATTTTTAATGGCGTTGAGAAATAAGGTTATAGGGCCCCCCCCAGCGTCAGAATATCTCTGGGGTCTCGGCTACCGGCGGCAGCTGAGACCCTGGAGAACATGATTCTGGTTGGTTTTTGCAGACCGCAGTGTTGCGATCACTGTTATTTACTGAATAACGACGGCAGCAAATATAAAAAGTCAGATTTCCTATTTTTCTCTCTTCTATGATATAATCAAGAACATCAGAGTAGACCTCTGGGGTCCCTCCGGTTGTGGCCCTCTGCGTTTTCTTCCAGGAAGAAAATGGTGGGCGCTGTGCGCCGGCCAAGATCTGCCATCTGGCTCCTGGCAACAATTGGAGATTTTTCCAATTGGTTCATTTTGATCAATGTGAAAGACCCTATCACAGTGATCAAAATAGAACAAATAGTAAATCAAACCCCCCTTTATCACCCCCTTAGCTAAAAATATATATATATTTTTTTAATTTCCATTTTCAATTAGGGTTAGAATTGGGGCTAGGGTTGGGGTTAGGGTTGTGGTGTTGGGGTTAGGATTTTGTTGTTGGAGTTAGGGTTGTGGTGTTGGGTTTAAGGTTGTGGTGTTGGGGTTAGAATTAGGGGTGTGTTGGAGTTAGGGTTGGGATTTAGGGCTGTGTTAGGGTTGAAGTTGGAATTGGGGGGTTTCCACTGTTTAGGTACATCAGGGGGTCTCCAAACGCGACATGGCGCCCACCTTTGATTCCAGCCAATTATGCGTTCAAAAAGTCAAGCGCTGCTCCCTCCCTTCTGAGCCCTGCCATGGGCCTAAACAGTTGTTTTCCCCCACATGCGAGGTATCGGCATACTCAGGAGAAATTGCACAAGAAATGTTGTGGTCCATTTTCTCCTGATACCCTTGTAAAATTAAAGTTTGGTTCCAAAGTAATTTTTTTAAGTAATTTTTTTGTGAAAAAAGTAAAATGTTAATTTTTTCCTTCCACATTGCTTTAGTTCTCGTGAAGCACTTGAAGGGTTAATAAACTTCTTGAATGTAGTTTTGCGCACTTTGAGGGGTGCAGTTTTTAGAATGGTGTCACTTTTGGGTATTTTCTGTTATATTGACCCCCCCAAACTCACTTCAAATGTGAGGTGGTCCCTAAAAAAATGGTTTTGTAAATTTTGTTGGAAAAATGAGAAATCGCTGGTCAACTTTTAACCTTATAACGTCCTAACAAAAAAATATATTTTTCCAAAATTGTGCTGATATAAAGTAGACATGTGGGAAATGTTATTTATTAACTATTTAGTGTGATATGGCTCTGATTTAAGGGCACAAAAATGAAGTTTGAAAATTCCAAAACTTTCAACATTTTTGGCAAATTTCCATTTTTTTCATGAAAAAAGTCATATTGAAGAATTTTTACAAATAACATGAAGTACAATATGTCACGAAAAAACATTCTTAGAATCAGTGGGATTCATTGAAGCGTTCCAGAGCTATAACCTCATAAAGTGACAATGGTCAGAATTGTAAATATTGTCTCTGCCACTATGGGGTTAATATGTCTCTATATGCATCCTGAGGGACACATACCGACCCTCGTGTATGATCCCCCTCACTGCCTCACATAGGATATACCCTTTCAGTTATGTGTTATCTCAGCCCGTTCAGATTCTGTGGATGGGGGAGAGGGTAGATGTGCTGTGTCCTTCATGTAGCCCCACAGAAAGAAGCCGCTGCGTATTGGCTTTGGCAATCATGGAGGTCAGTGCAACATTGGTGAATGGACCTGAGAGATCGCATCACTGTGTCACTAGAGTCCATCTCCAAGGTTTTCCTGACATGCATCTGACCAAAACTGGACTGCCACCTAGTCAATGACGTGTCACCAATGGAAAGCACTTTGAGCATTTGTAGTGGGTAGATAAAACTTGAATGGATAGTGTCTCTTCTTGTGAATACATTTGTGTTATGAATACCAAGAATATGATTTTGCACCATGCTGTTTTTCCGCTGACTCTTTTATTATCTGAGTTCCCGCCCAGCCACATGCTGGTCTTGACAGGAGTACCGCCATGGCATGAATAGGGGCCTTCAGCAACTAATCAACACCCCATTATCATGTCACGGGGTAAGAGTGCCGTTACAGACGATTGATAGTAGTGTTTGTCAGCTGTATTTCATGGGTTAACAGCAGCAATTGGAGCTCGCTGTTAGAGGTATATGCTGGCTGTGTAACACTGCTGGCATCTGTCATTTGTTGAGCAAGCTCAGTCCCTGCTTCATATACCTACACCCACTCTGTCACAATAGTACATCATTGGGCGGGAAGGAGTAACATTTTGGCTTGGAGGCAGCTCTGGTCTATCTGACTCTCATATACTTGCAGTTGTGCTCAAAAGTTTACATACCCCAACAGAATTTTTGCTTTCTTGGCTTTTTTCAGAGAATATGAATGATAACACGAAAACTTTTTCTCCACTCTTGGTTAGTGGTTGGGTGAAGCCATTTATTGTCAAACTACTGTGTTTTCTCTTTTTTAATCATAATGACCACCAAAACATCCAAATGACCCTGATCAAAAGTTCACACACCCTGGTGATTTTGGCCTGATAACATGCACAGAAGCTGGCACAAATTGGGTTTGAATGGCTACGAAAGCTAACATCCTCACCTGTGACCACTTTACTTGTAATCAGTGTGTGCATAAAAGCTGGGTGAGTTTCTGGGATCCAGACAGACTCTTGCATCTTTCATCCACTGACATTTGTAGATTGTGAGTCATGGGTAAAGCAAAAGAATTGTCAACGGATTTATGGGAAAAGATAGTTGAACTGTATAAAGCAGGAAAGGGATACAAAAAGATATCCAAGGAATTGATAATTCCAGTCAGCAGAGTTCAAACTGTGATTAACAAAGGGAAAAACAGGGGCTCTGTAAAAAACAAAACCACGCAAAACCACAGTCAGGTAGACCAACAAAAATGTTGTCCACAACTGCCAGGAAAATTGTTCGGGATACAATAAAAAACTCACAAATAACATCAGCTGAAATACTGGACACAAAAAGTGTTTTTTTTTTGTTTTTTTTTTACCCTTTTATGTTCACGAGCCCTAAAGTTCTGTTCACACCATTTTTTCCACTGTACATTAAGTGGAAGAGATTTGAGTTCACTTCAACTCAACTTTTATTATCAGACAGTGTATATAAACCACTGGACATTGTGTTTACAGGGACAAATGTTTTACTGGGGAAAATGTACTTTTTTTGGGATCCAAGTTAAACCTTCTTCTTGTATTTTAGGAAAGTAAAAGGCGGCAACATTGATGTCCACCCAACAGAAAAAGCTCTTGTTGTTCACTATGAAGTGGAGGCCACTATCCTAGGAGAAATGGGAGATCCAATGCTTGGGGAGAAAAAGGAGTGTCAGAAAATGTAAGTTCTAATATGAAATCTCTGGTTCATGCAGGTGCATTTATGAAGAAAGGTTATCACAATCTAAAACAAATCTGTCACCAGGTTTTTGCTATGTGAGCTGAGGGCAGCATCATACAGAGGCAGAGATTCTGATTCCAGTGATGTATCATATACTAAATTTCTTGCTGCAGTCTTTATAAAATCACTTTTTTATCTGCTGCAGATGTAGAAGTCCTCTAATGTAGAGCGCATAATCCCGCCCACACCACTGATTCGCAAATTTCTGTGTACACTGTGCATAGGCAGAAATAATCTGTTAATCAATGGTGAGAGGAGGTTATACAGAGCTCATGAATATGGGGGCTACATGGAAGCAGGTTTACTAATTCTCTAGTAATAATCTGCTCTTAAAACTTTAATTTTAACACCTTCATGACCGGAGCTTTTTGCATTTTTGTGTGTTTGTTTTTCGCTCCCCTTCTTCCCAAAGCCTTAACTTTTTTATATTTCTGTCAATATGGCTATGTGAGGGCTTATTTTTTGCAGGACGAGTTGTGCTTTTGAAAGATACCATTGGTTTTACCATGTCGTGTAACAGAAAACTGGAAAAAAAATTCCAAGTGCGGTGAAATTGAAAAAAAAGTTCAATCCCAAACTTGTTTTTTGTTTGTTTTTTTTGCTAGGTTCACTAAATACTAAACTGACCTGCCATTATGATTCTCTAGGTCATTACGAGCTCATAGACACCAAACATGTGTAGGTTCTTTTTTTATCTAAGTGATGAAAAAAAATTATTACATCTTAATACAATGTCGCGGCGACCTAAAAAATATAATTCTGGCATTTGATTTTTTTTCTCGCTACGCCGTTTAACGTTCAGGTTAATCCTTTTTTTATTGATAGATTGGGGCGAAAGGGAGGTGATTTGAACTTTTATGGTTTTGTTTTTTTCATATTTTAAACACCTTTTTCTTAATCCACTCAGAGGTGGACTTTCTGGGGTGTTTTGGATCATTGTCCTGCTGCATAACCCAAGTGATCTTCAGTTTAAGGTTACGAACAGGTGGCCTGACATTCTCCTTCAGGATTTTTTGATAGATAGCAGAATTCATGGTTCCTTTTTCCACAGCAAGTCTTCCAGGTTCTGAAGCTGCAAAACAGCAGCAGGCAACCACACTACCACCACATTTTACTGTTGATATGATGTTTCTTTCTTGAAATCTTGTGTTACTTCTACGCTAGATGTAATGGGACATACAACATCCAAAAAGTTCAACTTTTGTCTTGTCAGTCCACAGAGTATTCTCCCAAAAGTCTTGGGGATGATCAATATGCTTTCTGACAAAACTGAGACAAACCTTTATGTTCCTATTGCACAGCTGTGGTTTTTTCTTGGAACTCTGCCATGCAGACCATTTTTGCCCAGTCTCTTTCTTATGGTGGAATCATGAACACTGATCTTAACTGAGTCAAGTGAGGCCTGCACTTCTTTGGATGTTGTTGTGGGGTGTTTTATGACCTCTTGAATCAGTCTTTTTTGCGTTCTTGGGGTAAGTTTGGTCGGCCGGCCACTTCTGGGAAGGTTCACCACTGTTCCATGTTTTTGCCATTTGTGGATAATGGCTCTCATTGTAGTTTGCTAGAGTCCCAAAGTGTTCAAAATGGCTTTATAACCTTTACCAGACTGATAGATCTCAGTTACTTTGTTTCTCGTTTGACTCAGAATGTCTTTGGATTGCGGCATTATGTGTAGCTTTTGAGAATCTTTTGCTCTACTTCACATTGTCAGACAGGTCCTATTTAATTGATTTCTTGGTTGAGAACAGGTGTGGCAGTAATGACGCCCGGGTGTGGCTAGAGAAATTGAACTCCACTTCCCAAAGATGTGATAAACCAGTTAATTTATGCTTTAAGGGTGGGGGTAAGGGCAATCACTTTTTCACATGGCCCTTTAGGTTTGGATTTATTTTCCCCTTAACCCCTTAAGCCCCGAGGGTGGTTTGCACGTTAATGACCGGGCCAATTTTTACAATTCTGACCACTGTCCCTTTATGAGGTTATAACTCTGGAACGCTTCAACGGATCTTGGCGATTCTGACATTGTTTTCTAGTGACATATTGTACTTCATGATAGTGGTAAAATTTCTTCGATATAACTTGCGTTTTATTTTGTGAAAAAAATGGAAATTTGGCTAAAATTTTTGAAAATTTCGTAATTTTCCAACTTTGAATTTTTATGCCCTTAAATCACAGATATGTCACACAAAATACTTAATAGGTAACATTTCCCACATGTCTACTTTACATCAGCACAATTTTGGAACCAAAATTTTTTTTTGTTAGGGAGTTATAAGGGTTAAAAGTTGACCAGCAATTTCTCATTTTTACAACACCATTTTTTTTTTAGGGACCACATCTCATTTGAAGTCATTTTGAGGGGTCTATATGATAGAAAATACCCAAGTATGACACCATTCTAAAAACTGCACCCCTTAAGGTGCTCAAAACCACATTCAAGAAGTTTATTAACCCTTCAGGTGTTTCACAGGAATTTTTGGAATGTTTAAATAAAAATGAACCTTTAACTTTTTTTCCACACAAAATTTATTTCAGCTCCAATTTGTTTTATTTTACCAAGGGTAACAGGAGAAAATGGACCCCAAAAGTGTTTGTACAATTTGTGCTGAGTACGCTGATACCCCATATGTGGGGGTAAACCACTGTTTGGGCGCATGGCAGAGCTCGGAAGGGAAGGAGCACCATTTGACTTTTCAATGCAAAATTGACTGGAATTGAGATGGGACGCCATGTTGCGTTTGGAGAGCCCCTGATGTGCGCAAACATTGAAACCCCCCACAAGTGACACCATTTTGGAAAGTAGACCCCCTAAGCAACTTATCTAGATGTGTGGTGAGCACTTTGACCCACCAAGTGCTTCACAGAAGTTTATAATGCAGAGCCGTAAAAATAAAAAAATCATATTTTTTCACAAAAATGATCTTTTCGCCCCCAATTTTTTATTTTCCCAAGGGTAAGAAGAAATGAGACCACAAAAGTTGTGCAATTTGTCCTGAGTACGCCAATACCCCATATGTGGGGGTAAACGACTGTTTGGGCGCATGGCAGAGCTCGGAAGGAAATGTGCGCCATTTGACTTTTCAATGTAAAATTGACAGGAATTGAGATGGGACACCATGTCGCGTTTGGAGAGCCCCTGATGTGCCTAAACATTAAAACCCACCACAACTGACACCATTTTGGAAAGTAGACCCCCTAAGGAACTTATCTAGATGTGTTTTGAGAGCTTTGAACCCCCAAGTGTTTCACTGTTTTTTTTTTCACAAAAATTATTTTTTTTTAGCCCCCAGTTTTGTATTTTCACAAGGGTAACAGTATAAATTGGACCCCAAAAGTTGTTTTCCAATTTGTCCTGAGTATGCTGATACCCCATATGTGGGAGGGAACCACTGTTTGGGCGCATGGGAGAGCTCGGAAGGGAAGGAGCGCCATTTGGAATGCAGACTTGGATGGATTGGTCTGCAGGCATCATGTTGCATTTGCAGAGCCCCTGATGTACCCAAACAGTAGAAACCCTCCACAAGTGACCCCACATTGGAAACTAGACCTCCCAAGGAACTTATCTAGATGTGTTGTGAGAACTTTGAACCCCCCAAGTGTTTCACTACAGTTTATAACGCAGAGCTGTGAAAATAAAAAATCTTTTTTTTTTCCCACAAAAATGATTTTTAGCCCCCCCAATTTATATTTTCCCAAGGGTAACAGGAGAACTTGGACCCCAAAAGTTGTTGTCCAATTTGTCCCGAGTACGCTGATGCCCCATATGTTGGGGTAAACCCCTGTTTGGGTGCACGGGAAAGCTCGGAAGGGAAGGAGCACTGTTTTACTTTTTCAATGCATAATTGGCTGGAATTAAGATAAAGCGCCATGTCACGTTTGGAGAGCCCCTGATGTGCCTAAACAGTGGAAACTCACCAATTCTAACTGAAACCCTAATCCAAACACACCCCTAACCCTAATCCCAACGATAACCCTAACCACACCCCTAACCCTCACACCCCTAACTCTAATCGCAGCCCTAATCCCAACTGTAAATTTAGCCCCAACCCTAACTTTAGCTCCAGCCCTAGCTCTAACCCTAGCCCTAGCCCTAACCGTAACCCTAGCCCTAACCGTAACCCTAGCCCTAACCGTAACCCTAGCCCTAACCGTAACCCTAGCCCTAACCGTAACCCTAGCCCTAACCGTAACCCTAGCCCTAACCGTAACCCTAGCCCTAACCGTAACCCTAGCCCTAACCGTAACCCTAGCCCTAACCGTAACCCTAGCCCTAACCGTAACCCTAGCCCTAACCGTAACCCTAGCCCTAACCGTAACCCTAGCCCTAACCGTAACCCTAACACTAGCCCTAACCCTAGACTTTTTGATCGCGTGTTATTCCACTTTTTGTTCGGTGGTATGATAATAAAGCGTTGTTTTTTGCCTCGTTTTTTTTTCCTACGGTGTTCACTGAAGGGGTTAACTAGTGGGACAGTTTTATAGGTTGGGTCGTTACGGACACTGCGATACTAAATATGTGTACTTTTATTGTTTTATTATTTAGATAAAGAAATGTATTTATGGGAATAATATATATATATTTTTTCTCTATTTAGTATTTTTTTTTATTTATTATTTTTTTTACACATGTGGAAATTTTTTTTTTTACATTTTTACTTTGTCCCAGGGGGGGGACATCACAGATCGCTGATCTGACAGTTTGCACAGCACTCTGTCAGATCAGCGATCTGACTTACAGTGCTGCAGGCTTACCAAGCGCTTTCTCTGAGCAGGCACTTGGTAAGCCACTCCCTGCAGGACCCGGATGCAGCCCCGCGGCCATTTTGGTTCCGGGGACTGCAGGGAGAGGAGGTAAGAGACGCTTGGAGCAATGCGATCACATCGCGTTGCTCCAAGGGTCTCAGGGAAGCACGCAGGGAGAGGGCTAACTTTAGCTCCAGCCCTAGCTCTAACCCTAGCCCTAGCCCTAACCGTAACCCTAGCCCTAACCGTAACCCTAGCCCTAACCGTAACCCTAGCCCTAACCGTAACCCTAGCCCTAACCGTAACCCTAGCCCTAACCGTAACCCTAGCCCTAACCGTAACCCTAGCCCTAACCGTAACCCTAGCCCTAACCGTAACCCTAGCCCTAACCGTAACCCTAGCCCTAACCGTAACCCTAGCCCTAACCGTAACCCTAGCCCTAACCGTAACCCTAGCCCTAACCGTAACCCTAGCCCTAACCGTAACCCTAACACTAGCCCTAACCCTAGCCCTAATGGGAAAATGGAAATAAATACATTTTTTTTTAATTTTATTATTTTTCCCTACCTAAGGGGGTGATGAAGGGGGGTTTGATTTACTTTTATAGCGTTTTTTATAGCGGATTTTTATGATTGGCAGCTGTCACACACTAAAAGACGCTTTTTATAGCAAAAAAGTTTTTGCGCTCCACATTTTGAGACCTATAATTTTTCCATATTTTGGTCCACAGAGTCATATGAGGTCTTGTTTTTGCGGGATGAGTTGACGTTTTTATTGGTAACATTTTCGGACACGTGACAGTTTTTGATCGCTTTTTATTCCGATTTTTGTGAGGCAGAATGACCAAAAACCAGCTATTCATGAATTTCTTTTTTTGGGGGGGCGTATATACCGTTCCACGTTTGGTAAAATTGATAAAGCATTTTTATTCTTCGGGTCAGTACGATTACAGCGATACCTCATTTATATAATTTTTTTATGTTTTTGGCGCTTTTATACGATAAAAACTATTTTATAGAAAAAAATAATTATTTTGGCATCACTTTGTTCTGAGGACTATAACTTTTTTATTTTTTCTTTGATGACGCTGTATGGCGGCTCGTATTTTGCGGGACAAGATGACGTTTTCAGCGGTACCATGGTTATTTATATCCGACTTTTTGATCGCGTGTTATTCCACTTTTTGTTCGGTGGTATGATAATAAAGCGTTGTTTTTTGCCTCGTTTTTTTTTCCTACGGTGTTCACTGAAGGGGTTAACTAGTGGGACAGTTTTATAGGTTGGGTCGTTACGGACACTGCGATACTAAATATGTGTACTTTTATTGTTTTATTATTTAGATAAAGAAATGTATTTATGGGAATAATATATATATATTTTTTCTCTATTTAGTATTTTTTTTTATTTATTATTTTTTTTACACATGTGGAAATTTTTTTTTTTACATTTTTACTTTGTCCCAGGGGGGGGACATCACAGATCGCTGATCTGACAGTTTGCACAGCACTCTGTCAGATCAGCGATCTGACTTACAGTGCTGCAGGCTTACCAAGCGCTTTCTCTGAGCAGGCACTTGGTAAGCCACTCCCTGCAGGACCCGGATGCAGCCCCGCGGCCATTTTGGTTCCGGGGACTGCAGGGAGAGGAGGTAAGAGACGCTTGGAGCAATGCGATCACATCGCGTTGCTCCAAGGGTCTCAGGGAAGCACGCAGGGAGCCCTCTCCCTGCGCGATGCTTCCCCATACCGCCGGAACACTGCGATCATGTTTGATCGCAGTGTGCCGGGGGTTAATGTGCCGGAGGCGGTCCGTGACCGCTCCTGGCACATAGTGCCGA
Source organism: Ranitomeya variabilis (assembly GCF_051348905.1). NCBI lineage: Eukaryota > Metazoa > Chordata > Amphibia > Anura > Dendrobatidae > Ranitomeya > Ranitomeya variabilis. The sequence continues at coordinate 128,024,116 of NC_135239.1, forward strand.
ATGTCAGCTGCGATAGTCAGCTGACACCCGGCCGTGCCCCCCCCTAGTGCTACCATCCAAGAACAATTGAAAACAAGATCACAAGAGCCACCAGAATATCACCTGCTACATTAAAAAGCTAAAGAAGAAAATAACCGGGTACCTCTAGTAGTCACCTACAATCCAAATCTGTAGGTGCTAATGGGAGCTGCACGGAATACAACCTTTATTACAAAAAGATGCCCGATTACAATCCATTTTTCCAGACCCCCCACTACTGTGTTTTAGGCAGCCCCCAAATATAAGAAGTATCATTGTCAGAAGCTCGCTGTCCTCTCCAACAGCTGCAGGAACCTTTCCTTGCAACCAGAAGAAATGTAAAACCTGTCCATTTATAATGACCACGGACAAGATAACGATCCCCAATTCACATCAGGAGTACAAGATACCAGGTACTTTTAGCTGTGTCACTTCTAATGTGGTGTACCTAATTATATGTACTAAATGTCCAACTGGGGGTCTGTATGTTGGAGAGACAGGGCAGAAACTGAGAACAAGGATAAATTCTCACCGCCACACAATAAAAGAAAAAAGAATGGATCTACCTGTGGCCAAACATTTCTGTATGTCTGATTATAGCACCATGGATCTGAAATTACTTGTATTGAAAGGTAACTTCAAATCTAAGAGAGACAGGAGAATCTCGGAGTATACATTAAGGGTACGTTCACACAGGACTTTTTTGCTGCTTTTTTTTGCTGCTTTTTTTATGCTAATTTAGGTGCGTTTTTTTGGTGCGTTTTTGGTGCGTTTTTTGGGTACGTTCACACAGGACTTTTTTGCTGCAGATTTTTTGCTGCTTTTTTTATGCCAATTTTCAGCTTCTAGGACACCTCACAATGGCTCTTCACACCTCACAATGGCTCTTCACACCTTACTACCAGGAACTCCCTCACAATAGATCACAATCAGGACACCTCACAATGGCTCTTCACACCTCACAATGGCTCACAATGGCTCTTCACACCTCACTACCAGGAACTCCCTCACAATAGATCACAATCAGGACACCTCACAATGGCTCTTCACACCTCACAATGGCTCACAATGGCTCTTCACACCTCACTACCAGGAACTCCCTCACAATAGATCACAATCAGGACACCTCACAATGGCTCTTCACACCTCACAATGGCTCACAATGGCTCTTCACACCTCACTGCCAGGAACTCCCTCACAATAGATCACAATCAGGACACCTCACAATGGCTCTTCACACCTCACAATGGCTCACAATGGCTCTTCACACCTCACTAACCACACCCCTAAGCTCTTGGCTGTGAGATCCCTTCCTGCTGGCCATGATTTTCTGCACAAAAAACGCAGCAAATAATGCTACATGCGTTTTTTCAGCGTTTTTTTCATCACCCATTCAAGTCAATGGGTGAAAAAAACGCTGCAAAAACGCAGCAAAAACGCTGAAAGAAGTGACATGCCCTATGTCCAAAAAAAAGCAGCAAAGCAGAAAATACTGATCAAATAAAAAACCAACGTGTGTGCATGAGATTTCTGAAATCTCATAGGCTTTACTGGTACTGTAAAAAGCAGCTGAAAATTAGCATAAAAAAAGCAGCAAAAAAGTCCTGTGTGAACATACCCTTATGACAACCTTTGACACTCTTAGTGCAGGAATAAATGTGTTGCATGTCTTTTGACATCAATTAAGGAACTAAGGAATTTGCCTCTCAGACCATGTGGGGTCATCATAACAGTACCAGACCTCAATCAGAGGACAACAAAACATTCACTCCTTATCTAGGAACTTTCCAATATTTATGGATCAACTGTTTATCACTCTCCCATAATGACAGCTCTGTGCTGTGTTGTGTATAAATGTGATTCTTCAGAATTTCTTTTAGTCTATGCCTGATGAAGAGGCCTGAGTAGTCTAGAAAGCTTGCAATTTGTTACCATCTTTTCAGTTAGCCATTAAAAGGTATCAACCACTGAGGACTCTCAATTCACAGAAGTTTTTAACTTTGAGATGTGAAAATAAAAATAATAAAATTTTTCCCGCAAAAATGTTTTTTTTTGCCCCAAATTTTGTATTTTCACAAGGGTAACAGGAGCAAATGGACTCCAAAATGTGTTCTGCAATCTCTCCCGAGTTCACTGATACCTCATTTGTGGTTGAAAACTACTTTTGAGGCACAGTGCAAAGCTCAGAAGGGAAGTAGTGCCATATTTTAGCACAGATTGTGCTGCGCTGGTTTGAGGGTGCCATATCACGATGGTAGAGCTCCTGAGGTGCCAGAACAGTAGAACCCCCCCCCCCCCATAACTGACCACATTTTGCAAACTAAACCTCTCAATGAATTCATCTAGGGGAACAGTGATCATATTGACACCACAAATGTGTCACAGAATTGTATACCATTGGGCAGTGAAGAAAAATAATTTTCCGTATATACTCGAGTATAAGCCGACCCGAGTATAAGCTGAGACCCTTAATTTTGCCACAAAAAACTGGGAAAACTTAATGACTCGAGTATAAGCCTAGGGAGGAAAATGCAGCAGCTACCGGTAAATGTCAAAAATACAAATAGATACCAATAAAAGTAAAATGAATTGAGACATCAGTAGGTTGTGTTTTTGAATATCCATATTGAATCAGGAGCCCCATATAATGGTCCAAAAAGTTTGATGGGCCCCATAAGATGCTCCATATTAAAATATGCCCCATATAATGCTGCACAAATGCGGATTATGGCCCCATGACATGCTCCATACAGACATTTGCCCCATATAATGCTGGACAAACGTTGGTTATAGCCCCATAAGATGCTCTATAAAGATATTTGCCCTATATAATGATCCGCAAACGTTGATAATGGCCCCATAAGATGCTCCATAAAGATATTTGCCCCATATAAAGCTGCACAAACACTGATTATGCCCCATAAGATGCTCCATGTAGATATTTGCCCCATATAAAGCTGCACAAACATTTATTATGCCCCATAAGATGCTCCATGTAGACATTTGCCCCATATGCTGTTGCTGCGATAAAAAAAAAATCACATGCTCACCTCTCGTCGCTCAGGCCCCCGGCACTTCCTATATTCACCTGCTCCCCATTCCACCGCCGCCGGCCGCCGCTGCGTCTTCCCTGTCCTCTGCACTGACTGTTCAGGCAGAGGGCTGCGCGCACACTAATCGCGTCATCGCGCCCTCTGACCTGAGCGTCAGTGCAGAAGACGGGGAAGACGCAGCGGCGGCCGGCGGCAGTGAAACGGAGAGCAGGTGAATATCGCTCACTGCGTTATACTCACCTGCTCCTGGCGCGGTCCCTGGTTCCCCGGCGCTGACAGCTTCTTCCTGTATTGAGCGGTCACATGGTACCGCTCATTACAGTAATGAATATGCAGCTCCACCCCTATGGGAGTGGAATGGGGTCCATATTCATTACTGTAATGAGCGGTACCATGTGACCGCTCACGTGTACAAAGAAAGTAGCGGGCACCACAAGGATAAATAAGTCAGGGATCAACCATGTGCATATATAGAAGACAATTGAAAAATCGAACAAGAGAAAAAGATATGCACATCAATGGGATCAACCTTCAAACAATATATAACTTTATTTATACAAAAGGTACAGCAAGACATACATTTAAAACATTTAAAAACATCTAAAAACCAAAAAACAGCACATGGCTGATAAGCTACATGCAACCCCCAGACAGTTGGAAACAAATACCACAAAGCACAATTTACAGTATATCAGTAGGCAAAAATGCATATACATGGACATACACTGTGTTCCAAATTATTATGCACAAAGAGTTTAGGAGTGATAAGGTTAGAATTTCTTTGTTTGTCATTTAAACTCATTGATGGTGATGTGCGTCAGGGCTCTTTATATCACTGAAAGCAATTGCAGATACCTGTGCAAATTAGTTTGGCAGGTGTGTCCAAATAAAGGCAAGAATACTTAAGAAGGCTGTATTGTATAGTAAGTGGAAAGAAAAAAAGCAGGGCACCGGCACCAGGTGTATATCCACCCCTCCAAACTCGCCCAAGTTGTCGGGGGATGTGTGGCGGATTTTATGGAGTGCCTTAAGATCAGCTATGGGTGGTGCGCAACTTGAAAAAACTGTAAATCTATCAAGAAACAAAAAAGAGTCCTCTCTTCACTCCCCGCACCCTCATTGTTGTCCAGCCGCCTCTCTATGTAAAGTTCAATAAAGAACGATATGAATCTTTCAGCAAAATTCTGGGTGAGTGCCACTTTCTTTTGCATTTGATTCTTAAGAAGGCTGTTCCACATTATTAAGCAGCCTACATTTTTTGCCAAAATGGGAAAGAAAAAAGATGTGCCGGCTGCTGAGAAGCAACAAATTGTGGAGTATTTGGGTCAAGGCATGACTACAATCAACATTGCCAAGACACTTCATCGTGATCATCGCACAATCAAGAAGTATGTAGCTGATTCCCAGCACACACGTGTGCGTGCTGATAAGGAAAAATTGAGGACTCTTTCCAACAGGCAATTGCGTAAGGTTAAAAGAGCAGCTGCAAAAATGCCTTGTCATATCAGCAGACAAGTTTTTGAAGCTGCTGGTGCCTCCAACGTCCCCAGAACAACAAGATGCAGGGTCCTTCAGAGGTTTGCAGCTGTGCGTAAGCCATCCTGTCGTCCACCTCTATCCACTGCACACCAGCAGAAACGGCTCCAGTGGGCCAAACGATACATGAAGACTGACTTCCAAACTGTTTTGTTCACCGATGAGTGCCGTGCAACGCTCGATGGTCCAGATGGATGGAGTGGAGGATGGCTGGTTGATGGACACCCCATGAAAATACGGCTAAGGCGGCAACAAGGAGGAGGTGGAGTAATGTTTTGGGCTGGAATCATGGGGAGAGAGTTTGTCGGTGCCTTTATGATCCCTGAAGGGGTAGTAAAGATGAACTCCATAATCTGTGGAGTTTCTAAAACAACACTTCCTGCCATGGTTCAAGAGGAAGAATTGTGCTTTCCGCAGCAAGATCATTTTCATGCATGATAATGCACCGTCTCATGCTGCAAAAAACACATCTGCATCTCTGGCTGCTATGGGCATAAAAGAGGACAAACTTATGGTGTGGCCACCATCTTCCCCTGACCTCAACCCCATTGAGAACCTCTGGAGCATCATCAAAAGGAGTGTGTTGTGAATTTGGATTCTGGGCTCCCCCGGTGGCTACTGGTGGAATTGAACTGGTGTCTTCATCTTCTCTGTTCACCTGTTCCCATCAAGATGTGGGAGTCGCTATATAACCTTGCTTCTCTGTTAGTTGCTTGCCGGTCAACAATGTTATCAGAAGCCTCTCTGTGCTTGTTCCTGCTCCTAGACAACTACTAGATAAGTTGGACTCTTGTCCATGTTTGTTTTTGCATTTTTGTTCCAGTTCACAGCTGTAGTTTCGTTACTGTGTCTGGAAAGCTCTTGTGAACAGGAATTGCCACTCTGGTGTTATGAGTTAATGCCAGAGTCTTAAAGTAATTTCTGGATGGTGTTTTGATAGGGTTTTCAGCTGACCATGAAAGTGTCCTTTCTGTCTTCTGCTATGTAGTAAGTGGACCTCAAATTTGCTAAACCTATTTTCATACTACGTTTGTTATTTCATCTTAATTCACCGCCAATACATGTGGGGGGCCTCTGTCTCCTTTCGGGGTATTTCTCTAGAGGTGAGCTAGGACTAATATTTTCCTCTGCTAGCATTATTTAGTCCTCCGGCTGGTGCTGGGCATCTAGAATCAACGTAGGCATGCTACCCGGCCACTGCTAGTTGTGCGTTAGGTTTAGTTCATGGTCAGCTCAGTTTCCATCTTCCAAGAGCTAGTTCCTATATATGCTGATGCTATGTTCTCTTGCCATTGAGATCATGACAGGAGTGTCTATGATGGCAGGAGGCAGTTAACATCTAAGCAACAGCTCTGGCAGGGTATTTTGTCCACATGCAAAACAATTGAAGCAGAAACCATCCAAAAACTGACAAATTGAATGGACGAGAGAGTTCAGAAGCTTCTTTCGAACAAGGTGTCCTATGTGCAAATGTAACATCACCTAGAATAAAGTTTTCACTTGAAAACTGTTTGATTTCATTTTGTAATAAGCTGATAATGCTTATAACTTCACAATTGAAAATTTTTTGTTCAAAATAAAAAAAAAAGGTTGAAAACTCTGCTGTGCATAATAATTTGGAACATGCATTTTGAGTGTTTATTTTTTTTTAAAAAGATACTGTTTTCATAGGCAGCTTGTTCCAAAACATTGCAATTATACTAGAGTAGTAGATGACTGGAAAATAACACTGACTGCAATTCAGATAGGTAATTTAGAGAAAATATGAGGAAATATTATTTGCATAATAATTTGGAACACCGTGTATACACCAATAAATACCCGTCTGCTACCAGCTATACTCTGCAGGCATAAGAAAATATCTTACAAAAGACCATAGGAATAAATAAGAAATAGGCTTAAGCTCCGCATCCCAGACCTGTTTTGCCATATGTGAAAATCACAAGTTTATAAGGAATGCTACCCAAAAGCCCGGGAGCAAAATGAGCGCATATTTACCCAGTTGTCATGCAGGAATACAAACCACAGGGTTACACAGAATCATGTCACCTAGGGAATTGGGAGCGAAGCAGGTAATATGCTCCAAAAAGCCTAAACCTGCAAAGGAGCCAAGTAGTGATGTGGTTGCCAAATATAAGGTGCTAGTGCTGGGGGGGACTGAAAGCCCCATGCGTATCGACGCTATAGAAGCGTCTTCATCAGGGGAAGTGTAGAGAAAGTAGCTTGAGCTTGCTCTGATATAGCCACATAATCAAGGAAAAATAAACCACCTGTGAGAATGCGGCGGCGTGCAGATTCCTGATGGCTTGTACAGACCGGCAACTGCTTCCGGTTCGATAGGTTATTCCCCACCGCGCGTGCGCAGTAGGTTACTCCTGCTACATTACCGAGATTGTGTAGTAACAGGCACAGTCCCGGCACGAAAGTGGCCATGGTTACAGTGACGCCGGATGGATTGAAAGCTGCGCCTGCGCAAATGTATCAAAAGGAGACTCCTATAAATAAAGCATCCCAAGAATAAGCACCTGCGCAGTACAGCGAGCTAGCTGGAAAAGTGTATATGAAAGCACACATACTATAGGCAAAAGTCAGCTGTAGTATATCAGAAAAGGGGAGGGGGGAGAGTTACAAAATCAGACAAACCAATCGCGAGCGCCCATACAGTGCGACGACCTAGCTGAACTTATATACATGGGTCAGTATGATCAAGATATAAACGTAAGGATCGCTGGAAGTACCAAACTAGGTAAGCATACCCAGTCAAGGGTGGATACCAAACAAAAAAAAAGAAAAAGAGACATACACACTATAGGCGAGGGTCAAAGGAGTACATCCAAAGGGGACCTTAGATAATCAAAGGGCCCAATAGTAAGCGCCTGCGCAGCACGACAACCTGGCTAAAGGGATATATATACATGGGTCAGTATGTACGAAACATTGGCATAAGGAATCGTCGAAAGCACCAGAATAAATTGGCATCCCTAATCGAAAGTTGGTGTCAAAAGAGGAGCACACAATCTATAGGTGAAGGAACACTCATCAGATAAAAAGATTTAATTTTACATCTCAGAAATGGACATGTTGGAAAGTCCCAACATGCCTGCACCATCGGTTAATCACAATAGACTACCAGGGTTGAAAGAGAATGTATACACCCCCGGTACCCCAAGGCACCCAATATACCACCAATGAACAATAAAAAACAATGATGCCCAGTACATAGCATAGCCGGTAGCAGACACAGAATATCAGAGAACAGGATAAACAAAAAATCAAAACAAGAACATGAACGAAGCCGATGAGCCGGGGAGCCAAAGATCCAACAGTCCTGGAGTGGTCCATGATGCTGCTTCATGTTGTAACTAAAGGAGGATCAAGAAAAGGTGAACAAGTCCACAAGATCTAAAATGAGACACAGAGAACACATAAGTAAGTACAAATGGGCAAGGGAAAGAGAAAAGGGGAAACAAACCAAGAGGAGACCGGTTTCTCATGTTTGCTTATAGAAGCCAGTATATAAAAGCTCATTCATACCCACTGGGGCCAAACTGTTCAGATTATAAATCCATTTAGATTCCTTCCTTAGGAGCTCAGGCACTATACTCCCACCCCTAATATCAGTTCTCACCCCCTCCAAACCCTTGACCCTCAGCCCCCTTGATGACCCCCCATGGTGGCATAGGAAGTGCGCGGCCACCGAAGAAAGCTTCTTACCTTTATCAAGGTCTTTCTGGGCCGTGTTGATGCTAGAAAGATGCTGCTGCGTCCGGCACCTGATTTCCTCCGTAGTATAGCCTACAGGTATATAGAGCTTCGGACAGCTACAGATTAAAGCATAGACAAGGTTCCTAGTGCGGCAATTAAAATATCCAGACACCTGGATCCTCCCTGGGCTGTGTGGAAGGCATACCCCACTATCAGCTATCACGTAGCTACAAACATTGCACCTACCACAGGGATAGGATCCATGGATGTTGCTGCCTGTCCTCGTCCTAGTGACGGCACGTCTGAAATGGCTTGACACAAGCTCATCCCTCAGATTACGAGACCTCCTGGCTACCATTTTGGGGGTATTAGGGAGCCACGGCAAAAGTTTGGGTTCCGTCAACAGAATGTCCCAGTTCTTTTTAAGAATAGCATACACATCATTCCACTGGTTGTGATAAGTCGTGACAAGGTTAATGGTCCGTTTCCCGGGGTCCTATTCTTAGGCTGCAATACTTCCTCCCTCGTCACCCGCTGGGAATGTTGGTACGACTGGGATATAATTTTTCGAGGATACCCTCTGGCCCGAAACCTCTCCGTGAGTTTTTACGATTCTTCCTGGAAGTCAGACAGGGTGGTGCAGTTCCTCCTTACTCTAAGGAATTAGCCTCTCGGTATGCTGTTTCGTAAGTGAGCCGGATGGGCACTTGTGTAGTGAAGCAGACTATTTGTAGCCGTTTTCTTGCGATGCAAGCTCCTAATCAGACCATTTCCCCTAATAGAAATCTTCAGATCCAGGAAGTCCACCAAGTTAGTAGAAATGTTCGAAGTCAATTTGATCCCCCAAGGATTATCGTTGAGCTGGGTGATAAAAAGATTACAGTCATCAAGGGTACCGGTCCAAAAGAACAGGACCTCGTCTATGAATCTATACCATTTAGGTATAAACTCCTGAAAGGGCCGAAGTTTGTAAACATGTGACCGCTCACTACAGGAAGAAGCTGCCGGGAAGCCAGGGACTGCGCCAGGAGTAGGTGAGTATGATTACACAGCTGCTGCTCCACCTCCCCTGCCGACCCCTGGGTATGACTTGAGTATAAGCCGAGGGACAATTTCAGCCTAAAAAAATGGGCTGAAATTCTCGGCTTATACTCGAGTATATACGGTACATTTACAATTGTGTGTTAGTCCCAAATTTTAAATTTTAATACTGGAAAATGGGTAACAATTACACCAAAATGTGTCCCACAGTTTCTGCTGAATGTAGAAATACCCAGCTCTGGCTGTACAGCCATACGGAGAGACTCTGGAGTGATGTAGCAGTGGATGTTGCCGAGTGAAAATTGCAGATTGCCATTGCAGTGACCAGTATGTTGTAGTGACAGTACAATATGCCCAGCACATGCTACTGGAGACACGCACCCATAAATTAGGCAGGCTCTCCTCACTACAGAAATGCCAATCATGTGAGTGCTAAATGTGTCTTAGACAAACTGGGGTTCAGAAAGGGGAGGGGCATTTGATTTGGGAGAGCAGAATTTACTGAATTTCTTTTGAGGGACTAGCACTTGGGGTTTACAGCTAAATCTCAGAATTGACATGACAGATGAAACCCCCGATGGATCTATTCACTATAATAAGGCAGTGGAGTTGCACTGGACTGCATCTAGCTTCTGTTCAGCATTGTCCTTCTCAGAAGTGCACAAAACTGTGGTTGACCGTGCTTTTATGCACGCCTTAAAAGACGAACATCACCGGATCGCAGGTCCTATAGCTACCACAGTGCCTCCATCTGCCTCATTATAGGGAATGTACCGCCGGGAGTTCTGTCTGAATTGCGTCTTTCAGAGATTTACACAGAAACCCCAGTGTAAGCACTCAGCGCAGAGCCTTACTGTGATATTTTAGAGGCAGAATGAACAAATCAACAGCAAGTGAAAAAATGGTTTTATTTATTTTTTATGCCGTTCCTCTTGTGGTATAAATGATCTGACAACTTTATTCTTTGGGTCAATGCGATTACAGCAATATCAGATTTATTTCATTTTTTATGTTTGGCTGCTGTCACACACTAAAAGACACTTTCTATTGCAAAAAACAGTTTTTGTATCCCCATATTTATACAATTTTTCCATATATGGGATGGTCGGAGTGGTCACCACCCACATCAGCTGACCAGTTACACAGCAGTTGCCAGCAAGGAAACTGATATTAACCCTGGCCTGAAAGGGAAAAAAAACTACATTTAAATAGCGGAACCAGAGCTGCCACAAATCCAAACATTTACACGATAAAAACTATTTTAACCCCTTCACGACATGCACCATACTATTACTGCGCATGTCGTGTCTCCCCCTTTGATGTGGGCTCCGGCGGTGAGCCCACATCAAAGTCGCGACATGTCAGCTGTTTTGTACAGCTGACATGTGCGCGCAATAGCGGCGGGTGAAATCACGATTCACCCGCCGCTATTAACCTGTTAAATGCCGCTGTCAAACGCAGACAGCGGCATTTAACCGGCACATTTAACCGGGCGGCCGGAAATGACCTCATCGCCGACCCCCGTCACATGATTGGGGGTCGGCGATGCATCAGGATGGTAACCATAGAGGTCCTTGAGACCTCTATGGTTACTAATGCCGGCCTGCTGTGAGCGCCCCCCTGTGGTCGGCGCTCACAGCACATCTGCATTTCTGCTACATAGCAGCGAACATCAGATCGCTGCTATGTAGCAGAGCCAATACGAGTGGTGCCAGCTTCTAGCCTCCCATGGAGCATGGCAAAAGTAAAAAAAAAATGTTTTTAAAAATATGAAAAAAAATAAAAAAATATGAAAGTTTAAATCACCCCCCTTTCGCCCCATCCAAAATAAAACAATAAAAAAAAAATCAAATCTACACATATTTGGTATCGCCGCGTTCAGAATCGCCCGATCTCTCAATAAAAAAAAAAAGCATTAACCTGATCGCTAAACAGAGTAGCAAGAAAAAAATTCGAAACTCCAGAATTACGTTTTTTTGGTCCCCGCGACATTGCATTAAAATGCAATAACGGGCGATCAAAAGAATGTATCTGCACAAAAGTGGTATCACTAACAACGTCAGCTCGGCACGCAAAAAATAAGCCCTCACTCGACCCCAGATCATGAAAAATGGAGACGCTACGGGTAACAGAAAATGTCGTTTTTTTTTTTGTTTGTTTTGTTTTTCTTTAGCAAAGTTTGGACTTTTTTTTCACCACTTAAAAAATAACCTAGGCATGTTTGGTGTCTATCTATGAACTCGTAATGACCTGGAGAATCATAATATCAGGTCAGTTTTAGCATTTAGTGAACCTAGCAAAAAAGCCAAACAAAAAACAAGTGTGAGATTGCACTTTTTTTGCAATTTCACCACACTTGGAATTTTTTTCCCATTTTCCAGTACAAGACATGGTAAAACCAATGAAGACTTTCAAAAGTACAACTCGTCCTGCAAAAAACAAGCCCTCACATGGGCATATTGATGGAAAAATAAAAAAGTTATGGCTCTGGGAAGGAGGGGAGCTAAAAACGAAAACACAAAAACGAAAAAGGGCAGCGGCATGTACCCTTAAGGACTGCCGATATGCCTTTTAGCAGCGGCAGTTAAGGGTACTTATTCCTCAGCACCGCTTTTTAACGGCCCTGAGAAATAAGGTTATAGCTCCCCCCAGCATTGGAAATTCTCCATGGTCTCGGCTACTGGGGGTAGTTGAGACCACGAAGAACATGATTCGGGTCGGAATAATGGCGACCGCAGAAAAAAAGGTCTGATTTCCCATTTAATTTCTCTCTCCTCTGATATGATCTAGCATATAGAGATGAGAGAAATGGGGTCCCCCGAACCTCCTCTAGTGTCCCTGGACCCTCCTGCATCCCACGGTCCTGTCCACCAGCCGTCGGCATCTCCTTTCTGGAAGAGAGTGGCAGGCGCATTCGCAGTGCACCCGCCGAGATCTGCCAGCCGGCACCTGGCAGCATAAAATTTCTCCTATTGGTTCATTTTGATCACTGTAATAGACACTATCTCACAGTGATCAAAATAGAAAAAATAGCAAAGTAAACCCCCGTTTATCATCCCCTTAGGTAACAATAATGAAATAATTTTTTTTTCCATTAGGGTTATGGTTGGGGTTATGGCTAGGCTTATGGTTGGGGTTATAGCTAGAGTTTGGGTTGAGGCTAGGGTTAGGGTTGTGTTAGGGTTGGGCTAGGGTTAGAGCTGGGATTAGGGTTGGGGCTAGATTTTTGGTTGAGGGTGGTGTTGTGGTTAGGGTTGTGGTAAGGGTTATGGTTAGAGTTGGGATTTCGGTTAAGGGTGTGTTGGGGTTAGGGCTGTGTTAGGGTTGGGGTTAGGGGTGTGTTGGGGTTAGGGTTATGGTTAGGGCTGTGTTAGGGTTGGGATTAGAATTGGGTGGTTCCCACTGTTTAGGTACATCAGGTGGTCTCCAAATGCGACATGTCACCCGCCATTGATTCCAGACAATTTTGCATTCAAAAAGTCAGTGCTCCCTCCCTTCTGAGCCCTGCGATACGCCCACACAGTGGCTATCCCCAAATATGGGGTATCAGCGTACTCAGGAGAAATTGCACAACTAATTTTGTGGTTAATTTTTTCCTGATACCCTTGTGAAAATAAAAAAAAGTTTGGTTCCAAAGTAATTTTTTGTGAAAAAAGTAAAATGTTCATTTTTTCCTTCCAAATTGCTTTAGTTCTCGTGAAGCACCTGAAGGGTTAATAAACTTCTTGAATGTGATTTTGCGCACCTTAAGGGGTGCAATTTTTAGAATGGTGTCACTTGGGTATTTTCTGTTATGTTGACCACCCAAACTCACTTCAAATGTGATGTGATCCCTAAAAAATGGTTTTGTAAATTTTGTTGGAAAAACGGGAAATCGCTGGTCAACTTTTATCCGTTATAGCGTCCTAACAAAAAAAATTATGTTTGCGAAATTGTAAAGTAGATCTTTGGGCGTCGCCGATTATAGCTTCTGTCTTATCCGTAGTTATCTCGGTCCGGAGTGGAGAGCTGGTTGTTGGAGATTCATTGCTGGTGGTGTATTTCCCTTGTCTTATTTACTCCTTCCTATATTTGTATTTATTTTGCCCTGCACCTTTATAGTGTATTCCTGATTGACTGCGGCGTGGTGTATATTTTCCTTTATCCTTGTTTGTTATAACTGTGGGTATTGGTCTATTGCATTCACTGGGTGGTGGGCGGTGGTGTTCAGTCTAGGGCTGAATCAGGAGTCAGGGTGAGGGTGGAGGCCAGAACATGCACACCTTCAGTGAAAACTTCAGGTAGAGGGTCAGACAGGGTTTCCCTAGTCTGAGGGAAATTGCAGGGGCCCGGGTTATTAGCTCTCGCCCTCCTTGTATCCCCGTGACACCTAGCCAGATTAGTTCTCATGCTTCGCACTGACGAGGGCCAACAGCCCGAAACACCGTGTCTGCGAATTGATATACTGATTTGGCTTTTATCCTAAGTCATATTGCACGACTCGTTAAAGGGTTGATTGTGACTTGTAGGATCGCTACTTCCAACAGGTGGCGCTATAGAGTTAAGTCCTCTTTTTCTCAGAAGAGGCAATTTGCATACAAAATTTTTGCTAAATTTCCATTTTTTTCCCAAAATAAACGCAAATCATATCGAAGTAATTTTACCACTAACAATATGGTACAATATGTCCCGAAAAAACAAACTCAATCAGTTGGATCCTTTGAAGCGTTACAGAGCTATAACCTCATAAAATGACAGTGGTCAGAATTCTAAAAAATAGCTTGGTTATTAAAGGGAATCTGTCGCCTAATTTTTCGCATATAAGCTGCGGCCACCGCCATCAGGGGCTTATCTACAGCATTCTGTAATGCTGTAGATAAGCCCCGATGTAACCTGAAAGAAAAGAAAAACAAGTTAGATTATACTAACCCAGGGGTGGTCCGGTGCGGTCCAGGTCATGTAGGCGTCGCAGGTCCAGGTCCGGTGCCTCCCACCTTTATGCAATGACATCCTCTTCCTTCTGTCGTGGCTCATGCGCAGGCATAATTCTCTGCCCTGTGTCTGACAGTAGGAGAAGGAGGCATATCGGCTCCTGCTCTTAAGAGGCATCTCACAAGCCACCTTCCCTGCAGGACTCTGTAGTACCCTGTGGTTATATTAGAGACCATGAGCAAAATGCGATCGCATCGCGTTGTGCTGATAGTAGCAGACAGGGAGCTTACTCCCAGTGTGATGCTCCTCGATGTCGCTGTCACTATTGACAGTGGCATCAGAGGGATTAAACGTCCATGATCGGATAAAGCAGGGTGTCCGCTCTCACATAGAGCACACTGTGTAAGCCTGTGCTATCGTGGTGCCGTACATATATTGCGGTGTGTGGGAACGCAGTTTCCGCAGCGCCGTACATGGACGCCGCATGTCGAGAAGGGGTTAAATTTGTTTGGTGATCTGACACATTTACATGTGACAAGCATGCAAAAGAATAGGAAATCAGAAAGGGGGAAAATACTTTTTCATATAACTGTACATTACAAAGGATACACTGAGATTGGAGTATACACATCACAGGAGACATGGGGCCTGCAGTATATAGCCATCATTTGCGACATGGGGCTGTGGCATAGACATCACAGGAGATATGGGGGCTGAGGCGTAGACATCACAGGAGACATGGGTCTGCGGCAAAGACATCACAGGAGGCATAGGGCCTGCCTCATAGATATCACAGGAGACATGGGCGCTGCAGCATAGACATTACAGGGGACATGGGGGCTGCAGCAGACATCACAGGAAACATGGGCGCTGCAGCATAGACATCACAGGGGACATGAAGACTGCAGTATATACATAACAGGAAACATGGGGTCTGTGGCATAGACATAACAGACATCTGCAGAATAGATGGAACGGGACATTGGGCTGCTACGTAGAAGTCCCTAACACTGCCAACAGAGTACATGTCCAGGAGAAATCTGTCATTGCATGTACTGCAGCGTTCAGTAGTGAACTATGTGTTTGTAGACCAAGAGGAAATTTATGTGCTGGCGGCCATCAAAACGCAGCTGCCAGCCCGAGCACTGTAGTTCCCGGCAATCTGCATTGGGGCCAGAAAAAAGGTCATTGCGGACCTGAAGTTCCCCACTCCTGCTCTATGGGACTGCTGGAAGTAGCTGAATGCGAAAATCTGAAAGACAATGAGTGGAGTAGAAGTTAACCTGTTAAGGGGAGAATGTATGGCATATGAAGATATACTGAAATCAAACTTATATGGACGCTTTGCTTAACCCCTTCCCGACATCTGACGGTATAGTACGTCACATGTCGGGACCCCCGCTTTGATGTGCGCTCCGGCGGTGAGCGCACATCAAAGCCGGGACATGTCAGCTGTTTTGAACAGCTGACATGTGCCCGCAATAGGCGCGAGCAGAATCGCGATCTGCGCGCGCCTATTAACTAGTTAAATGCCGCTGTCAAACGCAGACAGCGGCATTTAACTACCGCATCCGGCCGTGCGGCCGGATATGAGCGCATCGCCGACCCCGTCACATGATCGGGGGTCGGCGATGCTCCTCCATTGTAACCATAGAGGTCCTTGAGACCTCTATGGTTACTGATTGCCGGTGGCTGTGAGCGCCCCCCTGTGGTCGGCGCTCACAGCACACCTGCAAATCTGCTGTGTAGCAGCGATCTTATGATCACTGCTGCATAGCAGAGCCGATCGGGCTGTGCCTGCTTCTAGCCTCCCATGGAGGCTATAGAAGCATGGCAAAAGTAAAAAAAAAAAGTTTTTAAAAATGTGAAAAAAATAAAAAAAATATAAAAGTTTAAATCACCCCCCTTTCGCCCCAATCAAAATAAATCAATAAAAAAAACCCCCAACCTACACATATTTGGTATCGCCGCGTTCAGAATCGCCCGATCTATCAATAAAAAAAAAGCATTAACCTGATCGCTAAATGGCGTAATGAGAAAAAAATTCGAAACGCCAGATTTACGTTTTTTTGGTCGCCACGACATTGCATTAAAATGCAATAACGGGCGATCAAAAGAACGTATCTGCACCAAAATGCTATCATTAAAAACGCCAGCTCGGCACGCAAAAAATAAGCCCTCACCTGACCCCAGATCACGAAAAATGGAGACGCTACGAGTATCGGAAAATGGCGCAATTTTGTTTTGTTTTGTTTTTTGCAAAGTTTGGAATTTTTTTTCACCACTTAGGTGAAAAATAACCTAGTCATGTTAGGTGTCTATGAACTCGTAGTGACCTGGAGAATCATAATGGCAGGTCAGTTTTAGCATTTAGTGAACCTAGCAAAATAGGCAAGCAAAAAACAAGTGTGGGATTGCACTTTTTTTGCAATTTCACTGCACTTGGAATTTTTTTCCCGTTTTCTAGTACACGACATGCTAAAACCAATGATGTCGTTCAAAAGTACAACTCGTCCCGCAAAAAATAAGCTCTCACATGGCCAAATTGACGGAAAAATAAAAAAGTTATGGCTCTGGGAAGGAGGGGAGCGAAAAACAAAAACGGAAAAGCGGAAAAAGCTCCGGGGGTGAAGGGGTTAATATTCGATTCATGTCACTTTAAGGTTTTCTGATTCACTGTTATGATGTACAATAACAAATTGTATTGTGGTACCGTGTTAGCCAGAAAAATCAATGTGAATATTTTTCTGCCCAATGATGACAAGTATTCTTGGAGTGATACCTTTATTGGCTAACCAGAAAATAATATGTTTGCAAGCTTTCAGAGCACAGTGGCTCCTTCTTCAGGCAAGATTACAAATGTACATTTGTAATCTTGCCTGAAGAAGGAGCCACTGTGCTCTGAAAGCTTGCAAACATATTATTTTCTGGTTAGCCAATAAAGGTATCACTCCAAGAATACTTCTGTCATCATTGGGCAGACAAATATTCACACTGATTCACTGTTATAAGACTTAATTATGTTTATTATTCGATCCCAGGATGTGCCAAGATATGCCCCTAGTCTTATCGAGAGTAAATGCACCTGTACGTAGGGAGATCAATTCCCAATAAACCAAAGATAAGTAAAATACGTGCATAGACAGATGTCAGGCCGACCTAAAAAGCCATTAGGGTGATAACGGTAAAGAAATAGACTAAAAGCAATAATCATTAGAATAATGGTCCAATAATAATAAAGATAATAACATAACATGTTATGATCAAAGTGACTTGTGATAATTATTAAGTTGGAAAGACCTATGATGTAATGTGCTGAGACCGCCCAATTTCTCTTATAAAAAGAGCGGTCCGACCAATAAAATCAGAAATCTATCGAGAGACAACTGCTTGCATTTGTGTCCTGATTTCTCCGGCCGTAAAACCTCACATCCAATTTGGCAGCAGAAAACTAAGATGAGAACACACACATCCCGTGTGCCCTAACAAACCAAGTCCACCTCTGCTGCTTTCAAGATTTGCTCTGAAGTAATTCTAGGTATTGCTGGGCGTTCTAGCAATCAGACCCACCAGTGATCTTTGCATTACCTGTCGGATAGGGACAACTTTCAGCTGTCGGAATACTCCACGAGACATCTTTAAGCCAAGGAGCAGGGCTGACATTTGACAGGATGAATCTTTTCACTGCGTGAGCACTGTTAGGCTTCTTTCACACTAGCGTCAGCACGGGGCTGTCGCTATGTGTTGGCCCGACGTGCCGACGCGCGTTGTGAAAGTAATGCCCGACGTGGGTAGCGGAAGCAGTCTTACGACTCTTCCGCTGCCCCATTGTAATGTCCGGGGAGGAGGGGGCGAGTTTCGGCTGCACATACGCGGTCGAAAATGGCGGACATTACAAAAAAAAGTAGTAAAGCTGCACCCTATAATTATATAGTCTCTATGGACATCAGGGCGCATGTCCTCACCAGGGGGTCCATCCCAGATAGAGCATCCAAATCCAAACTGAAGAAAAGGACAGCGCCACACCGGATAGTGAAAAACAGCTCACATATTTATTCTGCCTCCTGCGGCAACGTTTCGGTCCAAAGACCTTTGTCAAGCCCAGTATACAGCATTTCAACCACCATTATATACCCATAAGCCCTCCCCTCTAATTAACCATCTACCAATAGAAATACAATAGAAAAACATACATAACACAGTTCACATATACACATATAAAAACAATTGTACATGAGTAGTAATCATTGCACCACCCCTTCTAACATAGATCAACTAACCCTGATTCCTCTTTTGCATACATCTTATTACCAAAACACAGAAATGAGATCCCAATACATAGAATGTAAACAAACCGTGTCCCACCTATCGGAGCAATGCTTTGGTGGTTACCATAGTACCCAGATACTCCCACAGGCGTGTTCATGAAGGATATCATCCAATCATATCGCCAGGTTACAGGTCATGTGACCGCATCATCCCCATGTGATATGTATCACACTGCACAGGTCCAGCAAACACCTCCCCAGTCCGAATAGTAATCTCAACTGCACATGTCGCCGGCAAGATTCTGCTCATAGGAGGCAAAGTCCCACATATTAGTGCGCATGTCCATAGGGCTCATAAATCCGGAGATATCCTTGCGCACACATTTCTTTTCAGTCAATGTCCGCAGTGGGGAAACAGATCAATAATGCGCATGTCCGGAACTCCTCCTCAACACTCCTGCATTCAGTGCCGATACATGGCAAAACAATGATGCATATGTCTGAAATCACAAATTGTATCTCCAGATAACAGAACGATGTTATGCATGTCCAGAAAGCCTTCTTCAATCCTCCATATATATGGTAATGGCACACATGACTTAAATAATCGCACCTTTAAATATGTCCTTAATGCTGTGCTGAAACCTATAATAGAATATAATATACCTAAAAGGGAAAGCACATCCCTCCCAATCGTTTAATAATATATACATCACAATATGCAAATGAAAAATCACATTTACATATTACATTATAGTGCCCTAGAATATTAATCATTTAACTCTAAATATAAACAAAAACAAGAAAAACAGCATCATGACGAACATAACAGCATAACCAAATAGAGCCATATCTCAACTTAGTCATCCACGCCACCATGTCCCCCATGTCATACCAAGGATTCCCAGCCAGTCTCCCATGCTGGTATTTGCCCAGCCTCAAGCTGCTTAGCATTTGTGATTGAACGGAGGCAGGCACATTCGGCCTAAAGTGGCCATTGACACAAGGGGCATAATAGCATAGACAGCCAGTCTCCGAAAGGTATATATCCAAACACAGCGTATCGCCTTTAAGGCTAAATGGGGACATGTAACCATAATATAATTATGGAATAACCCTCATCAAATAGGTAAGGGATATAATATAACAAACATCAAAGAATATTAACCATATAGTAAAGCCCCATAATCTCCTTCATAAATCAGTGTTCATATAAATAATGGTATCAATAATCCCTGGGACACCAATCGGCCTCAATAGATGGCCACATGGTTAACCCCTTTATCACTGATACTCAACAATTATCCCTCAAAAGAAGGGACAAAAGATTAATCGGAGTGTGCATCAAACTACCCAAATAATCTGTACAATATAAAAAAAACAAGGCGAACAAAGAATATATAATACAGTTAAAAACATTATACCGATGAGATACCGCAACAAAACCTCAGAGGAAACAATTCTGTTTGTATTCTATATTCAATCCTTTGGGGAAAAGAGTGTCCAATTCAAATATCCATTTTAATTATTTTCTCTTCAGGAGATATGCAAATTGCCTCTTCTGAGAAAAAGAGGACTTAACTCTATAGCGCCACCTGCTGGAAGTAGCGATCCTACAAGTCACAATCAACCCTTTAACGAGTCGTGCAATATGACTTAGCCAGAGATGGTATGTCACTCTCCATAAGGAGAAACGATACCCCTTAGACCCTCTTCAGGAGAGTAACACGATCTCCACCTCGTCTTGGCATGGGTACATCGTCTATAACCCTGTACCTCAATTGATTAACCGAATGGCACATTTCATGAAAATGTCTCGGTACCGGAAGTTCAATTAATTTCATTCTAATAGTGCTTTTGTGTTTACTGATCCTCGCTTTAACCTCCTTCGTGGTCTCCTCCACATAGAAGAGACCACATGGGCAGCTGAGGACATAAACAACAAAGCTGCTCTTGCATGTATAGCGTTTCTGTATTTCGTACCTCTTTCCAGTGTATGGATGATAGAAGGATGCACCTTTTACTAAGTTGTTACAACATGCGCATCCAAGACCAGGGAAATTTCCCAAGCTAGGACGGCTAAGAGTGGTTTGTACGTCTCTCCTAAAACTACCAACATCTGACATAACCAACTCGTCCTTAAGGTTCCTATTCCTCCTATAGGAAAATAAAGGAGGTACTTGGAACTCATTAATATCGGCATGACCCTTACTCAATAATGACCAATGTCTACGTATGACATCCGAGATCTTATTACTCAAACCATTATACACTGTAACAAACGGTAGTCTTTTGTTTGATTCAGCAGACACTTTAGGTATAAGAAGCTCATCACGTTTTTTAGTCAAGGCCTTCATTTTAAACTTGTCAAGATCGACCTTGGAATAACCCCTTGACAAGAATTTCTGACACATCTCAGTAAGTCTATCATCAATGAAAGAATCACAGGAAACAATTCTTCTGACTCAATAATTGGCTCCATGGCAGAGACTCCACCATCCGACGCGGATGTTCACTGAAAAAATGTAGTAGATTATTTCTGTCCGTATGCTTAACGAACAGATCCGTATGCAAAAACCCATCCATCTTGTAAACACAAGTATCAAGGAATTGCATCCTCATCTGAGAACAATCCATGGTAAAACCCAACCCAGGATAGATGTTATTCAAATATAAATGAAAATGTTCAAGCTCATGCCTGTCACCATCCCATATCAGGAAGATGTCATCGATATAGCGCCGCCAGCCCCTAACATGGCCCCAAAACCACGATCTGTACACGTGTTCGTCCTCCAGGACAGCCATGTAGATGTTAGCATAAGTGGGGGCCACATTGGACCCCATGGCTGTCCCGCGGCGCTGCAGGTAGTAATCATCCCCGAAGAGAAAATAATTCCTCCCGAGGATGAACTCCAGCAGCGCCAGGGCGAACCGTGCACACTCCGGGGCCATGTCGGAGCCGGCAAGCGCCACACCGACCGCTGACAATACCCTGGCATGCTCAATGGAGGTGTACAGGGATGTTACATCAAACGAAACCAGCCACGTGGATTCCACAACCTGCACACCCTCCAAAGATCTTATGAAGTCACTTGTATCTCTTACATAAGAGAGTGCAGAAGCAGCAAACTTCCTTAGTAAGCGATCCAAAAAGATCGCCACTTTATTGCATAGAGACCCCCTGCCCGACACAATCCTTGTGGATCTTCGGAAGGGTGTACAGAACCGGAACTACGGGATACTCAACTTTTAGATATTTTGCCAATTTCATATCGATGAGACCACTATCCAGTGCCCCATCAATCAATAAATCCAATTCTAATTTGAATCTCTGGGTTGTGTTCACCTGCAATCTTTCATAAACATCAATATCTGAAAGCTGCGAGGTCGCTATGGGCTGCATTTGTTTGGCGCATATCTTATACATTAGTGCTTTGATAGAGCACCTCCAGATTGTGTCTTTTCGGATAAATGGAAAAAAAAATCTGTACACTAACCACAATTGGAACGCTCATGAGTAGGGTTGAGCGACCTTTACTTTTATATGATCGGGTCGGGTTTCACGAAACCCAACTTTTTCAAAAGTCGGGTCGAGTGAAATCGGCCGATCCTATAAAAAAGTCGGGGTCGGGGTCGGCCGAAACTCGAAACCCAATGCAGTGCATTGGGTTTCCAATGGTTCCCAGGGTCTGAAGGAGCGGAAACTCTCCTTCAGGCCCTGGGATCCATATTTAAGTGTAAAATAAAGAATTAAAATAAAAAATATCGCTATACTTACCCTCTGACGGGCCCTGGTACTAACCGGGAACCTTCCTTCCTTAGAATCAGCCTTCCAGGACCTTGCGGTGACGTCACGGTGACGTCGCGGCTTGTGACCGCTCGCGTGACCGCCCATGTGACCGCTCGCACGACCAATCACAAGCCGCGACGTCACCGTGACGTCACCGAAGGTCCTGGAAGGGCTGATTCTTAGGAAGGAAGGCTGCCGGAAAGAAGCAGGGCGTGTCCGAGGGTGAGTATATACCTAATAGGAATATACTCACCCTCGGCTTCGTTCCGGCAGCCTTCCTTCCTAAGAATCAGCCCTTCCAGGACCTTCGGTGACGTCACGGCTTGTGATTGGTCGCGCGAGCGGTCACATGGGCGGCCGCGCGACCAATCACAAGCCGCGACGTCACCGCAAGGTCCTGGAAGGCTGATTCTAAGGAAGGAAGGTTCCCGGTTAGTACCAGGGCCCGTCAGAGGGTAAGTATAGCGATATTTTTTATTTTAATTATTTATTTTACACTTATATCTGAATTCCGATACCAATTCCCGATATCTTAAACATATCGGGAATCGGTATCGGAATTCCGATTCCAGATTCAGAAGATCGCCGACTTCATGGCCGACCCCACACAGGGGTCGGGTCGGGTTTCATGAAACCCGACTTTGCCAAAAGTCAGCGACTTCTGAAAATTGCCAACCCGTTTCGCTCAACCCTACTCATGAGTATTTAAATGAGGAAGCAGGAGTTCCCTTATGTATGTGGTTTAGGGTATTATGTGCTGTTGTTTTTCTTTGCATAATGAAGCTGCAGTGACGTGCTGCTAACATTTATTGACTGGCACTATTTTGTTGTACTTAAAAACCGTTGGAGGTGTGCATTGTCTCTGTGATAAACACAATAACAGTGATTAAGGCCCATATCCTTTTTCTGCCTAACATATATAGTTATTTATGGACCCCAATGAGTTCAGGGGGCACCATATTATTGCAGAAATAAGCTATTGAGGTGTATGTAGATACAGCAAAACCTCCCCGTCCTTTAGGATTAAAGGGAAGGTGCCACCAGTTTTTTTGGAGTTTGTTTTTGTGTGAAATTAAGCTTAAAATAGTAAATAAAATGTATTAATGCAATGTTTGCACTGTTTGCAAACATTTCTATATGAAAAATATTATATATTTTCTTACAAATATATATACTGACCACTAGGGGGAGCATTTTCCGTTTTAGACCTCAAGCAGCTATAGTAAGACTTGCCAGCTTTACTGTTAGCTGGAAAATTGGGGCAGTAACTGCTGACATCACCATTTCCCTCCCCTTTTGGGTGGTCTAATATCCCTAGGGCAGAATGAAGAGCAGCATCACAGGGCAGTGCCATTTTGTGTGTGACTGCCCTGTGATCTATCATCAGTAGGGTTGAGCGACTTTGACTTTTTAAGGGTCGAGTCATGTTTTGCGAAACCCGACTTCTTGAAAAGTCGAGTCGGGCGAAATCGGCCGATTACTGCGAAAAGTCGAGGATCGGCAGGAACACGAAACCCTATGCACGTCAATGGGTTTATTTATTTTTTTTTTTCTCTCTCTCTCTCTCTCTCTCTCTCTCTCTCTCTCTCTCTCTCTCTCTCCCTCCCCCCCCTCCATCCCAGCACAGAAAATTTCGTTTTACACATTGCAAATCCCTACTGCGCACAAGCGATAAAATGATGATAGGCGTGCACGCCCCTAACCCCTATATCATCACTCTGCCCACACTCTTTCATTGGCTGAAAAAATGGCGCTAAACACGTCATACGAAACACGACTTTGGCGCCAAGATCGTGTGCCGCATGGCCGACCCCACACAGGGATAGGGTCGGGTTTCATTAGACGCCGACTTTGCCAAAAGTCGGCGACTTATGAAAATGAACGATCCGTTTCGCTCAACCCTAATCATCAGCAGTTACTGCATCAGAAACACAGTTAGGCTATGTGCACATTTGCGGTGTGCGCCGCAGCGTCGTCGCCGCAAGAAAACGCATGCGTCGTGCGGCCCTATCTTTAACATTGGCGCCGCATGGGGCCGCATGTACATGCGTTGTCATGCGTTGTGATGCGTTGTACGCCACATGCGGCGTTAGGGCGCACCTGTCAGGGCGCGGCAAACACAACATGTTGCATTTTTCGGGCGGCGCCGACCTTTTAAAAACGCATGCGTCGTGTTTGCGTCGTCGATGCGCCTTTTTCCCCATTGAATTGTATTGACAACGCAGACGACGCAAGTACTTGCGTCGTTGTGCGTTGTACGACGCATGCGTTTTCCAATAAAAAATGCAAAACATTGTCTAGACTTTGTCTAGACACTAAAAAAAACACTATATATATATAAAAAAAAGGGGGGTTGCCATTGTCTTTCACAAGGCTACAGAGAGAGGATCAGAGAAGACAGAGAGAGAATCAATCTGCTTTCAAAAACTGTAAGTATATTAATTTCTCTTTTTTTTTTTTATTCTGTTTTATTTCTTGATTTTGATTAATTTGTGCAATGTTTGGTCTGTGCTATTGTACGGTTATGGCACTGTGGGTTGTTATTGAAAAATTGTGTTTTTATCTGGTTCTGATGTACTTGTGGCGTTATATGCTGGCGTTTCTTGTCTTCGGCCTTGCTTGGTTTTGAATTGGTTTTGGGTTGTTCTGGTGTCATGCGGTTGTTCAATGTCTTTTTTTTTTGGCTGATTTTTTCTTGTTAAATTTCTGGTGCATGTCTTTTTCTGGTTTCTATTGTTGGGGGTAACCGTATGGCGTTTTCTAGGCTCATGTCTTGCTGTGTTTTATTATGCTGTTGGCATTTTTTTTTCTTTCCTTGAGTGTCTTTTCTTGCTGGTGGGGGGGCTACATTTATGAGGTTTCATTTGTATTGTATTGTTCCGTGCGGCTATATCATTCTATTTTCAATTGTATTTTCCCTTTTTTTTTTTTTCTATCTCTGATGGTTTTACGTCGATTTCCGTATGGCATATATCTCCTTCCTTGACTGTTTGCATTGCCAAGTGTGTAGTATAGTGGGTTTTTTTTTTTTTTGGTGGGGCCCTTTTTTTTTCTTTTAAGTTCATGTGTTTTATTTTCTATTTTATGGTTTATCTTTTGGGTTGCTGTATTTTGTAACAGCGGTTGTCCCGTAATGTTTATTGCTTATTATCTAGAATGGTATTTATCGCCTTTTTCAGATGTATTTCTGTGGTAGATGTCACCAGATGGTGTTGTTTTGGATCATGTCTTGTTGTAATTGTAAAGTATGGCGTGCAGTAGTTTGCTATTTCATTGTGCCTTTTTTTTTACCTGTAAGTTTTTTTTTTTTTAGTAAGTTTTTATATTTAAAAATTTGGACATAGGTGTCTATTTGTTTGGGTCTATTCTTGTATTGTTTCTTCTATTGTTTTCTCTTGCAATGTATGGCGTTGTGGTGTCGCTTTTTGAGTTTGCATTGTCCTATCAGTCAACAGTCAATTGTGGTTGTTTTAATTTTTTGTGCCTATTTTATTTTATGTGGCATTGTTAGCTTTGGATGTGATTTACTGTTCATTTTTTCATTGCAGAGCAAACTTGCAAGAATGGCAAGTGACTCACATGACTCGGAACATAGCCAATCGGCGCGGGGGAGTGCGGTGAGTAATTATGTCCAGTTGCTTACAATTCGCTGCCATTTGTAGCATTGACAATAATTTTTGTATACAATTTTTACAGGCTTCTTCAAGTGAGGGGGAAGGCACACAGCGGGAGCAGAGAGGTCGGGGCCAAGATGTGGCGTCAGGACGGCCAGTGAGTATTTTTTTTTTTTTTTTTATCTTTTTTTTTTTTGAGTAGCATCCTGCTGTGAGGAACATTACATTTGAGTAGCATCCTGGTTTCACTAGGGATGTTTACTAAGCTTAATTACATTATAGCTTTTCAGGGCAGCAAGTATTGGGGGAAGGTAACATAAAGTTGAACTCTCTGCACACAAACATTCCAAAATACAGGTGTAGAAAACATCAATATACATACATCAAATGGCAAAGGATAGGGCAAAGGTACATATCATGCCAGGTGCTGGTGGTTGTTAATATTTTCAAATTTTTTTAACCTTTGTTTTCTAATTTTTCTAGGTTTCACAACGGGACCAAGGAGACAGTGCCATAGATGTGGACCTCCTGATCTCCAGCATCCATGAGCGTGGCCCGTTGTGGGACAGCCGTGACCCCCGGCACATGGACCAGGTGGTGTTGAGGCGTTTGTGGGCAGAGGTGGCAAAGTCGCTGTGGGATGGCTTTGACAGTGCCTCAGCGAAGGACAAAGGCAACTTTCGTGAGTATTGCTGATACGCTGCTATGACCCATCTTGCCAGGATAAACACAACCGTGTGTGATGCGATCAACGCCTAAACTTTGCATCACACACGGTTGTTTTATCCTTTTAAAATGCAAAATATGTAACCTTTTTTTTTTCTTTGCATTCACAGTTAAAAAGTTGAGGACCAGATGGCGATCCATGAAGGACCGTTTCAATAAGGGGATCCGTGCTGCGGAGGAGCAAGCTCGGAGTGGTGCTGCTGCGTCCAAGTCGGTGCCCTACAAATACAACAGGGCACTACAATTCCTAAGACCAATCCTTGTCCGCCGACAGTAAGTATTTTGTCCACATACCATATTGCACAGCCACATTGTACATTGCCCAGACACATAGCATATTGCACAGCCACATAGTACATTGCCCAGACACATAGCATATTGCACAGCCACATAGTACATTGCCCAGCCAAGTACATTGTGCATCCACATAGTATATTGCCAGGCCACTATATCGCAGCCGCATAGTACACGTTCTAGCCACGTATCCACATAGTATATTTCCCAGGAACATAGTGTATTGGCCATCCATGTAGTCAGCGTAGCATATTGGCCATCCACGTAACTTTTTCCCTAGTGGAATGGTATATAGCCCATTAGTATTTTTTTGGGTTAAGCGTGAGTCCTTGTAGTCCATGACAGGTTACGTTCTGAGTCAGGGTAGTTCTGATCGCAGGAATAATGATGACGTCTCGATCACATGATCCTAACGTCATGGCCGTTCCTGCGATCAGATCAGCAAAGTCACTGTGTTGGTTTTTTTTTGTTTTTTTTTAGATGTTTTTCTTGACTTTAAATTTTATACTATTTTTGCGTCATAGGCAGCATCAAGAAAGATTTTTTGACAACATTTTTTTTAAAACGATGACAGAGGTATGCATTGGCTTTGGCAGCGGGAATGAACAGTCATTTTCTGCCGTAGGTATGTCCATGATTGTTATCGTCAGACCTAATGGTCAGCTGGCGATAACAATCAGCAATTTATTATAGGCCACACAGACTGAGAGACAGGGGATTGTAATGTATTGATGTGTCATGTAATGTTAATTTTATTACAGGAGTTGGCGTATGTGATAGGTTATTAATTGAAGACTAATTTGTTCCTTATCTTTTCACAGGACACACAGCAGCACCCTCGAGCGAGCTCGCCCCGCAGGAGCTGACCTTCATGAATCGCCATCTGACCCGTCACAGCCCTCCCACAGCGACAGCAGGCTTGCACCACCATCTGGAGAACCGGCAGCCGGTCCATCAGGTGTTCCCCTGCCCGAGGCCTCTGGCGCACCTTCGTTCGGGAATTCCCGACAGCGCCAGCGGGCCTCGGACAGGCCAGCCATGCCTGAATTTATGCATTTGAGCACGGTTTTCCAGAACTGTTTCAAGGCGCTCAACGATTAAATGGACAGTCGTCTGTCCAATATCGAACGGCGCCTTGAAAATCTGGAAGCCGAGCTCTCGAATCCGGCCAAACATTTTTTAAGTACTATTGCTAAAGGCATGGTGGAACACCTTACGCCGGAACTCCAGATTTCGGTGATGCAGTCCGGCAACAATGCCTACGTGAGGGCTCTGCAGCAGGCTCGGGTCATGCAGTCAGCGACACTGCCAGTAGTACCGTCGCTGGCTAGCATGACTCCGACTCCTGCTGCAGAGCCACTCCAGCCACCCCACCGAGGTCCATGTGCCGAGTGACGCCAACACAGGCACCATACCATTGTGCCGCCGACTCCTGCTCCTGCCAGGCCCTCATCCTCCCGTAGGCGTCATTCTGGAGGAGCTGCCGCAGGAGCTAAAAAAATGAAAAGGAAGAGGAGACACACAGAGGCACACAGTGAGGCTCTGGCTGCTCCAGTAGAGACACCAAGTGCGCGTCGGGGCTCTAGCCGCAGCAGGAGCAGCCAGGGCCAACCAAGAACCTCGCAAAGGCTCGTGTTGCCTCCTCCCTCCCCTACAGAGGTGGCGGTTTCTTCCCCAGTCTACCCTGCGGAGGGTTTGGACCTGCCATCGAGCCTCCTGGACTATAGGTCATCATCCTCCTCGTCGTCATCATCCTCATCTTCCTCTCCCCATTCCCAACAAGATACATACCATTCCCCCTTGGTGGCAGATGTTGATACCCCCTAAGTTTATTTCCCCTTTTTTTTTTCTGTTTCCCCCTAATAAAAAAAAAATTTGTTTTAAAACAACAATATTTGTTCTTATTTTCCAGTATACTTCTCGGCAAGTCACACCGTGCGCCGTCTACATATATTTTGTGCTTCAAACACCTCATTTATTCAATGTCAGACACTATTTTTACCATTTTTATTTTGCCTTTTTTTGTGTGTCTCTCATTGCTGTATGAGGTGTTTACAAACAATAAAGTGTATGAGGTGTTTTCAAACACTAAGGGTATGTGTCCACGCTCAGGATTGCATCAGGATTTGGTCAGGATTTTACATAAGTATTTGTAACCCAAAACCAGGAGTGGGTGATAAATACAGAAGTAGAGCAGATGTTTCTATTCTACTTTTCCTCTAATTTTTCCACTCCTGGTTTTGGCTTACAAATACTGATGAAAAATCCTGACCAAATCCTGATGCAATCCTGAACGTGGACACATACCGTAAAGGTACCTTCACACTTAACAATGCTGCAGTGAAACATACAATGATGCAGATCACTGCAGAATCGCTATTTGGTCGCTGGAGAGCTGTCTGTGTGACAGCTCTCCAGCGACCAACGATGCCGAGGTCCCCGGGTAACCAGGGTAAACATCAGGTTGCTAAGCGCAGGGCCGCGCTTCCGATGTTTACCCTGGTTAACAGTGTTAAATGTAAATAAAACAACAGTACATATACTCACAATTGCGTCCCCCGGCGTCCGCTACCCTGCACTGACTAAGTGACGGCCCTAACAGCAGAGCGGTCACATTATCTCCTATGTCCATGGGGTGCCGTAAAATGACACTGTTAGTGTCGTGAACTGCTGTGAAACCAAGATGTCAGTCCCCAGTTCCTTCTTTAAACTCCTATAACACACGAAATCTGTTTCACATGCATTTAAAACTTGGTTATAGCAGCATATAATGCTACATTACAGTGATTTATTAATGATCTACAAACGCGGTACCTTACCTTTAACTGTAACCTTCTGGGCCACGGCTGGTCACATGACCTTCAAATTAACAGTGCAGTCAATTTTTAAACATTGTGTG
Organism: Ranitomeya variabilis; assembly: GCF_051348905.1. Classification (NCBI taxonomy): domain Eukaryota; kingdom Metazoa; phylum Chordata; class Amphibia; order Anura; family Dendrobatidae; genus Ranitomeya; species Ranitomeya variabilis. The sequence goes on from NC_135239.1 coordinate 128,053,971, forward strand.
TTTATGTGTATTAGTCTTCCTATACTGTGTTGGGTTTAGGGCTCAATTTATTCACTGGTCCCTTGTCTTTTCCCTCTTTTTTGTTAGTTATAGTGCTTTGGAACAAAGCACTATACTGTTATTCCACCGTGGTAAACTTCTTATTATAGTGCTTTGGAACAAAGCACTATACTGTTATTCCACCGTGGATAACTTCTTATTATAGTGCTTTGGAACAAAGCACTATACTGTTATTCCACCGTGGTAAACTTCTTATTATAGTGCTTTGGAACAAAGCACTATACTGTTATTCCACCGTGGATAACTTCTTCTTCTTCTTATTCTTATTATAGTGCTTTGGAACAAAGCACTATACTGTTATTCCACCGTGGTAAACTTCTTATTCTTATTATTATTATTCAGTCCGCACGTAATGCGGCCCGAACCGCTAAACTCACAGACTCCAGTGAGGTGTCATTTCGAAGCCAGCGTTCCTGAGAGGTGTGCTAAGTATTTTTCGTGTCGATCGGATTTGTAGTTTTGGCGCAATTTGCGTTTGAAAAAAGTGTCTCAATGCATTTCAATAGGGAAATTTTCCAATACGTTTATAATGGGCCTGATTTCTGAGGCAATTTCTAAAAATAACTGCCACCTGGCTGATTACCTCATTGATATGCGCAGTGAGACCCAGTTACTATGCCAACGCCTATAAACTCTACATCAGCCCACCAGGTCACAAGTTTTGTCAGATAATATCAGCTCTTAAAGTGACAGTACAGAACAATTACAAAGCACTATCTGTAGTCTTATCATTATTGCCCCGCTCACCAAATCGGACCCAGCCCACCAAATCGGACGAGAGTGCCCCCGCTTGCCAAATCGGACCCAGAGTGCCCCCGCCCGCCAAATCGGACCCAGAGTGGCGCCGCCCGTCAAGTCGGACCCAGAGTGGCGCCGCCTGCCAAATCGGACCCAGAGTGGCGCCGCCCGCCAAATCGGACCCAGAGAGGCGCCGCCCGCCAAATCGGACCCAGAGTGGCGCCGCCCGCCAAATCGGACCCAGAGTGGCGCCGCCCGCCAAATCGGACCCAGAGTGGCGCCGCCCGCCAAATCGGACCCAGAGTGGCGCCGCCCGCCAAATCGGACCCAGAGAGGCGCCGCCCGCCAAATCGGACCCAGAGTGGCGCCGCCCGCAAAATCGGACCCAGAGTGGCGCCGCCCGCCAAATCGGACCCAGAGTGACCCGGGCCGCCAAATCGGACCCAGAGTGACCCGGGCCGCCAAATCGGACCCAGAGTGACCCGGGCCGCCAAATCGGACCCAGAGTGGCGCCGCCCGCCAAATCGGACCCAGAGTGGCGCCGCCCGCCAAATCGGACCCAGAGTGGCGCCGCCCGCCAAATCGGACCCAGAGTGACCCGGGCCACCAAATCGGACCCAGAGTGACCCGGGCCACCAAATCGGACCCAGAGTGACCCGGGCCACCAAATCGGACCCAGAGTGACCCGGGCCACCAAATCGGACCCAGAGTGACCCGGGCCACCAAATCGGGCCCAGAGTGACCCGGGCCACCAAATCGGGCCCAGAGTGACCCGGGCCACCAAATCGGGCCCAGAGTGACCCGGGCCACCAAATCGGGCCCAGAGTGACCCGGGCCACCAAATCGGGCCCAGAGTGACCCGGGCCACCAAATCGGACCCAGAGTGACCCGGGCCACCAAATCGGACCCAGAGTGACCCGGGCCACCAAATCGGACCCAGAGTGACCCGGGCCACCAAATCGGACCCAGAGTGACCCGGGCCACCAAATGGGACCCAGAGTGACCCGGGCCACCAAATGGGACCCAGAGTGACCCGGGCCACCAAATGGGACCCAGAGTGACCCGGGCCACCAAATCGGACCCAGAGTGACCCGGGCCACCAAATCGGACCCAGAGTGACCCGGGCCACCAAATCGGACCCAGAGTGACCCGGGCCACCAAATCGGACCCAGAGTGACCCGGGCCACCAAATCGGACCCAGAGTGACCCGGGCCACCAAATCGGACCCAGAGTGCCCCGGTGGTGGCCCCGCCCACCAAATCCTCAACTACCAAACCAGCGTCTGAGGGGCATCCAAGTGTGAAAGTCTTGCAGGGGCAGCCCGGGCACCATTCCAAAGCACTATCTGTAGTACCTTCAGGAAATACCCATCTAGTTCTTATTATTATTATTCAGTCCGCACGTAATGCGGCCCGAACCGCTTCACTCACAGACTCCATTGAGGTGTCATTTCGAAGCCAGCGTCCCCAAGAGGTGTGCTAAGTATTTTTCGTGTCGATCGGATTTGTAGTTTTGGCGCAATTTGCGTTTAAAAATGTTTTTTCCCCTCATTGTAATGCATTTCAATAGGGAAATTTTCCCATAGGTTATAATGGCCGGGTTTCTGAGGCAATTTGACATGTACCTGCCACCTGGCTGATTAGCTCATTGATATGCGCAGTCAGGCCCAGTTACTATGCCAACGCCTGCGAACTGTACATGACCACACCAGCACAGTTTTGCCAGATAATATCAGCTCTTAAAGTGATAGCACAGCACAATTTCAAAGCACTATCTGTAGTCTTATTATAATTATTGCCCCGCTCACCAAATCGGACCCAGAGTGGCGCCGCCCGCCAAATCCGAGCCAGAGTGGCGCCGCCCGCCAAATCCGAGCCAGAATGGCGCCGCCCGCCAAATCGGACCCAGAGTGGCGCCGCCCGCCAAATCGGACCCAGAGTGGCGCCGCCCGCCAAATCGGACCCAGAGTGGCGCCGCCCGCCAAATCGGACCCAGAGTGGCGCCGCCCGCCAAATCGGACCCAGAGTGGCGCCGCCCGCCAAATCGGACCCAGAGTGGCGCCGCCCGCCAAATCGGACCCAGAGTGGCGCCGCCCGCCAAATCGGACCCAGAGTGGCGCCGCCCGCCAAATCGGACCCAGAGTGGCGCCGCCCGCCAAATCGGACCCAGAGTGGCGCCGCCCGCCAAATCGGACCCAGAGTGGCGCCGCCCGCCAAATCGGACCCAGAGTGGCGCCGCCCGCCAAATCGGACCCAGAGTGGCGCCGCCCACCAAATCGGACCCAGAGTGACCCCGCCCACCAAATGGGACCCAGAGTGACCCCGCCCACCAAATGGGACCCAGAGTGACCCCGCCCACCAAATGGGACCCAGAGTGACCCCGCCCACCAAATGGGACCCAGAGTGACCCCGCCCACCAAATGGGACCCAGAGTGACCCCGCCCACCAAATGGGACCCAGAGTGACCCCGCCCACCAAATGGGACCCAGAGTGACCCCGCCCACCAAATGGGACCCAGAGTGACCCCGCCCACCAAATGGGACCCAGAGTGACCCCGCCCACCAAATGGGACCCAGAGTGACCCCGCCCACCAAATGGGACCCAGAGTGACCCCGCCCACCAAATGGGACCCAGAGTGACCCCGCCCACCAAATGGGACCCAGAGTGACCCCGCCCACCAAATGGGACCCAGAGTGACCCCGCCCACCAAATGGGACCCAGAGTGACCCCGCCCACCAAATGGGACCCAGAGTGACCCCGCCCACCAAATGGGACCCAGAGTGACCCCGCCCACCAAATGGGACCCAGAGTGACCCCGCCCACCAAATCGGACCCAGAGTGGCCTCAACCCTGAGGGGCTACAACTACCAAACCAGCGCCTGAGGGGCACCCAAGTGTGAAAGTCTTGCAGGGGCAGCCCGGGCACCATTCCAAAGCACTATCTGTAGTTCCTTCAGGAAATACCCATCTAGTTCTTATTATTATTATTCAGTCCGCACGTAATGCGGCCCGAACCGCTAAACTCACAGACTCCAGTGAGGTGTCATTTCGAAGCCAGCGTTCCTGAGAGGTGTGCTAAGTATTTTTCGTGTCGATCGGATTTGTAGTTTTGGCGCAATTTGCGTTTGAAAAAAGTGTCTCAATGCATTTCAATAGGGAAATTTTCCAATACGTTTATAATGGGCCTGATTTCTGAGGCAATTTCTAAAAATAACTGCCACCTGGCTGATTACCTCATTGATATGCGCAGTGAGACCCAGTTACTATGCCAACGCCTATAAACTCTACCAGCCCACCAGGTCACAAGTTTTGTCAGATAATATCAGCTCTTAAAGTGACAGTACAGCACAATTACAAAGCACTATCTGTAGTCTTATCATTATTGCCCCGCTCACCAAATCGGACCCAGCCCACCAAATCGGACCAGAGTGCCCCCGCTTGCCAAATCGGACCCAGAGTGGCGCCGCCCGTCAAGTCGGACCCAGAGTGGCGCCGCCCGTCAAGTCGGACCCAGAGTGGCGCCGCCCGCCAAATCGGACCCAGAGTGGCGCCGCCCGCCAAATCGGACCCAGAGTGGCGCCGCCCGCCAAATCGGACCCAGAGTGGCGCCGCCCGCCAAATCGGACCCAGAGTGGCGCCGCCCGCCAAATCGGACCCAGAGTGGCGCCGCCCGCCAAGTCGGACCCAGAGTGGCGCCGCCCGCCAAGTCGGACCCAGAGTGGCGCCGCCCGCCAAGTCGGACCCAGAGTGGCGCCGCCCGCCAAGTCGGACCCAGAGTGTCGCCGCCCGCCAATTCGGACCCAGAGTGGCGCCGCCCGCCAAGTCGGACCCAGAGTGGCGCCGCCCGCCAAGTCGGACCCAGAGTGGCGCCGCCCGCCAAGTCGGACCCAGAGTGGCGCCGCCCGCCAAGTCGGACCCAGAGTGGCGCCGCCCGCCAAGTCGGACCCAGAGTGGCGCCGCCCGTCAAATCGGACCCAGAGTGACCCGGGCCACCAAATCGGACCCAGAGTGACCCGGGCCACCAAATCGGACCCAGAGTGACCCCGCCCCCCAAATCGGACCCAGAGTGGCCTCAACCCTGAGGGGCTACAACTACCAAACCAGCGCCTGAGGGGCACCCAAGTGTGAAAGTCTTGCAGGGGCAGCCCGGGCACCATTCCAAAGCACTATCTGTAGTTCCTTCAGGAAATACCCATCTAGTTCTTATTATTATTCAGTCCGCACGTAATGCGGCCCGAACCGCTTCACTCACAGACTCCAGTGAGGTGTCATTTCGAAGCCAGCGTCCCCAAGAGGTGTGCTAAGTATTTTTCGTGTCGATCGGATTTGTAGTTTTGGCGCAATTTGCGTTTGAAAATGTTTTTTCCCCTCATTGTAATGCTTTTCAATAGGTAAATTTTCCCATAGGTTATAATGGCCGGGTTTCTGAGGCAATTTGAAATGTACCTGCCACCTGGCTGATTAGCTCATTGATATGCTCAGTCAGGCCCAGTTACTATGCCAACGCCTGCGAACTGTACATGACCCTAGCAGGACAGTTTTGGCAGATAATATCAGCTCTTAAAGTGATAGCACAGCACAATTTCAAAGCACTATCTATAGTCTTATTATATTGCTTTGGAACAAAGCACTATACTGTTATTCCACCGTGGTAAACTTCTTCTTATTCTTATTATTCAGTCCGCACGTAATGCGGCCCGAACCGCTAAACTCACAGACTCCAGTGAGGTGTCATTTCGAAGCCAGCGTTCCTGAGAGGTGTGCTAAGTATTTTTCGTGTCGATCGGATTTGTAGTTTTTGCGCAATTTGTGTTTGAAAAAAGTCTTTCAATGCGTTTCAATGGAGAAATTTTCCTATACGTTTATAATGGGCTGGTTTCTGAGGCAATTTCTAAAAATAACTGCCACCTGGCTGATTAGCTCATTGATATGCGCAGTCAGACACAGTTACTATGCCAACTCCTATGAAATCTACATCAGCTCACCAGGTCACAAGTTTTGTCAGATAATATCAGCTCTTAAAGTGACAGTACAGCACAATTCCAAACCACTATCCGTAGTCTTATGATTATTAGACTGTGGCCCGATTCTAACTCATCGTGTATTCTAGAATATGCATGTCCACGTAGTATATTGCACAGCCACGCAGTATACAGTGCAGAGCCGTGCAGTACACAGCGCAGAGCCGCGCAGTACACAGCGCAGAGCCGCGCAGTACACAGCGCAGAGCCGCGCAGTATAAAGCGCAGAGCCGCGCAGTACACAGCGCAGAGCCGCGCAGTACACAGCGCAGAGCCGTGCAGTACACAGCGCAGAGCCGCGCAGTATAAAGCGCAGAGCCGTGCAGTACACAGCGCAGAGCCGCGCAGAGCCGTGCAGTACACAGCGCAGAGCCGCGCAGTATAAAGCGCAGAGCCGTGCAGTACACAGCGCAGAGCCGCGCAGTACACAGCGCAGAGCCGCGCAGTACACAGCGCAGAGCCGCGCAGTATAAAGCGCAGAGCCGCGCAGTACACAGCGCAGAGCCGCGCAGTACACAGCGCAGAGCCGTGCAGTACACAGCGCAGAGCCGCGCAGTTTAAAGCGCAGAGCCGTGCAGTACACAGCGCAGAGCCGCGCAGTACACAGCGCAGAGCCGTGCAGTACACAGCGCAGAGCCGCGCAGTATAAAGCGCAGAGCCGTGCAGTACACAGCGCAGAGCCGCGCAGTACACAGCGCAGAGCCGCGCAGTACACAGCGCAGAGCCGCGCAGTATAAAGCGCAGAGCCGCGCAGTATAAAGCGCAGAGCCGCGCAGTACACAGCGCAGAGCCGCGCAGTACACAGCGCAGAGCCGTGCAGTACACAGCGCAGAGCCGCGCAGTATAAAGCGCAGAGCCGCGCAGTATAAAGCGCAGAGCCGTGCAGTACACAGCGCAGAGCCGCGCAGTACACAGCGCAGAGCCGTGCAGTACACAGCGCAGAGCCGCGCAGTATAAAGCGCAGAGCCGTGCAGTACACAGCGCAGAGCCATGCAGTACACAGCGCAAAGCCGCGCAGTATAAAGCGCAGAGCCGCGCAGTATAAAGCAGAGAGCCGCGCAGTACACAGCGCAGAGCCGAGCAGTACACAGCGCAGAGCCGCGCAGTAGACAGCGCAGAGCCGTGCAGTAGACAGCGCAGAGCCGCACAGTATAAAGCGCAGAGCCGCGCAGTATACCGCGCAGAGCCGTGCAGTACACAGCGCAGAGCCGCGCAGTACACAGCGCAGAGCCGCGCAGTACTCAGCGCAGAGCCGCGCAGTACACAGCGCAGAGCCGCGCAGTACACAGCGCAGAGCCGAGCAGTACACAGCGCAGAGCCGCGCAGTACACAGCGCAGAGCCGCGCAGTACACAGCGCAGAGCCGCGCAGTATACAGCGCAGAGCTGCGCAGTACACAGCGCAGAGCCGCGCAGTACAGAGCGCAGAGCCGCACAGTATAAAGCGCAGAGCCGCGCAGTACACAGCGCAGAGCCGCGCAGTACACAGCGCAGAGCCGCGCAGTACCCAGTGCAGAGCCGCACAGTACACAGCACAGAGCCGCGCAGTGCACAGCGCAGAGCCACCCAGTATACAGCGCAGAGCCGCGCAGTACGCAGCGTAGAGCCACGCAGTATGCAGCGCAGAGCCGCGCAGTATACAGCGCTGAGCCGCGTAGTATACAGCGCAGAGCCCCGCAGTATACAGTGCAGAGCCCCGCAGTATACAGCGCAGACACGCGCAGTACACAGCACGGACACGCGCAGTACACAGCGCAGAGCCGCGCAGTACACAGCGCAGAGCCGCGTAGTATACAGCGAAGAGCCACGCAGTATATAGCGCAGAGCCGCGCAGTACAAAGCGCAGAGCTGCGCAGTATACAGCGCAGAGCCGCACAGTATACAGCGCAGAACGCGCAGTACACAGTGCAGAGCCGCGCAGTACACAGCGCAGAGCCGTGCAGTACACAGCGCAGAGCCGCGCAGTACACAGCGCAGAGCCACGCAGTATACAGCGCAGAGCCGCGTAGTATACAGCGCAGAGCCGCGTAGTATACAGCGCAGAGCCACGCAGTATACAGCACAGAGCCACGCAGTATACAGCGCAGAGCCACGTAGTTATACTGCCCAGTCACGTAGTATATTGTCCAGTCACATAGTATACTGCATATCCCTGTTAAAAAAAAAAAAGAATTAAAATAAAAAAGTTACATACTCACCTCCTGGAGCGGCCGGTATCTGATGGTTGTTGCACCTCCTAGAGCGGCCGGTACACGATGCTTGTTGCACCTGGAGTGGCCGGTACCCGATGCTTGTTGCGCGCTCCGGTCCCAAGAGTGCATTGCGGTCTCACGAGATGATGACGTAGCGGTGTTGTGAGACAGAAAGACGGAAGTGCCCTTAGATAATTAGATAGTAGATTACCCCGCTCACCAATTCGGAACCCGAGAGGCCCGGCCCACCAAATCGGACCCCGAGGGGCCCGGCCCACCAAATCGGACCCAGAGTGACCCCGCCCCCTAAATCAGACCCAGAGTGACCCCGCCCACCAAATCGGACCCAGAGTGGCTCCGCCCACCAAATCGGACCCAGAGTGACCCCTTCCACCAAATCAGACCCAGAGTGACCCCTTCCACCAAATCGGACCCAGAGTGACCCCTTCCACCAAATCGGGCCCAGAGTGACCCCGCCCACCAAATCGGACCCAGAGTGACCCCACCCACCAAATCGGACCCTGAGGTGCCCAGCCCACCAAATCAGACCCTGAGGTGCCCAGCCCACCAAATCGGACCGAGTGACCCCACCCACCAAATTGGTCCCTAAGGTGCCCCGCCCACCAAATCGGACCCAGAGTGGCTCCGCCCACCGAATCGGACCCAGAGTGGCCGCGCCCACAGAATCGGACCAAAAGTGACCCCGCCCACCGAATCAGACCTAGATTTACCCCGCCCACAAAATCAGACCCAGATTGAGCCAACCCACCAAATCGGACCGCCTGAGGGGCACCCAAGTGTGAAAGTCTTGCAGGGGCAGCCCGGGCACCATTCCAAAGCACTATCTGTAGTTCCTTCAGGAAATACCCATCTAGTTATTATTATTATTCAGTCCGCACGTAATGCGGCCCGAACCGCTAAACTCACAGACTCCAGTGAGGTGTCATTTCGAAGCCAGCGTTCCTGAGAGGTGTGCTAAGTATTTTTCGTGTCGATCGGATTTGTAGTTTTGGCGCAATTTGCTTTTGAAAAAAGTATTTCAATAGGGAAATTTTCCAATACGTTTATAATGGGCTTGATTTCTGAGGCAATTTCTAAAAATAACTGCCACCTGGCTGATTACCTCATTGATATGTGCAGTGAGACCCAGTTACTATGCCAACGCCTATAAACTCTACCAGCCCACCAGGTCACAAGTTTTGTCAGGTAATATCAGCTCTTAAAGTGACAGTACAGCACAATTACAAAGCACTATCTGTAGTCTTATCATTATTGCCCCGCTCACCAAATCGGACCCAGCCCACCAAATCGGACCAGAGTGCCCACCCTTGCCAAATCGGACCCAGAGTGCCCCCGCCCGCCAAATCGGACCCAGAGTGGCGCCGCCCGTCAAGTCGGACCCAGAGTGGCGCCGCCCGCCAAATCGGACCTAGAGTGGCGCCGCCCGCCAAATCGGACCCAGAGTGGCGCCGCCCGCCAAATCGGACCCAGAGTGGCGCCGCCCGCCAAATCGGACCCAGAGTGGCGCCGCCCGCCAAATCGGACCCAGAGTGGCGCCGCCCGCCAAATCGGACCCAGAGTGGCGCCGCCCGCCAAATCGGACCCAGAGTGGCGCCGCCCGCCAAATCGGACCCAGAGTGGCGCCGCCCGCCAAATCGGACCCAGAGTGGCGCCGCCCGCCAAATCGGACCCAGAGTGGCGCCGCCCGCCAAATCGGACCCAGAGTGGCGCCGCCCGCCAAGTCGGACCCAGAGTGGCGCCGCCCGCCAAGTCGGACCCAGAGTGGCGCCGCCCGCCAAGTCGGACCCAGAGTGGCGCCGCCCGCCAAGTCGGACCCAGAGTGTCGCCGCCCGCCAATTCGGACCCAGAGTGGCGCCTCCCGCCAAATCGGACCCAGAGTGGCGCCGCCCGTCAAATCGGACCCAGAGTGGCGCCGCCCGTCAAATCGGACCCAGAGTGACCCGGGCCACCAAATCGGACCCAGAGTGACCCGGGCCACCAAATCGGACCCAGAGTGACCCGGGCCACCAAATCGGACCCAGAGTGACCCGGGCCACCAAATCGGACCCAGAGTGACCCGGGCCACCAAATCGGACCCAGAGTGACCCGGGCCACCAAATCGGACCCAGAGTGACCCGGGCCACCAAATCGGACCCAGAGTGGCCCCGCCCACCAAATCCTCAACTACCAAACCAGCGCCTGAGGGGCACCCAAGTGTGAAAGTCTTGCAGGGGCAGCCCGGGCACCATTCCAAAGCACTATCTGTAGTTCCTTCAGGAAATACCCATCTAGTTATAGTGCTTTGGAACAAAGCACTATACTGTTATTCCACCGTGGTAAACTTCTTCTTATTCTTATTATTCAGTCCGCACGTAATGCGGCCCGAACCGCTAAACTCACAGACTCCAGTGAGGTGTCATTTCGAAGCCAGCGTCCCCAAGAGGTGTGCTAAGTATTTTTCGTGTCGATCGGATTTGTAGTTTTTGCGCAATTTGTGTTTGAAAAAAGTCTTTCAATGCGTTTCAATGGAGAAATTTTCCTATACGTTTATAATGGGCTGGTTTCTGAGGCAATTTCTAAAAATAACTGCCACCTGGCTGATTAGCTCATTGATATGCGCAGTCAGACACAGTTACTATGCCAACTCCTATGAAATCTACATCAGCTCACCAGGTCACAAGTTTTGTCAGATAATATCAGCTCTTAAAGTGACAGTACAGCACAATTCCAAACCACTATCCGTAGTCTTATGATTATTAGACTGTGGCCCGATTCTAACTCATCGTGTATTCTAGAATATGCATGTCCACGTAGTATATTGCACAGCCACGCAGTATACAGTGCAGAGCCGTGCAGTACACAGCGCAGAGCCGCGCAGTACACAGCGCAGAGCCGCGCAGTACACAGCGCAGAGCCGCGCAGTATAAAGCGCAGAGCCGCGCAGTACACAGCGCAGAGCCGCGCAGTACACAGCGCAGAGCCGTGCAGTACACAGCGCAGAGCCGCGCAGTATAAAGCGCAGAGCCGTGCAGTACACAGCGCAGAGCCGCGCAGTACACAGCGCAGAGCCGCGCAGTACACAGCGCAGAGCCACGCAGTATAAAGCGCAGAGCCGCGCAGTACACAGCGCAGAGCCGCGCAGTACACAGCGCAGAGCCGTGCAGTACACAGCGCAGAGCCGCGCAGTACACAGCGCAGAGCCGTGCAGTACACAGCGCAGAGCCGCGCAGTATAAAGCGCAGAGCCGTGCAGTACACAGCGCAGAGCCGCGCAGTACACAGCGCAGAGCCGTGCAGTACACAGCGCAGAGCCGCGCAGTATAAAGCGCAGAGCCGTGCAGTACACAGCGCAGAGCCGCGCAGTACACAGCGCAGAGCCGCGTAGTATACAGCGAAGAGCCACGCAGTATATAGCGCAGAGCCGCGCAGTACAAAGCGCAGAGCTGCGCAGTATACAGCGCAGAGCTGCGCAGTATACAGCGCAGAGCCGCGCAGTATACAGCGCAGAACGCGCAGTACACAGCGCAGAGCCGCGCAGTACACAGCGCAGAGCCGTGCAGTACACAGCGCAGAGCCGCGCAGTACACAGCGCAGAGCCACGCAGTATACAGCGCAGAGCCGCGTAGTATACAGCGCAGAGCCGCGTAGTATACAGCGCAGAGCCACGCAGTATACAGCACAGAGCCACGCAGTATACAGCACAGAGCCACGTAGTTATACTGCCCAGTCACGTAGTATATTGTCCAGTCACATAGTATACTGCATATCCCTGTTAAAAAAAAAAAGAATTAAAATAAAAAAGTTACATACTCACCTCCTGGAGCGGCCGGTATCTGATGGTTGTTGCACCTCCTAGAGCGGCCGGTACACGATGCTTGTTGCACCTGGAGTGGCCGGTACCCGATGCTTGTTGCGCGCTCCGGTCCCAAGAGTGCATTGCGGTCTCACGAGATGATGACGTAGCGGTGTTGTGAGACAGAAAGACGGAAGTGCCCTTAGACAATTATATAGTAGATTACCCCGCTCACCAATTCGGAACCCGAGAGGCCCGGCCCACCAAATCGGACCCCGAGGGGCCCGGCCCACCAAATCGGACCCAGAGTGACCCCGCCCCCTAAATCGGACCCAGAGTGACCCCGCCCACCAAATCGGACCCAGAGTGGCTCCGCCCACCAAATCGGACCCAGAGTGACCCCTTCCACCAAATCAGACCCAGAGTGACCCCTTCCACCAAATCGGACCCAGAGTGACCCCTTCCACCAAATCGGGCCCAGAGTGACCCCTTCCACCAAATCGGGCCCAGAGTGACCCCTTCCACCAAATCGGGCCCAGAGTGACCCCGCCCACCAAATCGGACCCAGAGTGACCCCACCCACCAAATCGGACCCTGAGGTGCCCAGCCCACCAAATCAGACCCTGAGGTGCCCAGCCCACCAAATCGGACCGAGTGACCCCACCCACCAAATTGGTCCCTAAGGTGCCCCGCCCACCAAATCGGACCCAGAGTGGCTCCGCCCACCGAATCGGACCCAGAGTGGCCGCGCCCACAGAATCGGACCAAAAGTGACCCCGCCCACCGAATCGGACCTAGATTTACCCCGCCCACAAAATCAGACCCAGATTGACCCAACCCACCAAATCGGACCGCCTGAGGGGCACCCAAGTGTGAGTCTTGCAGGGGCAGCCCGGGCACCATTCCAAAGCACTATCTGTAGTTCCTTCAGGAAATACCCATCTAGTTCTTATTATTATTATTCAGTCCGCACGTAATGCGGCCCGAACCGCTTCACTCACAGACTCCAGTGAGGTGTCATTTCGAAGCCAGCATTCCTGAGAGGTGTGCTAAGTATTTTTCGTGTCGATCGGATTTGTAGTTTTGGCGCAATTTGCGTTTGAAAAAAGTGTCTCAATGCATTTCAATAGGGAAATTTTCCAATACATTTATAATGGGCCTGATTTCTGAGGCAATTTCTAAAAATAACTGCCACCTGGCTGATTACCTCATTGATATGCGCAGTGAGACCCAGTTACTATGCCAACGCCTATAAACTCTACATCAGCCCACCAGGTCACAAATTTTGTCAGATAATATCAGCTCTTAAAGTGACAGTACAGCACAATTACAAAGCACTATCTGTAGTCTTATCATTATTGCCCCGCTCACCAAATCGGACCCAGCCTGCCAAATCGGACCCATAGTGCCCCAGCCCGCCAAATCGGACCCAGAATGCCCCCGCCTGCCAAATCGGACCCAGAGTGGCGCCGCCCGCCAAATCGGACCCAGAGTGTCGCCGCCCGCCAAATCGGACCAAGAGTGGCGCCGCCCGCTAAATCGGACCCAGAGTGGCGCCACCCGCCAAATCGGACCCAGGGTGGCGCCGCCCGCCAAATCGGACTCAGGGTGGCGCCGCCCGCCAAATCGGACCCAGAGTGGCGCCGCCCGCCAAATCGGACCCAGAGTGGCGCCGCCCGCCAAATCGGACCCAGAGTGGCGCCGCCCGCCAAATCGGACCCAGAGTGGCGCCGCCCACCAAATCGGACCCAGAGTGGCGCCGCCCGCCAAATCGGACCCAGAGTGGGGCCGCCCGCCAAATCGGACCCAGAGTGGGGCCGCCCGCCAAATCGGACCCAGAGTGGCGCCGCCCGCCAAATCGGACCCAGAGTGGCGCCGCCCGCCAAATCGGACCCAGAGTGGCGCCGCCCGCCAAATCGGACCCAGAGTGGCGGCGCCCGCCAAATCGGACCCAGAGTGGCGCCGCCCACCAAATCGGACCCAGAGTGACCCGGCCCACCAAATCGGACCCAGAGTGACCCGGCCCACCAAGCCTCAACCCTGAGGGGCTACAACTACCAAACCAGCGCCTGAGGGGCACCCAAGTGTGAAAGTCTTGCAGGGGCAGCCCGGGCACCATTCCAAAGCACTATCTGTAGTTCCTTCAGGAAATACCCATCTAGTTATTTATTATTAGTCTATTTTTTATGGTGATTTATTAAAGGCTAAGTTTTAATCGTATCCAACCACTATAGCTTCTGTATATCTCTTTTTTGGATTACTTACCCAGCTGGCTTATTTGAATATAGAATACCAACAGAATTGTTTCCTCTGAGGTTTTGTTGCGGTATCTCATCGGTATAATGTTTTTAACTGTATTATGTATTCTTTGTTTGCCTTGTTTTTTTTATATTGTACAGATTATTTGGGTAGTTTGATGCACACTCCGATTAATCTTTTGTCCCTTCTTTTGAGGGATAATTGTTGAGTATCAGTGATAAAGGGGTTAACCATGTGGTCGTCTATTTGAGGCCGATTGGTGTCCCAGGGATTATTGATACCATTATTTATATGAACACTGATTTGTGAAGGAGTTTATGGGGCTTTACTATATGGTTAATATTCTTTGATGTTTGTTATATTATATCCCTTACCTATTTGATGAGGGTTATTCCATAATTATATTATGGTTACATGTCCCCATTTAGCCTTAAAGGCGATACGCTGTGTTTGGATATATACCTTTCGGAGACTGGCTGTCTATGCTATTATGCCCCTTGTGTCAATGGCCACTTTAGGCCGAATGTGCCTGCCTCCGTTCAATCACAAATGCTAAGCAGCTTGAGGCTGGGCAAATACCAGCATGGGAGACTGGCTGGGAATCCTTGGTATGACATGGGGGACATGGTGGCGTGGATGACTAAGTTGAGATATGGCTCTATTTGGTTATGCTGTTATGTTCGTCATGATGCTGTTTTTCTTGTTTTTGTTTATATTTAGAGTTAAATGATTAATATTCTAGGGCACTATAATGTAATATGTAAATGTGATTTTTCATTTGCATATTGTGATGTATATATTATTAAACGATTGGGAGGGATGTGCTTTCCCTTTTAGGTATATTATATTCTATTATAGGTTTCAGCACAGCATTAAGGACATATTTAAAGGTGCGATTATTTAAGTCATGTGTGCCATTACCATATATATGGAGGATTGAAGAAGGCTTTCTGGACATGCATAACATCGTTCTATCTGTTATCTGGATAATTTGTGATTTCAGACATATGCATCATTGTTTTGCTATGTATCGGCACTGGATGCAGGAGTGTTGAGGAGGAGTTCTGGACATGCGCATTATTGATCTGCTTCCCCACTACGGACATTGACTGAAAAGATATGTGTGCACAAGGATATCTCCGGATTTATGAGCCCTATGGACATGCGCACTAATATGTGGGACTTTGCCTCCTATGAGCAGAATCTTGCCGGCGACATGCGCAGTTGGGATATCTCCGGATCTATGAGCCCTATGGACATGCGCACTAATATGTGGGACTTTGCCTCCTATGAGCAGAATCTTGCCGGCGACATGCACAGTTGGGATATCTCCGGATCTATGAGCCCTATGGACATGCGCACTAATATGTGGGACTTTGCCTCCTATGAGCAGAATCTTGCTGGCGACATGCGCAGTTGGGATATCTCCGGATCTATGAGCCCTATGGACATGCGCACTAATATGTTGGACTTTGCCTCCTATGAGCAGAATCTTGCCGGCGACATGCGCAGTTGGGATATCTCCGGATCTATGAGCCCTATGGACATGCGCACTAATATGTGGGACTTTGCCTCCTATGAGCAGAATCTTGCCGGCGACATGCGCAGTTGGGATTACTATTCGGACTGGGGAGGTGTTTGCTGGACCTGTGCAGTGTGATACATATCACATTGGGATGATGCGGTCACATGACCTGTATCCTGGCGATATGATTGGATGATATCCTTCTTGAACACGCCTGTGGGAGTATCTGGGTACTATGGTAACCACCAAAGCATTACTCCGATAGGTGGGACACGGTTTGTTTACATTCTATGTACTGGGATCTCATTTCTGTGTTTTGGTAATAAGATGTATGCAAAAGAGGAATCAGGGTTAGTTGATCTATGTTAGAAGGGGTGGTGCAATGATTACTACTCATGTACAATTGTTTTTTATATGTGTATATGTGAACTGTGTTATGTATGTTTTTCTATTGTATTTCTATTGGTAGATGGTTAATTAAAGGGGAGGGCTTATGGGTATATAATGGTGGTTGAAATGCTGTATTCTGGGCTTGACAAAGGTCTTTGGACCGAAACGTTGCCGCAGGAGGCAGAATAAATATGTGAGCTGCTTTTCACTATCCGGTGTGGCGCTGTCCTCTTCTTCAGTTTGGATTTGAAAATGGCGGACATGACGCGCAAAAAAAGTTACATGTAACTTTTTTTGTGCCGACGGTCCGCCAAAACACGACGCAACCGTCGCACGACGGTTGCGACGTGTGGCCATACGTCGCAATGCGTCGCTAATGTAAGTCTGTGGGGGAAAAAACGCATCCTGCAGACAACTTTGTAGGATGCGTTTTTTCTCCTAAACGACGCATTGCGACGTATTCAAAACGGTGCTAGTGTGAAAGTAGCCTTAGCTGTTTTCCTGAGCACTGAAGCTGGAGAAAGCCTCCTCTCCCCTGTTGTGATCTTTTAGTGAAAAGATCTATTTTGCATCATGTCAGCTGTGCTAAGAGTAACATAGTTTTTAAGGTTGAAGGAAGACTAAGTCCATCTAGTTCAACCCATATCCTAACCTAACATACCCTAGCATGTTGATCCAGAGGACGAAAAAAAAAAACATGTGGCAAACAGTAAGCTTCACATTGGGGAAAAAATTCCTTCCCGACTCCACATACGGCAATCATACTAGTTCCCTGGATCAACGCCCTATCAAGAAATCTAATACGTATAAGGCTACTTTCACACTTGCGTTTTTTGCTATCCGTCGCAATCCGTCCTTTTGGTAAAAAAAACAGATCCTGCAAATGTGCCCGCAGAAAACGTTTTTTTGCCATTGACTTTTATTGACGACGGATTGTGAAGGATGGCCACACGTCACATCCGTCGTGCAACGGATGCGTCGTGTTTTGGTGGACCATCATGACGAAAAAACGTTCAAGGAAACGTTTTTTTGACCTTCGGATCCGCCATTTCCGACTGCGCATGCGTAGCCGGAACTCCGCCCCCTCCTCCGGTCTTCACAATGGGCAGCGGATGCGTCAGAAAACTGCATCCACTGCCCACGTTGTGCACAATTTTGCACAACGTCTGTCGGTACGTCGGGCCGACGGTTTGCGACGGCCCCGTACCGACGGAAATGTGAAAGAGGCCTTACCTGTAACATTATACTTTTCAAGAGAGGCATCCAGTCCCTTCTTAAATTTTAGTAATGAATCACTCATTACCACATCATACGGCAGAGCGTTCCATAGTCTCACTGCTCTTACAGTAAAGAATCCGCGTCTCTAAAAAGATCATTAGAAAGGTCTTTGTACTGTCCCCTCATTTATTTATACATTGTAATAAGATCACCCCTTAGCCTTTGTTTTTCCAAACTAAAAAACCCCAAGTGTAATTACCTGTCTTGGTATTGCAGACCCCCCAGTCCTCTAATAACCTTGATCACTCTTCTTTGCACCCACTCTAGTTCAGCTATGTCTTTCTTATACACCGGAGACCAGAACTGTACACCGTATTCTAAGTGTGGCCGGACTACTGACTTGTATAGAGGTAAAATTATGTTCTCCTCATGATCATCTTCTTTCCCTCTTTTAATGCATCCCATTATTTTATTTGCCTTTGCAGCAGCTGCCTGACACTGGCCACTAAATGTGAGTTTGTACACCCAGGTCTTTTTCAGTGACGGTTTTGCCCAGTGTTTTACAATTAAGCACATAGTTATATATCTTATTACTTCTACCCAAGTGCATGACCTTACATTTATCCCCATTAACCCCTTTATGACCTTGGGATTTTCCATTTTTCCGTGTTCGCTACCCTCCTTCCCAGAGCCATAACTTTTTTTATTTTTCTGTCAATATGGCCATGTGAGGGCTTATTTTTTGC
Source organism: Ranitomeya variabilis (assembly GCF_051348905.1). Lineage (NCBI taxonomy): Eukaryota > Metazoa > Chordata > Amphibia > Anura > Dendrobatidae > Ranitomeya > Ranitomeya variabilis. Next base: position 128,071,909 of record NC_135239.1, read on the forward strand.
GAAACGAGTTGTACTTTTGAACGACCTTATTGGTTTTAGCATGTCATGTACTAGAAAATGGGAAAAAAATTCCAAGTACGGTGAAATTGCAAGAAAAGTGCAATCCCACACTTGTTTTTTGATTGGCTTTTTTGCTACGTTCACTAAATGATAAAACTGACCTGCCATTATGATTCTCCAGGTCATTACAAGTTCATAGACACCAAACATGTCTCTTTTATCTAAGTGGTGAAAAAAAATTCCAAACTTTGCTTTAAAAAAAAAAAAAAAAAAAGTGCCATTTTCCAGGTCGTCCCTCCTGACAGTACCACCAGGAGGTTGCCCTTCATATCCTTGATAGGGACAGGAACACAGAAGAGGTTAAATAGCCCCTCCCCACCTCCACCCCTCAGTGTGTTTCCTGTCCAGGGACAGACGCAGAAGAGAGTTCTCCAGAAGAGAACGGATTTACCTGATGCCTGAGTCAGGTTTCGGTAGAGCAGGCGTTCCTGAGGGCTGTCTTTTCCTCCTGGAGGGGGCTCTGGGCTGCGGGAGTCTCGTGGAAGGACTCCCCAGATCGCAGGATACCGACGGAGGTCCCTCATGCGACGAGGTAGAGCTGTGTGCTCCCGTTAGCTGCCTCATCCCTTCACAATGGGGCTCTGAGGCAGCGGCTGCTGCTGCGGTGTCCGGCGCTGTTTTCTCAGGCTCCACATGCAGCCGGCAGCATTCCCCGAACTTCCGGTCCGGCGCTCCGTGTCAGAGGGCGCTGGTGACAACTTCCGGGGGGCGTGGCCAGATTCCCGGAGTTGGCGGCGCCGGTAGTTTCCGGGTGCGCCGAGATACGTCGGCGGAACAGGAGTCCGGGACATGATGGCACCAGGATCAGTTTCCCAGGCTGGTCAGCGTGCGATCCAGATGGCGCATGCGTAGTACAGCTGGGGACCTGCAATCACCGTAGATGTTTGCAGCTGAGCTCGGAAGGAGGACAAATCAGATGTCTTGAAGTCGGGTAAGACTGACTATTTAATGACGGACAGCTGACAGCACACCTGACTTAGTAAGAGCTTAGAGCTGCCCACGAACCATGTGAGTAGACGTGGTTGAGAAGTACCTAGCGGGACTTTAGATCCATAGCTACAGGGCTTTCCTTTACATTTTTAAGACAAGGACATTCCCAAGCGGTCTGCCACTAAGAAAAAGGCTATCAGATGTCCGTTATGTGCCGCCAAGCTCCTAGATAGTTATAATAAGTTATGCGAAGTACTCAAAGACGAACAAGCTTCGTTATTAACTAACATTAAAACCATGATTAGAGATTAAGTCCAGGCTACAGTATCAACATTGGTGCCACCTCAATCTCCTCACCCTAACAGGCCTGGATGGGATATGGACTGAGAGGTTTCAGGATATTCCGACCCAGACTCTGGTGAAGGTGGCAATTCCTCGGTTGTATTTCCGGAGGAACGCAAGAGATACCTGTTCTCGTCCGAAAACACGGACATGCTACTAAAAGCAGTTAGGAGCACTATGAAAATAGAGGACTCCACTGAACCACTATCGGTTCAGAACGAAATGTTCGGGGGCCTGAGAACCCACAGAAATAGAGTATTTCCAGTCAACAACCATATAACGGCGATGATACTGGAGGAATGGGAAGATGTGGGAAAAAAGCTAGTAGTCCCGAGGGACTTCAAGTACCGTCTTCCCTTTGATCCGGAAGAAACTAAAGTATGGGAATCTGTCCCAAAAATTGATATTCTGGTAGCTAAAGTCTCAAGGAAAACATCTACACTGTGTTCCAAATTATTATGCAAATTGGATTTAAGTGTGATAAAGATTTAATTGTTTTGTTTTTCAAATAAACTCGTGGATGGTATTGTGTCTCAGGGCTCAATGAATCACTGAAATCAATCTTAAACACATGTGATAATTAGTTTTCCAGGTGATTCTAATCAAAGGAAAACTACTCAAAAATGATGTTCCACATTATTATGCAATAGCTAAAAAAAGAGACAGACTAGGTCCTATGAAAGGGGATCACCACAATTCAAATAAGGCATAAATAGAAACACAGCTTTATTGGATAACACAATCGAGTGACACACATGATTAAAAACATTTAAAACACATAATTGTACAGTAGCCACTAATAAGGCAGTAAACCACCCAGGACTCAACAAAATGACCTTAATATTACCATATGATAACACCAGCCGAAAAGGCCCTGCTAAGGTGTAACTAAACCCTGATATGAGGCACTCCCCTGGACAAAGAACAATAATACAACGTATTAGTGACAGATGAAAACATGAAAAACTGAAAAAGCAATAAGGCAACTGGGAATGACCCCAGCGTATATAGCCCTGCCCCCCCCGCACACATGTGCTCATTTGCCCGGCATCATTAGGCAGAGTAGTGCAGCGTGGTCCCTCATTTTTTGATCTAGGGGGCAGGGCTATATACGCTGGGGTCATTCCCACAGTTGCCTTATTGCTTTTTCAGTTTTTCATGTTTTCATCTGTCACTAATACATTGTATTATTGTTCTTTGTCCAGGGGAGTGCCTCATATCAGGGTTTAGTTACACCTTAGCAGGGCCTTTTCGGCTGGTGTTATCATATGGTAATATTAAGGTCATTTTGTTGAGTCCTGGGTGGGTTACTGCCTTATTAGTGGCTACTGTACAATTATGTGTTTTAAATGTTTTTAATCATGTGTGTCACTCGATTGTGTTATCCAATAAAGCTGTGTTTCTATTTATGCCTTATTTGAATTGTGGTGATCCCCTTTCATAGGACCTAGTCTGTCTCTTTTTTTAGCTAGTTCATTAATGTATAGGTCCTGGTGGTATCCCACTAACCGTGGTGCCCCCATATAAGTAATCCACATTATTATGCAGATCACAGGTTTCAAGCAATATGGGAAATAAAAAGGATCTCTCTGCTGCTGAAAAGCGTTAAATAGTGCAATGCCTTGGACAAGGTATGAAAAAATTAGATATTTCACGAAAACTTAAGAGTGATCATCATACTCTGATGAGATTTGTGACTGAAACAGAGCACAGACAGAGTTCATGCAAATAAAGGCATAATGATGACGTTTTCTGGCAGACAAATTCATTGGATTAAGAGAGCAGCTGCCAAAATACCATTACAAAGCAGCAAACAGTTATTTGAAGCTGCTGGTGCGCCTGGAGTCCCTCGAACCTCAAGGTGTAGGATCCTTAAAAGGCTTGCTGTGGTGCATAAACCTACTATTCGGCCACTCCTAAACAGTGTTCACAAGCAGAAACGGTTGCAGTGGGCCCAGACATACATGAAGACTAATTTTCAAACAGTCTTGTTTACTGATGGGTGTCGAGCAACTCTGGATGGTCCAGATGGATGGAGTAGTGAATGGTTGGTGGATGGTCACCATGTCCCAACAAGGCTGCGACGTCAGCAAGGAGGTGGAGGAGTAATGTTTTGGGCTGGAATCATGGGGAACCAGCTGGTAGGGCCCTTTAAGGTTCCTGAAGGTGTGAAAATGACCTCAGCAAAGTAAATAGAGTTTCTGACTGACAACTTTCTTCCATGGTCTAAAAAGCAGAAACGTGCCTTCAGGAACAAAATCATCTTCATGCATGACAATGAATACCTCTGAGTAATTGGCTGCTATGGGCATAAAAGGAGATAAACTCATGGTGTGGCCACCATCTTCCCCTGACCTCAACCCTATAGAGAACCTTTGGAGTATCATCAAACAAAAGATCTATGAGGGTGGGAGGCAGTTCACATCAAAACAGCAGCTCTGGGGGGCTATTCTGACTTCATGCAAAGAAATACAAGCAGAAACTCCATAAACTCACAAGTTCAATGGATGCAAGAATTGTGAAGGTGATAGCAATGAAGGGTTCCTATGTTAACATGTAACTTGGCCTGTTAGGATGTTTTGGAGTTAAATAGCTTTTTTGTTCAGTGAATGTGACCTCCTAATGCTGCAAATTCCACAAATGAGCATTTTGAGTTCTTTAAAACATATCAAATGTTTAGAAATTCTACTGTGCATAATAATTTGGAACAGTGCATTTTGAGTTTTTATTCATTTTGGAGATTATACTGTTATCATTGGGAGGTTTCTTCAATAAAATTCGATGTATACTCTAAAGGGTGATGACTTTTATTAGACTGACTGTCATTTGCACTGACCATTTAGGAAAATCCAAGAAAAATGTCATTTGCATAATAAACAAACAGATATCACTGGCGCTCACCACTAGTGTCCACTAAACAAGTGGAAATGGACCAAGGAATCTCCCTGCTGCTAGGATGACCTGCGGGTGGCACCTTGAGAGTGGGTGCACGGCTGCTCGTGCCGCCTGGACGGGTGCGAGGTGTGATTATTCAGTGCAGGGCCAGGGAACGTCCCGGCCGGAGGCGCCCCTGGTTACACTGAGAGAAAAAAATGGCCGCCGCTGTCAAGCAGCGTGTGACGTCACTGACCTACGGAGCCTTGCTAGGACCAAAAAAGCTGACCGACGCGTTTCGAAGGGAAAGTGCCCTTCTTCATCAGGGTTACCCCCAGGCGGCACGAGCAGCCGTGCACCCACTCTCAAGGTGCCACCCGCAGGTCATCCTACCCATACATCTGCCGCGTGCAGCGGTGAGACACCGCACACCACTTCCGGCATCCACCACAAACAGTAGGTGAGAGCCCGGCACAACAGTCATCGTCCACCGACTACACTCCCACATGGTAAGAGCTATTGTCTCCTAAAGTCATTCCAGTACATAAATGTGATTAATCTACCAACAACGGATATTTTAAGGCTACTAATGTGGAAGTACATATATACCGGTGGGCATGGCACTTTTTTGAGTGAGCAAGCAGGCAGGTAGTATAGGTAATTGTTCATTTGACTTATCATAAAGTTCAGTGGGTCATCTTTAATAATATCATCTATTGCTGCATATATTCATGGTTTGGCTGTGTTCCTACAGGTAGGGGCAGCCTCTTTCTCTCTTTTTTTCCCAAGCGCGGTATCACTCATTTGCATAATAATTTGGAACATGGTGTATTACTTTTGAAGACTCATCTGGGTTAAAAGACCCAATGGATAAAAGGTCAGAAGATCTCCTTAAAAAAGCCTGGGAGTCGTCAGCTGCCATTATGAAGACAAACATAGCGGCCACCTCTATAGCAAGATCCATGAGTCTCTGGGTAGACGAGCTGGATGGTCATATTAAAGACAGGACTCCCAGGGAAGAAATTCTGAAGTCCCTCTCAGTACTAAAAATGGCGACTGATTTCATGGCAGATGCTTCATTGGAGTCGGTGTGGTTTGCTGCCAGAAATAACGCACTGTCAAATGCAGCAAGACGGGTCTTGTGGCTGAGATCTTGGATGGGAGATACTGAATCGAAAAACAAACTGTGTTCGATTCCATTCTCAGGATCTCATGTTTTCAGTCCAGTCCTAGATGAGCTGCTCGAGAAAGCATCCGGCAAGAAAAAAGGCTTTCCCGAAGGGAAGCCAAAAAAGACTCCATTCTTTCGGAAAACTTTCTCCCACCCAAATCCAAGAGACAATCCAACTGGCGTAGATGCCTTGGCTCAACACAGGGACATGGAACTTTCGTATGCATTCCCTCCACTTGCTTTAATTCCCAGAGTTCTGAGGAAGATTCAGGAAAGTCTGGCAGTGGTAATCCTAATAGTGCCATATTGGCCCAAGAGGAGCTGGTTTCCCCTGCTGAGGTGGATGGCATTGGAGGAACTAGTTCTACTACCGCTAAGGTGGGACCTTCTGACGCAAGGACCGCTGGTCCATCAAAATCTAGACATGCTACAACTTTCAGCGTGGATCCTGAAAAAGAAGTCCTTTTGATCTTAGGAACATCGGATTCGGTTATCTCAACCATGCAAAAAAGCAGGAAGCCAGTGACCTCGGCTATATACCTAAAAATTTGGAAGAAAATTTGAAGATTTTAATGCAATGTCGCGGCGACCAAAAAAACGTAATTCTGGCGTTTCAAAAATTTTTTCTCGCTACGTCATTTAGCGATCTGGTTAATCCTTTTTTTTATTGATAGATCGGGCGATTTTGAACGCGGCAATACTAAATATGTGGAGGTTTGTTTTTTTTTTTAATGGTTTTATTTTGACTGGGGTGAAAGGGGGGTGATTTAAACTTTTATATTTTTTTTATTTTTTTCACTTTTTTTTTAACTTTTGCCATGCTTCAATAGCCTTCATGGGAGGCTAGAAGCTGGCACAACTGGATCGGCTCAGCTACATGGGAGCGATCATCAGATCGCTCCTATGTAGCTGAAATCCTGCATTGCTATGAGCGCCGACCACAGGGTGGCGCTCATAGCAATCCGGCATCAGTAACCATAGAGGTCTCAAGGACCTCTATGGTTACTATGCAGACGCATCGCTGACCCCCGATCATGTGACGGGGGTCAGCGATGCACTCATTTCCGGCCCGATGGCCGGAAGCGCCAGTTAAATGCCGCGTTTGACAGCGGCATTTAACTAGTTAATAGCGGCGGGAGAATCGGGATTCCGCCCGTCGCTATTGCGGGCACATGTCAGCTGTTCAAAACAGTTGACATGTCCCGGCTTTGATGCGGGCTTACCGCCGGAGCCCGCATCAAAGCGGTGGTTCTGACCTCGGACATACTATCCCGTCCGAGGTCAGAAAGGGGTTAAAGCTCATTTGCCATTTATCAACCCAAGCTTCTAGTTCATATAAATATTCCTGTAATATTAAATTGTTCTCCTCTGTTTACCCTGCAGAGTTTAGTGTCATCTGCAAATATTGAAATTCTACTCCTGTATGTCCCCTACAAGGTCACTAATAAATATGTTAAAAAGAAGCGGGCCTAATACTGACCCCTGTGGTACCCCACTGCTAACCGTGACTCAGTCCGAGTGTACTCCATTAATAACCACCCTTTGTTTCCTATCCCTGAGCGAGCTCTTAACCCACTTACACTTATTTTTTCCTATCCCCATTGTTCTCATTTTATGTATCAACCTTTTGTGTGGCACCATATGAAAAGCTTTTGAAAAGTCCATGTACATTACATCCACTGCGTTCCCTTGGTCCAGTCCGGAACTTACCGTATTTTTCGGACTATAAGACGAACTTTTTTTCCTCCAAATTTGGGAGGAAAGTGTGGGTGCGTCTTATAGTATGGATATAGCATGTGGGGAGGGGGGCAGCAGCAGTGGGATCACACTGTTATCCCACTTCAGGATGTCCCCGCTGCCCGGAATCAGCTGCTGGGGAAAGCACATGGCCCCGCTGATTAAGTGCACTGAATATTTATTAGCTGCTCCCCGCCCACCGATCAGCTGAGCGGTGAGCCGGGAGCAACAAATGAATTCTGCACTTAAGCAGGGACACACAGTTTCCCCAGCACTGATTCCGGGGAGAATCTGTGTGTCCGGGGGAGGAGGCAGCAGCAGGGGCCAGGAGATCGCTGTCTACCTGCCTGTGCTGGACGCTGAGCTGTCTGGTGCACAGGGAGGACCTGTGTGATGTCAGAAGTGGGCGGGCTGGAGCATCACATGGCAGCTCAGAGCCCTCCCTCTTCTGACATCATCACAGGTCCTTCAGACTCCCACCTAGAATCTGCAGCTTCCTCTTACGTCCTGCGCTGTGGAAAGGCAACAACAACAGGGAGGGCTCTGTGTGTGTGCAGCCATGGGATGCTCCAGCTTTTACCTCACCACAGTGTGTCTGGCTGCCACAATTAAGAGGTCAGTCTTTACAAAACACAATAAAGCACTCTGCCACTCCTTTGGTGAACTATAACTCCCAGCATGTCATAGGATCTGCAGGACATGCTGGGAGTTATAGTTCTCCCATGGGATTTTAAAGCAGCACTCCAGTGTTATTTTGCAGTGCTGGAGTGGTGCTTTCACTATAAGCCCTGTGCTCCCATTCTTAGGGCTCATTTCCACATGCGAGGCACACGTCCGTATCTCGCATGTGGAAACCAAGCTGTGGAGCCGGCACTCCAGAGTGGAGCGTGCGGCCGCATAGGAACACATGGAGCTGCACAGCTCCGCTCCAAAGTGCCGGCGCCAGAGCTTGGTTTCCACATGCGAGATACGGACGTGTGCCTCGCATGTGGAAATGAGCCCTTATACTCACCCTCCAGCGTCTTCATATCGTACTTCACAGACACCACACTGGTCCCGCAGCTTCCAACATAATAACATACTATTATATACACCACATGTAATAGTATGTTATTTATGTTATTAAATATTTTACCACATTTTTTTGCTTCAAATATTTTTTTCCCTATTTTCCACCTCTAAAACCTGGGTGCGCCTTATAGTCCGGTGCGTCCTATAGTCCGAAAAATACGGTACCTCTTCATAGAAGCTCATAAGATTAGTCTGACAGGAACGGTCCCTAGTAAACCCGTGCTGATACTGGGTCAAGGTTATTCCTCTTCAGATACTCCAGTATAACATCTCTTAGGCTAGGTTCACATTGCGTTAATGGGTTAACGCTAACGGACTGCGTTGCACGGCGAAAATGTCGCAATTAACGCCGTGCAACGGGTCCGTTAGCGCACCCATTGACAGCAATGTGATTTTTCCCTGTAGCGCATCGCTAGCGCATGTCATTTTCGGCATGCGCTAGCGATGTGCCGTTCTTTTGTGGCGCGCCTCGGACGCTGCAAGCAGCGTCCGAGGCGCACCCGAGGTCCGTTCCCCGCTCTGGCAGAACGGGGATCTGCGCTAGAGGGGACGTTTAAAGCGACCCCGAAAAAGACATTGCGTTAGCGCAATCCGCCAGCGCTTAGCGCTAAACGGATTGCCCTAACGCAATGTGAACCTAGCCTAAGAAAACCCTCCAGGATTTTACCCACAGGTTAAGTTTACTGGCCTATAATTCTCGAGTTCAGTTTTGGTCCCCTTTTTTGAATATTGGCACCACATTTGCTATTCCCCAGTCCTGTGGTACAGACCCTGTTATTATGGAGTCTTTAAAGATTAAAAATAATGTGAACCTAGCCTAAGAAAACCCTCCAGGATTTTACCCACAGGTTAAGTTTACTGGCCTATAATTCTCGAGTTCAGTTTTGGTCCCCTTTTTTGAATATTGGCACCACATTTGCTATTCCCCAGTCCTGTGGTACAGACCCTGTTATTATGGAGTCTTTAAAGATTAAAAATAATGGTCTATCAATGACTGTACTTAATTCCTGCAGTACTCGGGGGTGTGTCCCATCCGAGCCTGGGGATTTGTCAACTTTAGTGATTTTTAGATGCCGCTGTACTTCCTGCTGGGTTAAGCAGATGACACTTAATGGGGAATTTTTGTTATCACTGATCATATTGTCTGTTTTGGGATTTTCTTGTGTAAATACTGTTGAAAAAAAGTTATTTAGCATACTTGTAGATTGTGAGCCCTAACGGGCAGGGTCCTCTCTCCTCATATACCAGTCGTGACTTACGTTGATTAAGATTATTGTACTTTTTTTTATTATGTAAACTCCTCACATGTACTCCTCCTCACATGTAAGCGCTATTTAATAAATGGCTGTATAATAATAAATAATAATAATTTAGTCTTTTTCCTCATTCTCATCCACCATTTCACGCAGACTATTTTTAAGGAGACCAACACTATCATTTTTCATTATCATAGTTTATTACTATTTATGTAGTTAAATAATATTTTGGGATTATTTTTAATTTCTTTGGCAATGAGTCTCTGTCTCAATCTTTGCTGCCTTGATTTACTTTTTACAGAATTTATTTAAGAGAGGTATATGTGATTATGACAGCAGCGCCTGACAGCTGTGATATGTCTTATCAACCAAAATGTCCAAATTATGCAACAGGGCACTTCCACATGCAATATCACTAAACTTCCATATTACACAATGTTAATGAAAATATGAAGAGATCCCAAATAAAAATTAACTTTTATTCAATAATATATTAAAAAAGTTAAAAAGCAAAAATACTGTCAATGGACACCGAACAGCTGATCACGTAGAAATATATTAATTACACTGTCATAAATAATCCAAGGAAGATTTTACATATGTAGTTATAGTGTAAACAAAGCAAATTACTATAAGTTCCTACAAATATAAATAAATGCAGCTTATGTAATAAATCTATATATTCCCTGACAATGTTACTAAAAACCAAGCACAGGATATATACTCGCAATGGAAATTTAGATACGGGGTACACTGGACATAAAAATACAAATGACTGACCGTTGCAGTGCAATACTATCATATGCAGTGGAAATCTCTAAATAGAGCGGTCCAGATTAAAGTCTAATACAAATAATAACTCCAGTATCCCCACAAACCTTCCACCATTCCCATTGCTCCACAGTAAATAAGAATTACCTGTGTCAAAAGTGCTACGTGCTCACTCAGCTCTGTGCTCGTTAGGCGTCCACTCTCCCCGACGTACGTTTCGCCTACAGCTTCTTCCGGAGGCGTGTCAGAGTGAGGGGCAGCCGGGTATTTATATAGCGCGCCACCAATCAGCGACTTACTCGGGGAAGGAGGTCGTTATCAGCCCATAGTAGCGCATAGCGCCTCCATCCGCCCGCCATTGTCAGGGAATATATAGCTTTATTGCATAAGCTGCATTTATTTATATTTGTAGGAACTTATAGTAATTTGCTTTGTTTGCACTATAACTACATATGTAAAATCTTCCTTGGATTATTTATCACAATGTAATTAATATATTTCTATGTGATTGGCTGTTCGGTGTCCATTGACACTATTTTTGCTTTTTAAGCCGGGTATTTATATAGCGCGCCACCAATCAGCGCCTTACTCAGGGAAGAAGGTCCGTATCAGCTCATAGTAGTCCATAGTGCATCCGCCCACCTCCTCCAATGGGTACTTCCCTAACAACGCTCAATGGCATGCAAGCTGTGATGTCTGCGTGTGAGTGTTTGAGCGTCTCAGGAAGTCCCAGGAGGCTGGAGTGTATGCCTACAGACACCGTATGAGTTGGAAATAAAGTGCGCAGGACAAAACGTTATAGTGCCTTTAGTAATTAATCAAAGTATATAAAATATTGATATAGTTCATGCTGAATAATACAAATAAAGTTATAGCTACATAAGTTGTGTATAGTGTGTATATATATAAATTGTCTAAGGGTTTTTCTGTCTGTCCTGGAAATCCCGCGTCTCTGATTGGTCGAGGCCGCCAGGCCTCGACCAATCAGCGACGGGCACAGTATCGACGTAGATGTCATAATGGTTGCCATGGCGACGATGATGTCAGAAAGGTTGCCTCGACCAATCAGCGACGGGCACAGTCCGCCGCAAATTCTGGAATCATCATTGTCCATATACTACGGGGACATGCATATTCTAGAATACCCGATGCGTTAGAATCGGGCCACAATCTAGTCTACTATATAATTGTCTAAGGGTAACTTCCGTCTGTCTTTCTGTCTGTCACGGATATTCATTGGTCGCGGTCTCGGTCTGTCATGGAAATCCCAGTCGCTGATTGGTCACGGCAAAACGGCCATGACCAATCAGCGACGGGCACAGTCCGGCGGCAAAATGGCCGCTCCTTCCTCCCTGCTGTCAGTGCCCGCTCCATAATCCCCTCCAGTCAGCGCTTACACAGGGTTAATGGCAGCAGTAACGAACCGCGTTATGCCGCGGTGTAATGCACTCCGTTACCGCTGCTATTAACCCTGTGTGACCAACTTTTTACTATTGATGCTGCCTATGCAGCATCAATAGTTAAAAGATCTAATGTTAAAAATAATAAAAAAAAAAAAAAAATCGTTATATACTCACCGTCCGTCGGCCCCCGGATTAGGAACAGGCCCTCCTCGCGACGCTCCGGTGACCGCTCCATGTATTGCGGTCTCGCGAGATGATGACGTAGCGGTCTCGCGAGACCGTTATGTCATCATCTCGTGAGACCGCTATGCACTCTTGGGACCGGAGCGCTCGAGGAGCGTCGGTAACCGCTTCGCTTGGATCCGGGGCCAACGGAAGGTGAGTATATAACTATTTTTTATTTTAATTCTTTTTTTTAACAGGGATATGTTGCCCACATTGCTATATACTGTATGGGCTGTGCAATATACTATGTGGGCTGTGCAATATAGTATGTGAGCTGTGCAATATACTACGTGGGCTGTGCAATATACTGCGTGAGCTGTGCAATATACTGCGTGGGCTGTGCAATATACTGCGTGGGCTATGCAATATACTGCGTGGGCTGTGCTATACACTACGTGGCCTGTGTTATACACTACGTGGCCTGTGTTATACACTACGTGGCCCGTGTTATACACTACGTGGCCTGTGTTATACACTACGTGGGCTGTGTTATACACTACGTGGGCTGTGTTATACACTACGTGGGCTGTGTTATACACTACGTGGGCTGTGTTATACACTACGTGGGCTGTGTTATACACTACGTGGGCTGTGTTATACACTACGTGGGCTGTGTTATACACTACGTGGGCTGTGTTACATACTGCATGCATGGGCTGTTATATACTACGTGAGCTGTTATATGCTACGTGGGCTTTTATAAACTATGTGGCTGTGCTATATACTCAGTGGGCTGTGCTATATACTACGTAGCTGTGCAACATACTACGTGGCTGTGCAATATACTACGTGGCCTGTTATATACTACATGGCCAGCCACGAACAATCAGAGACAGGCACAGTTCGCTAATTGGTCGCGGCCGGCCGAATAATGTGTATTCAATGTATTATTCTAAAATCATCATAAATAAACTACATACATATTCTAGAATATCCGATGCGTTAGAATCGGGCTACCATCTAGTGTGTGTATATGTATGTATGTACATATATATATATATACACACATACACATACACATACACACACACACACACACACACGTATATGTATATGTATATATATATATATATATATATATATATATATATATATATATATATATATATATATATATATAGTTATAGTGATATATGTGATGGTGTAGTGACCCCTGTGGTAGCTAGGGGGCGCTCTGTGCGCTCTGTGAGATATGCATGGAAGCGTATCTGTTGTGGTGATATTCATGGTGTACCTGTAATCGGCAGTGTTATGAATGGCCGATGTGTGTCGCGGAAGGAGTCTGCGTAGTAAGTCAGATGTATTGTGGTTATGCTGGGACCTGTAGTCCCTCAAGAGTTTTGTTGCAATGTGTATAGTTAAGTTTGGGTGACTTACTAGGCTAGTCATGAGAGACGGGAGGGTCAGACTAGCCACACATCCACACACCCATCCAGGGGTGTGGTTTCAGGTATATAATGTGACCAGGTTGTGGGTCACATGGGAGGCGTGTCCGGCAGGTCCTGTGTGAAACCTGTGTGGTTCCTGTGTATGGACCTGGCCGGGGGGATTGTCCTAGGAATGACTAGGGTCCCGGGGATTGTCCTAGGAATGACTAGGGTCCCGAATGGTGCTGGATTGGCCCAGGAATGACTGGGGTCCGGAGAGCACCTGAGATCGAACAACGCTGACCGGTGGGACCGTCCTAGGAATGACTAGGGTCCCGGGGACTGTCCTAGGAATGACTAGGGTCCCGAAGATGCAGGACTGTCCTAGGAATGACTAGGGTCCTGAATGCTGCTGGATTGGCCTGGGAATGACCAGGGTCCTGCAAGCACCAGAGAACGAGGTGAAGATGCAGGACTGTCCTAGGAATGACTAGGGTCCTGAATGCTGCTGGATTGGCCTGGGAATGACCAGGGTCCTGTAAGCACCAGAGAACGAGGTGAAGGTGCTGGATTGGCCTGGGAATGACCAGGGTCCTGCAAGCACCTGAGAACATGGACTAGGCCACCGGCGTGATCCTGGCAACCTAAGGTAACGGGTGGAGGACGGGGTCCAGGACCTAAGCTGATAGGTGGAGGACGGGGTCCAGGACCTAAGCTGACAGGCGGAGGACGGGGTCCAGGACCTGTTGTGACAGGTGGAGGACGGGGTCCAGGGCCTAAGCTGATAGGTGGAGGACGGGGTCCAGGACCTAAGCTAACAGGTGGAGGACGGGGTCCAGGACCTGTGGGTACGAGGTGAGCACCAGGATCTGCTGGGCCGGTGTCTGTTACTGTGTGGGGAAGCTGGAGTCCTTCGGTGAGGTCTGGACTGACTACTGTGTGCCAGACAGGCGAGTCGGTGATCCCCGTTAGGCAGCTTACCCGGAAGAGGGTTAACAGAGTGTGGGGAAGCTGGAGTCCTTCGGTGAGGTCTGGACTGACTACTGTGTATTGACCAGGCAAGTTGGTGATCCCCGTTAGGCAGCTTACCCAAAGGCTGTTGAAGAGTCGGCAAGGTGGAGCAGGAGCTCCCGTCAGGTACCAAAGAGACTGTTGGTGCCTGTTGTGTTCTATGTATTGAACTGTGTTTAAACCCGGTTTAAGTGGCTTAATAAACCGTATGAACTGTTTTGATATAAAAACCCATGCTGTGTGCGTAAATATCGCGGCTAAGCGAGTGTCCCCCAACACTCTCAGTAAGAGAAACCTTACAATATATATATATATATATAATCGTGCCTAGAAAGTGATATTATTGTTAGTATAAAACCATGGTGAAGTAAATTAAAGTGACAGTGCAAAGATATTAATACCAGTTCATCACATAGTGACCCAATTTAACTAAGTGACCTAAATAAAATATATTTTCCATATAATTCGAACATCTCTATATATTATAACTGGATGGTGGCCCAATTCTAACACATCGGGTATTCTAGAATATGCATGTCCCCGTAGTATATTGGCCAGACACGTAGTATATTGCCCAGCCACGTAGTATATTGCCCAGTTACGTAATATATTGCCCAGCCACGTAGTATATTGCCCAGCCACGTAGTATATTGCCCAGCCATGTATATTGCCCAGCCATGTAGTATATTGCCCAGCCATGTAGTATATAGCCCAGCCATGTAGTATATTGGCCAGCCACGTAGTATATTGCCCAGCCACGTAGTATATTGCCCAGTGACGTAGTATATTGCCCAGTCACATAGTATATTGCCCAGCCACGTAGTATATTGCCCAGCCACGTAGTATATTGCCCAGTCACGTAGTATATTGCCCAGCCACGTAGTATATTGCACAGCGACATAGTATACAGCACAGAGCCACGTAGTATATTGCACAGCCCACGTAGTATATTGCCCAGCCATGTACTATATTGCCTAGCTACGTAGTATATTGCCCAGCCACGTAGTATGTTGCCTAGCTACGTAGTAGATTGCCCAGCTACGTATGTCACAGGTTAAAAAATAAAAAATAAACATACTCACCTTCCGATCCGAGGGCCCCTTGTAGTTCTAACATACTCACCATACTTGTAGTTCTGTCGCCTGTGCGCGGTACAGGCGTCAGCTTCCGGTCCCAGGGTGTGATGACGTCGCGGTCAAATGACCGTGACGTCATGGCAGGTCCTTCTGCCATACGATCCTTGCTACCGGAACCTGCCGTTTGCACAGAGCGGTTACCAGAGGGTGGCGAGGAGTGGGAAAGGCGGCGGAAGGTGAGTATATAATGATTTTTAATTTTTTTTAATTTTTAACATTAGATCCTTTTACTATTGACGCTGCATAGGCAGCGTCTATAGTAAAAACTTGGTCACACAGGGTTAATAGCGGCGGTAACAGAATGAGTTACCTGCGGCATAACGCGGTGCGTTACCGCTGGCATTAACCCTGTGTGATCCGTGACTGCAGGGAGTATGGAGCGGCCGCCGGGCACTGACTGCAGGTTAGTAGGCAGGGACTAATTGGACTGTGCCCGTCGCTGATTGGTTGCGGCAGCCATGACAGGCAGCTGGCGAGACCAATCAGCGAATGAATAACCGTGACTGAAGTTGAGGACAGAAAGATGGAAGTACCCCTTAGACAATTATATATATACTAGATGGCAGCCCGATTCTAAAGAATCGGGTGTCTAGAATCCATATATACTTTATTTATTCAAATGTAAGAATAATTTGGTGGGCGGGGACCCTCGGCCTCCGATTTGGTTGGCGGGGCCCCACGGCCTCCGATTTGGTGGGCGGGGTCCCTCTGCCTCCGCTTTGGTGGGCGGGGCCGCTCGGCCTTCAATTTGGTGGGCGGGCCTCCTCGGCCTCCGATTTGGTTGGTGGGGCCCCTCGGCCTCCGATTTGGTGGGCGGGGCCCCTTATCCTCCGATTTGGTGGGCGGGGCCCCTTATCCTCCGATTTGGTGGGCGGGGCCCCTCGGCCTCCGATTTGGTGGGCGGGGCCCCTCGGCCTCCGATTTGGTGGGCAGGGACCCTCGGCCTCCGATTTGGTGGGCGGGGCCGCTCGGCCTTCAATTTGGTGGGTGGAGCTCCTCGGCCTCCAATTTGGTTGGCGGGGCCCCTCGGCCTCCAATTTGGTTGGCGGGGCCCCTCGGCCTCCGATTTGGTGGGCGGGGACTCTCGGCCTCCGATTTGGTGGGCGGGGACCCTCGGCCTCCGATTTGGTGGGCGGGGCCCCTCGGCCTCCGATTTGGTTGGCGGGGCCCCTCGGCCTCCGATTTGGTGGGCGGGGACCCTCGGCCTCCGATTTGGTGGGCGGGGCCCCTCGGCCTCCGATTTGGTGGGCGGGGTCCCTCGGCCTCCGATTTGGTGGTCGGGGACCCTCGGCCTCCGCTTTGGTGGGTGGGGCCCGTCGGCCTCCGATTTGGTGGGCGGGGCCCCTCGGCCTCCGATTTGGATGGTGTGGACCCTCGGCCTCCGATTTGGTGGGCGGGGACCCCCGGCCTCCGATTTGGTGGGCGGGGACCCCCGGCCTCCGATTTGGTGGGCGGGGCCCCTCGGCCTCCGATTTGGATGGTGTGGACCCTCGGCCTCCGATTTGGTGGGCGGGGACCCTCGGCCTCCGATTTGGAGGGCGGGGACCCCCGGCCTCCGATTTGGTGGGCGGGGCCCCTCGGCCACCGATTTGGATGGTGTGGACCCTCGGCCTCCGATTTGGTGGGCGGGGACCCTCGGCCTCCGATTTGGTGGGCGGGGACCCTCGGCCTCCGATTTTGTGAGCGGGGACCCTCGGCCACCGATTTGGTGGGCGGGGACCCTTGGCCTCCGATGTGGTTGTCGGGGCCCCTCGGCCTCCGCTTTGGTGGGCGGGGCCGGGCCCCTCGGCCTCCGCTTTGGTAGGTGGGGCCGCTCGGCCTTCGATTTGGTGGGCGGGCTCCTCGGCCTCCGATTTGGTTGGCGGGGCCCCTCAGCCTCCGATTTGGTGTGTGCTCTGCCTGGGGCCACTGTGCTCTGCCTGGGGCCCCATGTTCTGCCTGGGGCCCCTGTGCTCTGCCTGGGGCCACTGTGCTCTGCCTGGGGCCCCATGTTCTGCCTGGGGCCACTGTGCTCTGCCTGGGGCCCCATAAGCTGCTTGGGGCCCCTGTGCTCTGCCTGGGACCACTGTGCTCTGCCTGGGGCCCCATATGCTGCCTGGGGCCACTGTGCTCTGCCTGGGGCCCCATATGCTGCCTGGGGCCACTGTGCTCTGCCTGGGGCCACTGTGCTCTGCCTGGGGCCCCATATGCTGCCTGGGGCCCCTGTGCTCTGCCTGGGGCCCCATATGCTGCCTGGGGCCCCTGTGCTCTGCCTGGGGCCCCTGTGCTCTGCCTGGGGCCCCATATGCTGCCTGGGGCCCCTGTGCGCTGCCTTGGGCCCCTGTGCTCTGCCTGGGGCCCCATGTTCTGCCTGGGGCCCCTGTGCTCTGCCTGGGGCCACTGTGCTCTGCCTGGGACCCCTGTGCTCTGCCTGGGGCCCCATATGCTGCCTGGGGCCCCTGTGCTCTGCCTGGGGCCACTGTGCTCTGCCTGGGGCCCCATAGGCTGCCTGGGGCCCCTGTGCTCTGCCTGGGACCACTGTGCTCTGCCTGGGGCCCCATATGCTGCCTGGGGCCCCTGTGCTCTGCCTGGGGCCACTGTGCTCTGCCTGGGGCCGCATATGCTGCCTGGGGCCCCTGTGCTCTGCCTGGGTGTAGGACACTGGTGACGTCACTTATCTCCGGACATTAGCTCCGGACATTAGCTCCGGACATTAGCTCCGGACAAAGCCACGGAAGTTGGCACAAATTGCAGGAAGTAGTATTCTAGGCAATTATATATTAGATAGTAAAATTACTGTACCATGATAATTACTTTTTTATTAAAGTGACTGTGCATAAAAAATAAATAATAACTGATAAAGCCCATATAACACACCCTCCCCATCCAACAACAAAAGGAGTACGGAAAAATGATGGTGTAATGACAAAAACCTCTAATATACATTGGACACCTCATAATGTTATATATCAGTATTCCATGATTAAAGCGAAGACCAATGCACCATTAATAACCATTTCTGCTCCAAAAGTTAAAGGTATGAAGAATCCAATTCCACCGTGCAACCGAAGAACCCTGATGTCAAGCAGCCGTCCTTCCCATAGAGCACATGAATGAAAGGTAACTAAAAAGAAGGAAAAAAGATGTTAAAAAACAGAAAAAACATAATAAAATCTATAAACGAAACCGGATACCACCCACTCACAAAAAGATGCATCTTTACAGAAAAGCAGAGAAACCCATGGTTTCATTGAGGCCTGAAGGACTAATAGTGCCCAACCAGTAGATCCAACTGCATTCCAATTGTGCCAGGGCTTTACCTATATCTCCCCCACGTGAACCCAAGTTCAACTGGTCAATCGCTTTAACTTTTAAACCACGGGAGTTACAACCATTATATTTTTTAAAGTGATGTGGTAGTGTCTTTAATCTTCAACTGTTCGAGCTTTTTCAATATCCAAAGGTACATGGGCTGGACCGGGTGTAACAGTATCCCCCTCTTTACGCACCCTCTTTTTCAAACCTGCATAAAATCTTTTCAGAAGGAGAGGAGCCCGGGTATTCTCTTTAGGCTTCCATGACCTCTCCTCAGGACCAAAGCCCCTCCAATCCACCAAATAATAAATCTTACCCCTTACTCTTTTAGAGGCCAAGATATTCTCTACCTCAAAAACATCCTCCTCACTGACGGGATCAGGAGTGGAACCTGGGTCTTCAAAGAAGGAGCTCAAAACTACTGGTTTGAGGAGGGAAACATGGAAAGAGTTAGGCACACCTAAAGAAGCTGGCAATTTCAATTTGTATAAGACTGCATTGACCTGTTTCAAGACTTCAAATGGACCGATGAAGCAGGGACCCAACTTGTATGAGGGCATCTTCAGACGGATATACAGTACAGATCAAAAGTTTGGACACACCTTCTCATTTAAAGATTGACTATGAAAATTGTAAATTCACACTGAAGGCATCAAAACTATGAATTAACACGTGGAATTATATACTTAACAAAAAAGTGTGAAACAACTGAAAATATGTCTTATATTCTAGGTTCTTCAAAGTAGCCACCTTTTGCTTTGATGACTGCTTTGCACACTCTTGGCATTCTCTTCATGAGAAGGTGTGTCCAAACTTTTGGTCTGTACTGTATGTTACGATCATATGTTACTATTTAGTTTTTGCATCAGACATCCCAATTCCTCTGTTGAGCCCTCCCACAGGAAAAAAACGTCATCTGTATATCTCATCCTATTGTGGACTTAGCTCATTTCCATTGTGTCATCCTCCAAAAATATTTTCCTCTCCCAGGCACCAAAAATAAGTTAGTCTATGAGGGGGCACATGATGCCCCCATGGCAGTACCTTGTTGTTGGTGATAGTTTTTCCCATTGAAGATAAGAACAATATGCCTCAAAACAAAGTCCAATAATGTCAGGATCAGATCCACCAAGTGGACATTAATACTGCTAGACCTCAGGAATGTGATGAAGATGTAGCTGCCAGGCCATCACTGTGTTTGATGAAAGCGTACAGCAGGGGTTCCCAACCTGTAGCTTTGGGAGCCACATGTGGCTCGCGGTCCCATGATTTGTGGCACGCTGCTGTCTGTCAGCTTGGTGAATTAGCTCCAGTTCTAGCAAACAGGTATGAAAAGCAAATCTGAAAATGGTGAATTTTGTGAGCAGCCCTGCACAGAAGAGCAGGTCTAGACGCACATATACTGGTCTTAGGGGTTTTGAGATGATTTAAGTATGGTACGCTGGAGACAAGATGATACCACTGGTCAGAAGAGGTGTTTGAAGCTGGATGTGACAGTGTCTTGGGAGTGCTATATAGGAGAATACTGAATGGGGGTATTGTGGGAACCCCTGGATCTTAGTATACAGCTTTGGCGTGATTTTTGTGGAAAACCTTTGGTTAACCATTATGCCAGTAATGGGGGCTTTGGTTGCCACCATTGTGAGGGGGGCGGGAGCTGAATGTGGCTCCCGACCCTCTCTCAAGGCTGGATGTGGCTCCCGACCCTCTCTCAGAGCTAAATGTGGCTCTCAAGGTCAGAAACGTTGGGGACCTCTGGCGTACAGAGACTCTACGTCGGCCGTTACCAATAGCATGTTATCCTCTAATTCAAGTTGATCAATTTGTTGCAAAGCCTGGTTGGTATCTCTAATAAACGAAGGAAGGGAAGAGACAATAGGTTTTAGTCTCGGATGTTATAGATCCTCTTCTATCTCACACAATCCCCCATTCCCGGCCACAATAGGTCTCCCAGGGGATTCTTGTGTACCTTGGGAATGAGGTAAAATGTGGACAGTCTCTGATGCAGGTCACAGATTTTCTCCAAAAAAGTCTTTGATATAAGACCCTCCGTGAATATATAAATATAGATTTATTACATAAGCTACATTTATTTATATTTGTAGGAACTTATAGTAATTTGCTTTGTTTACACTATAACTACATATGTAAAATCTTCCTTGGATTATTTATGACAATGTAATTAATATATTTCTATGTGATCGGCTGTTCGGTGTCCATTTTTGCTTTTTAACTTTTTTAATATTATTGAATAAAAGATAATTTTTATTTTTATTTGGGATCGCTTCATATTTTCATTAACATGGTGTAATATGGGAGCTGTGATATGTCTCAAACTGTTTGTTTAGCTTGTAGCGATCCTGTCACATGACAAGAGTGGCTACAGTGTAAATTATACCACAGCACCATGTTTCTCACATTCTCATAGTACCCCTTTAAAGAGCCCGATTTACAATTGCATTTGTACACTTTTTTGTCTTTTTTTAATATATATATATATATATATTTTTTTTTTTTTCACCTGCTTATAATCTGCTACTTTTTCAAAGTCCATTTTATGTGTTCGCCTGTTTTATTTTCTTTTATGTTTTCCATTGTTGCTGGGGTATGAGATTTCCAGATGTTTTCAACTGATTCATCAATTGCGTGTTTTTAAAAAATCAATATATTTTTGCACAAATGTATTCTAGCACACCCCTGGAGTGATTTTATGCATGTCTAATATTTGTGTGCAAATGTTGTGGATATTCTAGCTGAACATGTGACTTTTTTACTCTAAAAAGGAACTAACAAGGTAATGGGCAAAAATAAAGAGCATTTTTAATTTTGCACAAAATTCATGAGCCATTCATGTGCTCTTTTTTGAAGAATTTTGAGCAAAAAAAAATACAAATACCATCAAACATGAAGTGACTGTACAAAACTGTATAAAAGACCACAAATCAGAGTCCGCATGGGTTTGTAAGTAATAAGTCATGTCAGACTAACTTAATTTCCTTCTAATAATAATAATAATCTTTATTTATATAGCGCCAACATATTCCGCAGCGCTTTACAGTTTAACAGTTTCAAACAAAACAGTCATAAGTAACAATGTTAACAATACAATAATTAAAGCAAAATAAGACGACCTTGCTCGTGAGAGCTTACAATCTACAATAAGGTGGGGGAGATACAAGGTATAGGTGTGTATTTACAATGATGGTCCATCCATCTTGAGGGAGTGAGGGATAGATGGATGTAGTGAATGGGCTACACTCGCACACTTGCACATAAAACACTTCTATGACAGAGTCACTGACTGGGTGGATCAGAGAAATGCTGTAGATATAGTATATCTTGACTTCAGTAAAGCATTTGACAAAGTATCTCGCACAATCCTTATTGAAAAAATGTGAATAAATGGAAAAAAGAACCAAAGCAGCACAACCTCGAAAACACCTAGATTCAACAACGTAAAATAGTCCGGAGACTGCAGAATGTTCGGCAAAGGCTGGAGGTGCTAGCGTGAGGCAATGAGATCCATGGCAACAACAAAATGTAGAAGAAACGCCATAGCATTCACCAGTCTTGCAGTTCAATGATTCTTTATTGATTCATATGAAAAACAAAGGGTCTTCACGGCACGGGGGACGGGAGGAACAAAGTGCAGGAGTGCAACGGACGAGACGACGGCCGTTTCGCGCCTAGGTTCGGCGCTTCAACGGGTCACGGGGAGACCCGTTGAAGCGCCGAACCTAGGCGCGAAACGGCCGTCGTCTCGTCCGTTGCACTCCTGCACTTTGTTCCTCCTGTCCCCCGTGCCGTGAGGACCCTGCACTTTGTTCCTCCTGTCCCCCGTGCCATGAAGACCCTTTGTTTTTCATATGAATCAATAAAGAATCATTGAACTGCAAGACTGGTGAGTGCTATGGCGTTTCTTCTACATTTTCTTATTGAAAAAATGACTAAGTATGGAATGCACAAGGCAACTGTTAGGTAGATTCAGAACTGGCTTAGTGATCGGACCCAAACAGTGGTCGTAAATGGCTGCACATCCAGTTGGAAGAATGTCTCAAGTGGGGTACCACAGGGCTCTGTCCTGGGCCTTGTACAGGTCCTTCTCAAAAAATTAGCATATAGTGTTAAATTTCATTATTTACCATAATGTAATGATTACAATTAAACTTTCATATATTATAGATTCATTATCCACCAACTGAAATTTGTCAGGTCTTTTATTGTTTTAATACTGATGATTTTGGCATACAACTCCTGATAACCCAAAAAAACTGTCTCAATAAATTAGCATATCAAGAAAAGGTTCTCTAAATGACCTATTACCCTAATCTTCTGAATCAACTAATTAACTCTAAACACATGCAAAAGATACCTGAGGCTTTTAAAAACTCCCTGCCTGGTTCATTACTCAAAACCCCCATCATGGGTAAGACTAGCGACCTGACAGATGTCAAGAAGGCCATCATTGACACCCTCAAGCAAGAGGGTAAGACCCAGAAAGAAATTTCTCAACAAATAGGCTGTTCCCAGAGTGCTGTATCAAGGCACCTCAATGGTAAGTCTGTTGGAAGGAAACAATGTGGCAGAAAACGCTGTACAACGAGAAGAGGTGACCGGACCCTGAGGAAGATTGTGGACTGAGTCTGGTGTGGAAACATCCAGAGCCACCGTGCACAGGCGTGTGCAGGAAATGGGCTACAGGTGCCGCATTCCCCAGGTAAAGCCACTTTTGAACCATAAACAGCGGCAGAAGCGCCTGACCTGGGCTACAGAGAAGCAGCACTGGACTGTTGCTAAGTGGTCCCAAGTACTTTTTTCTGATGAAAGCAAATTTTGCATGTCATTCGGAAATCAAGGTGCCAGAGTCTGGAGGAAGACTGGGGAGAAGGAAATGCCAAAATGCCTGAAGTCCAGTGTCAAGTACCCACAGTCAGTGATGGTGTGGGGTGCCATGTCAGCTGCTGGTGTTGGTCCACTGTGTTTCATCAAGGGCAGGGTCAATGCAGCTAGCTATCAGGAGATTTTGGAGCACTTCATGCTTCCATCGGCTGAAATGCTTTATGGAGATGAAGATTTCATTTTTCAGCACGACCTGGCACCTGCTCACAGTGCCAAAACCACTGGTAAATGGTTTACTGACCATGGTATTACTGTGCTCAATTGGCCTGCCAACTCTCCTGACCTGAACCCCATAGAGAATCTGTGGGATATTGTGAAGAGAAAGTTGAGAGACGCAAGACCCAACACTCTGGATGAGCTTAAGGCCGGTATTGAAGCATCCTGGGCCTCCATAACATCTCAGCAGTGTCACAGGCTGATTGCCTCCATGCCACGCCACATTGAAACAGTCATTTCTGCCAAAGGATTCCCGACCAAGTATTGAGTGCATAACTGAACATTATTATTTGATGGTTTTTTTTGTTTGGTATTAAAAAACACTTTTATTTGATTGGTCGGGTGAAATATGCTAATTTATTGAGACAGGTTTTTTGGGTTATTAGGAGTTGTATGCCAAAATCATCAGTATTAAAACAATAAAAGACCTGACAAATTTCAGTTGGTGGATAATGAATCTATAATATATGAAAGTTTAATTGTAATCATTACATTATGGTAAATAATGAAATTTAACACTATATGCTAATTTTCTGAGAAGGACCTGTATTGTTCAACATCTTTATCAATGATTTAGATGAAGGAATTGAGGGTAAACTGATTAAATTTGCTAATGACACAAAGCTAGGAGGGATAGATACAACCCCTGGCAAAAAATATGTAATCACCAGCCTTGGAGGATGTTCATTCAGTTGTTTATTTTTTATTAAAAAAGCAGATCACAGACATGGCACAAAACTACAGTCATTTCAAATTACAACTTTCTGGCTTTAATAAACACTAAAAGCAATCAAGAACAAAAATGATGTAGTCAGTATGTGTTACTTTTTTAGAACAAGCAGAGGGGAAAAATTATGGACTCACTCAATTATGTGGGAAAAATTTATGGAATCACCCTCTAAATTTCAATTCCCAAAACTAACACCTACATCAAATTAGATCTGCTCGTTATTCTTCATCTAAAAAGGAGTGAGCACACCTTGGAGAGCTGTTGAACCAAGTAGTCTGACATGAATCATGGCTCCAACACGAGAGATGTCAATTGAAACAAAGAGGATTATCAAACTCTTACAAGAGGGTAAATCATCACGCAATATTTCAAAAGATGTTGGTTGTTCAGTCAGCTGTGTCTAAAATCTGGACCAAATGCAAACAACATGGGAAGGTTGCTAAAGGCAAACATACTGGTAGACCAAGGAAGACATGAAAGTGTCAAGACTAGTGTTGAGCGATACCTTCCGATATTTGAAAGTATCGGTATCGGATTGGATCGGCCGATATCCAAAAAATATCAGATATCGCCGATACCGATACCCGATACCAATACAAGTCAATGGGACACAAATATCGGAAGCTATCCTGGATGGTTCCCAGGGTCTGAAGGAGAGGAAACTCTCCTTCAGGCCCTGGGATCCATATTCTTGTAAAAAATAAAGAATAAAAATAAAAAATATGGATATACTCACCCTCGGACGGCCCCTGGCTGTCACCGCTGCAAGCGTCTGCCTCCGTTCCTAAGAATGCAGAGTGAAGGACCTTCGATGACGTCACGTGAGCGGTCACGCGACCAATCACAAGACCGCAATGTCATTGCAGGTCCTACACTCACTGCATTCTTAGGAACGGAGGCTGCCGGTCGCACCGCTGAGGTCCAGGGTCCGTCGGAGGGGTGAGTATATCCATATTTTTTATTTTTATTCTTTATTTTTTACATGAATATGGATCCCGATTCCGATTTCCGATAAAGCAAAAATATTGGAACTCGGTATCGGAATTCCGATACAGCGAATATCGGCCGATACCCGATATTTGCAGTATCGGAATGCTCAACACTAGTCAAGACAGGAAACTTAAAACAATATGTCTCCAAAACAGGAAATGCACAACAAAACAAATGGTGAACAAATAGGAGGAAACTGAAGTCCACATTGATGACTGAACTGTAAGAAACCGCCTAAAGGGATTGAGATTTACTAACAAAAAAGCTAAACGAAAGCCATCATTAACACCTAAACAGAAAAAAACATGGTTACAATGGGCTAAGGAAAAGAAATCGTGGACTGTGGATGATTGGATGAAAGTCATATTCAGTGATGAATTGCAAATCTGCATTGGGCAAGGTGATGATGCTGGAACTTTTGTTTGGTTCCGTTCTAATGAGATTTATAAAGATGACTGCCTGAAGAGAACATGCAAATTTCCACAGTCAATGATGATTTGGGGCTGCATGTCAGGTAAAGGCACTGAGGAGATGGCTGTCATTACATCTTCAATAAATGCACAAGTTTATGTTGATATTTTGGACACTTTTCTTATCCCATCAATTGGAAGGATGTTTGGGGATGATGAAATCATTTTTCAAGATGATAATGCATCCTGCCATAGAACAAATACTGTGCAAACATTCCTTGAAAAAAGACACATAAGATCAATGTCATGGGCCTGCAAATAGTCCAAATCTCAATCCAATTGAAAATCTTTGGTGGAAGTTGGAGAAAATGGTCCATGACAAGGCTTCAACCTGCAAAGCTGATCTGGCAACATCAATCAGAGTAAGTTGGAGCCAGATTGATGTGATGGAGTGTTTTTGTTTGTTTTTCAGGATTCCATAATTTTTTCCCACATAATTGAGTGAGTCCATAATTTTTCCCCTCTAATTTTTCCCCTCTGCTTGTTCTAAAAAAGTAACAAATCCTGACTACAACATATTTTGTTCTTGATTTCTTTTAGTGCTTATTAAAGCCAGAAAGATGTCATTTGCAATGACTGTAGGTTTGTGCCAAGTCTGTGATCTGCTTTTTTTTTTTTTTTAAATAAATCAATAAACAACTGAATGAACATCCTCCAAGGACGGTGATTACACAATTTTTTTCCAGGGGTTGTAATACTAGAGAAGAGAGAGAGAGAGAGAGAGAGAGGATTCAAAAAGATATAAATAAACTGGAGCAGTGGGCAACAACTATCAGAATGGTTTTTAACAGGGAAAAATGCAAAGTACTACATCTGGGCAATAAAAATGAAAAAGCATATACAGAAATGGAGGAATAGGGCTAAGCAACAGCACATGTGAAAAAGGCTTGAGTATACCAATAGATCACAGACTGAACATGAGTCAACAGTGTGGTGCAGCAGCATAAAAGGCAAATACAATTCTTGGATGTATTAACAGAAGCATACAGTCTAGATCACATGAAGTCATTATTGCCCTCTACTCCTCTTTGGTCAGACCTCACCTGGAATACTGTGTCCAGCTTTGGGCACCACATTTTAAAAAAAGAAATCAACAAACTGTAGCAAGTTCAGAGAAGTGCGACCAGAATGGTGACTCGTCTGCAAACCATGTCCTATGAGGAATGCTTACAAGATTTGGGAATGTTTAGCTTGCAAAAAAGAAGACTGAGGGGAGACTTAACAGCTATCTACAAATATCTCAAGGGCTGTCACATTGTAGAAGGATCATCTTTATTCTCATTTGCACAAGGAAAGACTATAAGCAATGGGATGAAACTGGGAGAAGACACAGATTAGATATTAGAAAAAACTTTTTGACAGGGTGATCAATGAGTGGAACAGGCTGCCACGAGAGATGGTGAGTTCTCCTTCAATGGAAGTCTTCAAACAGAGGCTGGACAGACATCTGTCTGGGATTATTTAATGAATCCTGCTTTGAGCAGGGGGTTGGACCAGATGACCCAGAAGGTCCCGTCCAACTCTACCATTCTATGATTCTATGAAATGATGAAATCAGTTTTATTTTTTTGAGATAATGTTCCTGTAAAGAATCATGTCATTTACTTACATATTATGGAGCCAATTCAAGTGCATCAACTGGCACAATTATTAACCCTCTCATTGGCAGGTCGCTGTAGCAGTCCTTTCTTCACTACAAAACAGCCCCAAAATTGTCTTACATTAGTTCACATAATGAGTTTTTGATGCTGGGTACTTTTCTTGCTCCAAAAAAAAATCACAATTCCATCAAAATAATGGGATTTCTAGAACTCTCATGCTCACTGTACTTTTTTTTTTTTTTTTTAAATACAGAGTAAACTGACCTGTGGTGCCTGTTTGAAATCTGCAACATGTCAATTTAATCTCTCTTGTGGGTGTGCCTAATCTATGTGAATATTTTACCCATAGAATTACATTAGGTGGAGAAAATCTGCAGGAAAAAATGCATATTGCGCTGGAGGTGGCCAGGAATTAGGAAGTTGGCTGGC
Organism: Ranitomeya variabilis; assembly: GCF_051348905.1. Classification (NCBI taxonomy): domain Eukaryota; kingdom Metazoa; phylum Chordata; class Amphibia; order Anura; family Dendrobatidae; genus Ranitomeya; species Ranitomeya variabilis. The sequence continues at coordinate 128,099,892 of NC_135239.1, forward strand.
TGCGGCGTGCTGCACTCCTCATTAAGGACATGGGATTCGCCCTTTAAGTTGCTGTTCTGTTACATCAGACTTGAAAATCCTAATCTTGAAATCATGTAAAGCAATTATGGCCAAAACTAATATTGTAATAACTAGCTGTTTCCAGCCAGCTAACGCTCGGCATGCTCATTGCTATCTAATTAACGCTGCTAGTGATTAAAGTAAATAATGACAACATTCAATAGCGCTTACGCAGGTGGTAAATTAACTTAAAATGAAGTTAATAACAATAATAATAATAAAAAATCAGAATAATACTAATACATTTTATTCACAGTGTAAAATCAAAAGCAAACTAGATTCGTGTGGTAATGTGTGGGGACAAAGCCTCGTGTGGTAATGTGTGGGGACGCAGCCTCATGTGGTAATGTGTGAGGACGGAGCCTCGTGTGGTAATGTGTGGGGACGGAGCCTCGTGTGGTAATGTGTGGGGAAGGAGCCTCGTGTGGTAATGTGTGGGGACGGAGCCTTGTGTGGTAATGTGTGAGGACGGAGCCTCATGTGGTAGTGTGGGGGGCGGGATTATGTGTGGTGATGTGGGGGGGCGGGATTATGTGTGGTGAGGGGGCTGGATTATGTGTGGTGATGTGGTGGGGGTGGGATTATGTGTGGTAATGTGGTTGGGGGCGGGATTGTGTGGTAATGTGGTTGGGGCGGGATTATGTGTGGTGATGTGGTGGGGGGCGGGATTATGTGTGGTAATGTGTGGGGGCGGAGCTACTGTACAGGGGGTGGGATTAGCGAGTAATCCCGATGCTATATATATATATATATATATATATATATATATATATATATATATATATATATATATATATATATATATATATATATATATATATATATTCACATTTTCACATATATTTTCACATTTTCCTTTCTCTTTTTGTTTTCTTAAAGCATTCGCCTGAAAAGTCTCAATGCCAACACTGACATTTCTTCCCTGGCAAAGAAAGTGGTTGAAGAATGCAAGCTCATCCATGTTTCAAGATTAGCTGAAGTAGAACAGCTTCTTTATTATCTTCAGAACCGCAGGGATGGTTTAACTAGTAAAGGTGAGCATATAACCATTTTCTAATTTTATCAGTGAAACAGAAAACGTTTCTTCATTTGTAGTAGAGGACACAGGGCAGATTTGTCAAAATCCTGGATGATGGAAAATTCTTGGGGTTGTACGTCAGTCTCATCTAGTGTACAAGTAATAAAATACAGATATCCAGCTATGCTACAGATTTTTAAATCGCTCCAGGACCATTTTTTGCTGAATTGCGCGTTTTTACCAAACTAAACCTGATGCAAAATTTTATGTTGAATTTAAATGTTGACATGGATTTGCAGCTTATTCCAATGTGAAAAACTCCAGTGTGTGGGTGTGCTCTCATGGAATTTTCACATGCTACCATTGCGCTTTGTGCTGTGTCTAGTGATGAGCGAATATACTCGTTACTCGAGATTTCTCGAGCATGCTCGGGGGTCCTCCGAGTATTTTTAGTGCTCGGAGATTTAGTTTTTCTTGCTGCAGCTGAATGTTTTACATCTGTTAGCCAGCATAAGTAAATGTGGTGATGCCCTAGCAACCAGGCAACCCCCACATGTACTTATGCTGGCTAACAGATGTAAATCATTCAGCTGCGGCAAGAAAAACGAAATCTCCAAGCACTAAAAAATACTCGGAGGACCCCCGAGCATACTCGAGAAGTCTCAAGTAACGAGTATTTTCGCTCATCACTAGCTGTGACTTTTCTAAATTGCATTAAAAAAGCTGTCTTTTCCACTTGTTATCAAGCACCGTGTCCAGGGCTGCAAAGCAATGCAGATACTATATATGTGTGTTGTATTTTTTTTCAAACATTTGGTATGTTTATTGGATGTTTGTAGTTTCTTTCTCTAGATGCAGAATGCCCCAGATGTCTTTATTCTTGTGTTTTTTTTGGCCTTCCCTTTTAACACATTTTGGGGCTGTTTGTGAATAAGGTATACAGCTTGGATACCTGTTGATAGTTACAGATTGTAATCTCTCAGGATATATATTTTATACAGTGTGGAAAGATTCCTTTAAAACATAACTTTTAATAAATGCAATAAAATCACATATAAACCCCGGTCATACAAAACATAGAGATACCATAACCCATAGAAGGGCCTACTGAGTCTTTTATACAGAGTAATAGGACATAGCACATTCAAAGTGTTATAGTACATAAAAAAAGTGTAGATCTCACCCATTTGAGCAGTAAGGATGTCACACTGCAAGGGAATCCACCGGTAGAAGAAACACTTGGTCCAATCTATCCACCTTGTCATGCCCTCTGTATTTGCTTCCACCATAACAAGAGCAGTACTCCAGTATTGTTCTCTTTATGTATACCCCACAACAATCCTTCTTGATGCCTTTCTTTCTCAGTAAAGAAATGTCATCAGAGGAGTGTACTTGTTAAAGGGAACCTGTCATCAGGATTTTGCTAAGTAAAACTACAGACACTGTCAGGTTGGCGCTGTTACACTGACTAAAATGATACCTGGGTTGATGAAATCCGTCTTGTGGTTGTTATTTAATCTTTGTTTGCGGTTTTTAGTTAATGAGATTTTCATGCCCTGGGTCGGCTTGCTGGCGGCTTTTTGTTTAGTGCCCTGTTCTCATATTCATCCTTGTGGGCTTAAATGATAGGTCACTGAACCTTCAGTGACCTGTCTCCTATTCTAAATACTACGCTTGCAAAGTTTATATTGTGGTCTTTAAAAAAACAAGCAAACTGATTTCTTCAATCCAGGTATCTTTTTAATCCGTGTAAGGGTATGTTCCCATGGTCAGTAAACGCTGCGGGTTGGATGCTGCTTACATCCAGATGTTACAGCATAGTAGATGGGATTTCAAGAAATTCCATCTCCACTATGCGGGCACGGACGCCCGCAGCATCCCTGTGGAGACGGACATGTGGCGCGTCTTTCGAGACCGCAGCATGTCAATTTATCTTGCGGAGACACTCAGTCTCCGCAAGATAAATTTCCCATCCAATGAATAGGATGCAGTGATTCCGCAATGTTCAATGAACACATGCGGAATCACCTGCGTTCAATAGACAGCAGCACTATGGACGGAACGGACATGTGCTGCATCCAAAGCGCTGCCATACCCTAACAGTGTCAACCTGACAATGCATGTAGTTTACTTTGCAAAATCCTGATGACAGGTTCACTTTAAGGGGGAAAAAACACATATAATGTGGTCCAAATTGCTCAAAAGTCCATAAAGCAAAAAGTGCCTCAGTGTCAATAAAGTGCCTAGTGTTCAAAGGAAAAACATAACCCATAATGGTTGGTATTTTTAATGGAGGAACAAAGTGCTGTCACCTCCCTGTAGAAAATGTGGAGATATATGTGTATAGGAAACTGCGCTTTGTGTGTGCAATCCCAGCCAGAATTTTTGAAACAAACACAAATTTTAGTTTTCACAATGTTTGCTGCTTTAATGTTTTTTAGAGTGGTAATTTTACATTTACTCTAAATTGCTATAAAGAGTGATTAGATGAATTATAAAACATTAGAAAGCCTTTCCGTACCTTAGAGGGAACACCTGTTTGACTCTTAGCCTTAAGCACATACTTGATTTTATGTTCACATGCGGCAGCCTTACTGTGACTGAAAGGTGGCTGAAAATCACAGTGACCCAGTGCTGCTGTGTTCTTTTGACAGTTTCACACGCAATGTTTTAATTTTTAATGGAAATAGCTGGTTCACCTACAAAACAATTTGTTAGTGTAAGGAGCCATTACATGGATATAGCGGCTCGGCCTGAATCTAGGAACTAATTCCTGACATGGAAAATAAAGCGCCGGAAAACTCTTCCAGTAGCTATTATATTTCCATACAATAGTTATTAAAGGTTGTATTTTGTTAAAAACAGTTAAACTCAGCATCTAATACAAGGGCAATTGGTGCTTTCACTAACGTCATGTACATGGGAGGGCTACCGTATAGCACTACATCTCAGAATGTGTACTGGGCAGTGGGACCTCCAGCCCTGGGGAACTTGTACAAGTCATTGTGGGAAATGGAATTTGGAGCTCAGTAATGGGATGCCCACCATGTCTACATACTGGAGGGACAAAGAATGTAATGGCAGTTAGAATGGGAGGATGAATAAGTGTATGTGTGAGTTTATTGTTGTTATTGCATGAGCATCTTGAATGAATGTATGTGCTTGTATTGCATCTTTTGAGTAGGCGATAACCCCTGTAGACGATAACCCCTGTAGACAATTCCATGTTGGCAGACTTGCAGAATTGTATCTCATTCGATTTTGCTATAGTTTGGCATTTGGTGCTCTGTAGTTCTGTACCTTCAGTGTAAGGGAATATTGTGATTACCGTAGTTTGCAGTAAGAAGTAAAAGTCTTTTAGAAGCTGTTGGTTAGGATCATATTTAAAAGCAATTTGATGGCACTTTTGCACAGTGTTCTTTACTGTAACTTGAAAGGTAGATATGAAATATTTAATGTGAAGAGAATCAGGAGATTTTCTAAAATAAGTTTTGTATTCTAATCTTCTTGGACTCTTAGTTGAAACCAGATGGAAACCAATTGTGATACAAATATCTGGTCTTCTGTCTTGTGTTCTGGGCACAATTTACTTCATTTCTGTCCTGCATGTACATTCCCATCTCTGTGCTCCCTAAGGCTACTTTCACAGTTGCGTCGGTACGGGTCCGTCGCTAAGCGTTGACGCGCCGTACCGACGCACGTTGTGAAATTTGTGCACAACGTGGTCAGCGGATGCAGTTTTTCAACGCATCCGCTGCCCATTCTAAAGTCCAGGGTGGAGGGGGCGGTGTTCCGGCCGCGCATGCACGGTCGGAAATGGCGGATCCGACGTACGAAAAAAATGTTTCCTTGAACTTGACGGGCCGCCAAAACACGGCGGATCCAGTGCACGACGGACGTGACGTATGTCCATACGTCTCGATCCGTCGGCAATACAAGTCAATGGGCAAAAAACACATCCTGCGAGCACATTTGCAGGATCCGTTTTTTGCCCAAAATGACGGATTGCGACGTACGTCACACGATGCAAGTGTGAAAGAGGCCTTACAGCTAAGTTCTGTAGTATTTCTCTTGAGCAATTCTTCAGCCAGAGGTTCTTATGTCTTACAACTTTGCGCCAGCTTAATATGACCCAGTGTTTCATTTCCTGTTCAATATCATTCAGTCTGGAAAGTGATGATGCTTAACCCCTTCAAGACCTTGCCCTTTTCCGTTTTTGCATTCTCGTTTTTCGCTCCCCTCCTTCCCAGAGCCATAACTTTTTTATTTTTCCGTCAATATGGCCATGTGAGGGCTTTTTTTGCGGGACAAGTTGCACTATTGAACAACATTGGTTTTAGCATGTCGTGTACTAGAAAACGGGAAAAATATTCCAAGTGCGGTGAAATTGCAAAAAAAGTGCAATCCCACAGGTTTTTTGTTTGGCTTTTTTGCTAGGTTCAGTAAATGCTAAAACTGACCTGCTATTATGATTCTCCAAGTCATTACGAGTTCATAGACACCAACATGTCTAGGTTACATTTTACCTAAGTGGTAAAAAAAAAATTCGAAACTTTGCTAAAGAAAAAAAAAAAAAGCGCAATTTTCCGATACCTGTAGCGTCTCCATTTTTCATGATCTCGGGTTGGGTGGGGGCTTATTTTTTGCGTGCCGAGCTGACGTTTTTAATGATACCATTTTGGTGCAGGTACGTTCTTTTGATCGCCCTTTATTGCATTTTAATGCAATGTCGCGGCAACCAAAAAACTGTAATTCTGGCGTTTTGAATTTTTTCTCGCTACCCTGTTTAGCAATCAGGTTAATGCTTTTTTTTATTGATAGATTGGGCGATTCTGAAAGCGGCGATACCAAATATGTGTAGGTTTGATTTTTTTTTTTTTATTGTTTTATTTTGAATGGGGCGAAAGGGGGGTGATTTAAACTTTTTATATTTTTTTATTTTTTTCATATTTTTTTAAACTTTTTTTTTTACTTTTGCCATGCTTCAATAGCCTCCGTGGGAGGCTTGAAGCTGGCATAGCCTGATCGGCTCTGCTACATAGCAGCGATCATCAGATCGCTCCTATGTAACTGAATTGCAGGCTTGGTATGAGCGCCGTCCACAGGGTGGCGCTCACAGCAAGCCGGCATCAGTAACCATAGAGGTCTCAAGGAGACCTCTGGTTACTATGCCGACGCATTGCTGACCCCTGATCATGTGACGGGGGTCGGCGATGCGAGCATTTATGGAAGTGCCGGTTTAATGCCGCTGTCAGCATTTGATAGCAGCATTTAACTAGTTAATAGCGGCGGGTGAATCGCGATTCCACCCGCCGCTATTGCGGGCACATGCCAGCTGTTCAAAACAGCTGACATGTCCCCGCTTTGATGCCGGCTCACCGCCGGAGCCCACATCAAAACAGGAGATCCGACCTCCGCAGTAATAGTACGGTGGAGGTCGGTAAGGGGTTAAACTTTTCTTTACAGTGATGTTTTCAAGGGAAAAATACCTCTCAATGACGCATTGACATCCCGAATATAGAAACAGTCAAAAGTTTGCTAATAAACTATTAATGTTTAAAACCAGTCATATCCTGTCAGATATGTTCTGCAATTGTATTTTTTTTTTAGTGTGTTTTTAATTCACAGGCCTGTTTTTTGGTACTAGCACAATATTTATTAAATGGGTAAAATTGCAAAGGGGTTGGAAAAACAGACAACTTTGCAGCCTATACTTCATTAAACGTCTCCCTTCTCAAGAACAAAGGGATTTTTAATTACCGTATAAGGCGAGATTTTCAGCCCATTTTTAGTCTGAAAGTGCCCCTCTCGTCCCAGGGAGTCGGCGGGGGAGGGCGGCGGCTGTCACATACTCACCTGCTCCTGGCGCTCTCCCTGCATCTGGTCTCCGGGCGCCGGCAGCTCTTCCTGTGTTCAGCAGTCACGTGGTACTGCTCATTAAAGTAATGAATATGGATGCATATTCATTACTTTAATGAGCGGTACAATGTGACCACTGAACATAGGTTAGAAGCTGCCAACTCCCGGAGACTATCTGACAGTGAGAAGCTGCCAGGGACCGCGTCGGGAGCAGGTGAGTATAACGGGGGAAGGTGAGCATTGCGCAATATTCACCTGTCCCCGTTCCACCCCCGGGTGCCTCTCCGTCTTCCGCTTCCTCTGGCTGTGACTGTTCAGGTCAGAGGGCGCGATGACGTGTTTAGTGTGCGCCCTCTGCCTGAACAGTCAAAGAGCCGGAAGACAGAGCGGCGCGCAGCAGTGGAACGAGGACAGGTGTTGTGATTTTGCTTTTTGCTCCCTCTAGTGGTCATTAGTGATTTGACTCTGGAGCGTCTGTCTTTTCCTATTTCCTCACCTGGGCCGTTAGTTCAGGGGCGTTGCTATTTAAGCTCCGTGGACCTTCAGTTCAATGCCTGGCATCGTTGAAATCAGAGCTAATCTGTTGTGCTCTTGTCCTTTGATCCTGGTTCCTGTATTTCAAGCTAAGTCTGCTTCCTTGCTTTTTGCTTTGGTTTTGTTTTGTATTTTTGTCCAGCTTGTTCCAATCTGTATCCTGACCTTTGCTGGAAGCTCTAGGGGGCTGGTGTTCTCCCCCCGGACCGTTAGACGGTTCGGGGGTTCTTGAATCTCCAGCGTGGATTTTTATAGGGTTTTTGTTGACCAGATAAGTTATCTTGCTTTATTCTGCTATTAGTAAGCTGGCCTCTCTTTGCTGAACCTGGTTCATTTCTGTGTTTGTCATTTCCTCTTACCTCACCGTTATTATTTGTGGGGGGCTTGTATCTTGCTTTGGGGTCCCTTTCTCTGGAGGCAAGAGAGGTCTTTGTTTTCTTCTCCTAGGGGTAGTTAGATTCTCCGGCTGGCGCGAGTCATCTAGCGATCACCGTAGGCATGATCCCCGGCTACTTCTAGTGTTGGCGTTAGGAGTAGCTATTTGGTCAACCCAGTTACTACAGTCCTATGAGCTGGATTTTTGTATCTCGCAGACTTACACGTTCCTCTGAGACCCTGTCCATTGGGGTCATAACAGTATGCCAGGCCAGTATTAAATGTTTAATGCATTGCAGAAGTGGGATTATAAGAAATAAAATTTTGAGTTTTTTTTTCCTCTCTCATTTTTTTTTTTTTTTTTTTTTCTTTTCCCCTTTACCTCAGAGTGGCTTAAGCTTGCTGCAGACATGAATGTCCAGACCTTGATTACAAGTGTGGACCAGCTTGCCGCTCGTGTGCAGGGTATACAAGATTATGTTACCAGAAATCCTAGGTCTGAACCCAAGATTCCGATTCCTGAACTGTTTTCAGGAGACCGATTTAAGTTTAGGAATTTCAGGAATAATTGTAAATTGTTTTTGTCCCTGAAACCTTGCTCGTCTGGAGACTCTGCTCAACAAGTAAAAATTGTTATTTCATTCTTACGGGGTGACCCTCAAGATTGGGCTTTTTCGTTGGCGCCAGGAGATCCGGCATTGGCCGATATTGATGCGTTTTTTCTGGCGCTCGGTTTACTTTATGAGGACCCCAATCTTGAGATTCAGGCAGAGAAAGCCTTGCTGGCTATGTCTCAGGGCCAGGACGAGGCTGAGGTGTATTGCCAAAAATTTCGGAAATGGTCCGTGCTGACACATTGGAACGAGTGTGCACTGGCCGCTAATTTTAGAAATGACCTTTCTGAGGCCATTAAGAATGTTATGGTGGGTTTTCCCATTCCCACAGGTCTGAATGATACCATGTCCCTGGCTATTCAAATTGACCGGCGGTTACGGGAGCGCAAAACCGCAAATTCCCTCATGTTGTTGTCTGAACAGACACCTGATGTGATGCAATGTGATAGAAAAACCGCAAATTCCCTCATGGTGTTGTCTGAACGGACACCTGATTTGATGCAATGTGATAGAATCCTGACTAGAAATGAGAGGAAAATTCATAGACGCCGGAATGGCTTGTGCTACTACTGTGGTGATTCTACACATGTTATCTCAGCATGCTCTAAACGTATATCTAAGGTTGTTAGTCCTGTCACCGTTGGTAATTTGCATCCTAAGTTTATTCTGTCTGTAACTTTGATTTGCTAATTGTCATCTTATCCTGTCATGGCGTTTGTAGATTCAGGTGCTGCCCTGAGTCTTATGGATCTCTCATTTGCTAAGCGCTGTGGTTTTATTCTTGAACCATTAGAAAATCCTATCCCTCTTAGGGGTATTGATGCTACGCCATTGGCAGAAAATAAGCCGCAGTATTGGACACAGGTTACCATGTGCATGACTCCTGAACACCGCGAGGTGATACGTTTTCTCGTTCTACATAAAATGCATGATTTGGTTGTTTTGGGGCTGCCATGGTTACAGACCCATAATCCAGTCCTTGACTGGAAGGCTATGTCAGTGTCTAGTTGGGGCTGTCTTGGTATTCATGAGGATTCCTTGCCTGTGTCTATTGCTTCTTCTACGCCTTCGGAAGTTCCGGAGTATTTGTCTGATTATCAGGATGTCTTTAGCGAGTCCAGGTCCAGTGCATTGCCTCCTCATAGGGAATGTGACTGTGCAATAGATTTGATTCCAGGCAGTAAATTTCCTAAGGGAAGACTGTTTAATCTGTCGATACCTGAACATACCGCTATGCGTTCATATATCAAGGAGTCTCTGGAGAAAGGACACATCCGTCTGTCTTCTTCCCCTCTTGGTGCGGGATTCTTTTTTGTGGCTAAAAAGGACGGATCTTTGAGGCCTTGTATTGACTATCGGCTTTTAAATAAGATCACTGTCAAATTTCAGTATCCTTTGCCGCTGTTGTCTGACTTGTTTGCCCGGATTAAGGGTGCCAAGTGGTTTACCAAGATAGACCTTCGTGGTGCGTACAACCTTGTGCGCATTAAGCAAGGGGATGAATGGAAAACCGCATTCAATACGCCCGAAGGTCATTTTGAGTACTTGGTGATGCCTTTTGGGCTCTCTAATGCCCCTTCAGTTTTTCAGTCCTTTATGCATGACATTTTCCGGAACTATCTGGATAAATTTTTGATCGTTTATCTGGATGATATTCTGTTTTTTTCTGATAATTGGGACTCGCATGTGGAGCAGGTCAGGATGGTCTTTAAAATTTTGCGTGAAAATTCTTTGTTTGTCAAGGGCTCAAAGTGTCTTTTTGGTGTACAGAAGGTTCCCTTTTTGGGGTTCATTTTTTCCCCTTCTGCTGTGGAGATGGACCCAGTCAAGGTCCGAGCTATTCTTGATTGGACTCAGCCCTCGTCAGTTAAGAGTCTTCAAAAGTTCTTGGGTTTCGCTAACTTCTACCGTCGTTTTATCGCTAACTTTTCTAGCATTGTGAAACCTTTGACGGATATGACCAAGAAGGGCTCCGATGTGGTTAATTGGGCTCCTGCTGCCGTGGAGGCTTTCCAGGAGTTGAAACGTCGGTTTACTTCGGCGCCTGTTTTGTGCCAGCCTGATGTCTCGCTTCCCTTTCAAGTTGAGGTGGATGCTTCAGAGATTGGAGCAGGGGCCGTTTTGTCGCAGAGAGGCCCTGGTTGCTCTGTTATGAGACCTTGCACCTTTTTCTCTAGGAAGTTTTCGCCTGCGGAGCGAAATTATGATGTGGGCAATCGGGAGTTGTTGGCCATGAAATGGGCATTTGAGGAGTGGCGTCATTGGCTCGAGGGTGCTAAGCATCGTGTGGTGGTCTTGACTGATCACAAAAATCTGATGTATCTCGAGTCTGCTAAACGCCTGAATCCCAGACAGGCCCGCTGGTCATTGTTTTTCTCCCGTTTTGACTTTGTTGTCTCGTATTTACCAGGTTCAAAGAATGTGAAGGCCGATGCTCTTTCCAGGAGCTTTGTGCCTGATGCTCCTGGAGTCGCTGAACCTGTTGGTATTCTTAAGGATGGTATTATCTTGTCAGCTATTTCTCCAGATCTGCGACGTGTGTTGCAGAGATTTCAGACTGATAGGCCTGATTCTTGTCCACCTGACAGACTGTTTGTGCCTGATAAGTGGACCAGCAGAGTCATTTCCGAGGTTCATTCCTCGGTGTTGGCAGGTCACCCAGGAATTTTTGGCACCAGAGATCTGGTGGCCAGATCCTTTTGGTGGCCTTCCTTGTCTAGGGATGTGCGGTCATTTGTACAGTCCTGTGGGACTTGTGCTCGAGCTAAACCTTGCTGTTCTCGTGCCAGCGGGTTGCTCTTGCCCTTGCCTGTCCCTAAGAGACCTTGGACACATATCTCCATGGATTTCATTTCTGATCTTCCGGTGTCTCAAGGCATGTCTGTTATCTGGGTTATATGTGATCGCTTCTCCAAGATGGTCCATTTGGTTCCTTTGCCTAAGCTGCCTTCCTCTTCCGATCTGGTTCCTGTGTTTTTCCAGAACGTGGTTTGTTTGCACGGCATACCTGAGAATATTGTGTCAGACAGAGGTTCCCAGTTCGTTTCCAGATTCTGGCGATCCTTTTGTGGTAGGATGGGCATTGACTTGTCGTTTTCGTCTGCTTTCCATCCTCAGACTAATGGACAGACGGAGCGAACTAATCAGACTTTGGAGGCTTATTTGAGGTGTTTTGTCTCTGCTGATCAGGACGATTGGGTGACCTTCTTGCCGTTAGCTGAGTTTGCCCTTAATAATCGGGCTAGTTCTGCCACCTTGGTTTCACCGTTTTTCTGCAACTCTGGTTTCCACCCTCGTTTTTCTTCGGGTCATGTGGAACCTTCTGACTGCCCTGGGGTGGATTCTGTGGTGGATAGGTTGCAGCGGATCTGGAATCTTGTGGTGGACAACTTGAAGTTGTCACAGGAAAGGGCTCAGCGCTTTGCCAACCGCCGCCGCGGTGTGGGTCCCCGACTACTTGTTGGGGATTTGGTGTGGCTTTCTTCCCGCTTTGTTCCTATGAAGGTTTCCTCTCCCAAATTTAAACCTCGTTTTATTGGTCCTTACAGGATATTGGAAATTCTTAATCCTGTATCCTTTCGCCTGGATCTTCCTGTGTCGTTTGCTATCCACAACGTGTTTCATAGGTCCTTGTTGCGGCGGTACGTTGTGCCTGTGGTTCCTTCTGCTGAGCCTCCTGCTCCGGTGTTGGTTGAGGGCGAGTTGGAGTACGTGGTGGAGAAGATCTTGGATTCTCGTCTCTCCAGGCGGAGGCTTCAGTACCTGGTCAAGTGGAAGGGCTATGGTCAGGAAGATAATTCCTGGGTGGTCGCCTCTGATGTTCATGCGGCCGATTTAGTTTGTGCCTTTCACGCCGCTCATCCTGATCGCCCTGGTGGTCGTGGTGAGGGTTCTGTGACCCCTCACTAAGGGGGGGGTACTGTTGTGATTTTGCTTTTTGCTCCCTCTAGTGGTCATTAGTGATTTGACTCTGGAGCGTCTGTCTTTTCCTATTTCCTCACCTGGTCCGTTAGTTCAGGGGCGTTGCTATTTAAGCTCCGTGGACCTTCAGTTCAATGCCTGGCATCGTTGAAATCAGAGCTAATCTGTTGTGCTCTTGTCCTTTGATCCTGGTTCCTGTATTTCAAGCTAAGTCTGCTTCCTTGCTTTTTGCTTTGGTTTTGTTTTGTATTTTTGTCCAGCTTGTTCCAATCTGTATCCTGACCTTTGCTGGAAGCTCTAGGGGGCTGGTGTTCTCCCCCCGGACCGTTAGACGGTTCGGGGGTTCTTGAATCTCCAGCGTGGATTTTTATAGGGTTTTTGTTGACCAGATAAGTTATCTTGCTTTATTCTGCTATTAGTAAGCTGGCCTCTCTTTGCTGAACCTGGTTCATTTCTGTGTTTGTCATTTCCTCTTACCTCACCGTTATTATTTGTGGGGGGCTTGTATCTTGCTTTGGGGTCCCTTTCTCTGGAGGCAAGAGAGGTCTTTGTTTTCTTCTCCTAGGGGTAGTTAGATTCTCCGGCTGGCGCGAGTCATCTAGCGATCACCGTAGGCATGATCCCCGGCTACTTCTAGTGTTGGCGTTAGGAGTAGCTATTTGGTCAACCCAGTTACCACAGTCCTATGAGCTGGATTTTTGTATCTCACAGACTTACACGTTCCTCTGAGACCCTGTCCACTGGGGTCATAACAACAGGTGAATATCGCAAGTGCCGGGGGCCTGACCAACGAGAGGTGCGTGTGTGATTTTTTTTTTTTAATTATTTTAATAGCAACAGCATATGGGGCATAATCTGTGGAGCATCTTATGGGGCCATCGACCTTTATGCCCCATTGTATGGGGCATAATCTATGGAGCATCTTGTGAGGCCATCAACCTTTATACATCATTGTATGGGGCAAAATCTATGGAGCATCTTATGGGGCCATCAACCTTTATGCCGCATTGTATGGGGCATAATCTATTGAGCATCTTATGGAGCCATCAACCTTTATACAGCATTGTATGGGGCAAAATCTATGGAGCATCTTATGGGGCCATCAACCTTTATGCCGCATTGTATGGGGCATAATCTATGGAGCATCTTATGGGGCCATCAACGTTTATACAGCATTGTATGGGGCATAATCTATGGAGCATCTTATGAGGCCATCAACCTTTATACAGCATTGTATGGGGCATAATCTATGGAGCATCTTATGGGGCCATCGACCTTTATGCCGCATTGTATGGGGCAAATGTTTCTATGGAGCATCTTATGGGGCCATAATCAACCTTTTATAAGGCATTGCATGGGGCAAATGTTTCTATGGAGCATCTTATGGGGCCATTATTAACCTTTGTGCAGCATTATATGGGGCATATTTTTTTGTATGGAGCATCTTAAGGAGGCCCATCATGAACTGTGTATGGAGCATTATATGGGGCTCCTGATTAAATATGGATATTCAAAACATTTAACCTACTGATGTCTCAATTAATTTTACTTTTATTGGTATCTATTTTTATTTTTGAAATTTACCAGTAGCTGCTGCATTTCCCACCCTAGGCTTATACTCGAGTCATTAAGTTTTCCCAGTTTTTTGTGGCTAAATTAGGGTTCTCGACTTATAGTCGGGTTGGCTTATACTCGAGAATATATGGTATGTAGTGTACAGCTCATTGTCAAGTTTGCCAGCTACCTCCAAAGTAGCTGTTCTGCTAGACAAGGAGCACACACTATAGGAAGCACTGCTCTTAATCCTTCACTATTTTTTACTTAAATTTATGTCATAGGTCGTGTCGATGCGGACTCCAGCGCAGAGCCTGCATCTTTTCCTGCACTTGATGGCTGATTTAATCAGCCGTCAAGTGCCTCTAACAGCCACGGGTGGATCTGAGATACACTCGCAGCTATAAACCAGTTAATGTCTCAAGTCCTGTTCATCGATGACTCTGTCACGTGATCACGGGGAGTTGATGAATTGTCATGACAGCTGGAGGTCTGCAGAAGACCCCCTATTTCTGTCATCATGATGCTTCTGTGAATGCTGGCCCATGAATTTCATTATAAAGAGCAGTGCGTAAGCCTTGCTATGTGTAGCACAGGTAATCTGATGATCGCAGCTTCAAGTCTCCTATTGGGATAATTAAGTACAGTAAAAAAAAAACACAAGCTCAAATCACACCCTTGTTGCTCTATTAAAAATAAAACAATTAAGAAAAAATAAAAGATGCACATATTTGGTATCGCTGCATTCAGAAATGTCCGATCTATCAAAATATAAAGTACATTAATCTGATTAGTAAACGGTGTAATGAGAAAAGAAATCAAAACTTTATTTTTTGGTCTCCACAACACTTCAATAAAATGCAATAAGAGGCGATCAAAACTTTGTATCTACCCCAAAAATTGTCAATAAAAACGTCAGCTCAGGGTGCAAAAAATAAGTTCTCACCCAGCATGGCGACCAACGCAAAAAAAATTATTTATACAAATTACTGAATTTTTTTTCACCTCCTAAATGAAAGAGAACCTATACATTTTGGTATCTGTGGACTCATACTGACATGGGGAATCATATTGCCAGGACAGTTTTATGATATAGTGAACGTGATGCAGTCATTGGTGTCATTGAAAGGTACAGCTCGTCCAGCAACAATAAAGCCCTCATATGGCTATATTTATGGGAAAATTAAAAAAGTTATGGCTCTAGGAAGAAGGGGAGTAAAAAAAAACAAAAATGGAAAACTGCCCAAGGATGAAGGGGTTAAACTAGATCGCTGGATTTGGCCAATTTGTGTCACTGTGTTCCTCTCAAGCTGCCTCTTCTTGCAGCATCAGAACACACACAGCTTGGGTCTGAGGCTCCGCTATGCAGGCGGCCCAAACTGTCAATTGTCAAGCACACACTGTTCCTACTGTAAGCGGAGAGGCGGGATGCTGTGATGTGGTGTGCTATTGAAAATGCAACATGAGAAAAATCCGATAAAGAAAATCCAACAGCAGAATTTCACAATCCAAACCATTTATATATGCATATAGATAATTTAAAGACAAGTACATCAATACCATTACATGGCCAGCTCATTCCTCCTTCACTGAGAATTCAGCATTTTAGTTGATATGCAAATTAGTTTGACAATCTATTTGTAGATCTGAAGCCTCTGTCAATTGAGCTCTATTCCCCGCCCAGTGCCACCTCCTTTTCCTGCTTGACAAATGCTTTGCCCGAAGTCAGGCTGCCAGTCAAGCAGGATGAGGCCATACTGGGTGTGGAATAGAGCTGGAGTGACTGAGGCTTCAGATCTACAAATAGTTCTTGAAATTAAAATTAGATTTTGAGATGAACATTTGCAGATAGCAAACAAGCACCACAGGTCAGTTTATGCTGCATAAACTTAAATGAAAAAAAAGCATTTTTCCAGGTATACCACTCACTTTACTAGGAAGGTAAGTTTTTGCTCAGCAAAAATATGCAGCATCAATTTAATGGAACTAATGACCAAAGTAAAAGTAAAATGAAAAGTGTGAATATAAAAGATTAAATTAAATCACATACCTTTTCCCTCATGTAAAATAAACATAATTGATATTGGTGTACGTGGGTCATTCCACATCAAGTGGACCAGTTTTAAAAATCGTCCCCACTCGACCTTCTCCGATTTTGCTGAAAATTTATAAGGATGCACATGTATGTTTGAAAAGAGGTTCTGTAAATTTTTAGGGCCAGATCTCAAATACATTGGGCACTGTTGACCTTTCACTGGAGGTTCCACCAAGCCTGCGGCTTCAGCTAAGAGGATTTTGCAAACTTTGGCACATAGCCATTAGAGTCCTATACTGGCTATAATGCTGAAATTTGGCATACTAGCTCAACTTTTGCTGCTAAACACGAAAAAGTTATTACCGGTGTCACGATATTGTATGAAATATCATATAAGTTTAGTTTCTCCTTTTAGCCCAGGCTGTGGGCTAAAATACCCCCCCTTCCCTGTGTTTCTAACTGTCTGTGTAGAAGAGCTTGCCTTGTCAATGTATGGGGGGGAGTTTTATTGAAGAAAGGTATTTACGACCGCTAAACGTAGCTGCATAGACAGTTGTACCAGCTTAAGCTGGTAGAGAAGCTTCCAGAATCCATGAAAGTCCTTTGTTCTGTTTTTGTAAGATATTAGGCAAACCAATTAAGATAGGAACAGGAAAATGCATATTCTTAATCTCCATCGGTGGATCTATCAACCACGGTACGCACGGGCTTCTAACTCCATCTGGTAAAGAAGTAGGGATTTCTCTGTAATTATGCATCCCAAATAGGACATATTTGATCTCATTAGAATGCCAACGCTAATACGAGATGAATGCTGGGTTTGTTATGACTGACATGTTCTGTAGCGGAGTTATAAGCATTAGACCAATTGAGATGGAATGTCCTAAGACTGAAGAGATAGGAGGGACTGTAGAAGCCAGCCCTGGTGGTGATGTCATGGGCTGCGGGTTATAAGTTTCTGGCAGGCTTCCAGCAAGTTGTTGTTAGTTTTTTACCTGAAGAGCCCTGAGCAAGTCCTAATGCACTGGGACGTATGGGAACTCCACTAGCCTGGTTGCCTGCAATGCTCTGAACACATGTAAGTGTTATTTCTCAGTTATTCCCTGTTTTTTTTTTATAATTACCTTGTACATATTTGCAATTGTCTCGTTTGTAAAATCCTTGTAATATAACTTTTTATAAACACTGCCTAAAAATCATTTATGGAGTATATTATTTAATATACTAGATTAGTTCTCCCTGTTCTAAAACGTACCCTGTCTCCTGAAGGGTATTACGCTACTGTGTTGTTAGCTTCGGACCCGTTTAATCGAAGCTGTTGGCAGCTTACCGTGTGCAGGCCTTTGGGTGTTGTAGCGACTTCGGCGTTGATAATTATTGTTCCTGCCTGAGCGGGAGTAGTTTATCGCGTCGCTGCAGCGTGCCCAATAGCCAGTACATAGCAGGCAGCCTTTCTGGCGACTAATTACCCTAGGTGCAGTACCTAATCTGACCTGACAGTAAGGGGGCGCCAGAGAGCTGCAAGGTTTAAGTGGAACTGTAAGCGGGATATTCATAGATCCCTGCAGTTCATGGTATATTGAAGAGCAGTGGGATACCTGAAATAAGCCCCTGCTGTAAACTAAGAGGTCAATAGCCTTGTATGTGTTTTTTTATCACATTTCTAGCAGTGGAGGGATAACTAAGATAAGCCCCCTGCAAATGTGATAGCCGTCTGTTGGCCTAAAGTCACCCTGATCCGTGACGTAAGGGTGACGGTCACGGTGTGAATCGTGACAAATTGGTGGCAGCGGTCAGGAATCCTGACAAATTGGTGGCAAGGCGGTGGGATCTTAGAGCATTAGTGATTTGGTTTGAGCGATCATTCCTCTCACTAAAAACTTGCAAAGTTCTTGCGAGGACTCTGCGCAAATAAGTTTGGAGAACAAACTCAGTGTTTATTAGTCTTGAGACAATTGTGTGTACTGGTAATTATCCCCTCCCTTTCTCTTCGTTTTTCTATCCTATCTTTTATTTGGCAACCATGGTTGTGCTGGGAGAAACCTTTTATGAGCAGCAGACCAGAGACATCCTTATTGCCTTATGCAAGTCACAGCACATTGACTTTGCAGGCAAAAATAAAAGCCAACTGGTCGCAGTTCTGGTGCAATGGCAAGCTGCTCTAGACCACTCACAGAGCCCAGAGGCCGCAGAAGCCAGCACCAGCGAACATGGTGCTGCAGCAGAGGTCCAACCATTGAATGCTGGCCCTGTTAGCAATCCAGGCGAATTGGACCCCTACCTGCAGGCGGCCTTGAAAGAATTCCCCACTGACGACCATGAGGGACGTCGGCAGCTGATTCAGCAATACCGGCAGGAGGCCGAGGCCCGAGCCGAGCGAGAGGCCCAGCGAGCCGAGCGAGAGGCCCAAGCGGAGCGGGAGTACCAGCTGCAGATGTGTTATGATCCTGGTGGCAAGGATCGCAAACTGACCTGCTAAATAACATAAATCCTTAGGACAAGCTCTGGGGATGTGGGAGCTATACTGACCGCAACCCTGAAACTATCAATACACACTATATGCAGCCGTGGAGCGTTACCTAAAATCCTAGACGCCTCGTCACAGCCTGAGAAACTAGCTGCCCCTAGAGAGAAAGCAAAGCCTCACTTGCCTCAGAGAAATCACCCCAGAGTTTTAGACAGCCCCCCACAAATAATAACGGTGAGTTAAGGGGAAAACACAAACGTAGAAATGAAAACAGGTTTTTAGCAAATGAGGCCCGCTAACACTAAATAGACAGAAGACAGCAAGGGATCTGTGCGGTCAGTATAAAATGCTATCAAAAATAATCCACGCAGAGATTGCAAGAACCCCCACACCGACTCACGATGTGAGGGGCGCAACTCTGCACCCCAGAACTTCCAGCAAGCGAGGATATTACATATAAGCAAGCTGGACAAAACTCATCATATACAGAGAAACATTTTCAAGGAAATAATGAGCAAACATGAACTAGAAAGACTTAGCTTCTCAAGAAGAGACAGGTCACAAGGAAAGTCCAGAGAGATCAGAACCAGTACTGAATACAACGACAGCAGGCAAAAAGTGAAGGTCCAGGTGGAGTTAAATAGAGGCCAGACTAGCAGAAAACGAGGCAGCTGGATTCCAGCTACAGACCCGCAGTAAGCACTAAAGGCCTCCAGAGGGAGCCCAAGAACAGAACTCACACAATACCACTCATGACCACAGGAGGGAGCCCGAGAACGGAATTCACAACAGTACCCCCCCCTTGAGGAGGGGTCACCGAACCCTCACCAGAGCCCCCAGGCCGATCCGGACGAGCCAGATGAAAGGCACGAACCAAATTAGCCGCATGGACATCAGAGGTGACAACCCAGGAATTATCCTCCTGACCATAGCCCTTCCACTTAACCAAGTGGAAATACGAGAAATACGAGAATCCAAGATCTTCTCCACCACATACTCCAATTCTCCCTCAACCAACACCGGAGCAGGAGGATCAACAGAAGGAACCACAGGCACCACATACCTCCGCAATAATGACCTATGGAACACATTATGAATGGCAAACGATGCTGGGAGGTCCAAACGAAATGACACAGGGTTAAGGATTTCTAAAATCTTATAAGGACCGATGAAACGAGGCTTGAACTTAGGAGAGGAAACCTTCATAGGAACGAAACGAGAAGACAGCCATACCAAATCCCCCACACAAAGGCGGGGACCCACACAGCGACGGCGGTTAGCAAAGCGCTGAGCCTTCTCTTGTGACAACGTCAAATTGTCCACTACGTGGTTCCAAATCTGTTGCAACCTATCCACCACAGAATCCACCCCAGGACAGTCCGAAGGCTCAACCTGACCTGAGGAAAAACGAGGATGAAAACCAGAATTGCAAAAAAAAGGTGAAACCAAAGTAGCAGAACTAGCCCGATTATTGAGGGCGAACTCAGCCAAAGGCAAAAAGGACACCCAATCATCCTGATCAGCCGAAACAAAACATCTCAGATAAGTCTCCAAGGTCTGATTAGTTCGTTCAGTTTGGCCATTCGTCTGAGGATGGAAGGCCGACGAAGACGACAAATCAATGCCCATCTTAGCACAAAAGGACCGCCAAAATCTGGACACAAACTGGGATCCTCTGTCAGACACAATGTTCTCCGGAATCCCATGCAAACGAACCACATTCTGAAAAAACAGCGGCACCAAATCGGAGGAGGAAGGCAGCTTAGGCAAGGGCACCAAATGGACCATTTTAGAAAAACGATCACAAACCACCCAGATGACAGACATCCTCTGAGAGACTGGAAGATCCGAAATAAAATCCATGGGAATATGCGTCCAAGGCCTCTTTGGGACAGGCAAAGGCAAAAGCAAACCACTGGCACGAGAACAGCAAGGCTTGGCCCGAGCACAAATCCCACAGGACTGCACAAAGGAACGCACATCCCGCGACAAGGACGGCCACCAAAAGGACCTAGCCACCAAATCCCTGGTACCAAAAATTCCAGGGTGACCCGCCAACACCGAAGAATGAACCTCGGAAATAACTCTACTGGTCCATCTATCCGGGACAAACAGTCTCTCCGGTGGACAACGGTCAGGTTTATTGGCCTGAAATTCCTGCAGCACCCGGCATCAGCCTTCACGTTCTTTGAACCCGGAAGGTATGAAACCACTAAATTGAAACGGGAGAAAAACAGCGACCATCGAGCCTGTCTAGGATTTAACCGTTTGGCAGACTCGAGATAAGTCAAATTCTTGTGATCCGTCAAGACCACCACACGATGTTTGGCTCCCTCAAGCCAATGTTGCCACTCCTCAAATGCTCACTTCATTGCCAACAACTCCCGATTACCAACATCATAATTCCGCTCGGCAGGCGAAAAGTTTCTTGAAAAGAAAGCACATGGCCTCATCATAGAGCCATCAGAGTTTTTCTGTGACAAGACAGCCCCTGCTCCTATCTCAGAGGCATCAACCTCGACCTGGAAAGGGAGAGATACATCCAGCTGACGCAAGACAGGAGCCGAAGAAAACCGACGTTTCAGCTCCTGAAAGGCCTCCACGGCCGCAGGAGACCAATTGGTCACATCAGAACCCTTCTTGGTCAAATCCGTCAAAGGCTTAACCACACTAGAGAAATTAGTGATGAAGCGACAGTAAAAATTAGCAAAGCCCAATAACTTCTGAAGACTCTTCACTGATGTAGGTTGAGTCCAGTCATAAATAGCCTGGACCTTAACTGGATCCATCTCAATGGTAGAAGGAGAAAAAATAAAGCCCAAAAAGGAAACCTTCTGGACTCCGAAGAGACGTTTAGAGCCCTTCACAATATTAGAGACAGGTCACAAGGAAAGTCCAGAGAGATCAGAACCAGTACTGAATACTACGACAGCAGGCAAAAAGTGAAGGTCCAGGTGGAGTTAAATAGAGGCCAGACTAGCAGAAAACGAGGCAGCTGGATTCCAGCTACAGACCCGCAGTAAGCACTAAAGGCCACCAGAGGGAGCCCAAGAACAAAACTCACACAATACCTCTCATGACCACAGGAGGGAGCCCGAGAACGGAATTCACAACACAGATGGCCCAACTGCAGATGCAGGGGTTGCCCCAGTCCAGCCGTGAGCCCAGCAGCGCTCAGACACCAAAGCCCCGGCCCGATCACTTCCCTGTTATGGAAAAGGATGGGAACTTGGACACTTTTTTGCGGGCCTTTGAGAAAGCCTGCAGGCAGTACCAGCTGCCTACTCAAGAATGGGCACGATACCTGACACCAGGGCTGAGAGGCAAAGCTCTGGAGGCATTTGCTGCCCTCCCTCAAGAACAAGATGGTGACTATGAGGCTATCAAGCAGGCTCTGATAGCCAAGTACCAGCTTACACCCGAGGTGTACCGTAGAAAGTTCTGGACCCTCCAACGTGGCCCACATGACAGTTACAGTGATGTGGTGCATGGACTGGGGACCCACTTTGACCAGTGGACCCAAGGACTGTCAGTGACCACCTTTGCACAGCTGCGAGACCTGATGATCAAAGACCAGTTCTTCCATCTTTGCCCAGCTGAGGTGCGACAGTTCGTGATGGACAGAGACCCCAAAGACGTGACGAAAGCAGCGCAGATTGTCGATGCCTATGAGGCCAACCGTAGATCGGAAGTGCGGAAGCCAGTCACCACCAGCTGGAGAGGGGGTAAGTGTTATGACCCCAATGGCGAGGGTCTCAGAGGTACGTGGAAGTCTGCAGAATACAAAAATCCAGCTCATAGGGCAGTGGTAACTGGGTTGACCATATATCTACTCCTAACGCCAACACTAGAAGTAGCCGGGGATCATTCCTACGTTGATTCTAGATGACACGCTCCAGCCGGAGAATCTAGCTACCCCTAGTAGAGGAAAACAAAAGACCTTTCTTGCCTCCAGAGAAGGGGACCCCAAAGCTGGATAGAAGCCCCCCACAAATAATAACGGTGAGGTAAGAGGAAATGACAAACACAGAAATGAACCAGGTTTAGCACAGAGAGGGCCGCTTACTGATAGCAGAATAAAGAAAGGTAACTTATATGGTCAACAAAAACCCTATCAAAATCCACACTGGAAATTCAAGAACCCCCGAACCGTCTAACGGTCCGGGGGGAGAACAACAGCCCCCTAGAGCTTCCAGCAAAGGTCAGGATACAGATTTGGAACAAGCTGGACAAAAATACAAAACCAAAACAAATAGCAAAAAGCAAAAGGCAGACTTAGCTGATATAACTGGAACCAGGATCAGTAGACAAGAGCACAGCAGACTAGCTCTGATAACTACGTTGCCAGGCATTGAACTGAAGGTCCAGGGAGGTTATATAGCAACACCCCTAACTAACGACCCAGGTGCGGATAAAAGGAATGACAGAAAAAACCAGAGTCAAAAAACTAGTAACCACTAGAGGGAGCAAAAAGCAAATTCACAACAGTACCCCCCCCCTTAGTGAGGGGTCACCGAACCCTCACCACGACCACCAGGGCGATCAGGATGAGCGGCATGAAAGGCACGAACTAAATCGGCCGCATGAACATCAGAGGCGACCACCCAGGAATTATCCTCCTGACCATAGCCCTTCCACTTGACCAGGTACTGAAGCCTCCGCCTGGAGAGGCGAGAATCCAAGATCTTCTCCACCACGTACTCCAACTCGCCCTCAACCAACACCGGAGCAGGAGGCTCAGCAGAAGGAACTACAGGCACAATGTACCGCCGCAACAAGGACCTATGAAATACATTGTGAATAGCAAACGACACAGGAAGATGCAGACGAAAAGATACAGGATTAAGGATTTCCAATATCTTGTAAGGCCCAATAAAACGAGGTTTAAATTTGGGAGAGGAGACCTTCATAGGAACAAAGCGGGAAGAAAGCCATACCAAATCCCCAACGCGTAGTCGGGGACCCACACCGCGGCGGCGGTTGGCAAAGCGCTGAGCCCTCTCCTGTGACAACTTCAAGTTGTCCACCACATGATTCCAGATCCGCTGCAACCTATCCACCACAGAATCCACCCCAGGACAGTCAGAAGGCTCCACATGACCCGAAGAAAAGCGAGGATGGAAACCAGAATTACAGAAAAAAGGCGAAACCAAGGTGGCGGAACTAGCCCGATTATTAAGGGCAAACTCAGCCAACGGCAAGAATGTCACCCAATCGTCCTGATCAGCAGAGACAAAACACCTCAAATAAGCCTCCAAAGTCTGATTGGTTCGCTCCGTCTGTCCATTAGTCTGAGGATGGAAAGCAGACGAAAACGACAAATCAATGCCCATCCTACTACAAAAGGATCGCCAGAACCTGGAAACGAACTGGGATCCTCTGTCTGACACAATATTCTCAGGGATGCCGTGCAAACGAACCACGTTCTGGAAAAACACAGGAACCAGATCGGAAGAGGAAGGCAGCTTAGGCAAAGGAACCAAATGGACCATCTTTGAGAAGCGATCACATATCACCCAGATAACGGACATGCCCTGAGATAGCGGAAGATCAGAAATGAAATCCATGGAGATATGTGTCCAAGGTCTCTTCGGGACAGGCAAGGGCAAGAGCAAACCGCTGGCACGAGAACAGCAAGGCTTAGCTCGAGCACAAGTCCCACAGGACTGCACAAATGACCGCACATCCCTTGACAAGGAAGGCCACCAAAAGGACCTGGCCACCAGATCTCTGGTGCCAAAAATTCCCGGGTGACCTGCCAACACCGAGGAATGAACCTCGGAAATGACTCTGCTGGTCCACTTATCCGGGACAAACAGTCTGTCCGGTGGACAAGACTCAGGCCTATCAGCCTGAAATCTCTGCAACACACGTCGCAGATCCGGAGAAATAGCTGACAAGATAACTCCATCTTTAAGAATACCAACAGGATCAGCGACTCCAGGAGCATCAGGCACAAAGCTCCTAGAAAGAGCATCGGCCTTCACATTCTTTGAACCTGGTAAATACGAGACAACAAAATCAAAGCGGGAGAAAAACAATGACCAGCGGGCCTGTCTCGGATTAAGGCGTTTAGCAGACTCGAGATACATCAGATTTTTGTGATCAGTCAAGACCACCACACGATGCTTAGCACCCTCGAGCCAATGACGCCACTCCTCAAATGCCCATTTCATGGCCAACAACTCCCGATTGCCCACATCATAATTTCGCTCGGCAGGCGAAAACTTCCTAGAGAAAAAGGCACAAGGTTTCATAACAGAGCAACCAGGGCCTCTCTGCGACAAAACGGCCCCTGCTCCAATCTCTGAAGCATCCACCTCAACCTGAAAGGGAAGTGAGACATCGGGCTGGCACAAAACAGGCGCCGAAGTAAACCGGCGTTTCAACTCCTGGAAAGCCTCCACGGCAGCAGGAGCCCAGTTAGCTACATCGGAGCCCTTCTTGGTCATATCCGTCAAAGGTTTCACAATGCTAGAAAAATTAGCGATAAAACGACGGTAGAAGTTAGCGAAACCCAAGAACTTCTGAAGACTCTTAACTGACGAGGGCTGAGTCCAATCAAGAATAGCTCGGACCTTGACTGGGTCCATCTCCACAGCAGAAGGGGAAAAAATGAACCCCAAAAAGGGAACCTTCTGTACACCAAAGAGACACTTTGAGCCCTTGACAAACAAAGAATTTTCACGCAAAATTTTAAAGACCAACCTGACCTGCTCCACATGCAAATCCCAATTATCAGAAAAAACCAAAATATCATCCAGATAAACAATCAAAAATTTATCCAGATACTTCCGGAAAATGTCATGCATAAAGGACTGAAAAACTGAAGGCGCATTGGAGAGCCCAAAAGGCATCACCAAGTACTCAAAATGACCTTCGGGCGTATTGAATGCGGTTTTCCATTCATCACCTTGCTTAATGCGCACAAGGTTGTACGCACCACGAAGGTCTATCTTGGTGAACCACTTGGCACCTTTAATCCGGGCAAACAAGTCAGACAACAGCGGTAAAGGATACTGAAATTTGACAGTGATCTTATTTAAAAGCCGATAATCAATACAAGGTCTCAAAGATCCGTCCTTTTTTGCCACAAAAAAGAATCCCGCACCAAGAGGGGAAGAAGACGGACGAATATGTCCTTTCTCCAGAGACTCCTTGATATATGAACGCATAGCGGTATGTTCAGGTACCGACAGATTAAACAGTCTTCCCTTAGGAAATTTACTGCCTGGGATCAAATCTATAGCACAGTCACAGTCCCTATGAGGAGGCAGTGCACTGGACTCAGACTCACTGAAGACATCCTGATAATCAGACAAATACTCCGGAACTTCCGAAGGCGTAGAAGAAGCAATAGACACAGGCAGGGAATCCCCATGAATACCCCGACAGCCCCAACTTGAGACTGACATAGCCTTCCAGTCCAGGACTGGATTATGGGTCTGTAACCATGGCAGCCCTAAAACAACCAAATCATGCATTTTATGTAAAACCAGGAAACGTATCACCTCGCGGTGTTCAGGAGTCATGCACATGGTAACCTGTGTCCAATACTGCGGTTTATTTGCTGCCAATGGCGTAGCATCAATACCCCTAAGAGGAATAGGATTTTCTAATGGTTCAAGAGTAAAACCACAGTGCTTAGCAAATGACAGATCCATAAGACTCAGGGCAGCACCTGAATCTACAAACGCCATGACAGGATAAGACGACAGTGAGCAAATCAAAGTTACAGACAGAATAAATTTAGGTTGCAAATTACCAACGGTGACAGGACTAACAACCTTAGCTATACGTTTAGAGCATGCTGAGATAACATGTGTAGAATCACCACAGTAGTAGCACAAGCCATTCCGGCGTCTATGAATTTTCCGCTCATTTCTAGTCAGGATTCTATCACATTGCATTAAATCAGGTGTCTGTTCAGACAACACCATGAGGGAATTTGCGGTTTTTCTATCACATTGCACCGAATTAGGTGTCTGTTCAGACAACACCATGAGGGAATTTGCGATTTTGCGCTCCCGCAACCGCCGGTCAATTTGAATAGCCAGTGCCATAGTATCATTCAGACCTGTGGGAATGGGAAAACCCTCCATAACATTCTTAATGGCTTCAGAAAGGCCATTTCTAAAATTAGCGGCCAGTGCACACTCGTTCCAATGTGTCAGCACGGACCATTTCCGAAATTTTTGGCAATACACTTCAGCCTCGTCCTGCCCCTGAGACATAGCCAGCAAGGCCTTTTCTGCCTGAATCTCAAGATTGGGTTCCTCATAAAGTAAACCGAGCGCCAGAAAAAACGCATCAATATCAGCCAATGCCGGATCTCCTGGCGCCAGCGAAAAAGCCCAATCCTGAGGGTCGCCCCGTAAGAACGAAATAACAATTTTTACTTGCTGAGCAGAGTCTCCAGATGAACAGGGTCTCAGGGACAAAAACAATTTACAATTATTCATGAAATTCCTAAACTTAAACCTGTCTCCGGAAAACAGTTCAGGAATCGGTATTTTAGGTTCTGACCTAGGATTTCTGATAACATAGTCTTGTATGCCCTGCGCACGAGTAGCCAGCTGGTCCACACTTGTAATCAAGGTCTGGACATTCATGTCTGCAGCAAGCATAGCCACTCTGAGGTAAAGGGGAAGAAGAAAAAAAAAAAAAACTCAGAATCTTCTTTCTTATAATCCCTCTTCTGCAATGCATTAAACATTTAATACTGGCCTGGCAAACTGTTATGACCCCAATGGCGAGGGTCTCAGAGGTACGTGGAAGTCTGCAGAATACAAAAATCCAGCTCATAGGGCAGTGGTAACTGGGTTGACCATATATCTACTCCTAACGCCAACACTAGAAGTAGCCGGGGATCATTCCTACGTTGATTCTAGATGACACGCTCCAGCCGGAGAATCTAGCTACCCCTAGTAGAGGAAAACAAAAGACCTTTCTTGCCTCCAGAGAAGGGGACCCCAAAGCTGGATAGAAGCCCCCCACAAATAATAACGGTGAGGTAAGAGGAAATGACAAACACAGAAATGAACCAGGTTTAGCACAGAGAGGGCCGCTTACTGATAGCAGAATAAAGAAAGGTAACTTATATGGTCAACAAAAACCCTATCAAAATCCACACTGGAAATTCAAGAACCCCCGAACCGTCTAACGGTCCGGGGGGAGAACACCAGCCCCCTAGAGCTTCCAGCAAAGGTCAGGATACAGATTTGGAACAAGCTGGACAAAAATACAAAACCAAAACAAATAGCAAAAAGCAAAAGGCAGACTTAGCTGATATAACTGGAACCAGGATCAGTAGACAAGAGCACAGCAGACTAGCTCTGATAACTACGTTGCCAGGCATTGAACTGAAGGTCCAGGGAGCTTATATAGCAACACCCCTAACTAACGACCCAGGTGCGGATAAAAGGAATGACAGAAAAAACCAGAGTCAAAAAACTAGTAACCACTAGAGGGAGCAAAAAGCAAATTCACAACAGGTAAGCCTGCAACCAACACCAGTACCCCTGCCAGCCAACACAACAGAGGTCCTGTCCCCGTGGCCAATAGCACCAGACCTACCACCGACCCTCGCCTGTGTTACCACTGCAAGCGGCCTGGTCATATCAGTCACTACTGTCCAGACAAGCTGAAGAACCCCTGCTCCGAGGCCCCAGGGCCTAATGCAGCAGTTCTTTTGGTGGGTGGTGTGTCTGGGAGGGTGTGTGACAACGTACAGCACGTCACCATGGGAGGCCATGTTGCTACAGGCCTCAAGGACACCGGGGCTGAACGAACCCTCATCCAACCCGAACTGGTTGCCCCTGAAGAAATCATTCCGGGGAAAACCCTAACTGTCACTGGGATTGGGGGGCATCAGCTGTCCCTTGCCAATGGCCCGGGTTTATATTGATTGGGGTGCCGGGAGCGGGGTGAAGGAAGTGGAGATGTCTGATAATTTGCTCACTGATGTTATGTTGGGGACTGATTTAGGGAGGTTGGTTGCATACTACGTCCCTGACACCCCTCCCCAATCTGCTAATAAGGGTAACGTTAACCCTGATGATGATGATGATGATGGGAAATCGCATGTGTTACCTGACCATGCTTTATCTTGTAATGATGCATCTGATAACCATTTTTTCCCTAGGATTGATGGTGAAATGTTGTACCTGTGCCAACGGAACCTGATAATGATTTTTCTGTGAAAATTGAGGTGTCCCTAGGTACAGGAGTGCTCAGCCACGTCGCTCTGCGGAGTGAGACTGCTGAGGAACCCCTAGCAGGGGCAAGTGTCGGTGCTACAGGAAATGGGGAGATACATGGGAACCGTGAGGAAGGTGATGCCATGCAATTGACCAGTGCCACCGAGGAAGGTAACTGGCCCATAAGTAGCAATGCTCCTGAGGTAATGGGGGTGGATGGGGAGGTAGAACCCATAGCAGCGTCGGCTGATGGGTCTGTAGAAATCCCCAGGGAGACAGCCTACATAGCTGCTGTCACCCGCAGTCAGTGCCCGGAACGCAGATAACTGTCTGCCTCCCGGACCCTCCTCAGTCATCAGTGTGACTGAACCAGAGGTGGACCCAGAGCAGGTCCCAGAGGGCTCCCGTGGGGAAGGGACCCTGACATCGCTTCTGGCTTCCCCCTAGCCAGGAGTTTGACCGCTCTGCACACAGATGCGAGCCTAGAGAGTTTGAGACAACTCGCCGGCACGCTCTTCTCCGAGACTGATAAGGAGAGGGTGTTCTGAGAAAGAGTTAGATTGTACCGGGAGACAGTACCCGGAAAATCGCTAAAGGAGTGGTTGAGGGAAAGACAGCTGGTCGTCCCGCAGCAATTCCGGGGTGAGTTGTTACGGATTGCCCATGAGATCCCACTAGCTGGACACTTGGGGATCAGCAAAACAAAGAATCGGCTGTCTCAACACTTCTATTGGCCTAAGATGGGGACAGATGTGTCAAACTACTGCCGCTCCTGTGTCACCTCTCAAAGAGTGGGGAAGGCGGGGCCTGCTCTTAAGGCTCCCCTGATCCCTTTGCCAGTGATAGAGGAGCCTTTCCAGAGGATCGCGGTGGACATTGTGGGCCCGCTGGCCGTCCCCAGCAGCTCTGGAAAGCGATATATCCTTACTGTGGTAGACTACGCTACCCGGTACCCAGAGGCAGTAGCTCTGTCGTCAACTAGGGCAGATAAGGTGGCGGATGCCCTGTTGGCTATCTTCGCACGTGTAGGATTTCCCAGGGAGATGCTTACTGATCAAGGGACCCAATTCATGTCTCGCCTAATGGAGGCTCTCTGTAAGAGAATGCAGGTGAAGCACCTGGTATCGAGTGTGTATCACCCACAGACCAATGGCTTGTGTGAACGCTTCAATGGTACCCTCAAACAGATGCTACGCATGCTGGTTGAGACCCAAGGGCGCGACTGGGAGCGATACCTCCCACACCTGCTGTTCGCTTACCGAGAGGTTCCGCAGGCCTCGACGGGGTTCTCCCCCTTCGAGCTCCTGTACGGCAGGCAAGTCAGGGGACCCCTTGGGTTGGTAAGAGAATCCTGGGAAGAGGAGCCGAACCCTTCTGAAGTGTCCATAGTGGAGTATGTCATGCGCTTCCGTGACAAGATGCAGACCTTGATGCAGTTGGTGCATGACAACATGACGCAGGCTCAGGCTGACCAGAAGCACTGGTACGACCAGAACGCCCGGCAGCGGACCTACCACGTGGGTCAGAAGGTGTGGGTGCTGGTCCCCGTACCAACGGTTAAGCTTCAGGCAGCCTGGGAGGGCCCGTACGTCGTCCACCAACAGCTCAACCCGGTCACCTACGTGGTCACGCTTGACCACGCTCGGGGTAGGCGAAAGGCCTTTCACGTCAACATGATGACGGCTCATCACGAACATGAACCTTTCGTCCTACCGGTCTGCAGCACACCCGAAGACGGGGAGGAAGACGCCCTCCTGGACATGCTGGCCCAAGCCAAGGCCGGTGGGTCCATTGAGGACGTAGAGGTAAGCGCCTCGTTAACTGAACCACAGCAGTTGCAGTTGCAAACCACACTGGAACCCTTCCGGGTCGTGTTCTCCAACCGGCCTGGAAAGA
Organism: Ranitomeya variabilis; assembly: GCF_051348905.1. NCBI lineage: Eukaryota > Metazoa > Chordata > Amphibia > Anura > Dendrobatidae > Ranitomeya > Ranitomeya variabilis. The sequence continues at coordinate 128,130,424 of NC_135239.1, forward strand.
CTAAGTTAGCAGTCCACGAGGTGGACACCGGGAATCATGCCCCACTACGGCGAACACCCTATCGAATCTCCGACCAGGTGCAGCAGGTTATGCGCCAGGAGATCGATGAGATGTTACATCTGGGGGTGACTCGACGGTCAAAGAGCGCGTGGGCCTCACCTGTAGTTCTTGTGCCAAAGAACGACCGGATCACCCAGTTCTGCGTGGACTACAGGGGGCTCAACGCCATTACAGCCTCTGACGCGCACCCAATGCCGCACATTGATGAGCTGCTTGAGAAGTTAGCTGGCGCAAAATATCTGACCATAATGGATCTGAGTCAAGGATACTGGCAGATTCCCCTGAGCCCCAAGGCGCAGGAGAAGTCCGCCTTTATCACACCCTTTGGACTGTACGAGTTCACGGTCATGCCCTTCGGCATGAAGAATGCCCCTGCCACTTTCCAGTGGATGGTCAACCTCCTGCTTCAGGGACTGGAGAAGTACGCAGTGGCGTACTTGGATGACATTGCCATCTTCAGTCCCTCCTGGGAGGAACACCTGCAGCATCTCGAGGAGGTGCTCAGGCGAATTCACCGAGCAGGACTGACTATCAAGCCCGGAAAGTGCCAGATGGGCATGAGGGAGGTCCACTACCTGGGGCACCGGGTAGGTGGAGACACCCTAAAGCCAGAGCCTGAGAAAGTGGGCGCGATCATGAACTGGCCCACTCCCAGGACCAAGAAACAGGTGATGTCCTTCCGGGGCACTGCATGGTACTATAGGTGCTTCATACAGCACTACAGTAGCCTGGCAAAACCTTTGACGGACCTCACCAGGAAGAAGCTACCCCACATCGTCAACTGGACAGATGGCTGTGAGGGGGCCTTCCAGGCGTTGAAAACCGCACTGTGCAATGCCCCTGTGTTGAAAGCAGTCGACAGCAGTCGACCGTTCTTGGTACAGACTGACACCAGCGAGTTTGGCCTCGGTGCTGTGCTCAGCCAGGTTGACTCGGAGGACCAAGAGCACCCCGTGTTGTACCTGAGCCGGAAACTTTTGCCGAGGGAAGTGGCCTACTCCACCATCGAGAAAGAGTGCCTGGCCATAGTCTGGACCCTGCAGCGCTTGCAGCCCTACTTGTACGGTCACACCTTCACTGTGGTGACCGACCACAACCCTCTGCGCTGGCTAAACGCCATGTGTGGAACCAACGGCAGGTTGCTACGCTGGAGCCTTACCCTTCAGCAATTTGACTTCACCATTGAACACAAAACGGGCAGGGAGCATGGAAATGCAGATGGACTGTACCGCCAGGGTGAACCTACTGAGGTGCGCATGGAGGCATACCGAGAGGTTCTGCCTCCGTAGCACACGCCAAAAGGGGGAGGTGTCACGATATTGTATGAAATATCATATAAGTTTAGTTTCTCCTGTTAGCCCAGGCTGTGAGCTAAAACACCCCCTCCTTCCCTGTGTTTCTAACTGTCTGTGTAGAAGAGCTTGCCTTGTCAATGTATGGGGGGAGTTTTATTGAAGAAAGGTATTTACGACCGCTAAACGTAGCTGCATAGACAGTTGTACCAGCTTAAACTGGTAGAGAAGCTTCCAGAATCCATGAAAGTCCTTTGTTCTGTTTTTGTAAGATATTAGGCAAACCAATTAAGATAGGAACAGGAAAATGCATATTCTTAATCTCCCTTGGTGGATCTATCCGCCACGGTAAGCACGGGCTTCTAACTCCATCTGGTAAAGAAGTAGGGATTTCTCTGTAATTATACATCCCAAATAGGACATATTTGATCTCATTAGAATGCCAACGCTAATACGAGATGAATGCTGGGTTTGTTATGACTGACATGTTCTGTAGCGGAGTTATAAGCATTAGACCAATTGAGGTGGAATGTCCTAAGACTGAAGAGATAGGAGGAACTGTGGAAGCCAGCCCTGGTGGTGATGTCACGGGCTGCGGGTTATAAGTTTCTGGCAGGCTTCCAGCAAGTTGTTGTTAGTTTTTTACCTGAAGAGCCCTGAGCAAGTCCTAATGCACTGGGACGTATGGGAACTCCACTAGCCTGGTTGCCTGCAATGCTCTGAACACATGTAAGTGTTATTTCTCAGTTATTCCCTGTTTTTTTATAATTACCTTGTACATATTTGCAATTGTCTCTTTTGTAACATCCTTGTAAAATAACTTTTTATAAACACTGCCTAAAAATCATTTATGGAGTATATTATTTAATATACTAGATTCGTTCTCCCTGTTCTAAAACGTACCCTGTCTCCTGAAGGGAATTACGCTACTGTATTGGGTTAGCTTCGGACCCGTTTAATCGAAGCTGGTGGCAGCTTACCGTGTGCAGGCCTTTGGGTGTTGTAGCGACTTCGGCGTTGATAATTATTGTTCCTGCCTGAGCGGGAGTAGTTTATCGCGTCGTTGCAGCGTGCCCAATAGCCAGTACATAGCAGGCAGCCTTTCTGGCGACTAATTACCCTAGGTGCAGTACTTAATCTGACCTGACAGTAAGGGGGCGCCAGAGAGCTGCAAGGTTTAAGTGGAACTGTAAGCGGGATATTCATAGATCCCTGCAGTTCATGGTATATTGAAGAGCAGTGGGATACCTGAAATAAGCCCCTGCTGTAAACTAAGAGGTCAATAGCCTTGTGTGTGTTTTTTTATCACATTGCTAGCAGTGGAGCGATAACTAAGATAAGCCCCCTGCACATGTGATAGCCGTCTGTTGGCCTAAAGTCACCCTGATCCGTGACGTAGGGGTGACGGTCACGGTGTGAATCGTGACAAATTGGTGGCAGCGGTCAGGAATCCTGACAACCGGCTATGACAAAACAATATTTCGGCCGCAATTTTGTGTCAAAGTAGCTTGAAAAATGCGTTGCATAAAATTTATGCCAAACTTTGCCCATATATAACTCAAGACCAAAAACCAATAGTGACTGGTGCTTTGCCCTGTACACCAAATATCTACATGACTTTACATTGCTGCAATACCACGGTCAAAGCATATGTATTTGTGGAAGTATTCACACCCACATATGATGAAAAACTAAAAAAAAAAAACAAATTTTACCTATTTTTAGGTCAAATTTCTCAAAAAGGATACCCCTAAAATACATTAATTCTGCTATCATTAGAAAGAGCACATATTTCTCTACAAGGATCTTTTTTTTTTTTTTTTTTTTTTTTTTTTGGAGTCTCTCGGTTTAAGAAATGAAAAATGCCACTGAACATGGTGTTATTTATGGGCGTAATGCATTGATTTTGTGTTTGACTTTCAGATTCTTATCATATGTTAGAGTTGTATTGTTGCTAGCAATGTCTATTATAATCAAAAACCTATAAA